>NC_083580.1:23871846-24563096 GCF_027579695.1 Neoarius graeffei | reverse complement strand
CTTCCTTCTGTTTCCCTTTGACAAAGGTGGCACGTCTGGACTTCTTTGCCTTGAACCTCATGCCAGACCAATAGATGAGTTCGTTTAATTGAGTGAGGACTTCTTCCATTCCTTTAACCTCTTTTGATTTCACAGCAATGTCATTCATGAATGCTCTAAGTGGTGTCTTCACAAGTGTGTTATCACAATTCGTAGATTGCAAGATTAACTCCATTACAAGTACAAACAAAATCACTGATATTGTGCATCCAGCTGCAATTCCTACTTCTAACCATTGCCACTCCATAGTGAAACTACCTGTGGCAAAACACATTTTGAAATGATCATAGTACTTAATTATCATAGACTGCAGCAATTTCGGGATCCAGAAAAAATCCATAGCTTTCTGTATCATCTCATGTAGTACAGCCCCATATGCATTAGCGAAATTGAGCCACACAATTGCTACAACCCTGATTCCAAAAAAGTTGGGACAAAGTACAAATTGTAAATAAAAATGGAATGCAATGAAGTGGAAGTTTCAAAATTCCATATTTTATTCAGAATAGAACATAGATGACATATCAAATGTTTAAACTGAGAAAATGTATCATTTAAAGAGAAAAATCAGGTGATTTTAAATTTCATGACAACAACACATCTCAAAAAAGTTGGGACAAGGCCATGTTTACCACTGTGAGACATCCCCTTTTCTCTTTACAACAGTCTGTAAACGTCTGGGGACTGAGGAGACAAGTTGCTCAAGTTTAGGGATAGGAATGTTAACCCATTCTTGTCTAATGTAGGATTCTAGTTGCTCAACTGTCTTAGGTCTTTTTTGTCATATCTTCTGTTTTATGATGCACCAAATGTTTTCTATGGGTGAAAGATCTGGACTGCAGGCTGGCCAGTTCAGTACCCGGACCCTTCTTCTATGCAGCCATGATGCTGTAATTGATGCAGTACTATATGTGGTTTGGCATTGTCATGTTGGAAAATGCAAGGTCTTCCCTGAAAGAGACGTCGTCTGGATGGGAGCATATGTTGCTCTAGAACCTGGATATACCTTTCAGCATTGATGGTGTCTTTCCAGATGTGTAAGCTGCCCATGCCACACACACTAATGCAACCCCATACCATCAGAGATGAAAGCTTCTGAACTGAGCGCTGATAACAACTTGGGTCGTCCTTCTCCTCTTTAGTACGAATGACACGGCGTCCCTGATTTCCATAAAGAACTTCAAATGTTGATTCCTCTGACCACAGAACAGTTTTCCACTTTGCCACAGTCCATTTTAAATGAGCCTTGGCCCAGATAAGACGTCTGCGCTTCTGGATCATGTTTAGATACTGCTGCTTCTTTGAACTATAGAGTTTTAGCTGGCAACGGCGGATGGCACGGTGAATTGTGTTCATAGATAATGTTCTCTGGAAATATTCCTGAGCCCATTTTGTGATTTCCAATACAGAAACATGCCTGTATGTGATGCAGTGCCGTCTAAGGGCCCGAAGATCACGGGCACCCAGTATGGTTTTCCGGCCTTGATCCTTACACACAGAGACTCTTCCAGATTCTCTGAATCTTTTGATGATAATATGCACTGTAGGTGATGATATGTTCAAACTCTTTGCAATTTTACACTGTTGAACTCCTTTCTGATATTGCTCCACTATTTGTCAGTGCAGAATTAGGGAGATTGGTGATCCTCTTTCCATCTTTACTTCTGAGAGCCGCTGCCACTCCAAGATGCTCTTTTTATACCCAGTCATGTTAATGACCTATTGCCAATTGACCTAATGAGTTGCAATTTGGTCCTCCAGCTGTTCCTTTTTTGTACCTTTAACTTTTCCAGCCTCTTATTGCCCCTGTCCCAACTTTTTTGAGATGTGTTGCTGTCATGAAATTTCAAATGAGCCAATATTTGGCATGAAATTTCAAAATGTCTCACTTTCAACATTTGATATGTTGTCTATGTTCTATTGTGAATACAATATCAGTTTTTGAGATTTGTAAATTATTGCTTTCCATTTTTATTTATAATTTGTACTTTGTCCCAGCTTTTTTGGAATCGGGGTTGTAATTCAACAAAAACAAATAGACATGTTTTTTTTGCAGGAAACCCACAATCACAGGGAAAATGATATGGACTAGGGCCTGTGGTGGAGGGTTTATACACATGCAGCCATGGTACTAACTGCTGTGGGGCATGGCTGTTTTATTCAGGAAAACCAGTAACACTAAAATTTTGTCAACTTTAGAAATTGTTAAAGGAAGGTTACTGATTGTTAGGGTGAGGGAATTATTTTCTGTTTAGTTAACATATATGCACCAAATGAAGGACAAGAAAAAATTGCTCTTTTTAACCAACTAAAAGACAAATTAGACCAGTTCAGTGATGATTACCTCATCTTAGGTGGGGACTGGAACTGCACCACAGACTTCACTCTGGATAGAACTAGTGAAGAACCACATTTTTATTCATCTACCATTTTAGGCAGGATAATTTCACATTTAGATTTGGTGGATTCTTGGAGACTCAAACACCCAACAGTTAGACAGTACACACTGCTTAAAGTTAATGACAACAGGGTAAGTGCAGCTAGGTTAGATCACTTTTACATCTCACAGTCACTCAGTTCCAGGTTAGTTAACAGGTCCATCATTCCGGTTGGTTTCACTTTACCAGTCTAGAGTTAATTACCTCCTCTGGACAAAAAAATCAAATCTTATTGGCACTTTAACAACAGGCTGCTGAAAGACAACATTTTCTGCAGCAATTTTGAACAGTTCTGGTTAAGGTGGAGATCTGAGAAAGCCATCTTCATATCTCTGAAGCAGTGGTGCGAGGTTGGAAAGTCTCAGCTACTAATTTTTTGTCAGCAGTACACATCTGTGGCAGTGGGGGTGTGGTCAAGCATCGGTCTGTGACCGGAGGGCAGAGTCAGGGAAGGTAAGTGGCAGAATCACTGCACCTGATGTCTATTAACGTGTTTGTGTGTCTTCCCCAGTGACCGCGCCCTATTTAAAGAGAGAGAGAGAGAGAGAGCAGAGGAGGAGGGCTCTCTCCCCAACCAGATGACTTGTGTGTGTGTGTGTGTGTGTGTGTGTGTGTGTGTGTGTGTGTGTGTGCGTGCATGGCTGGGAGAGTAATTGCGACTGAAAAGTGCAAAATAAAAGAGTTTTGTGAACTCAGTTCTGGCCTGCCGTCCATCTGTGCTCATCCCACTCATACGACCTGTCACAGTGGTGCCGAAACCTGGGATCAGAGCACGGAAAAGAACAGCCCCATGGAGTCCTCCCCCTTTGCGGACCTGGTCCACGGGTAGTACATCTTCCTTCATCTTCTTTGCTTGTTGTATACTTTCCCAAATTGCATAGGTGTGTTCGATACATCCTGAAATTCCTGGGATTCCTGCCTTCTGCACTGATTCATTTACATAACCGTTCTTCTGAACAAAACAAATTACCCTGTTTGCAATAACACCAAACATGATCTTACCAACAATGTTCAAAAGTGATATTGGATGAAATTGCCCAATCCCTTTTGACTTCTCTTCTTTTGGGAGGTAAATGCCCTCAGCAATACACCACCTTTCTGCAACATCCTTATTTCTCCACATTTCTCTTATCAGCATGAATAACAGTAAACACAGCCTTGGGCAGTATTTATATACCTTATAGCTGATCCCATAATTCCCAGGTGAACTCTTTGCTCTAGCCTTCTTGACAAAATTGTCAACTTCCTTCTTCTTTATATCGCTTATGTTGAAAGCAATTCCTGGTTGTGATGGTTTCCTCAACCCTTGCATGAAAGGCCTTTCATTACCTCTGCTTGGAGCACTATAAGTGGTTGTTAAGTGTTCCTCCAGTTCTTCTTTAGAACACTCCAATTTATTACTTTTACTCTCTGTAAACAAGCATTTTGCGAACTTAAATGGATCTTTTATAAAGTTCTTTTGACACTTTTCTCTTTCCTTCCTTCTGTTTATTCTCTGTTCTTTCCTCATTGCCTCTGTTAACTTTCTTTTCACTTCTTCATACAACACCTGCAATCCCATCCTCTCTTCTGCACTTGCATTTTTCCACCTTGTCGTCAATGCCTTCTTTTCTTTCTTTAGTTCTGCAATCTTTTCTTCCCTTCTAGATGGTACCATCATTTTTTTCCTTCTGCTTGTTCTTTCCTCTCCTTTACCCCAAATCTCTCCTCCCCCGGTTTGTACACAACTTCTGCTAGCTTCTCCAACCTCTGCTCTATACTTCCCTTGCATTGTGCCACTAACTTTGCAACTTCTACATCGAATGCTTCATAGCTAGCTAGCTGTGTCATTAGATTTTGGCCACTTTATCTTAGGTTTCTTTCCAGAATATTCTTGCTTTTCCTTCTCAACTGTAGAGTTAACCCCACTGTGGTTTGAGTCCTGGAGGTTTTGGCTACGCGTCTCATGGTCAGAAGACCTGCGCTCTTGAGGTTCTTTCTTCTTTATATACATCTTGCCTTGATGGATTCATAACCCTCACTGAGTGTCAGAAATCTTTCCACAGCACTTAAATTTCAGTTGTCCATTGTCGTTGTCCATTTCCAGTGCCGGATCATTTTCCATAATAGCTATTTGCAATGATCTATTATTCTCCCTCCATTCCCATAGATCATGAGGGCCTGATTCTTTATCAACATAATAATAATGTTTCTTTATTCTTTATAAACATAATAATAATAAATGGACAGTGAGTTTAAAACTATTTTTTGCAACAACAAATTGAAATAACTGTTACCACATACAGCATTTTAAATGAAACGTAGCCAGCACAATATATTTTTTTACAATAATACAATTCCTTTTAACTGAGCAAATTATGTGAATTTGTCTCTTAAATGAATTTCAGATATCCGTGTAATGTACCACAATACTATATACACTCACCAGCCACTTTATTAGGAACACCCATACACCTGCTGTTTTATGCAGTTATCTTATCAGCCGATCCCTTGACAGCAGCACAATGCATCATGCAGATACAAATCAAGAGCTTCAGTTAATGTTCACTTCAAACATCAGAATGGGAAAAATTATAATCTCTGTGAGTTTCACTGTGGCATGAGTGTTGGTACCAGATGGACTGGTTAGAGTATTTCAGAAACTGCTGATCACCTAGGGTTTTCACACACAACAGTCTCTAGAGTTTACACAGAATCGTGGGGGGGGGCTTGAATGAATGACAGTTCTGTGTGTGGAAACATCTTGTTGATAGGAGAGGTCAGAGGAAAATGGGCAGATTGGTTTAAGCTGCCAGGAAGGATATAGCAACTCATAGCAACTCTTTACAATCGTGGTGAGCAGAAAAGCATCTCAGCATGCAACAGCAGAAGACCACATTGGGTTCCACTCCTGCCAGCCAAGAACAGGAATATTAGAATCAAGAACAAGTCCCTATTAAAGTGGCCAGTGAGTGAATGTGTGTGCATGCATATATATATATATATATATATATATATATATATAGTCAAGCCCAAAATTATTCATACCCCTGGCAAATTTTGACTTAAAGTTACTTTTATTCAACCAGCAAGTTTTTTCTTGATTGGAAATGACACAGGCGTCTCCCAGAAGATAATAAGACAATGTACAAGAAGCATCATTGTGGAAAAATATTTCTCAGATTTTATTTACATTTGAACAAAAAGTGGCATGTCCAAAATTATTCATACCCTTCTCAATAATCAATAGAAAAGCCTTTATTGGCTATTACAGCAATCAAACGCTTCCTATAATTGCTGACCAGCTTTTTGTATGTCTCCACTGGTATTTTTGCCCATTCATCTTTAGCGATGAGCTCCAACTCTTTCAGGTTGGAGGGTCTCCTTGCCACCACCCTGATCTTTAGCTCCCTCCACAGATTTTCAATTGGATTTAAGTCAGGACTCTGCCTGGGCCAGTGCAAAATGTTAATGTTTTTGTCTGCTAACCGTTTCTTCACCACTTTTGCTGTGTGTTTTGGGTTGTTGTCATGCTGAAATGTCCACTGGTGCCCAAGTCCAAGTTTCTCTGTAGACCACCTGATGTTGTTGTTGAGAATCCTGATGCATTGCTCTTTTTTCTTGGTGCCATTTACTGTGATTAGGTTCCCTGGTCCATTGGCTAAAAAACACCTCCCAAAGCATTAGGTTCCCACCACCATGCTTAAGAGTGGGGATGGTGTTCTTAAGCCTAGGTCACAACTGGCCATACGTGCTCCTACGGCCGGTCTACATGCAAAAAATGCAAGAAACGCACGGAGAGCGGCATGTGACGTGCTGATTTTCGAGCCGTAGACTGGCCGCAGACCGGCCGCAGAGGTTCTTTGTCATGTCAAACAAACTCTACGGGCGCTTACATTTTTTTCAGGTTGCAAGACAAACTTACAGCCAACGTGCGTCTTTCTCCATGAACAAAAAAAACGCAGCGATTTGGGAAATGCCAAAAATCGCACGGCCAAAAAATCGTACGTCCAGTTGTGACCTAGGCTTTAGGGTTGAAGGCTTCTCCTTTTTTATGCAAATGAAGGACACATCATTGTGGCCAAACAATTCAATTTTTGTTTCATCTGACCATAAAACAGAAGACCAGAAGTTTTCTTCTTTGCCCAGATGAGCATTTGCAAAGGCCAAGCGGGCTTTTGTGTGCCTTCTCTGGAGAAGTGGCGTCCTCCTTGGTCTGCGTCCATGGAACTCAGCAGTGTGCAGTGTCCGTTGGACTGTCTGCCTTGAGATCTTGCCACCAGCAGAGCCCAGATTCACCAGGATGACCTTGGTGGTGATCCTTGGATTCTTTTTCACCTCTCTCACTATCCTCCTGGCCAGCACAGGTGTCACTTTTGGCTTCCAACCACATCCTCTGAGATTTTCCACAGTGTGGAACATCTTGTATTTTTTTAATAATACTTTGCACTGTAGCCACTGGAACTTGAAAACATTTAAATATGGCCTTATAGCCCTTTCCTGACTTGTGAGCAGCCACAATGCGCAGCTGCAGGTCCTCAGTGAGCTCCTTTGTCTTAGTCATGACTGTCCTCAAACCAACTGCAGAGAGCTGCTGTTTTTCACCTGTTGAGTTGATTAAAACAGCTGTTCCCAATTAATCAGGGTAATTAGGATGCTTTAGAACAGCTTGAACTATTTGGAAAGGTATAGAACTTTAGATTTTCCCATAGACTGTGACAGTTTGCAAAGGGTATGAATAATTTTGGACATGTCACTTTTTGTTCAAATGTAAATAAAAGCTAAGAAATATTTTTTTTTTCCACAATGATGCCTCTTGTACATCATCTTATTATCTTTTGGGAGAATATGTCATTTCCGGTCAAAAAAAAATTGCTGGTTGAATAAAAGTAACTTTAAGTCAAAATTTGCCAGGGGTATGAATAATTTCAGACTTGACTGTGTGTGAAATTAAAATGTAATTTCAAAATTCTGCATTCTATCCATAGCATTTTTCACTGTTTATAAAACCAACAGTTGAAACTAGCTGATACAAGTTGCATATGAATGTAATGCTCCAAGTGAATGCAATCAAAGCAAAAATCAGTGTATTAGTTCAAACCAATGACTGTATATATGAATGAATAACATGTCACCATTTGATCCAATTTTGTGGTTTTGAAGCATTTGGTCAAACTGAAAGTCTATCTGAAATGCAATTTAAAATGTTGCATTGAATGTTATTTCAAAGTAGTAAGTGCAGCATTATTAATTAATATGTAAATATGTTTAGTGTTTTCAGGAAATTACTTTCGAGCTTTGATTCATGACTGAGTGTGCTACCATTTGTTAGATTGCTGACATTGGCTAATCCATTATGTTATCAGTTATGTAATGTACCACTGGAAATATACTGCAGTCAACATCTACAAACAACACAGCATATTTTTTTGAATAAATAATGGCTGCTCCCCTTGATAACATGCACTCTTTTATGCTCTGCTCATTCTGTTGGTGGAGTTTGTTTAAAAAGGAGTGACTGTCCAACCAGCTACTTCAAGTGTTAGTTAATGTCATACAGTCAACAGTTAATTGATATGAAATTTAAGCCTTACTTACAACCCGTCGTATGGGCTGCTACAGGCAGTCTATGGTAAAATAAATAAATAAATAAATAAATAAATAATAATAAAAAATTAAAAAAGAAAAATTGGCGAAACCATGCTTGAGACTTGCGTGACACTTGCGTGTGTTCAGCGCTGTAGAAGGTCTCAGACTGCCCGTGGAGACTTTTGGTCCTGCCAGAGCATTTTTTAACATAGTTACTGGGAGACCAAATGGTCTCCCAGTGGCCAGATTTGGTCTCCTAGTCAATGCCAAACCAGCTTCACTGGGAGACCAAATTTTAAACCAAGTTATGTCTTATCATTTGGTTCAATCAGTTGCAATTAATTAACCAAGTAACATGTAAGTATACATTTAACAAGGAAAACGAAGATATATGTTATAAGATAAACACACAAGATCATGTTGGTTAAGAAAAACAAAACTAAAATTTGGTTACTGAGATGGCTGATGTCAGAATCCGATGTCATTACTGTGTAACTTTGAGTATGTTTGACATAACATTTGTGCTTGGTAATTGCTCTTGATAACTGTGTAGTCACTGTAGTGTCTTTGTCTGTATGGTGATTGGTGAACCACTTTGCATCACAGAATATGCCGCAGCGGTGCAGCCGCATGGACTCTGGGGCCTATGATTGTATTGCCCAGACCAGTTGGTCTCCTAGTGGAAAATCCTTAAAAAATGCTCTGGGTCCTGCACATGCAAATTCTACGGGTCTTGCGAAAAATCAAGAACGCATGCACTACGTACGGGACCCGTATTCCTTTTGTACGACTGAACCAAGTCAGCAGCGCGGCTAGTAGGGGCTTTTTGCAATGGCAGACTCATGAGTGACGCACGGTCATTGTATGAGTGACATTCCTCAGAAATACGACACAAGTATTTCACACTTGCTATTTGTGTGGCACACAAGACAGAAGTACATCTCACTTTCTACCCCAATGTGGTGTGCACGCAGCGCACGCAACCTGCACACAGCACATGCGACCTGCACGTGACACGAGGGGCAAGACTCTGGGTATATACTGTATATTGAGGAGGAACCAAGGAACCGATCGTGTAGTGTGTAGCATTGTAGAAGGGAAGAAGACCACCTCATTTGCTGTTTTTATTTGAGTATATGTTTAATTTACCATGCAAACGTCCATTGCATTGCATTGCATTGGACCCCCTTGAAAATGAGATGTTACATCTCAAGGGGTTATCCTCAAAATAAATAAATAAATAAATAAATAAATAAACGTCAAATAATAAAACATAAGTGAATAACCCATTTTATTACACTGTGAAAAATCTCAACTAAATAGCCCAACAGTTTGGGCACTGAAACACACTTTGACTCAGAGCTGCTGTCCTGCTCCTGCTCCTGCTGAGTGGTGGGATGGGGTGTCGGGATGTCCTTGTCCTGATCACTGAGCATGGCACAATGGCCTGACAGCGATGATGGGATTGCAGTGTCCTCACTTCTGGGCGTCATTAGCTGAAACATACATGAAAATCAGCATATATATTATTAATTACATAAGCATATAGATACTGAAATGAATGTTTAAAGCATGTGCATTTACCTGTGAAAATCCCTCTGGCGGGATGCTGTGCCTTCTGCCAGCTTGAAGGCATACTTCTCTCTGTCCATGCAGGGCTCGCTGGTGCTGCTACCATCATCATCAAATTCTTCCTCCTCCTCCCCCTCTGCTGTTTCAGGCTGGGTTACTTCACTTTTGCTCGCTTCTTCTTGGGTCCCATTTTCTAAACTTTAAACTGAAAATTTTTAAAATTTTCCCACAAAATATCCAATGTTCTTCAGTCGAAAGACAGATGCAGAATGCTGCAGACAATCTGGTTTTATACCCACTCCTGGCTTGCATCACACGCAAGTTATGAGTGATTGCATGGGCGCCGCCAGGGAGGGAAAGGTTAGAACAATTCTAGGGGCCCAGCACTGCCACGGGGCCCTTTAAGGGGCTGATAATATGCTTTTAATGATTTTAATAAGACTTTTGAAATAACAACAATGCAATATTCCATCTGGTAAAATGAGCTAATTGAACAAGGTTGTCTATTTCTTGAGTTCTTCAACATATTGTCATTTAACCCTCCCCCTTTTGCGAAATAGTACGGTCCAGTTCTGGTAGAAGCGCAATGCGTTAAATCTGTGTGCTGATCAGTGCAACGCTACTTGCTGCTGTGTCGCGGTGCAGCAGCCAGCCAGCCAGCCAGCAGTGGAGTGCGTACAGTCTATGATCGCTAAATATGAAGAGTGGCTGTCAAAAACGTAAAGAAAGGCAGCTGAAACCTCTGAGGGACCGGAGAGGCAGGCAACTGGTCACTCAGTTTTTCCCAAAGAAAGGTAGCTATCGCTCACATGTGTGTTCAAAATATTAGCGAATGGTAAATGAACAGTATGAACGTGGTTGGATTAGCCTATCAAGAGAACACTTTTACAGTTTGTACAGTGACATTTTTTCCATTTTAATAACTGAACTGACTTGTGTGATAAACAAGATGAAATATTACGTTATGCTGGTGCTAATAACTAGTGCTAATAACCAGTTTCATAACTAATGGGGTGCCCTAAATATGCACAGATTCAGCCTCAGGGGGACCTCCACCCTACCAAACCACTGAACCCCCCTTTGGAGAAGGAGGTAAGCAGCAATACAACCCATAAATGCTTTAGGATTGCTGCTTTTGTTGAAAGTTGGGGGGCCCAAAATTCTAATCTTTCATGGGGCCCAAAATTTCTGGCGGCGCCCCTGAGTGATTGTAACGTGCTAATCACATGCATCACACACGCTTCACAAGTGCGGCCCGAACTCGTAACGCAGGAAGTCTCACACACTCCACACTCACTGAACACACACTGATCACGTGCCTCAGATATACACTTTCCATGGGCTAACGGCGCAATTTTTCCCACGCCTCGAGGAAGTCAGGTGTGCAACCTGTACTTGACAAGTACTTTGCCCGTACTCCTCCCCCAAACTTTCCCTCGGGTTCACCGCAACCCTGCAGCACCGGCTGCGAGCTACCAAACCCTGCAACCCGTGCGTGTCCAAAACACTTATGGCGGATTGTGAGTGAGGCTTTAGCCAGCGTTGAGGACCTTGATTTATGCCATCACTCTTTTCACTCATGTTAGTTTGCTAGTTATAATATCCCAGGAAAACTGTAAAGAACTCCCTGCTTAGGATCTGTTAGGACAGCTTACAGCAGAACAAGACATGTCCAGAACTGTCACTTATCTCATCAACCATATGCTTTTAATTATTAAATAACTCCTATGAAACACTTTTATCATATAGAAAAATATTGGAGGAGAGAAGGTCAGCTGATCTTGTAAAAATGACAGAACACTACTGCCAAAATAATTTGTGGAGCTGTAACTCATATTTTAAGTGTTACATTCACTGACATGGGAATAGGCATGATTAAAACTGTACTGCGGTCAGTCACCAAAGGTCGACAAAAACAATTTGGCTTCACTTTTCACCCCTGTTTTGGGATCCACCCAAATATTCACTCAAAGATAATGGTCTTTGATTAGGTTTCTTTCATGTTTTTACATTATGTTTTTATGTTTATGTTTTGTTTTATGTTTATGTTACATTTTTACTTTCATATTGATTTTGGCACATGATGTTTGGAATTGTTATCCAAACCATTCCCTAACTGGACTTGCAGATTTGAATAAACCATGTGGTATGGTGATGAATCATAGAACTATTGCCTGGGATTTTAGCTATATCTCTTCAAAATTCTTCAAAGTTCAGGAACAAAGCAAAAACAAAGCCTAAGACATTAAAACTGAAAAAGAAAAAACCCTCAATATTCTAACTCAAGAACACCTGTATGTTACAGCACCTTTTTTTCTATGGGTTTTGTTTAGACCACATAATTCATGCTTTCTTGAGCCCCAACTGGCCAAAAGGTTTAAACAGAATAACATATGGTACTATATACAGCACCATATATTTTGCTACAAATTTTGTTATTTATGCTTATTTTCTGACTTTTATTATGTTATGTAACGTATTATCTTTCAGGCAAAAACATAATGAAAGCTGCTTAAAAAAGAAGCAAGTACAACAAAGTCTCCAGAAGAACTGAGGCAGGTTCTCCAAAATGTTCAGTACAACTTACTTAATTTACTTATAAAACTGCACTAACTGTACCTGAGACTATAATTAAAAACAGAAAAATCCAAATAATTTTTAATTTATTACTGTACTTTAAAGTACTTTTTTATATAGAATGTTTAATTTACTTATTTTTGAAGGCATCTTTGCTTTACAGCATTTCTTTGCATGTGCCTAAGACTTTTACACAGCACTGTATGCTGGATAATCTTTTCTTTAAGGGTGTTATTAAGGAAGAGAAAAATAAATGGACTGCATTAACAATCTGAAAAACAAAGTAAATATTCATTTATCTTCAGTAACCACTTTATCCTGGTCAGAGTCACATGCATCTGGAACCCAAGGGAACTCTGGGCATAAGGTTGGAATACAGTACCACCTGGAAGGGAAACCAATCAAGAGAAGGGCACCCTGCATGCACATGTGCATGCACATACACACATGCACACACCTAGTGCAGCCAATGCACCTAATGGCGTGTGTTTGGGAGGTGGGAAGAAACCAGAGAATGCAGAGAAACCCACACAAAAATGGGGAGAACATGTGAGACTCCATGTAGACAGGATTGTACAAGGAACACTGGAGCGGTATGGCAATGACACTACCTCCATATAAACTAAATACAGTAACTATTGTATCCCCCAAAACATGTGTGAAAATATAATTTATCTTCATATCTGTCCAAAGAAGGGGACACCATTTTCCATCATCGTTCTACTGAAGGATGGTCCTCCACATCAGTTTGAGGTCCAAGGCCATATATACAAAAAAACTGTAAAGATGACATTGGACTGCAGTTAATACAAACAGTTTTGCTCTGATGGCTTAGGACTACAACTGCCATGATAATTTTAGGACTGCAATTGCCACAAAAAGTCTAGCATTCAAGTGTTCATTGGTGAACAGTTGATAATCAAAATGTACTTCATGTTAAAACTATAATGAATTTCCTGGTTATACAACTGCACTTTTTGACTACAACCCCGATTCCAAAAAAGTTGGGACAAAGTACAAATTGTAAAATAAAAAAAGAATGCAATAATTTACAAATCTCAAAAACTGATATTGTATTCACAACAGAACATAGACAACATATCAAATGTTGAAAGTGAGACATTTTGAAATTTCATGCCAAATATTGACTCATTTGAAATTTCATGACAGCAACACATCTCAAAAAAGTTGGGATGGGGCAATAAGAGGCTGGAAAAATTAAAGGTACAAAAAGGAACAGCTGGAGGACCAAATTGCAACTCATTAGGTCAATTGGCAATAGGTCATTAACATGACTGGGTATAAAAAGAGCATCTTGGAGTGGCAGCGGCTCAGAAGTAAAGATGGGAAGAGGATCACCAATCCCCCTAATTCTGCGCCGACAAATAGTGGAGCAATATCAGAAAGGAGTTCGACAGTGTAAAATTGTAAAGAGTTTGAACATATCATCATCTACAGTGCATAATATCATCAAAAGATTCAGAGAATCTGGAAGAATCTCTGTGCGTAAGGGTCAAGGCCAGAAAACCATACTGGGTGCCCGTGATCTTCGGGCCCTTAGACAGCACTGCATCACATATGGGCATGCTTCTGTATTGGAAATCACAAAATGGGCTCAGGAATATTTCCAGAGAACATTATCTGTGAACACAATTCACTGTGCCATCCGCCATTGCCAGCTAAAACTCTATAGTTCAAAGAAGAAGCCATATCTAAACAGGATCCAGAAGCGCAGACGTCTTATCTGGGCCAAGGCTCATTTAAAATAGACTGTGGCAAAGTGGAAAACTGTTCTGTGGTCAAACAAATCAAAATTTGAAGTTCTTTATGGAAATCAGGGACGCCATGTCATTTGGACTAAAGAGGAGAAGGACGACCCAAGTTGTTATCAGCGCTCAGTTCAGAAGCTTGCATCTCTGATGGTATGGGGTTGCATTAGTGTGTGTGGCATGGGCAGCTTACACATCTGGAAAGACACCATCAATGCTGAAAGGTATATCCAGGTTCTAGAGCAACATATGCTCCCATCCAGACGACGTCTCTTTCAGGGAAGACCTTGCATTTTCCAACATGACAATGCCAAACCACAGACTGCATCAATTACAGCATCATGGCTGTGTAGAAGAAGGGTCCGGGTACTGAACTGGCCAGCCTGCAGTCCATATCTTTCACCCATAGAAAATATTTGGTGCATCATAAAACGGAAGATATGACAAAAAAGACCTAAGACAGTTGAGCAACTAGAATCCTACATTAGACAAGAATGGGTTAACATTCCTATCCCTAAACTTGAGCAACTTGTCTCCTCAGTCCCCAGACATTTACAGACTGTTGTAAAGAGAAAAGGGGATGTCTCACAATGGTAAACATGGCCTTGTCCCAACTTTTTTGAGATGTGTTGTTGTCATGAAATTTAAAATCACCCAATTTTTCTCTTTAAATGATACATTTTCTCAGTTTAAACATTTGATATGTCATCTATGTTCTATTCTGAATAAAATATGGAATTTTGAAACTTCCACATCATTGCATTCCGTTTTTATTTACAATTTGTACTTTGTCCCAACGGCACGGTGGTGTAGTGGTTAGTGCTGTCGCCTCACAGCAAGAAGGTCCGGGTTCGAGCCCCGTGGCCGACGAGGGCCTTTCTGTGCGGAGTTTGCATGTTCTCCCCGTGTCCGCGTGGGTTTCCTCCGGGTGCTCCGTTTTCCCCCAGAGTCCAAAGACATGCAGGTTAGGTTAACTGGTGACTCTAAATTGACGGTAGGTGTGAATGTGAGTGTGAATGGTTGTCTGTGTCTATGTGTCAGCCCTGTGATGACCTGGCGACTTGTCCAGGGTGTACCCCGCCTTTCGCCTGTAGTCAGTTGGGATAGGCTCCAGCTTGCCTGCGACCCTGTAGAAGGATAAAGCGGCTAGAGATAATGAGATGAGATGAGACTTTGTCCCAACTTTTTTGGAATCGGGTTTGTATATTAGTGCACATCTATAGAAATGAGCTATTTATAATCTCACTATCCATTGCCACCCCGATGAAGGTGGGTTCCTTTTTGAGTCTTGTTCCTCTCATGTTTTCTTCCTCATATTGTCTCAGGGAGTTTTTCCTTGCCACTGTTGCCTCTGACTTGCTCATGAGCAATACATTTATAAATTCATATATATATATATATATATATATATATATATATATATATATATAAATTGTCTAGTTTCAATGAGGCTGTGCCAATGATAGCATCAAATTTCTGTTCTTGGCTGACAGGAGTGGAACCCAATGTGGTCTACTGCTGTTGTAGCCCATCCACCTCAAGGTCTGATGTGTTGTACATTCTGAGATACTTTTCTGCTCATAACAGTTGTACAGAGTGCTTATTTGAGTTACTATAGACTTCCTGTCAGTCCAGACCAGTCTGGTCATTCTCCTCTAATCTCTCTTATCAACAAAATGTTTCAGCCAGCAGATCATCAGCACACAGGATGATTGACTGATTGACTGATTGATTGATTGATTGATTGATTGATTGATTGATTCATTCATTCATTGCACTATGATGTGTAAAAAGAGAATGCTGTGAGTGAAATTCCCAGGAGCTCAATGGTTTATGAAATACTCAAACCAGGACTTCTGGTACCAACATCCATGCCATGATCAAAATCACAGAGATCACACTTTATTCATTCATGTTGATGTGAACATTAAGTGAAGCTCTTGACCTGTATATGCATGATTTTATGCATTGTGCCGCTGCCACATGATTGGCTGATTAGAAAAATGCAGGTGTACAGGTGTGTTACGACCCCAAAGAATAAATCCGGGGGACTGAAGCAGCAACATAGTAAAATTAGCCCTGAGTGAAAAAGGAGGCAAGGAAATGGAAGTATATGAATAAAATAGACATTTATTTTCAGAATAAAAGTTCTGAAATCCAATCCTCAAGAAAACAGACTACACAAAGTCTCCACAAGAAATTCACTGTGAAAGCCTGCAAACAAACACCCTCCCTATTATGGAGAGTTAACTACTGACTCTGTTACACCTCTGAAATGTTGCACAACACACACAGACTAAATGCTGCCAATTGGATCACTGGCTCCGTATGTGCACGCCTGCTCATCTTTTATCCACCAGGCCCTGGTGAGGATCAATTGAGTACTGATGTGCTCGACCAATCATCTCACTGGTAGAAAAAAGGGAAGGCGGTACCTGGGGAAAAAACACAAGCAGAAGCAACACCACAACCATAACAAGGTGTTTCTAATAAAGTGGTCAGTGAGTTTATATACACTGATAAGCCATAATATTAAAATCATTGACAGGTGAAGTGAAGAACATTGATTATCTTGTTACAGTGGCTCCTGTCAAGGGGTGGGATATATTAGGCAGCAAGTCACCAGTCAGTTCTCAAAATTGTTGTGTTGAAAGCAGGAAAAATGGACAAGCATAAAGATCTTAGTAACTTTGACAAGGGCCAAATTGTCGTGGTTAGATGCCTCGGTCAGAGCATCTCTAAAACAACAGGTCTTGTGGGGCGTTCCCAGTATGCAATGGTTAATACCTACCAAAAGTGGCCCAAAGAAGTACAACCGATGAACTGGCAACAGGATCATGGGCACATGGGGAGCAAAGGCTAGCCCATCTGGTCTGATCCCACAGAAGATCTATTGTAGCGCAAAGGGCTGAAAAAGTTAATACTGCCTATGATAGAAAGGTGTAAGAACATGCAGTGCATCGCAGCTTGCTACATATGGGGCTACATTATCGCAGACTGGTCAGAATGCCCATGGTGACCTCTGTCCCACTGCCAAAAGCACCTACAATGGGCATGTGAACACCTGAACTGAACCATGGAGCAATGGAAGAAGGTGGCCTAGTCTGATGAATCACATTTTCTTTTAGATCATTTGGACAGCCAGGTGCATGCGCACCACTTACCTGGAAAAGAGATGGCACCAGGATGCTCTCTCATAGAGAAGACAAGCCAGCAGAGGCATTGTAATGCTCTGGGCAATGCTCTGCTAGGAACTCTTGGGTCCTGGCATTCATGTGGATGTTACTTTGACACAGACCACCTACCCAAACATTGTTGCAGATCAAGTACACCTCTTCATGATAATGGGATTCCCTAATGGCAGAGGTCTCTTTCAGCAGGATAATGCACCCTGCCACACTGCAAAAATTGTTCAGGAATGGTTTGAGGAACATGACATGTTGACTTGGCCTTCAGATTCCCCAAATTTCAATTTAAATCGATTATCTGTGGGATGTGTTGGACAACCAGTTCTGATCCATGGAGGCCCCACTTCACAACATATTGGACTTAAAGGATCTTCTGTTAACATCTTGTTGACAGATACCACAGCACACCTTCAGAGCTCTTGTGGAGTCCATGCCTCAATGGGTCAGAGCTGATTTGGTGGCACAAGGGGGACCTACATATTATTAGGAAGATGGTTTTACTGTTATGGCTGATTGGCATATGTGTGTGTGTGTGTGTGTGTGTGTGTGTGTGTGTGTGTGTGTGTGTGTGTGTATTATTCTTTAGGATATCAACGATGAATGTCAATTAAGTGCTGATACTGGCAAAGGTATACTGTGAACTCTGTGATACCACTTCACACAGGTCTGCAAGTAACCCTACTCTTAGTCCCAGCCAGGAGGTAACCACAGTGCATGGGGCAGCCATGACCTGAAGGTTAAAGAAGCAGCCTTGGGCCCAAAGGATCACCCATTCAATTCATGGAACCAGCAGGAAAAATGTGAGAGAAGTTGAGTGAATGAACAGCACTTTCCCCTCCCTCTGTATCATGGCTGAAGTGCCCTTGAGCAAGGCACCTAACCTCCAACTGCTTCCCAGGCACTGTAGCATAGCTGCCCACTGCTCTGTGTGTGTGTGTGTGTGTGTGTGTGTGTGTGTGTGTGTGTGTGTGTGTGTGTGTGTGTGCATGCATATGTTCACTGCTTCAGATGGGTTAAATACAGAGGAGAAATTTCACTGTGCTTGAGTGTGTGTGATAAATAAAGTCTTCTTCTTCTTCTTCTTCTTCTAAAATGGCATTTAATACAACCCCAATTCCAAAAAAGTTGGGACAAAGTACAAACTGTAAATAAAAATGGAATGCAATGATGTGGAAGTTTCAAAATTCCATATTTTATTCAGAATAGAACATAGATAACATATCAAATGTTTAAACTGAGAAAATGTATCATTTAAAAAGAAAAATTAGGTGATTTTAAATTTCATGACAATGCCACATCTCAAAAAAGTTGGGACAAGGCCATGTTTACCACTGTGAGACATCCCCTTTTCTCTTTACAACAGTCTGTAAACGTCTGGGGACTGAGGAGACAAGTTGCTCAAGTTTAGGAATAGGAATGTTAACCCATTCTTGTCTAATGTAGGATTCTAGTTGCTCAACTGTCTTAGGTCTTTTTTGTCATATCTTCCGTTTTATGATGCACCAAATGTTTTCTATGGGTGAAAGATCTGGACTGCAGGCTGGCCAGTTCAGTACCCGGACCCTTCTTCTATGCAGCCATGATGCTGTGATTGATGCAGTATGTGGTTTGGCATTTTCATGTTGGAAAATGCAAGGTCTTCCCTGAAAGAGACATCGTCTGGATGGGAGCATATGTTGCTCTAGAACCTGGATATACCTTTCAGCATTGATGGTGTCTTTCCAGATGTGTCCGCTGCCCATGCCACATGCACTAATGCAACCCCATACCATCAGAGATGCAGGCTTCTGAACTGAGCGCTGATAACAACTTGGGTCGTCCTTCTCCTCTTTAGTCCGAATGACACGGCGTCCCTGATTTCCATAAAGAACTTCAAATTTTGATTCGTCTGACGACAGAACAGTTTTCCACTTTGCCACAGTCCATTTTAAATGAGCCTTGGCCCAGATAAGACATCTGCGCTTCTGGATCATGTTTAGATACAGCTTCTTCTTTGAACTATAGAGTTTTAGCTGGCAACGGCGGATGGCACGGTGAATTGTGTTCACAGATAATGTTCTCTGGAAATATTCCTGAGCCCATTTTGTGATTTCCAATACAGAAGCATGCCTGTATGTGATGCAGTGCCGTCTAAGGGCCCGAAGATCACGGGCACCCAGTATGGTTTTCCGGCCTTGATCCTTACGCACAGAGATTCTTCCAGATTCTCTGAATCTTTTGATGATATTATGCACTGTAGATGATGATATGTTCAAACTCTTTGCAATTTTACACTGTCAAACTCCTTTCTGATATTGCTCCACTATTTGTTGGCGCAGAATTAGGGGGATTGGTGATCCTCTTCCCATCTTTACTTCTGAGAGCCACTGCCACTCCAAGATGCTCTTTTTATACCCAGTCATGTTAATGACCTATTGCCAATTGACCTAATGAGTTGCAATTTGGTCCTCCAGCTGTTCCTTTTTTGTACCTTTAACTTTTCCAGCCTCTTATTGCCCCTGTCCCAACTTTTTTGAGATGTGTTGCTGTCATGAAATTTCAAATGAGCCAATATTTGGCATGAAATTTCAAAATGTCTCACTTTCGACATTTGATATGTTGTCTATGTTCTATTGTGAATACAATATGAGTTTTTGAGATTAGTAAATTATTGCATTCCATTTTTATTTACAATTTGTACTTTGTCCCAACTTTTTTGGAATCGGGGTTGTAGAAGGCACCTCTTGACAAGTTTTCCTGCTTGTGCATGGCTGAAAAAGTTAACATCTTTATGCAGAAGTCTTTAGAGAGCAGTGCTCCTTTATGGTGCTCTACAAACACACAAATAGTTGGTCAGTAATCCATCAGTTGGCTGTCATTACAATACAATGCTTGAGAGCTCTCGCTAGACTCACAGTGGGTCTTGACACATTTTCACCAGCAGGCACAGATAGCATGAAAATTTAATGATATATTCTGTTAATATCTTTGGTATGAATGTTGGGTTTGGCCACAGCGTGACATGTTTGAGATCTGGTACAAAAAAGTAGACACTGCATGATGACCAGTAACACATGCAGTTCACCTATTCATCTGCCCATAATGATGGCCTGAAAAAAAAGCTGCCTTAAGTAAAAGCCATTTGAGCTCTGCATCTTCCTTTGACTCATATGGCAAGTTGCAGAAACTTAGCATTTGGAATTTCACAGCATTTGGGGAAAAAAATCACTTATGTGCATATGTGCACCTACAACAGTGTATCAGACCCTTTCCAAGCATCTCAGTATGTTGGAATCACCCCAAGAAATCCATAATTTCAAGGTGTGTAGTCATCTCAGACAGGCGTGGGCTGATGGGTAGGAGGGCCTGTCAGTAACAACAACATGTGGATTTCCAAATCGCAGGGTATAGGCTTGCTGTGAGACAGCACATCCCCTGTCTGTGTCAAGCCAGTAGGTATGCAGCTCTGAGAGCCAATAGTGGATCAACCCATTTCCAGAGCTTCTTTGCCCACCTCAAAGTTGCTTGCAAAATTGTAATATAAAATACCACCATGGTGTTATCTATCCACAATAATGCATGCATAATATTAGCCATTCCTGAAAATGTTCCAGTACTGGCTGCACAGCTTTCATTTCCAGTTAGTTTTTCTTTTACCAACTTAAACAGCAGGCCTGAGGTTTTGTTTAGCAACACAGTCAATTGTGGCAAAATTTGGAATAATCAACATTAGAAACACTGTACCTTACAGTGCACATTTTGGCATATTCTAAAGGTGCAGATTTTAACAACAAAAGGATTAACAAAAATCAAAGGATTAGTGAACTATACTCAGTCTCTTGAATCCACTTCCTCAAGAACTTGACAAACCAAAAAATGGAAAGATGATGAGCAGGACATTGTGGGTGGGGGTCCCTTATAGGCTGCACACATGAAGTCATGGTCATAAGGTCACACTTTACTATTAATACCTGGCAAGGAATTGAGAAAACTCCACTAGTTCCAAAGAAAATTGCCCTGGTTCATATATAATAAGATTAGTGTCAAATAGCTCAGTAGACTGTGTTCATCATTCATTTTTAAAAAAAAAATTGTTGACCTTAAAATTAATTAGTAAATTTATTCTTCATAAGTTAAAGCTTGGTTGACTTCCTCATTTGTACCTCATGAAGGTTTTGATAGATTCTTCTGAAACTTGATAGACAAATTCTGGGCATTATTCTGAGGAAGTGGGCCATGTTTGGGCACAGCCAATAATACAGAGTACTATTCTTAGTTCAGAATACAAACAAGTCACTCCACCCACTTTAATTTTAACTAATTTGCATAATATTTGCAAAGTCATTGCCTAGGCCTGTTTTTTTTTTGGCCCCCTGACAAAAAAAAAAAAAAGTTTGTCAAATTACTCATGAGAGTCAGATGCTCAAAAATCAAACATGTTGATATTCACAAGTCCTCTGGCTGGTATAGATATATTAGTTATTTCAATATGTAACTTATTTTACTTGAACAGCTGTAACTCCTTAAATGTCTAATGAATTCTTGTGAAACTCATATGACAAACTGAGAACATGATATTGAAGAAGCATGGAAGAATTTGGCCTTTTAACTTTTAATTGTTTGTTTTTCAAGATTGGGCTTCATTTGGGGTTCATGAGACTTGTTTAATCATATCATCAAAATACAAGACTTGGCTGCACAGTGGACATCTCCTTGTTGAACAAGGTGCCACTTACCAACTCCTGTGTGTCATGCTGAATACTGTGTGCCTAGAGAGCCAGAGAAAAATGCTAACACATCAGTAAAAAACATGAAAACACACACACACTTCTTTTCACTTGTCATTAGTGACGTACAAAATATAGCAAATTGAAAAATTAAACCTTAATTGTAATGGTCTTCTCTCCAGTGAAAAACAATCAGCAGTTTATTACTTTTTTAAGAATTAAATGCTAACAATTAAATGTTAAATTTAATTCTCAATTTCAGTTTCACATTTCACTTTTATTAGTGCCTTGCATTTGTGCAAAATAATCAATGAAAATATAAAATAAAATATAATTTGTGAAATATAATCACTGCCCAAAGCTGTACTCAGGGGTATGGTTTTAATTGGAGAAGGATAGAGGGACAGAAAGTGTCGTTTTGCAGGAGGTGATGCCATTCACATAAAGAACACTCTTTATAGGCTTTTTGTTTCTTATTTCCTACTGCTGTAACCCTTAGTCAAATGTTTCAAAATTATTACTATAAACACAATAGTGTTAATCTGACTAAAAATACTTACAGCTCACAGTGAAGTTGTTATACAATTTAGATTTACTTTTTGCAGTGTGGTAGCTTCAGATATCAAAAAGAAGGCACTGTTTTTAATGTTTATGCTTTAATTAGAGCAAACAAACAAACAAATAAAAAAGTAATCACACGTGTACTCGAGGAATCTGTTCTTCTCTCATGATAATGCGCAGGTAAGTAATAGAGGAATATCACCACCTACTGGATATTTCAGGTATGTTAAATATGTTATTCACAGTCAAGATGCTACTGTACAATGGAGGAGTAGGATTTCATTTCATTTCATTCATCAATGAAATTTCAGGCTGCTTTAGGACATCAGTCTTGCATAATGTGATAAGCTGCAAATATGCACTTGAGTAGAATACAGCACATATGTTACATCTCATCTCATTATCTGTAGCCGCTTTATCCTGTTCTACAGGGTCGCAGGCAAGCTGGAGCCTATCCCAGCTGACTACGGGCGAAAGGCGGGGTACGCCCTGGACAAGTCGCCAGGTCATCACAGGGCCGACACATAGACACAGACAACCATTCACACTCACACCTACGGTCAATTTAGAGTCACCAGTTAACCTAACCTGCATGTCTTTGGGGGAAACCAGAGCACCCGGAGGAAACCCACGCGGACACGGGGAGAACATGCAAACTCCACACAGAAAGGCCCTTGCTGGCCACGGGGCTCGAACGCGGACCTTCTTGCTGTGAGGCGACAGCGCTAACCACTACACCACCGTGCCGCCCCCATATGTTACATGCATAACACAAAAATAACATACCTATACACATAGTATGAGAAACCAACCTGAAAATGAACAGTTTAACCAGACAGTACCAATGTAACAGTAATGTTTAGAGATCAATCCAATACCCATTGGAATCGGACCAATACTAGCAAAAATAAATAAATAAATGGTAGATTAGATAGTGGAGATATCGTATCTTGTTAACAAATGGCAAAGACTGGAATTGTACTTCATCTCATCTCATCATCTCTAGCCGCTTTATCCTTCTACAAGGTCGCAGGCAAGTTGGAGCCTATCCCAGCTGACTATGGGCGAAAGGCGGGGTACACCCTGGACAAGTCGCCAGGTCATCACAGGGCTAACACAAAGACACAGACAACCATTCACACTCACTTTAGAGCCACCAGTTAACCTAACCTGCATGTCTTTGGACTGTGGGAGAAACCGGAGCACCCGGACAACATGCAAACTCCGCACAGAAAGGCCCTCGCCGGCCACGGGGCTCGAACCCGGACCTTCTTGCTGTGAGGCGACGGCGCTAACCACCATGCCGCCCGGAATTGTACTTTGGGAAAGAAATATATATTTTTGGAACTGGAAATATTTACATATAAAAGATTAGTATTTTTAAAGAAAACAATATCGGATTAATATCAGTACTGGTTCATATTCAAGGTTGTGGTATGTTCCCTGAAATTCGTTCTCTGTATTTAGTTATTAAACATCATAAAATGCAAATATTCTCTTTCTTTTAAATCACTGTCTTTACAATGTCTGTTCCATAAGGAAAATGAATTCCAGGCCCCATGTGTTTACACAAACCTTAATATATAAAGGTTATATTTTACTGCCATCAAAACAATGATACTCAATAATAGCCTATACAATTAACCTAGTTACTGCATTGCTGTAATGTAATTTCTATTACCCAGTTGGTGACTATCTACTAAAGAAATTCAGTTCCTTCATTTTCGCAATTAGCAAACACATTTTTAGATGAAAACATAAACTGCATTCAATTAGAATTAGTTTCTAGTTAACACATTTCCTTAAAGAACATTCTAAACTATCACGGTGGTGTAGTGGTTAGCACTGGTGCCTCATAGCAAGAAGGTCCGAGGTTCAAGCCCAGTGGCCGATAAGAGCAATTCTGTGTGGAGTTTGCATATCCTCCCCGTCTACGTGGGTTTTTTTTCCGGTGCTATGGTTTCCCCCACAGTCCAAAAACATGCAGGTTAAGCCTCACTCACAAGTAAGTGTTTTGGACACGCGGTTTGGTAGCTCGCAGCCGGTGCTGCAGGGTCGCGGTGAACCCGAGGGAAAGTTTGGGGGAGGAGCACTTGTCAAGTACAGGTTGCACACCTGACTTCCTCGAGGCGTGGGAAAAATTGCGCCATTAGCCCGTGGAAAGTGTATATCTGACGCACATGATCAGTGAGTGTGTGAGACTTGCATTTTACCAGTTTCTTGCATTACGAGTTTGGGCCGCACTTGTGAAGCGTGTGTGATGCATGTGATTAGCACGTTACAATCACTCATAACTTGCGTGTGATGCAAGCCAGGAGTGGGTATAAAACCAGAGTGTCTGCAGCATTCTGCATCTGTCTTTCGACTGAAGAACAGTGGATATTTTGTGGGAAATTTTTTCAGTTTAAAGTTTAGAAAATGGGACCCAAGAAGAAGCGAGCAAAAGTGAAGTAACCCAGCCTGAAACAGCAGCGGGGAGGAGGAGGAAGAATTTAATGATGATAGTAGCAGCACCGGCGAGCCCTGCACGGACAGGGAGAAGTATGCCTTCAAGCCGGCAGAAGGCACAGCATCCCACCAGAGGGATTTTCACAGGTAAATACACATGTTTTAAACATTCATTTCAGTATCTATATGCCAAGCATATAGATACTAATTATTTATTTTTATTACAGTAATTAATATTATATATACTTGTCAACTTTTCAAAATTCTCATGGGGGAGAAAAGTGTGTGAACGACATTTTCAATTGGACGAGGGTATGATGCGCAGTTCAAACGATAAAAAACAGTGGATCCCAATTAATTGCAAACCATTTGAAATTTATATAATTAAAGAGTTTTTGAATTGTTGATATTGTTCGATCAATTACTATAGGTTATGGGATTCATGTATCAGGCATGAGATAGCTCAGAGTGAAAAATCTGAAATAATACTCGTCTTGAATTTTAATATAATAACAATGAAAGGGAAGTTTGCTTAAATCAGATTTTTAGCTGAAAAATCTCATGCCTGAATATTGTATACATACAGAGACCCACAGAACATAACACAAGTGATGCTTTAGAAGAATGTTTATAATTTCTTAAAATAGTCACAGTGAAAAGTATTATTGGATTGCATCAAATGTGTTTTCCTTCTGTAAGCTCATGTAAAAATACAGAGAACTATAATATTATATATAAATTAAATTTTAATAAGATTTAACCAAAATAGTAACAACTCAATTAAATAAATACTGCACTGTCTTAGTACTACTAAAATGCATCTCTCTCACTAAACACTTTCCAACAGAATTTTTAAAAAGCACTAGAAATACTATCAAAATCCTATCAGAATGCATCAAAGGAATTTGCTCATTTGCAAACTTTGACTGAAAGTTTTCAAACAAAATTTAAAAATGGCACTATAAATACTACCATACGATCAAAATATACTCCACAAAGAAATTCACTCGAATGCAAAATTTTAGTACTACCACTCACTAGTAATCTTTTACTTAAAACCTCAAAACTCTATCAAAATTAATCACTTTCCAGATAATTCACTTGCAGTGGCGTAGCCAGGATTTTTTTTTACATGGGGTGGCCAAAGGGGGGCCAAGGATATACAAGGGGTGGCCATGCTGTGAGTAAATGGGGGGTCCGGGGGTCCTCCCCCGGGAAATTTTAAATTAGCTAGATTTGATTTCTTGTATTCTGATGTATCTGGTGGCATATCTGGTGCCTAACTCATGAACAAAACCCATGTGAGCCAAGAGGTCAGAAATTAATGTATTAATTTATTTATGTAAGATAAAGCATCTGCAAAACAAAGAAACCATCCAACTTGTTTACTTTAGTTACGCATCAGGATTTTAACGATCACTACTAAAATGCAAAAGTAAAAACTAAAAGATCACCTGTCCCAGGCACCTGAGAAGTAGTAAGGATATTAGTCAGGCTTGAATAAAGAGTGCTTTGCTCAGGAAAAGGAAAATACTTGCATACTTAACTCATACATACAACATATGTAAACACTTACAACATGTGATATTGTCCATTGTAAGTACTGTACAAACTAAATGTGTTGAGTTACAAAATGTGTTTGTGTGTGTGAGTGAGTGAAACTGTTACACTGATGTAACACATGACATAGATGAGGTGTAGTGCATGAGTGGTGTGTGTGTGTGTGTGTGTGTGTGTGTGAGAGAGAGAGGGGGAAACTATGTGCACTGCATGTAGATATAGATGAGCTGTAGTATACGAATTGTGTGTGTGTGTGTGTGTGTGTGTGTGTGTGTGTGTGTGTGTGTGTGTGTGTGTGTGTGAAGATATGGTACATGTAAATACAAAAATGAAGAGCATAAGTTGTGTGTGTGAGAGGCAGCGTGTATGTTCAGAGTGCATGAGTGTTGTGTGTGTGTTATATGTGAATATAGAAATGTAGTGCATGTGTGGTGTGTGGGTGTGTGTTGAGAGTGCACGAGTGTTGTGTATACCAGTGAGTGTGTTACATGTAAATATAGAAATGTAGTGCATCATGCATGAGTGGTGTGTGTGTGTGTGTGTTGAGAGTGCATGAGTTGTATCTCATAGTGAGTGAGAGAAAGACATAGTGTGTGTTAAGAGAGTGAAGTATGTGTTCATATATGAGTGAGAGAGAGAGAGAGAGAGAGAGTGTGTTAAAACAGTGCATGAGTGTTACATTTAAATATAAAAATTTAGTGCATGAGTTGTGTGTCTGTGTTGAGAGTGTATGAATGTTACATGTAAATATAGAAATGTAGTGCACAACTTGTGTGCGTGTGTTAAGAGAGTGCATAAGTGTTGTGTATGAGTGAGTGTGTTACATGTAAATATAGAAATGTGGTGCATGAAAGGGGTAGGGGGAGAGTGTGTGTTGAGAGAATGCATGAGTGTTGTGTATGTATGAGTGTGACAATTATTAATCAATGTGTACTCCCATCAGTAACACACAACTCTATATTTTCATGTAACAGACAAACATTAACTTTAAAAGTTGTATTCTGCGGTTAGAGTGAGCAAAGTGATTCACAGACAGCTAACTTGCCGACTTAATTTTCTCTTTTGAGTCGTACAATCGAAAACCACCGATGTTTTGCTTTCTATCTATCTAGTATCTATGTGTGCACACAGCACAAATCCCACTGTAGCCGGATAAAACCCCGGGCAAAGTGGAGATATCTGGAAACTCTGAATTGTCTGAGGACAGAATTGTAACTGTATGTCTACAAAGTGAGAACTTGAAGAGAGTATTAGAGATGAATAACTTGCATCCCAAATTAATCGCACGCTCTCATAGGTTGTTGTGTTGTAGGACTAGAGCATGACTATCTGATACCACCTGCTGCTTGAACGCGCGAAATGTTTATGTGCTACGGTAATATGCATCCCCGCAGAAACCAAATAGGCGGAACAAAAATCCAGCCGGCGGAACTAACATTTTGTGGGACATATCGGTTTTATAAATTTTATTGTCCGGCCCTGGGGTGGCCAGGGTGGGGCCAAGGCGTGCCCTGGGGTGGCCACGCCCCCCTGGCCACCCCTTAGCTCCACCCCTGTTCACTTGTAAACTTTCACTTAAAACTTTCAAACATAAATTCAAAATAGCACTAATAGCCCAGGAGTAATAGGGTTAGGGTTCGACGCACACAGGCCAGTCCCAAGTCTGGATGAAAGGTGAGGGTGGCATACTAACCCTTATCATGCTGGATTTAAATGGGCATTTTTAATGCCCATGAAGAAGTTTTATTTCTTAATTAATAAAATATCATGAGAATCATTGACAAACCATACATTTCCTGCAAGGGTGGACTTTGGGGAATAATCTAGTGAGATTTTTGCAAAGCCTTACCTGCTCAGGGGTGATTTATAACCCTAATTACCTGTTAATTAGCTAATTAACAGGTATGCTCAGGTGAGCCAAAAAGGGGTAAAATGTTGTATTTTTTTTAATAAGACAAGATATAAACACCAAATTTTCAGGATATGTCCTTGGGGGAACTAGTAGTACATTTTTGCAAATTCAGCTCATTTGCATAAACCGTTGCCATGGCAACAGCAGATACCCTAGCAACTGGGGGTATACTGGGTTTAGCATGGTCTGGTTGTACCAGAGAGGGTCAGAATAGTTATTTTTGTTGTAATGAACTAATGTAGACCTCATTCTCATCTCATTATCTCTAGCTGCTTTATCCTTCTACAGGGTTGCAGGCAAGCTGGAGCCTATCCCAGCTGACTACGGGCGAAAGGCGGGGTACACCCTGGACAAGTCGCCAGGTCATCACAGGGCTGACACATAGACACAGACAACCATTCACACTCACATTCACACCTACGGTCAATTTAGAGTCACCAGTTAACCTAACCTGCATGTCTTTGGACTGTGGGGGAAAACGGAGCACCCGGAGGAAACCCACGCGGACACGGGGAGAACATGCAAACTCCACACAGAAAGGCCCTCGCCAGCCCTGGGGCTCGAACCCAGGACCTTCTTGCTGTGAGGCGACAGCGCTAACCACTACACCACCGTGCCGCCTAATGTAGACCTAGTTTGGCTATTTTGATAGATTTCATCATCTTTGGATATTTGAATAATATAATATATGGGATCAGATCTAATTTACCACATTATTTTATCTGTTCTTCTATTTCAGTCATAGCAACCAACATTTATACTTCATTCTTTAATCACTAAAAGTTGATACACATGTAGCCATATTTCTTGGCAGTGTATCCTGAAATTTTGATATTAATATACAAAGTCTGAACGATTTTACACCATCTGAAGCTAAAGCGCGTGTGTTGAAATGCTGTTTTACGATTTGGCAAGTTGTAAACCGAGCGTGACGTCACGCGCTCTGATTGGCTGCCGAGTTCAGAATGAAGCCGTTCATTAACACCCGATAGTTAATTTATGCACGATCATATTTAAACTGTTTACCTGGCCTTTGGCCAGGTTGGGGAGCATGGAGTTTGAACATATTTCTATTTGAATTTCACCGTTCTGATGGTCTCCTTGCCGCAACCGTCTTCATCTACAAGATGCTATTTTCCTGCCAAAATGACGCTTCTGAACAGCGCTGAACATCTCTGAAGATGCACGAAGACGACACACTCCTGCCGCGGAGCGGAGCGTGATGAAAACAAAGATGGCGGACCTCGTATCGAAAAGGTGCATTTTACGAACAATTTCTTCACAATTCTGGGTAAAATATGAGTAATAAAATTTGTTAATTTGTATCGAAAATGTACTGACCCGCCCGGGCCAATGTTTGGCCAAATTTAGTGGCCCAAACTGGCCGAAAAGACGTAAAAAACACCGCCGGGCCATTGGGCAAGTGCTAATGTCGAGCCCTGGGCTAGTTTTGTGGTAAGTGAGCTAATCGCTAAGAAACTGAAACCACATTCAGAAGGGGAGTTTGTGAAGGAGTGCCTTGTCACTGCCACGGAACTGCTCGCACCGGACAAAGTGAAACTTTTCCAAAGTGTTAGTTTGTCTCGAAGAATTGTCTCCAGTCAGATTACTGACATGGCACAAGACATTGAGAAAACGCTGAAGGATACCGCAAGGGATTTTCCGTTTTTCTCATTAGCCTGCGACGAGACAACAGACATCACAAATACCGCCCAACTCGCCATTTTTGTGCATGGGATTACAGCTGAGTTTGATACGCGGGAGGAAATGCTGTCTTTGCAAGCCATGCATGGCACTACCAAAGGTGAGGATTTGTTTGAGCAAGTTGTTTTGGCTATGAACAAATTTGACCTGCAGTTTGACAAGCTAAGTGGACTGGCTACAGACGGAGCCCCAGTCATGGTTGGTGTGCAGAAAGGATTGACTGCATTGGTTAAAAAAGAAATGAGTCGTCTCAGTCTGGATCCAAATGAGTTAGTTGTGTGCCACTGTATCGTACACCAAGAGAGCCTGTGTGCACGTTCCCTGAAGCTCAATAATGTGATGACTACTGTTGTTTCCACCATCAACTTCATTAAAAGCAGAGGACTTAACAGCAGCCAGTTTAAAGAGCTACTGAGTGAGCTTGAGTCAGAGTATGGAGACCTGGTTTACCATTGTGAGGTGTGGCGGCTGAGTCGTGCAGATATGCTTACACGCTTCTACAACTTGAGGGAAGAAGAAAAGCAGTTCATGGAGATGAAGGGCAAACCAATCACTGAACTCAGTGATAGCAAGTGGCTGTGTGATTTGGCCTTCATGGTGGACATTATCAAGTACCTCTCAGAACTGAATGTTAAGCTCTAAGGTCCCAACCAGTTTTTCAGCTCACTGTTTTCAAATGTGAAATAATTTGAAGCTAAACTGAAGCTGTGGCAAGTGCAACTGGAAAGGGGAAACACTGTACACTTTCCTACTTTGCAAGAATAAAAGCCTGCTGTGACATCTGAATATGCTGGGGAGTGTGCAAAACTACTCCAGGCCTTCGGAGAGCGGTTCCAGCTGATGAGAAGTTACGAGAAGGACCTGAACATATTTGCAACACCATTCAGTGTGGAACCAGCTGATGTGCCTGACAACCTACAGCACAAAATCATTGAGCTGCAAAGCAGCAATGAGCTCAAAGCTAGGTACAACAATCTTCCTCTGCTTGAGTTCTACAAACTGTATGTGCGTCCTGAGGATTTTCCCACTCTGAGGAGACATGCACTGAAGTTTGCATCACTGTTTGGGACAACCTACTGCTGTGAGCAGTTCTTCTCAAAAGTATGAACCTAGTATTCATTTACTAACATAAAACAAAAAGACACAAGGGTCAGCACAGACACAGATGATCAGCATTCTTGGAATGCTTATGTGACACAAGGATCACAACACATTAAAGCAATGAATGAATAAATGGCTCTGAATGCATACATTATTGGCACTGAATAAATGTACATGAACTGTTTATATAGTGGAAAATCAGGAACTGTCCCTGAGGTATGTTATGGCAGAGCTTGCACTAGAATTGAGCGAAACTAAGCAGGAACTAAAAAGGCATTATCTGGATGGCAGCATTGGCTACTTTCATATTACCCATAATGCTTTGCGCCTTGGTGGGTAACCAAAATATAAACAAACTAAAACAACATAGCATTGCACGCTGACCATAACCTTTTGAATTGAAATCTCCTTAAAACCTTCAAAGAAGTGTCAAAACTAACTAAACCAAAGCTTAAAGAAACCTGCAAAGCATTTTCTGTGGACTTCTGGAAATCAATCGGTAAAAAAGCACTTGTAAATATCATATTGAACGCTTTGAACATCGCTACTTCAGGCGACAGTCTTCATCTCTCAACACAGGTGTTCCAACAACTACTTACCTGCAGAAGTTAGAAGATTGGCAGACGAGCTTTGAAAGATTGACACTGATCATAGAAGAATCCACAGTCAAATAATTTTTGCTGGATGCTGGTTACGATGAAAAAGCCGTAAGAAAATACAAAACACTTCATATATGGGAACACAAGCAAGGAATTCATTCAGTCAAGTAAGTACTGTAAACACAGCAGAACTCATCTCATTATCTCTAGCCGCTTTATCCTTCTACAGGGTCGCAGGCAAGCTGGAGCCTATCCCAACTGACTACGGGCGAAAGGCGGGGTACACCCTGGACAAGTTGCCAGGTCATCACAGGGCTGACACATAGACACAGACAACCATTCACACTCACGGTCAATTTAGAGTCACCAGTTAACCTAACCTGCATGTCTTTGGACTGTGGGGGAAACCAGAGCACCCGGAGGAAACCCACGCGGACACGGGGAGAACATGCAAACTCCACACAGAAAGGCCCTCGCCGGCCCCGGGGCTCGAACCCAGGACCTTCTTGCTGTGAGGCGACAGCGCTAACCACTACACCACCGTGCCGCCCCACAGCAGAACTGTCAAATTTATTTTTTAAATTTAAGTTGATTTTGATTTCTTTCACTCTGATTTTCCTCAAGCTCATATGCTACCAGATTACGACAGTCTTTGTGCTGTTAGGGGAAGCTGTTAGCTGTTAGGGTCAAAATTCGATCTACTGTATTTACATAAACACTAAAAGGGGAAGTACATGTAAGTTTACTTACACTGCATCATTTGCGTTTTGTTTTGGGAGTTGAGCCTTCAATAAAGTTGTCCTTTTCAGTTCTTTGACTTGTCCTTGTTTTTTGGTTTTCGCACTTTTTATGACTAAACATAGAGGGGCTGTAGGCTTCGTAACTCATCAGACTTTACTCCACCACTGAAGTGTGCAGAACACAGTCATGTGTTGTCTGTCAGTGTAAAATTTTGACAGTGAATTCTGTGTAACCACAATTTTCGATGCTAAGCCTCTTTAGGGATTCTATAAAATTTTAAATCAAGAAAAGTCATTTTACTCCATGTGAATACGAAGAAATGACTGAGGTTATCTGACTTAGTATACAAATATAGCGCCTGGTTACCCCCCAAGTCACAAGGCATTATGGGTATGTGAAAGTAGAAAATATGTTGCTCCAAAACCTGTATGTACCGTTCAGCATTTATGGTGTCTTCACAAATGTGCAAGTTACCCATGCCATGGGCACTAACACACCCCCATACCCCCAACAGATGCTGGCTTTTGAACTTTGTGCTGGTAACAATCTGGATGGTTCATTTCATCTTTAACATGGAGGACAAAATGTCTGATTTCCAAAAACAATTTGAAACATGGACTTGGCAGACCACAACACACTTTTCCATTTTGCATCAGTCCATCTCAGATGACCTCAGGCCCAGAGAATTTGGTGGCATTTCTAGACATTGTTGATATATAGTTTCTCTTTCCACTTGTAGATGTAGCAACAAATTGCATTCACTAACACCGGTTTTCCAAAGTGTTCCCAAGCCCATGGAGTAATATCCTTAATCCAATCATGTCAGTTTTTAATGCAGTGTCACCTGAGGGATCGAAGGTCATGGGCATTCAATGTTGATTTTCGGCCTTGCCCTTTATGTGCAGAGATTTTTTTCTGGATTCTCTGAATCTTTTGATGATATTATGGATTGTAGATGATGAAATCACTAAATTCTTTGCAATTCTATATTGATGCATGTAGTTCTTATAGTGGTGAACCTTGCCCCATCTTTGCCTGTGAACAACTGAGCCTTTCATGGATGCCCTCGTCATATCCAATGATACTATCACTGAGTGAATATTTCCAAAAAAAAAAATAAAGTTTATCAGTTTGACCATAAATTGTCTTGCCCTTGCATTATATTCAATTGAATATAGGTCAAAAAGGATTTGCAAAGCATTGTATTCTATTTTAATTTATTTTACACAGTACCCCAAACCTTTTTGAAATTGGGGCTGTGATTAATATTCATTAGTTAAAAAAAATTATACCACATCTATTACTGCCTGACACCTAACCAAAATGCATGACCACAGTGCATGTATCAATTTAATTCTACAATTCTTCATGCAGTGATTAAAAAATAATAAATAAATAAATAAATAAATAAATAATCAATAGACCCCTTGCATGCAACGTCATGCATTACGTGATAATTTCTCCTGGGGGACAACCAGACACTGTCTTTCTTGTAAACAAGGCTTAATTTGTCTTAAATATGGTTCGTTTTTGCTCTGTTTTTGGTTGTTCCAATCATTCAAATAGAGAAAAAGATAAAAGGTATTCCTATCTCCCTGGAACTTTGTCTTGAACTTCTGATTGTGATTTAGGAACTTGACTTTGGGTTTTCTTTAGAAAGGAAATATCTCTGATCTGGGAGTAGGAGACTTTTTTCAGAGCATTAACAAGAATCCAGTATGCCTTTTTGTCTAGAACTGTCAGTAAATCCCTTTGTTTCACTCCAGCTTCGATAGCCCACAACAATGATGCTATCTATGTGAGAACAACTCTCTCCAAGGCCTGCCATACAGCGTGCAGCCACGATCTTGCCATTTTTTCACTGACAATCCACAGAGTTAAAGGTTTTTTGGTCATTCTTTGCGAGTGGTTAACCTGGAATGGAATATAGGTTATATTCAGACTTTTGCTTGCAAGTTTACTTCTGGTGAATGAAGTGGTGGTCAGGCAAACCGATTTGGCTGCCATTATGCAAAGAGCCAGTGAAATCGTCTCTGAATATTTTCACAGTTTAGAGGCCAATGCACAGCCAAGACACCTTCAGAAAGTTGCTCTTTGCAATGGGATAGATCCTTACATGCTAGTAAAGAAGGATTTTTTTTCCTATGAGTTGGAAAATAATCCATCTGTTGAGTTCCCTGACATCTCAAACTACCTGGTGTTGCAAACATCATTCTACATGGACAAACAGATGAAAAGCATGGAGGCATACAACTTTTTATATGTGGATGGGTTAAAGATCCGTGGATCAAGATAGGACAAGATAAATCTTGTATCATTTATGCCTGGGTAAGTAGGCATTTTTGGGCTTTGTACACATCTTTGCGGTGGTTGCTAGGACGCTACAAGTTTTAGTATCTGGTGTAAACAAACCTCAGCCACTCGATTCTCAATCCTGCCTGCTCTTCTCTTTCAGTAAACGATACTTAAAAAAAATTTAAAATAAAACGAATATGCAGTGAGAAGGTACATTCCATCATCTATGTAGGTAACACTTGGCCACAAATCTACATCGTCACTCCAATCATTTTGGGGAATTTTGTACGGATCATAACGACTAATAAACTCTAATTTCTGCGTATATCTCTCCTTTGCATCTGACTTAGATTATCCAAGTAATCCAGTAGTGAACCTTTTTTAGCTGTAGTTTTCTTCGAACTACTAACATCTGATATCTTCAATATTACTTGTCTTCAGTATGTAAACAAAGTTCGCTTCTCTCCCAGGCCAAGGGTAGCAGTGGTTGCTAATGTAAGTGTGACATCAGTACAAGGGGTCTATACAGTATATCTATCTATCTATCTATCTATCTATCTATCTATCTATCTATCTATCTATCTACAGTTAGGTCCATATATATTTGGACACTGACACAACTTTCTTTTTTTACCTGTTTACTGAAACATATTCAAGTTATAGTTATATAATGGACATGGACATAAAGTCCAGACTTTCAGCTTTCATTTGAGGGTATCCACATTAAAATTGGATGAAGGGTTTAGGAGTTTCAGCTCCTTAACATGTGCCACCCTGTTTTTAAAGGGACCAAAAGTAATTGGACAATTGACTCAAAGGCTATTTCATGGGCAGGTGTGAGCAATTCCTTCATTATGTCATTCTCAATTAAGCAGATAAAAGGCCTGGAGTTGATTTGAGGTGTGATGCTTGCATTTGGAAGATTTTGCTGTGAAGAAAACATGCGGTCAAAGGAGCTCTCCATGCAGGTGAAACAAGCCATCCTTAAGCTGCAAAAACAGAAAAAAAAAATATCCGAGAAATTGCTACAATATTAGGAGTGGCAAAATCTACAGTTTGGTACATCCTGAGAAAGAAAGAAAGCACTGGTTAACTCATCAATGCAAAAAGACCTGGATGCCCACAGAAGACAACAGTGGTGGATGATTGCAGAATAATTTCCATGGTGAAGAGAAACCCCTTCACAACAGCCAACCAAGTGAACAACACTCTCCAGGAAGTAGGCATATCAATATCCAAATCTACCATAAAGAGAAGACTGCATGAAAGTAAATACAGAGGGTTCACTGCACGGTGCAAGCCACTCATAAGCCTCAAGAATAAAAAGGCTAGATTGGACTTTGCTAAAAAACATCTAAACAAGCCAGCACAGTTCTGGAAGAACATTCTTTGGACAGATGAAACCAAGATCAACCTCTACCAGAATGATGGAAAGAAAAAAGTATGGCAAAAGCATGGTACAGCTCATGATCCAAAGCATACCACATCATCTGTAAAACACGGTGGAGGCAGTGTGATGGCTTGGGCATGCATGGCTGCCAGTGGCACTGGGTCACTAGTGTTTATTGATGATGTGACACAGGACAGAAGCAGCCGGATGAATTCTGAGGTATTCAGAGACATACTGTGTGCTCAAATCCAGCCAAATGCGGCCAAACTGATTGGTCGGCGTTTCATAATACAGATGGACAATGACCCAAAACGTAAAGCCAAAGCAACCCAGTAGTTTATTAAAGCAAATAAGTGGAATATTCTTGAATGGCCAAGTCAATCACCTGATCTCAACCCAATTGAGCATGCATTTCACTTGTTAAAGACTAAACTTCAGACAGAAAGGCCCACAAACAAACAACAACTGAAAACCGCTGCAGTAAAGGCCTGGCAGAGCATTAAAAAGGAGGAAACACAGCGTCTGGTGATGTCCATGAGTTCAAGACTTCAGGCAGTCATTGTTAATAAAGGGTTTTCAACCAAGTATTAGAAATGAACATTTTATTTACAATTATTTAATTTGTCCAATTACTTTTGAGCCCCTGAAAAGAAGGGATTGTGTTTAAAAAATGCTTTAGTTCCTCACATTTTTATGCAATCATTTTGTTCAACCCACTGAATTAAAGCTGAAAGTCTGAACTTCAACTGCATCTGAATTTTGTTCAAAATGTATTGTGGTAATGTACAGAACCAAAATTAGAAAAATGTTGTCTCTGTCCAAATATTTATGGACCTAACTCTATCTATCTATCTATCTATCTATCTATCTATCTGTGTGTGTGTATGTGTGTGTGTCATGTATCATTGCTGATATCAAATTCAAAATGAGCATATATTTTTCAAAAAACAATAAAACTTCTCAGTTTCAACATTTGCTATGTTGCCTTTGTAATATTTTCAGTGAAATATAGGGTTCCCATGATTTGCAAATCTTTTTTTTATGCTTTACACAGTGTCCCAACTTTTTGGAATTGGGGTTGTAATTATCTCAATGTACTTGCAATGTACAAGAAAAATAATTTAACAGTGGCAGCATATTCAACACCAGGTTCCCCCATTGATTGTGAGAGTCCCTTGGAGGTGCATGTGTATTCGGCTGTGAGCAATAAGCTCTTTGTTGTCAAAGAGTGATGCAGGTCCATCATAAGCTAAGAACACACTAAAGTACTAGTTTGCCTACGACGTTGTTCGGGAAAGCCACTTTAGCTGAATGATGCATCTTAAAAGGTGGTTAAAGATGCTCTTAGCCTGAAGAGGCTTTGGGGAAACCTACCCTTGAGCTGCTGATGTTGTATTGGTATTTGGTATTTGTGATTTTGCTAAGTTCTGAATTTAGATGAACATAGATGACATATCAAATGTTTAAACTGAGAAAAGGTATCATTTAAAGAGAAAAAATAGGTGATTTTAAATTTCATGACAACAACACATCTCAAAAAAGTTGGGACAAGGCCATGTTTACCACTGTGAGACATCCCCTTTTCTCTTTACAACAGTCTGTAAACGTCTGGGGACTGAGGAGACAAGTTGCTCAAGTTTAGGGATAGGAATGTTAACCCATTCTTGTCTAATGTAGGATTCTAGTTGCTCAACTGTCTTACAGTAGTGCTTGAAAGTTTGTGACCCTTTAGAATGTTCTGTATTTCTGCATAAATATGACCTAAAACATCATCAGATTTTCACACAAGTCCTAAAAGTAGATAAAGAGAACCCAGTTAAACAAATGAGACAAAAATATTATACTTGCTCATTTATTTATTGAGGAAAATGATCCAATATTACATATCTGTGAGTGGCAAAAGTATGTGAACCTCTAGGTTTAGCAGTTAATTTGAAGGTGAAATTAGAGTCAGGTGTTTTCAATCAATGGGATGACAATCAGGTGTGAGTGGGCACCCTGTTTTATTTAAAGAACAGGGATCTATCAAAGTCTGATCTTCAGAACACGTTTGTGGAAGTGTATCATGGCACGAACAAAGGAGATTTCTGAGGACCTCAGAAAAAGCGTTGTTGATGCTCATCAGGCTGGAAAAGGTTATAAAACCATCTCTAAAGAGTTTGGACTCCACCAATCCACAGTCAGACAGATTGTGTACAAATGGAGGAAATTCAAGACCATTGTTACCCTCCCCAGGAGTGGGCAACCAACAAAAATCACGCCAACAGCAAGGCGTGTAATAGTCGGTGAGGTCACAAAGGACCCCACAGTAACTTCTAAGCAACCGTAGGCCTCTCTCACATTGACTAATGTTAATGTTCATGAGTCCACCATCAGGAGAACACTGAACAACAATGGTGTGCAGGGCAAGGTTGCAAGGAGAAAGCCACTGCTCTCCAAAAAGAACATTGCTGCTCATCTGCAGTTTGCTAAAGTTCACGTGGACAAGCCAGAAGACTATTGGAAAAATGTTTTGTGGATAGATGAGACCAAAATAGAACTTTTTGGTTTAAATGAGAAGCATTATGTTTGGAGAAAGTAAAACACTGCATTCCAGCATAAGAACCTTATCCCATCTGTGAAACATGGTGGTGGTAGTGTCATGGTTTGGGCCTGTTTTGCTACATCTGGGCCAGGACGGCTTGCCGTCATTGATGGAACAATGAATTCTGAATGATACTAGCGAATTCTAAAGGAAAATGTCAGGACATCTGTCCATGAACTGAATCTCAAGAGAAGGTGGGTCATGCAGCAAGACAACGACCCTAAGCACACAAGTCGTTCTACCAAAGAATGGTTAAAGAAGAATAAAGTTAATGTTTTGGAATGGCCAAGTCAAAGTCCTGACCTTAATCCAATCGAAATGTTGTGGAAGGACCTGAAGCGAGCAGTTCATGTGAGGAAACCCACCAACATCCCAGAGTTGAAGCTGTTCTGTATGGAGGAATGGGCTAAAATTCCTCCAAGCCGGTGTGTAGGACTGATCAACAGTTACCGGAAATGTTTAGATGCAGTTATTGCTGCACAAGGGGGTCACACCAGATACTGAAAGCAAAGGTTCACATACTTTTGCCACTCACAGATATGTAATATTGGATCATTTTCCTCAGTAAATAAATGAGCAAGTATAATATTTTTGTCTCATTTGTTTGACTGGGTTCTCTTTATCTACTTTTAGGACTTGTGTGAAAATCTGATGATGTTTTAGGTCATATTTATGCAGAAATATAGAAAATTCTAAAGGGTTTACAAACTTTCAAGCACCACTGTAGGTCTTTTTTGTCGTATCTTCCGTTTTATGATGTGCCAAATATTTTCTATGGGTGAAAGATCTGGACTGCAGGCTGGCCAGTTCAGTACCCGGACCCTTCTTCTACGCAGCCATGATGCTGTAATTGATGCAGTATGTGGTTTGGCATTGTCATGTTGAAAAATGCAAGGTCTTCCCTGAAAGAGACGTCGTCTGGATGGGAGCATATGTTGCTCTAGAACCTGGATATACCTTTTCAGCATTGATGGTGTCTTTCCAGATGTGTAAGTTGCCCATGCCACATGCACTAATGCAACCCCATACCATCAGAGATGCAGGCTTCTAAACTGAGCGCTGATGCCAACTTGGGTTGTCCTTCTCCTCTTTAGTCCGAATGACACGGCATCCCTGATTTCCATAAAGAACTTCAAATTTTGATTCACCTGACCACAGAACAGTTTTCCACTTTGCCACAGTCCATTTTAAATGATCCTTGGCCCAGAGAAGACATCTGCGCTTCTGGATCATGTTTAGATACGGCTTCTTCTTTGAACTATAGAGTTTTAGCTGGCAACGGCGGATGGCACGGTGAATTGTGTTCACAGATAATGTTCTCTGGAAATATTCCTGAGCCCATTTTGTGATTTCCAATACAGAAGCATGCCTGTATGTGATGCAGTGCTGTCTAAGGGCCCGAAGATCACGGGCACCCAGTATGGTTTTCTGGCCTTGACCCTTATGCACAGAGATTCTTCCAGATTCTCTGAATCTTTTGATGATATTATGCACTGTAGATGATATGTTCAAACTCTTTGCAATTTTACACTGTCGAACTCCTTTCTGATATTGCTCCACTATTTGTCAGTGCAGAATTAGGGGGATTGGTGATCCTCTTCCCATCTCTACTTCTGAGAGCCGCTGCCACTCCAAGATGCTCTTTTTATACCCAGTCGTGTTAATGACCTACAGTATGTCCAGTTGACCTAATGAGTTGCAATTTGGTCCTCCAGCTGTTCCTTTTTTGTACCTTTAACTTTTCCAGCCTCTTATTGCCTCTGTCCCAACTTTTTTGAGATGTGTTGCTGTCATGAAATTTCAAAAGAGCCAATATTTGACATGAAATTTCAAAATGTCTCACTTTCAACATTTGATATGTTGTCTATGTTCTATTGTGAATACAATATCAGTTTTTGAGATTTGTAAATTATTACATTCCATTTTTATTTACAATTTGTACTTTGTCCCAACTTTTTTGGAATCGGGGTTGTAAAACCTTGATAGACAATATACAGCTGCAGTCAGAGGTTTGCATTCACTCATCATGGACATGAATGTCATGGCAATATTGGGCTTTCAATAATTTCTTTGAACTGTTTCCTTTAATAGAGCTTCACTTGAACTGTTTTCTTTAATGTCTTTAAAGGAAGAAAAACAAGAATTTGGTGCACAAGTTTAAATTCATTTTGGGTTTTCTAAAACTAACACAGAGTCAAAAATATATTTACAGTACACTTAACTAGATTATTAATTTAGTATGCTGAATGTTCCAAAATGTCTTTCAACTTGCCAAGTGATCATGATTGACAACAGCTGGTAGTTTCTCTGTGCCAGCATAAAAAGGGTTTGTTTGAGAAGCACAATTTTAGACTTGGACATTTATTTATTTATTTATTTAGGGTTTGTTTGTTTGTTTGTTTGTTTGTTTTGGGGGGGACAATCCAATATTACAGAGCTGTGAGTGGAAAAAGTATGTGAACCTTGAGGTTTAGCAATTAATTTGGAGGTGAAATTAGAGTCAGGTTTTATTTCAATCAATGGGATGACAATCAGGTGTGAGTGAGTGCCTTGTTTTATTTAAAGAACAGGGATCCATCAAAGTCTGATTTTCACAGCACATGTCTGTGGAAGTGTACCATGCTATGAACAAAGGAGATTCCTGAGGATCTCAGAAAAAGAGTTGTTGATGTTCATCAAGCTGGAAAAAAGTTACAAAAGCATCTCTAAAGACTTTGGACTCCACCAATCCACAGTCAGACAGATGGAGGATATTAAAGACTATTGTTATCCTCCCCAGGAGTGATCCACCAACAAAGATCACTCCAAGAGCAAGACATGTAATAGTCCATGAGGCATAAGTATCAGCATAAGAACTTTATCCCATCTGTGAAATATGGTACTGTCATGGTTTGGGTCTTTTTTGCTGCATCTGAACCAGGAGAGCTTGCCATCACTAATGGAACAATGGATTCTGAAGTACACCAGTGAATTATAAAGGAAAATGTCAGGACATCTGTCCATGAACTGAATCAAGAGAAAGTGGGTCATGCAACAAGACAATGACCCTAAGCACACAAGTCGTTCTACCATGGAATGGTTAAAGAAGAATAGATTTAATATTTTTGAATGGCTATGTCAAAGTCCTGAGCTTAATCCAATCGAAATGTTATGGATGGACTTGAAGTGAGCAGTTCATTTAAGGAAACCCACCAACATCCCAGAGTTGAAGCTGGTCTATACAAAGGAATGACCTAAAATTCCTCCAAATTGATGTGCAGAGCTGATAAACAATTACTGAAAATGTTTAATTGCAGTTATTGCTGTACAAGGGGGTCACACCAGATACTGAAAGCAACGGTTCACATACTTCTGCCCCTGGCAGACATGTAATATTGGATCATTTTCCTCAGTAAATAAATGACCAAGTATTTTTGTCTTATTTGTTTAATTTAGTTCTCTTTTATCTACTTATAGGACTTGTGTGAAAATCTGATGATGTTTTAGGTCATATTTAGGGAGAAATATAGAAAATTCTATTGGGCTCACAAATTTTCAATCACCACTTCTAAGTAATATATAACACATTACATGCAGGGGTTCTTTTAAGAAGCAGGGGTGTGTCTGTAGGGGGGAAGGGTAAATATAAAAGGTGCAAAAAACAAAACAAAAAAAAACAGTGGACTACTGGTGGCAGCTGCTTTGTTGTCAGTGGGCCAACAATCTTCTTTCTATCAGGCCTGCAGTGTGTATGAGCCCACCAGAGAGCAGCAAAACACTTTGGGAAGGACTGTGGTTATTTCTATACCTACAGCTTTACAGTTGACTCAGCACATGTAAAAGCTTGCCCATTACAGATCAATATGTGTTGCCTACATACATTATATTGCCAAAAGTATTTGCTCACCCATCCAAATTAGCGGAATCAGGTGTTCCAATCACTTCCATGGCCACAGGTGTATGAAATTAAGCACCTAGGCATGCAGACTGTTTTTACGATTTGTAGCTGGCCCCTTCCTCTTCCAACATGACTCTGCACCAGTGCACAAAGCAAGGTCCATAAAGACATGGATGACAGAGTCTGGTGTGGATGAACTTGACTGGCCTGCACAGAGTCCTGACCTCAACCTGATAGAACACCTTTGGGATGAATTAGAGCGGAGACTGAGAGCCAGGCCTTCTCGTCCAACATCAGTATGTGACCTCACAAATGCGCTTCTGGAAGAATGGTCAAAAATTCCCATTAATAATAATAATAATAATAATAATAATAATACATTTTATTTATAAGCGCCTTTCAAGGTACCCAAGGACACTGAACAGTAAAAAACAAACAATAAAAACAGAACAATAAAATAACAATAATAAAATAATAAGAAATTAATAATAATAATAATAACAACGTTATTAGAAACACACTCTTAAACCTTGTGGACAGCCTTCCCAGAAGAGTTGAAGCTGTTCTAGCTGCAAAGGGTGGACCGACGTCATATTGAACCCTATGGATTAGGAATGGGATGTCACTTAAGCTCATATGTGAGTCAAGGCAGGTGAGCAAATACTTTTGGCAATATAGTGTATGTACAGGTGTCAACAATTTTCAAGTGTAGATGGAATTACTTTACCTGTGCAGAGGTAAATGTTCTATCGACACACAAAGTTAATTTGTGCATTTACATGCACATATTTTAACAAATACACATCATTTCTACCTGTACAAGGAATGCTTTTCAGATCTGTCCTTAAATATTTTAATATTAAATATTTTAGCTGAAACTTCTTTAGAAATTTAGATCCTTTTGGCCGTCAGGAAGAAATCTGAGAGTGAGGTTTAAGTAAGAAATCTGAGAAATCCCAACCTTCTTCCCTGATTATAGTTCTGATGTTACATACATGCTGTGAGCTCATATTTATGATAAAAACTTTATGTAATTCTCTATGAGATCTCTGGATTTAATCAAAATGCCTAAAGTTAAAGTAGAAAAGAAATCTTGACAATACCAAGAGGTGAAGTCAAGGGATCATGTTTAACACTGGTATTGAGCAGCATATTCTGAAAAATCCCTTGCTCATTAACAGCATTACTGAGAAGGCAGCCTTGCCTTGAGACCTACATTGGAACTGAAAGCAATAGTGGAGCTTCTGGAAAAGGCCAAAAAACTAATCCCATTTGAGCTGGACAACAGGCTTGTAGCTGAATGTCAGAAACCAGTACAGTGCATATTGATGCTGATGAAACTTCAAATTTTGCTTGGTGATATTTTGAAGACTGAACTGTCATTATTTGATGTATGTGTAGCAAATTTACCCTATCAGATATCACTACCATTTGTCTGCAATCTATGCCTTCATAGACTTTTCTTCAGATATGCAGTGCTGATGTTCCAGTGGTAGTTTGCCATGCAGTTGGTGGTGAAGCCTGGAGATAAGCTCTACTGCAGGTTATCTGTCAACACACAACTACTGGCCAGGGTCAACCACCTCATAAAGGTTGAAAAAGTAATTTCAGACCTCCTCCTAAAGTGGAATCTACAGCTGTATGGTCAAGAAAGAACCAAAAAAAATCCACCACCTTACATCAATTTTCAGGATTGGGACAGGCTTGTCAGAATTGTTTTTGTAAGAAAGAACAAAGCTCTGAGTGCAGCCTTCAAGTCTGCTGATGTTGAGCAGCTTTTGGAGAAGAACTACAGAATTCAGGGACAGCATGGTAGTGTAGTGGTTAGCACTATTGCCTCACAGCAAGAAGGTTCTGGGTTCGAGCCCAGTGGCCTTTCTGTGTGGAGCTTGCATGTTCTCCTTGTAGTGAAAAATGGGCATGATCAATGGATAGTGAAATTAACTCATCTAGCATTCAACTTGGCTGGGATCCCCTTTTCATGAAGCTTAAACACAAGATGACTGGACTGTATATTGATGTTAATAACAGTGCATTTTATTTATAATGTGTATTTCATTTAGATGTTAAGTTCAAGGTGCTACAATATTATCCTTAAATGTACAAACCATATTTTTTCACTGAAATTGTGTTTTTGATGACTTCAAGTTCAGAAGATCTTAAAAATAAACAAAGAGTAAACAGTGAATAGGGATGAATACAATTTAGATATATCTTGATTCTGTCTTTAAATGTTTCTGTATCCATGCACAGATCAGTCAGATTTCTCATTATATATTCTTATATTTTCAGTGAAAAGCCAAAAAACTGAGTGTTGGCAGCTGGAAATGTTTTGTCTGTGTTTTTATCAGAAGAAGAAGCGGTAGCTTGTGATGTTTAGGGGAGGAAAACAACAACAAATTAAAATAGGCTACATTGCTCTGCAGAATTATTGATACGTTTCATGAAAATGAGCAAAAATTAATAAAAAGAATAACACATGCTATAGTTTACCAAAGCACTCTATGCCTCCAAGGTCTCCTGAGAACCCTTCAGATCTGCTTCTTTACCTAATAAAAGCTATTAAATTTAATTTAGCCATAGTAAGGTATATACATACATACATAATTGCTGGGGAAACCACTACAGCTTGCGCCAATTACAGTGGCCCCATTGTACCTAATCTGCTCGTCTTTGAACTGTGGGAGAAACCAGAGCACCCAGGGAAAACCGACACAGAGAGAACATGCAAACTCCACACAGAAAGGCCCCTGTCACCCATAAGATTCAAACCCGGAACCTTCTTGCTGTGAGGAGACAGTGCTAACCACTGCACCACCATGCCACCCATTGCACACACTATTGCACTACTACTGCTATATTATAAATTCTATCAACATTACATCAGTGAATTCTGATAATATCACATTATAAAAGCTAAAATACATCACCATCAATCTGTGAAGTCTCCTCTCTCTCTCTCTCTCTCTCTCTCTCTCTCTCTCTCTCTGTGTGTCTCTCTATTACATTATGGTATGTATTATTCTATTAGACATTGGATAGTAATGGAATCCCAGCTATAGCAGTTTAAATGTTCAAACAATCAGTGAATCAAATAAATAAAATTATTTATTTAATAGTGTTTAAACAAATAAAGAAAAATATTTCTTTAATAGCTTTTTACTCTTGGTCAGCTTTTAAACAATAATTTCATAATCTGATTTCTCAAATAGCTTTGTAACATAGGGCTACTTTAAGTAAAGGATAATGTACAGCGAGCAACTCTCGTGATTTTGGATTCTGTGTATAATGGTATCTACTACAACACAAACCAAACATAACTCAAAACTGTTCTGCACAAACAGGTTTTATTAAATATATTGCATACTATTTTAATGACACTTAACAACAATTGTGACTGATCAATTAAATACATGACAAACCTTAATTCACACAACAGTGATCCTCTGATTTGGCCTGAGTATACCTCAGTGTGGTAAAAGAAAGCATTTAAATGAATGAATTGTCAGTAGAACCAGTAACTCAGTAATACATATTTTGAGCAAAAGTGATCAACTCTGTTTAATTTTCACTCCAATGGTCAAATATTTTAATTAAAAAATTTCACAAATTAAATTTATCCAGTGAACATTAGTGAAGAGGAAATATTTCTGATTCAGATACACACAAACACAACACACACAGTCATGCACATAAGGACTTACACAATATAGTTATGCACATTTACAATCACAAGCTAACCAAGGAGGTTTTAGCACAATATTATAATATATCTATTTTATAGAGTGTGATTGTTCTCCACTCTCATTTCTTTCTCTCCATTTCCTGGAAGAAGTCATTGCAGGCGACAGTCAGTGCTGCTACAAGTACCACAAATTCATTAAAATCGACTTCATTGTCTTTATTGGAGTCAAGATCATTCATGATCTTCTCCACGAGCAGAGGGTCCTTCTGTGACTGAGAGAGAGAGAAAGAGAGAGAGAGAGAGAGAGATTATTTAGACTTTTCTGTTGACAATAATTGGTAAAATGTTAACTATAACAGAATATGAATACATTATTCAAACTTAATGCATGCTAAACAGATATGGATATGAGTGGACAGCTACAGGAAACTAGACAGTTGCAAGTTAGAAAAAGATCACATGATGTTTTTTCAATCTTCAAATGTACACTTTCAGTGAGCCCACGATAGTCTCAGGTTCCTGTTCTTGGCTGATATAAGTGGAACGTGATTAGGTCTTCTGGTATTGCAGTTTATCTGCCTCAAGGTTTGGCATATTGTACATTCTGAAATGCTTTTCTGCTCACTATGGTCAAAAAGACTTGTTATTTATTTATTTGTTTGTTTGTTTGTTTGTTTGTTTTGTTTGTTACTTGCGGAAATCTGAGATTTTTTCAAGTATGTTGATCTGTCCATTTGTTTGGGTTTTTTTTGTCAACCTGGAATGGCCATCACTGAACAGAGGTGGTGGTCTAAGACATAATTTATCAGCCACCTACAATGCAGTCCTTGGCACACTTCCCAGACAACTGAATGCACACCAAAACCCAGCTGTTTTCAGTGACTCACAGGAGGACAGAGAGAACCAACAATCTACTGATCATCCCAACGACTCTCTAGGCCATTCACACCCAGCCCCCAGTGACCCACACCAACAGGATGACTCAATGACACTTTAGGATTGCTTTTCATTCATGAGAGGATAAATACCTAATACTCCCTATTATGCCGCTTTTCCACTACAAACGCGGCTGAATTGGGCTGAGCCGTGTCGAGCTGAGTGGGGCTGTTGGAGTTGCATTTCGACTACAACCGCGCTGAACCGTGCTGGCTGGAAGTGGGTGGACACATTGGGTTTAGTTAGCGAAAGTGGGTGGACGTCACGTGATGTCGTTAGGCGGCGCAAACAGTGACATCAGTGAGCTTTTAAGCGGTAGTCTCACGACCCGGATAGTAAACAATAAACATGGAGGACGTGGAGTCGTTAGTGTTGCTGGTCTTGGTGCTGTGGCTTGTCACCGACAACGCCAACAGATACTGGCAAGAGCATATAGATGAGGCGAGGCACATAAAGCTTCAGAAATTCTCATAATTCTTCTTCTTCCGGGTTTACGGTGTTTACAGATCCCAGCATGCTCGCGGGGCGTGTGTGGGCGTGTGAGGACACTCCTCCTCACCAATCAGTGCACAGGGGAGTGTCTCCTCACGCCCCTAGCCCCGCTCGGCTCAGTTTAGCTCGCTTCAGCCCCACTCCAAAACCGTGCGAGTTTTGGGTGCTAAGCAGGGCTGAAGCGAGCTGAGTCGTGCTGCTCTGAGATAGTCGAAACGCGAGCCGTGTCGGGCTGAAGTGAGCTGAAGCGAGCTGAAGTGAGCTGAAAAAGGGTAGTGGAAAAGGGCCATTAGTCAGACAAAACTGAAGAAGCCTTTCGGATGAGAGGTGAAACGTCTTCAAGAATCTTCAAGCAAGTCCAGTTGCTCTCTTTTACCACCCACAGTTTACTATGACCTGGATGACTGAAAATCTTCACAGACATGTCAACATGAGAAGATACATTTTCAAGCCAACATGTGATGTTCTTTTTATTATATAGACAGATTCACAAACAAAAAAGTACCCAAATTTATCAAAACAGTTCAGCAATTGCCTTATGAGTGACATATAGAGATTTACGTCATAGTTTTGGTTCTCAATGTCCTGGATAGACTTAGACTTCCTTTATTGTCATTCAGTATGCAACAAGTGTACACCAAATGAAATTTCATTGCAAATTGGCTCAGCACAGAAATAAATATGAAGAGTATTAAATTAAATTATGTAGCAGCAGAAATATTATAAAGTGCAATAGTATAAAGTGACCTGTGGAATTTGGAATCAAGTTATAAATAGAAGTTTAGAGTTTGGGTTTAGAGTTCAGCAGTCTGGTGGCCTGGGGGAAAAAGCTGTTACAGAACCTGGTGGTCCTGCACCTAATGCTGCGGAACCTCTTTCCAGAGGCCAGAGGGGAGAACAATCCATAATGAGGGTGTGAGGGGTCACTGATGATGTTTCTGGCTTGAGACATGCAACGCCTTGGTGCAATGTCCTGAATGGAGGGAAGAGAAGTCCCAATGATTTTCTCTGCTGTCCTCACCACTCTCCTCACATTCTTCCAGTCAGAGGCACTGTAGCCTCCACACCACACACAGATGCAGCTGGTTAGAACACTCTCTATGGTGTTTCTGTAGAATGTAGTGAGGATGGGCAGGGGCAGGTGGTCTCTTCTCATCTTACGCAGGAAGTGCAGACATTGCTGTGCCTTCTTGACCAGTGACGTGGTGTTCACAGACCAGGTGAAGTTGTCTGTGATGTGCACCCCCAGGAACTTGGTGCTATTGACCACCTCCATGGCCGTGTTGTTGAGAAGAAGTGGAGTATGGCTGGGTTGGTTTTTCCTGAAGTCAACAATGATCTCTTTGGTTTTGTCCATGTTCAGGATCAGGTTGTTTTCCCTGCACCAGCCAACCAACTGCTCCATCTCCTCTCTATAGGCCAGGTCATTATTGTCCCTGATGAGGCCCACCACTGTTGTGTCATCCGCAAACTTCACAATGTGGTTGCTGGTAGCCCTGGGGACACAGTTGTGTGCCATCAGAGTGAACAGCAGAGGGCTCAGAACACAGCCCTGAGGGGAGCCTGTGCTGAGGGTGATGACACTGGAGGTGTTCTGTCCGACCCGCACTGACTGTGGTCTTTCAGTGAGGAAGTCCAGCAGCCAGTTGCATAGGGGGGTGCTGAAGCCCAGCGAACCCAGTTTGTTCACCAGATGCTGTGGAATGATAGTATTGAACGCTGAACTGAAGTCAAGGAACAGCATCCACACATGAGTGTACATGGATGTAGCTCATATGAAAAATACAGGTGGTGTATTTCCCAGTAAAACACTTGTGTCCATCCATGAGTGTCTTGGTCTTGTTCCAGTAGTCCATTTCTTATTAGGTTGCCCTGGTTCCTCAACACCTGATGCAGACCTTGTTAGACCAGGCAACTTCCAAGCCAGCATGACTCTTGTTTTTCTGTCTGTCATTGATGAGGTAGGCAGGTAGCAATAAGGGCCTTGCCTACAGGCCCTCACTGGAGTTGCCTCAACCAGGACACAAACCCATGATCTCCTGCACCAGAGTGCACTAAGTCAGTGAGCCAAAGACAAACCACTGCACAGGATGTACCACTGGCAGATAGAAGAAGTGGCTGATATTGAAAAATCCTATCAGTGGCTAGATAAAGCTGGACTGGAAGACAGCACAGAGGCACTAGTCATAGCTGCCTAGGAACAGGCCCTAAGCACAAGATCAATAGAGGCTGGGGTCTACCACACAAGGTAGGGCTCCAGGTGCAGACTGTGCAAAGATACCCCAGAGACAATCCAGCACATAACAGCAAGGTGTAAGATGCTAGCAGGAAGAGCATACAGTGGTGCTTGAAAGTTTGTGAACCCCTTAGAATTCTCTATATTTCTTCATAAATATGACATAAAAGATCATCAGATTTTCACACAAGTCCTAAAAGTAGATAAAGAGAACCCAGTTAAACAAATGAGACAAAAATATTATATTTGGTCATTTATTTATTGAGGAAAATGATCCAATATTACATATCTGTCAGTGGCAAAAGTATGTGAACCTCTAGGATTCGCAGTTAATTTGAAGGTGAAATTAGAGTCAGGTGTTTTCAATCAATGGGACAGCAATCAGGTGTGAGTGGGCACCCTGTTTTATTTAAAGAATAGGGATCTATCAAAGTCTGATCTTCACAACACATGTTTGTGGAAGTGTATCATGGCACGAACAAAGGAGATTTCTGAGGACCTCAGAAAAAGCGTTGTTGATGCTCATCAGGCTGGAAAAGGTTACAAAACCATCTCTAAAGAGTTTGGACTCCACCAATCCACAGTCAGACAGATTGTGTACAAATGGAGGAAATTCAAGACCATTGTTACCCTCCCCAGGAGTGGTCGACCAACAAAGATCACTCCAAAAGCAAGCCGTGTAATAGTCGGCGAGGTCACAAAGGACCCCAGGGTAACTTCTAAGCAACTGAAGGCCTCTCTCACACTGGCTAATATTAATCTTCATGAGTCCACCATCAGGAGAACACTGAACAACAATGGTGTGCATGGCAGGGTTGCAAGGAGAAAGCCACTGCTCTCCAAAAAGAACATTGCTGCTCGTCTGCAGTTTGCTAAAGATCTCGTGGACAAGCCAGAAGGCTGTTGGAAAAATGTTTTGTGGACAGATGAGACCAAAATAGAACTTTTTGGTTTAAATGTGAAGCATTATGTTTGGAGAAAGGAAAACACTGCATTCCAGCATAAGAACCTTATCCCATCTGTGAAACATGGTGGTGGCAGTATCATGGTTTGGGCCTGTTTTGCTGCATCTGGGCCAGGACGGCTTGCCATCATTGATGGAACAATGAATTCTGAATTATACCAGCGAATTCTAAAGGAAAATGTCAGGACATCTGTCCATGAACTGAATCTCAAGAGAAGGTGGGTCATGCAGCAAGACAACAACCCTAAGCACACAAGCCGTTCTACCAAAGAATGGTTAAAGAAGAATAAAGTTAATGTTTTGGAATGGCCAAATCAAAGTCCTGACCTTAATCCAATGGAAATGTTGTGGAAGGACCTGAAGCGAGCAGTTCATGTGAGGAAACCCACCAACATCCCAGAGTTGAAGCTGTTCTGTACGGAGGAATGGGCTAAAATTCCTCCAAGCCGGTGTGCAGGACTGATCAACAGTTACCACAAATGTTTAGTTGCAGTTATTGCTGCACAAGGGGGTCACACCAGATACTGAAAGCAAAGGTTCACATACTTTTGCCACTCACAGATATGTAATATTGGATCATTTTCCTCAATAAATAAATGACCAAGTCTAATATTTTTATCTCATTTGTTTAACTGGGTTCTCTTTATCTACTTTTAGGATTTATGTGAAAACCTGATGATGTTTTAGGTCATATTTATGCAAAAATATAGAAAATTCTAAAGGGTTCACAAACTTTCAAGCACCACTGTACATGGAACACCATAACCAAGTGGCTGGCATAGTGTCCAGAAACATCTGTGCTGAGTATGGACTGGAAGTCCCAAGGTTAAAGTGGGACACACCTTCAAAGGTGGTTGAGAATGACCAAGCTAAGATCCTGTGGGACTTCCAGATACAGATGGACAAACTGATAATGGCTAACCAACTGAACATGGTAGTGGTGGACAAACAGTAGAACAAGGCTGTGGTGATAGATGTGCCAATACCAAGTGACAATAACATCAGGAAAAAGGAAATTGAGAAGCTCGAGAAGTATCAAGGGCAGAAAGAAGAGGTAGAAAAGATGTGGAAGATGAAAACAATAGTGGTCCCCATGGTGATAGGAGCCCTCGGTGCAGGGACCTGCAAACAGGGAGACTGGCTCCAACAGATCCCAGGAATAACATCTGAGAGCTCTGTCCAGAAAAGCGCAGTCCTAGGAACAGCTAAGATACTGCTCAGGACCCTCAAACTCCCAGGCCTCTGGTAGAGGACCCAAGCTTGAGTGGAAAAAAAAAAGACCACCCGAAGGAAGGGGCAAGTGGGGAATTATATATATATACATATATATATATATATATATATATATATATATATATATATATATATATATATATATATAATACAGTATATGCATTGCATACAGTTGGCATGCAGCCATTTTCCTCTGGACCCTTCTTGCCAAGCTGTCTTTCATACTGCCACAACTACTCAAAGATGGTGAAGTCAAAACAGCCTATTGCTCTTCCTGGTCTATTTCTTGATTTTGCTGACTATATCCTTCACAGATCCCCCCCCCCCCCAAAGGATGGAATAATGGCTCATGGAGTAATCAGGGAGTCTCAAAGCAGCATAGGGAAAACAACATCTTTTAATACAGTGCACATCTTTTAACAAGCATCTTTTAATACAGTGCACATATTTTAATACAGTGGTCCAGTGTATTGCTGTCCCTAGTAGTACATTTCTTTTGATAAAATTTAACGAGACTTGAGTCTGTGCTGTTGCTCAATACTTATTATCAGATCCCTTCAACCACATTTGGGCAAAATTCTGCTGGGTTATTCTCTGAATTCGGTGTACTTTGTGTCCCACAGGTGTTCCTGAAAGATTTTCATATAAAGTAAACCACAATTGCTTTTTAATACAAGAAATGGAAATATCCATGTGTCTTTGCATTATAACACAAACTTATTTTAAAAATTTATGTTTTGAAAAGTGGGCAGCACGGTGGTGTAGTGGTTAGCACTGTCGCCTCACAGTAAGAAGGTCCGGGTTCGAGCCCCATGGCCGGCGAGGGCCTTTCTGTGTGGAGTTTGCATGTTCTCCCCGTGTCCGCGTGGGTTTCCTCCGGGTGCTCCGGTTACCCCCACAGTCCAAAGACATGCAGGTTAGGTTAACTGGTGACTCTAAATTGACTGTAGGTGTGAGTGTGAATGGTTGTCTGTGTCTATGTGTCAGCCCTGTGATGACCTGGCGACTTGTCCAGGGTGTACCCCGCCTCTCGCCCATAGTCAGCTGGGATAGGCTCCAGCTTGCCTGCGACCCTGTAGAAGGATAAAGTGGCTAGATATAATGAGATGAGATGTTTTGAAAAGTTTTATGGATTGTTGAGGCACAGGGGTGAGCCAAATGAGCATGTCCCCACTGCCCAAAATTACTTTTTCTTTGAATATAAAACAAATAAAAATAGCCAGTAACCACAAGTTTTTTTCTGCTAATGTAATCATTTGTCTGTCTACTTTTACCTAAATAAAAGAAATATGAGAAAAATATATGAATTATTCATAAATTAGCACAATTTAATCATCTCATCATTTCTAGCCGTTTTATCCTGTTCTACAGGGTTGCAGGCAAGCTGGAGCCTATCCCAGCTGACTACGGGCAAAAGGTGGGGTACACCCTGGACAAGTCGCCAGGTCATCACAAGGCTGACACATAGACACAGACAACCATTCACACTCACGGTCAATTTAGAGTCACCAGTTAACCTAACCTGCATGTCTTTGGACTGTGGGGGAAACTGGAGCACCCAGAGGAAACCCACGCGGACATGGGGAGAACATGCAAACTCTGCACAGAAAGGCCCTCGCCAGCCACAGGGCTCGAACCCGGACCTTCTTGCTATGAGGCGACAGCGCTAACCACTACACCACCGTGCCACCCAATTTAACCCTGTCCCCCAGTTTTGTTCAACCCCATAACAGCATACCAATCCCTCCCTTTATAAAAATAATGGTTCAGTCCAACTTCCTCAGCACCCAGGAAGTGACATCACTCAAGTCTTTTCCCGCTCACACTGTAAAGAGAGGTAAGAGTTAACATACTTTCTGGTCTATATTTCATTGTTTTTATCATCAAGTTGACATCGTCAACCTCACCCTTTCAACACTGTTACATACATAAACGATATTTATTATTGTTTGGGAAAAATCATACAATTGTCTTGGAAAAATATATTAATTTCTTGTTTTCCTCATGCCATATAGTGCTCCATACCCTAGCTAATGTGTATTTATGGCTACTTTTAGCTAAAATCTTCAACCCCGTAACAAAAAACACTGTTATAGGGTTGAATCATTGTTATGGGGTTGAAAGTTGGACTGTTGGGTTGTCCACCCCTCCCTTTCAGACCGCAACACATGCCAATGCAGGTTACATGAAAACCTGGGCTTTCTGGCTGACAAGCTTTGTCAGCTTAAGCTTATTGTAACTTCACATTTAGAGAGCCTCACAGAACTTGTCTGCTGTGACACTGGCAGCAAGGCCTGCATGTATGTAGAATGTGAAGATTGCAAGAACAAAACAGTTCCCCTCTCAAGCTCATATAATGGTACACAGAAGGTAACCTATATGCAGTGGACCACAGAAGACAAAGCAAAGTCAAATGATGAAGAAAGCTCGGTAGCAAAAATAACAGTTAAAAAAATACATTGAGAGCAGTCAAGAGGAGCTTGCAGAAAGGTTCCACACACACCTCATTAAGTTTAAGAGGCATCTCTTCAACATCAGGCAACAGTATGCCTACTACCGTGGACTACGCAGCTGCATGGCCAATGATGAATGCCTTATCCACATTGACTTCTCTGAGAACTTTTCTTGTAAGTACAGCACTGAAATACAGTCAGTACACTTTGGATCATGCCACCAACAGGCTACACTTCACACCGGGGTCATCTATGTTGGTGGAACCCAAGAGCCAATCTGCTTTACCTCCATCTCACCATCCAAGCACAAGAGTCCAGCTGCCATATGGGAACATTTGAAACCTGCACTGGACTATGTGCAGACCACACACCCAGAGGTGTCTGTTGTGCACCTTTTTAGTGATGGACCCTGTACACAGTACAGGCAGAAAGGAAACTTTTTTTTCTCTTCAGTACAGAGCTTGACAAGAGAGGACTAAAAGGGAGGACATCAACAATGCTTATGAGCTCTTCAAGGCCCTCTCTGAGACAGACACTTCGATCAAATTGTATTTTATCGAAGATGAAGCGATTGAGCAAGCACTGCATAGGATGCCGTCCACCATTCCACCAGTCCCAGGAACCATGCGCATTCATCAGGTCATCACTCTTGCTCGAGGGGAGATAACATCACGAGATGTCAGCTGCATGTGCTCCACCTATGGAAAGCTTGAATGTGAATGTTGGAACACAAAGCATTTCAGCTTTGTCAGGAAGGTCCCAGCTACTGTGTCACAAATGCACAAACAAATCAATTGGGATGACTCTGAGGTAATAGGGGAGTGGTGTGTGCTCGCTTATGATCAAGCATTGTATCCAGGAATAATCCTTGCCACAGACGAAACCGATGTTCAAGTCAAATGCATGCACCATGCCGGAATAACTAAAAACAGGTTCTTTTGGCCTCTACAAGAGGATGTACTGTGGTATCCATTTGATGATGTGCTTGAGCTCATCCCACCTCCTCAGCCCATGACAAGGACATGATTCACGTCACATGCAAATTCAGAAAGAGATCTGGGACAGACTGTTTAAAGGATGAAGAACCATAAATAGCATAAATAAACAGCAGTATCTGCTGATACTGCAGATGACAGATTCATTCTATTAACATCTGTGAAGAACACAGAAATTATTTAAAGTTTAAAGTTCATAGTTAAGAGTGTGCCTGTGTTGTGACATCAATTGTCACCGGTATACAGCTTTCAGTCATTCAAGGTCTTCATTTTTTTCTTCTCGTAGGACAGATCCGTTCAATATAAATGTGATGATATTTTTAAGAGTTAAATATTACATGCCTAATGATATGTTTCTTTCCCCTTGTTTGTTTTAATGAATTAAAGTCAATTTCAATTTGATTAAATGTTGTCATTCGTTCAACCCTGTTGCAGTATGTTCAACCCTGTTACAGTGTGTTCAACCCTGTAACTTGATATATTATCACACATTTTTTGATAATAATAACAAATATAAGATAAATGTTTGTTGAACTGTATGCAAAGTTTAGAGGACAAAAACAAAATATATGAAAACCTAATCTAAAGTTTATCTTAAAGTATATTTTCATGATTTATTAAGACCGCTTGTACATTAAGTTGCCATATCCTACTTGACAGTCAATTTATTATTATTTAAAATCAAATAAAATATACTTATAATAAGTTATTTTTAACAAGGGACATGTGATTACCAAGGCTTTGGAAGAAATGGTTTTAATATGTTTTAAAATTACACTCATAGAGCAATCAAATTGTCCTGTTATGGGATTGAATTTAAAACAACCTACCGGTAAGTGACAAAGAAATTCCTAATAATGTTTGGGATTTCATGCCTAAGGTGGGAAAACATATTTTCTCAGAGGTTCAAATAGTCCATCATCAGATGCAATGTTCAGGAACACAGATTTTTGTGGTATATTTTTCAGTAACTGGAGAACCCAATGTGCACTGAATTCAGAAAATCACCCTGCTGCCTTGTTTCTTCCCAGACAGCTCTATGTCAACACACATTATGGAGGTGAAACCCCAGTAAACATAGTCTTTTGCCAAACCTTATGAAACATTTCAATAAAACAGAGAGCAGTAGATAATGTGGAATTTATTATCTGGGGAAAGCCTTGGCCTAATGAATAAAGAAGCAGCTTTGGGACCAAAAGGTCACCGGTTTGATTCCCTGAACCAGCAGGAATGGCTGAAGTGCCCTTGAGCAAGGCATCTAACACCCAGCTGCTCTGGGATGTTGTATGTTGCTCTGGATAAGATTGTCTGCTGATTACCATTAAGGTAATGTAGACAATGAATAGTCTTTATAGGTCCTGCTGAGAAGCAGTATATTGCCCAGTTTGATACTGAAAAAGCTGAGATTAGCTTGATGTATACTCGGCAGTAGAGCACAAAACATAGCATCTGAGCTTCATCAGTGTGTCCATTTACTTGCAACATTGCCATCTGCATTTTCTGCATAGAACTACAGCTCCTCTGATCAGAGTGCTCCAAAAGCTCACAAAAGATGAGAAATCCAAATGTACTGATGCATTCCATTTACCTTGGAAGTCAGAGCCAGGAGTGAAGTCACACCTGAGTTGACTCTGTTTCAGTACAAGAAGTTGGAAAACCAATACCAGCAATTAGTAATACCAGTTCTAGCCATTGTTAGCAATACTTGTTGATAACACATTATGTGGTATTTTTCATATACAAACACCATAACATTTCCAGAGCTAGAAGTTGGACAGTATTGTGTGTACAATTGATCAAATGAGACACAAATAAAACAAGTGCTAATAAATAGTATATTACTAGAGCTTTCACTACTGGTGATATGTGGAACAGCCATGTTGGATTTTGAAGGTGGGGTTGTTGAGGTTCATTGAGGTAAATTCAACTTCAGGGAGCATTCCAGTTGAGGTTTCTGACAGGGAACTTGGAAATCCCAACTTCCCAGTACAAATGGAATGCAGCATAAGTGGGATGGCATTGATTATCTAATGGACAATGGTGTAGAATAATAATTTTCTCTCATGTTCATATTCATATGGTGCTTACTAGCACTGGGCTAAAAAACAAACATAACACAAGAGTACTCACAACCCACCCAGCCATGCATGGTGCCATATCACCAATGGTCAATGTCTAAATCCACCTGCGTGTGCCATGTCAGCTTTGCCTACAGTCAGTGCAAGGGATTTTGGGAACCGGATGCTGCATCTCTAAGATGGTCAATACCAATGCAGAAAGTACATAGTTGGTTCCCATTTTCAGCTTCCAGGGTATTTAGACACTGGCTGCACAAGTGTGAGTATTGCAGCATGGCTTGTTTAATCACTCAGTGTATTGTGAGGAAATGAGGGGTTTGTGATATGGTGGGAAAATTCCATCACTGAAACCCCACTAACTTAAAAAGCTAAATTGCTAGTATGCAACCACAGGCATGATAGTCAGACTGGGTATCTGGGGAACTCTGAGAAGAGTGATAGCAAATAAGGATAGCCATGCTAATGGTGTAAAGCCAACTCAAAGGTAGTGGGCAGCTCTGTAGCATTCCCCAGAAAACACTAGAAATGCATGAAAAATACACTTCCTCTGATAGCAGATATAATATGAGCAGTGGCGGCTGCTGGTTTTTAAAACAGGGGAAGCCCATTTTATGCATTCATCGTAAAACCTGTAGGCCAGATATCAAAGCATAGAAAGGTGTGCCCCATTAGCATAGTGAACTAGACAACCCTACCTAGTGGCAGAAAGTATTTTTGCTTGTACATTTCATGTTATAGTCTGGCTTGCCAGGCTAGTGCCTCATATCCTTAATCAAAAATATCAAACATCCAAAAATCACTGGCTATTCAACAAAGAGCCTTGAACATCATACCCTGATATGCAACACAGAGTCTTTAACACAACACCCAGCTGTGCAACACATCCTTGAACATCTGCAACACAGTCTGGAAATTCATAACCAGGTAGGCTATGCAACACACAGAACCTTGAATATTATACCCAGGTATAACCTATAACACAGAGCCCACCATTCTCTTAACATTACTGAACAATATACACACTTCAGATTCATGAACATTATATGATGCACACTATTTATACACAAATTCTGCCCTCTGCTCCTTTTCCAGAAAATGGTCTGTGACCCTGTCATACTAGCTGGTTGTGCTTTCCAGAGACTTCACCAATTTCTGTTAGCAGCTAGCACTGCAGATCCCAATTAGGCTCAAGCTAGCCTACAACCACATTGAACTACAAATGAAATAAACGAGTGAATTCGCAAATGATCAAACTGATAGAATGGATGAAAGTTAACGGAGCACAACGAGTAATATTTACATTTATTTACAGAGTAATGTACAGAGACATCAATGAGAAGAAACGTTTATATGAAAAGAAATTTGGACAGCACTTTGGCACACGACTACACTTTCTCGACATCCGCTAGGGACTGACTGATCATACGTCCGTGTTCCTCGCCGACAGAGCCCGCCCTCCTCATGTCTTTCAAACACTACCTCCAATAATCCTTCATCAGCCCGGCTTCTTGTCCCTCCCACTGTCTCGTTTAGTCCCAGAGAAGCCCGGCTTCCCTGGAAGTGACGAGTTTGTCAATTTTAACCAATAACAACTAGCCAAAATTGGCTGTTCAGAGCCCTCTCATAGACTGCAACGGAAACCCGGCTGCCAGCCATAGAGCCCATTGAAGTAAGAAAGGTTACAGCGTGTTGCCAGATTGGGAGGTTTTAAGTGCATTTTGGCGGGTTTTGAACATATTTTGGCTGGAAAACGTCAGCAGTATCTGGCAACGCTGGTTACAGCCTGGCAGCAAAGGTGATTCTTGTAGCGAACTGCAAGTTCGTCAGACATCACTCAAATAAGTTACAGGATAGTTATGAACGTAAATACAATCTTGGGCATATATTATGTTATGCAAGTTATTGTTTTAATGAGAATTCAACGTCATAGATGCCACAGTTTGGGGAGAGAATTTTAGGGGAAGCTCGGCTTCCCTTGTTGTCTCTGAGAAATCGCCCCTGAATATGAGCCTATTACCAGCTTTGGAAGACACGGTACCTATAGCTCTGTCTGTAGTTACAAGCTGTTAAGCAAATATCTCCATATGCATAAAGTCTACTGTACAGAATCTGAGGCTATGTCCACACTAATATGTTTTAGTTTTAAAATGTATCACTTTTGCTAGGTTTTCACCTGGCATTCACACTACTCCAGAGTTTTCAAGCCCCAGAAAAGGAGACTTTTGGAAATGCTCTTGGCCCATTTTAGTTTTAAAACTTTGGGGTAGTATTTTAGTATAGACAGGGCAAAAACAGAGACAGTTTGGAACTGATGACACAGACACCCATGTTCGCATCCTGCTTGAGTCTTATCAGTCATGATGTATCTTTCTCTGATTCTTTACACCATGTGACCCTTTTCTGGAAGAAAACAAGTGGCATCAGCTGTTTATACCAGCATGTGCATGTCTAGTGTAAATGAATGGTCATGTGATATGCCTTTTCAGGTGTGTTATGGACAGATAAGGAAGCAAAATGTTCATCTGGATGGAGATCCACATTACAAAGACATGGCTGTGGAAGAAGAGGGTGCCTGTCCAATAGAGAATGTGTGGCGAATTTTAAAATGAAAAATATGACACCACCAACCCTGTATCTTAAAACCATAATAACTTAAAACCTGTTTGGAGGAAGAATGAGCAAAATATAACACCTGAAACACTTCATTACTTGGTGTCCCTAAACATCTTTTAAATGTTGTGAGAAGGAATGGCAATATTACAAAATGGTACGGTAAATGCTTCACCGTCCCAATTTGTTTTTTAAATTGTGTTGCAATAAACAAAATTGCAATATGTGTCTATCGTGAAAAAAGCAATAAAATTATTGAGGTAAAACATCAAATAATGTGCTGATGTGTTGTTTTGATACAATGCAGGTCAAATATTATTTACAAATTTATTGTTTTAAATTTTAATTTCAATTTCTTGAAATTAAATTTTTCAAAAGCAAGTTTTTTTGGTTTTTTTCAAGCATTACAAATTCAGGTTCAGGTTCTGCTGACTCTGATTTCATTCCATACATATGGTTTTTATGACTGTTATTAAAGAACAACAAATAAATACATAGATAAATAAATCTCATCTCATCTCATTATCTCTAGCCGCTTTATCCTGTTCTACAGGGTCACAGGCAAGCTGGAGCGTATCCCAGCTGACTACGGGCGAAAGGCGGGGTACACCCTGGACAAGTCGCCAGGTCATCACAGGGCAGATAAATAAATCATTTTTCAAAATAACTCATTGCCTATCAAACTATTTGTTGTTTCTGCTCATTCTGTGTCTCTGTCTGACTGTGTGTCTCTCTCTCTCGCTCTGTGTGTTTGCTGTGTATGCTATGCAGTGAGAGAGAGAGTATGTGTGTGTGAGAGAGAGAGAGAGAGAGAGAGAGAGAAAAAAATGGCCTTACTGTAAGGAAGTCGGTGAGTTCACTGGTCAGAAGCTCTTTCAGCTCGCCTTTGTTCAGTTTGTATTTGTCTCCTTCGTTACCTGAGTAGTTGTAGAAGACACGTATCAGAGCATCCATTGCTCCCTCCAGCTGGGTTGGCATGATCACTGCACGAGTACACTACACACAAAAAGATAATTTTACACACACACACACACCAGACAAAATATATATCTAATTCCTAAAATTGTACTACAACATGAAATTGAGCACTGATTTGAGCAAATTGATGAATTAGCCTCAGTTGTGTATAAACAATCTCCAGCCCATCTGTCCCTTAGGTATGCTATGTTTCTGCGTCAGACACATCCCACACCCCATTCTCATATACTTTTCCTAATTAGACATACATATGTCATTTATGTGAGTCAATTAAAGGAAAACATTCAGACTATAGTCATGCATGCTCCAAGAAAAGAACAGTGGAGAGGAGAAAATATATTTCATTTCAGAGTTTGTCTGAGGTTGCTGAAAATAATAACTTTATTCATTAAAGCCTCAAAAATGACATAGAATGTACATAACTGCAAAAAATGAAATAAATCTAAATAATAAAGTCAAATGTTAATACAGCTTTAACAGACAAAATGATGATCTTATAGGGTTGCCTTTTGCAATTCTGAATGTTTTACTGGAATCAATAAAGGTGAATATTATGTGTACAGTATATAGACAAACTTTTTAAAGCTGCTTTAGTAATAAGCTGATCTTTAGTATCAGGTAAATAACTGAACTGTTCCAAAGTCATCTGCAGACAGCTATATGAACTATAATTAGAATAATTATACTGCAAAACAGTTTTAAACAGTTCAGAAAAGAAAGAAATTACTTTATAAGAATAAATGCTAAGATATTATCAAAACCTTGCTAAAAATTGTAATATAATTAAAAATTCATAGTTATCAAGGCAATGTGTCAGTAACGGTGCTGAAAACACGAGTTTGGAGCAGCCTCCAAACATGGCTGCTCTGGACTACAAACCCCAAGAGTCAGAGCACCCTCTGTCACCTGACTACTAATTATACCACCTGTCTCCCATTCAGCAAATATCACCTTGCCTATATAAGCTCAGCTCTCACCACTGACTTTGTGAAGTATTGTTTAGTGTTCCGTGCCTAACCTTGCCGAGCCGTTTGATTTCTGCCTGACTTTCTGTATTTGACCAAGGTTTACATTTAATCTCAATCTCAGCTTTATTTCATTGTTTTCCCTATGTTGCTCCGTTTGCTGATTGATCAACCTCCACCCATTTCCTGATTGGGATTCCTGCTTTTTGATTTGGCTCAGACTGCAGTTTGCAAAGCCTGCACTTGCATCTCCCCTGCACTTGCATCCAGAAGTGCTTGCACTCTGACACAATGTAATAATGCTATTACCTATACATATTGGTGTTATGTTGCTAGTGAGCAAAAATATGTAGCTGTATATGTAGCTGATCCTATTAATACTGTATAAACATCTAAGCTAATCACAACGCATGGTTTGTACCATTCACTGAATCTGACCCTCTATTCAATCTTCATATAATTCTCTGCATGTTCAGCAGCAGATGCAGAAGCTCCAGCAGCTGTATCTGTTCCCTAAGCCAGAGGCTTATCTTGGTAAGGCTCTGAGCCATACTCTGCTTATCCAGCTCATTATTATTACAACCCTGATTCCAGAAAAAGTTGGGACATTGTGTGAAATGTAAATAAGTACAAAATGCAATGATTTACAAATCCTTTTCGACCTATATTCCATTGAAAACAATACAAAGGCTAGATATGTAATGTTCAAACTGATAAGCTTCATTGTTTTTGTAAATATACACTCATTCTGAACTTGATGCCTGCAACATGTTCCATAAACGTTAGGACAGGTGCATGTTTACCACTGTGTTACATCACCTTTTCTTTTAACAACACTCAGTAAGTGTTTAGGAACAGTGGCGTGCACAGACATTTTGGGGGGCAAGTGCTCTGGGGGGGAAAAAGGGCACTTTTTTGCGCATGTGGAACATCTTATTATAAAAGTCTGAGATTTAACCCTCCTCTTGTGTTCGGGTCGCCACTGACCCGTTTTAGTTTTTAAAGGTGTAAAACAACCACTTAATGTTAATTTATTACATCAAGGCTTTTTGACTTTGCCAGAAATCTCTAGTTGAACAAAATAGAAAAAGAAATTTTTGTTTTCCTAAATCTGAAAATGGTCTAGCAAAAAATATAATACTTATGTGCAGTTGTTTCTGTATGCGACGGGCTACTTCACGACAAAATAATTACAGCTTGGGCTTAGAGGGCAAACAATACATTTTCACTCGATTCATGTGTTACTTGGCTGGTGGGGCAGGGGAAGAGCTGACTGACCGCCCGATGTATTGTCTGCGCTACGACAAGGCCATGGCTTCCAGGACACTATGCTGCTGCAACCTCACACTGAATGCACTGCACACTTGCTCATGTGACAGAGCAAGAGAGACAGAGGTCTGGTGTGTGTGCGGAGGGGGCACACATCGGGACATTATTTTCACACACGCTTTTAATGCCGCGGCTTTTCTAAAAGATCATGTCGACATTGGCCTCAGTAAACTGTAAAAAAAAAATTTAAAAAGGGTACTTTTTTGGACAGAGGGCAGAAGGGCAGGTGCTTGAGCACCACCTCGTGTCTATCTGTGCACGCCACTGTTTAGGAACTGAAGACACAAATTATCGAAGTTTTGAAAGTGAAATTCTTTCCCATTCTTGCTTGTTACCTTCTGTGTTGCTCAACACTCAACAGGGTCCCTGTTGTTATATCTTGCACTTCATAACGCACCACACATTTTCAATGGGAGGTTGACAGGCCAGTTTAGCACCCACACTCTTTTACTAAGAAGTAGCTGTTGTAACACTTGTCAAATGTGGCTTGGCATTGCCTTGCTAGAACAAACAGGGGCGTCCCTGAAAAAGATGTTGGGAAGGCAGCACTTTTGCTCCAAAACCTGTATGTACCTTTCAGCATTAATTGTGCCTTCGTAGATATGCAAGTTACCCATGCCATGGGCACTAGCACACCCCCATACCATCACAGATGTTGGCTTTTGAACTTTGTTCTGGTAACAGTCTGGATGGTCCATTTCCTCAGAGGATACAACATCCATGATTTGCAAAAGCAATTCAAAATTTGGACTCGTCAGACCACAGCACACTTCTCCATTTTGCATCAGTTTACCGACAACAGTTTTCCATAGTGTTCCCAAGCCCATGTTTTAATATCCTTTATCCAATCATATCAGTTTTTAATGCAGTGCCACCTGAAGGACCAAAGGTAGTCAGCGTTTTTCATCTTGCCTCTTATGTGCAGAGATTTCACTGGATTCTCTGAATCTTTTGATGACATTATGATTTGTTGATGATATCCCTAAATGCCTGGCAATTGTATGATGAGAAACATTGTTCTTAAACTGTTGGACTATTTGCCCATGCAGTTTTTCACAAAGTGTTGGACCTCACCCTGTCCTTGCTTCAGTTGAATACAGGATTTGCAAATCATTGCATTCTGCTTTTATTTACATTTTACACAGCATTTCAACTTTTTGGAATCAGGGTTGTATCATTACAAAAGTGCAATTCTGGTGGAGAATGATCTGTCTGTTGTGAGATTACTCTGTCATACATTACTATCTCTGCTGTCCATTATTAGCATAAAACTGTATTCATGTGATTGCTAGTGTGAAACTGACTACTGCTAAAATGAATAAAATCATGTCTGCTCTGTTTTAGTGTTGATATTAAATTATGTAATAAACTAAAAAAAAAAAAATCCAAAAATCTTTTAATACACTGGACATGGCTCTCCTGAGCAAGACCCCAGGCCCTAAACCCAAAGATTCGTCCTTCAATTAAAATAATAATTAATTCAGCTGAAGGACTGAATGGTTAATAAAAACCAAGATCTATACACGTCAATTATAATTCATATTTACAAAATACATGTACAAATCAGGGGCGGCACGGTGGTGTAGTGGTTAGCACTGTCGCCTCACAGCAAGAAGGTCCTGGGTTCGAGCCCAGTGGCTGATGAGGGCCTTTCTGTGTGGAGTTTGCATGTTCTCCCTGTGTCTGCGTGGATTTCCTCCAGGTGCTCCAGTTTCCCCCACAGTCCAAAGACATGCAGGTTAAGCTAATTGGTGGCTCTAAATTGACCGTGAGTGTGAATGGTTGTTTGTCTCTATGTGTTAGCCCTGTGATGACCTGGCGACTTGTTCAGGGTGTACCCTGCCTCTCGCTGATAGTCAGCTGAGATAGGCTCCAGCTTGCCTGCGACACTGTACAGGATAAGCAGCTACAGATAATAAATGGATGGATGTACAAATCACCTACAAGCTATAGTTTGTACAAGTTTCCTCTCTTTGTAATTGTGATTATCAGCATGAACATACATTTTTTTATTGCTTATACTACTGTATTTGTTATAATTATTGATTATCTTTATGTTAATTATTTAACTGCAAATCAAGCATTTTTACACACAATCCATCCAGATGTGAGTTTGATCATACAGATATGCCAAAGATAAAACAATGAAACTATCAATAGTACACTCATTTTACAATCAGCTTTGACCATATGTAACTTTTTTCCCTAAACTGCACAAACCAAAGGTCATAAAATAAACTATGCACAAAATAACAACTCTTTTAGTTAAACTACATTGTTTAGAAAATGTGGCACTAAATAAACACTACACTGTAAATATCACTCTCAGGAAATACACACCATTATCATAGAAAGTGCATATGTTTATACATGGCAGAAATATGGTCAATAATTAAAATAATTCATTAAACAGACTGATTTCCTCAATGCAGATAGTGGTGATTAAAGGACTTATAGGCACAGCCTCGGTAATTAATAACATAAAAAAATTAAACACACTTGATATGACATACTGTTTAATGCTAATTCTAGCTATATTTGTGAGCAAGAGAGCTTACCTGAGTACGGCAAATAGTTAAATTCTGGGACAGATGGTCTGGTCCTTCTTGGAGTGTGTGAGACTTGTGGATGTTCAAGGTGAATAGTGCCTGGGGGTGTTGAAACAACTTGTTTATGAATTTCTTTTTAAGTCGGGCCCTCCTCCGTTGCTGTGGTGACATATGACGGTTGAGCTGAGGTCCCGTGGTGATTCCATGAGATTTCCTGATGCCTATTACACACCTGCACACACTGTGAGAGAAGCATCATTAACCTTGGCAAGCACAATATGTCAGATAAAAGTTAAATACATGAACTAAACATGGGAAATCAATACAAGGATTTACTTTTTCTTATTTGAATTATGAATAAAGGAAGTAGAAACACAAGGGGTCAAATGATTTAGCCTCACACACATTAATGTACCATACATCTCTCTCTCTCTCTCTCTCTCTCTCTCTCTCTCTCACTCACACACACACACACACACACACACACACGCACACTATATCTGTACTGTAAAGTGACAAATGTCTTAGTCTTTACACAAATGCTTTTACTTAATGATTAATACTTTGGGGGGCATTGCAGGCAAATCATAACAATACAGGATGAACTTTGTCCCATTTTTTGGGACAAACACTGACAAAAACCACTACTTTGCAGTGTAAATGGCATGATTATTTTAACAACTAGTTAATTAGATAGGAAATATAGTGCCATGAAAAAGCAGTTCCCCTCTGGAGTTTCTCTATTTTTGCATATTTGTCACAAATACAAATGTAAGATCCTCATACTAAAATGTAATATAAGACAACATAAGAAAATACAAAGCACAGTTCTTAAGTGATTATTTCATTTATTGAAGGAAAAAGGATAAGCAATGTCTATTTCGCCCATGTAAAAAGTAATTACCCCCTTCACTTTAATAACTAGTTGTCCCACTGGTAGTAGCAACACTAACAAAATTATTGTGATGACTAGAGATCAGTTTTCCACATTACTGTGGAAGAAATGAGCCATTCAGATGTGGACTTGCTCTTGTACTTTGGATTGTTTTCTTGCTGCATAACTGGTGTAGGCTACCTCCATGAAATTATTAAATTAGTACCTAAATTGTCACCAATGAACCTCATTATAATTTATGATGAAAATCAAAACAAATGCATATTCAAGTATGTCTGAATTTCATATGATTTCTCAAACAACTAAAATGTGCTGGAATACATGATATATGCATAACTATAAAATATTAATTAATTTAAAAATAAGATTATGAAATCACAATTACTGTTTAATAACTTTACACAGGTGTATACAAGGAAGCAAACCCAGACAATGATGTCATATAAGGAACTGGTATCCCTATTTGGCCTATGACATCATTATCATATGGCCTGCTAGACAAGTTCAAAGTTACCTAAAAACATCATGGATTTGGTATTAAGACATAAATCTGCCCCATCTCTAAAATGCTATATAGATGCATAATACATGACCATATATCATTGTTCCCCCCCCCCCCCAAATGTACAGAAAATGCCAAATTATTAAATCTTCAAGTGTAAGAATTATATTATTATTGAACATACTGTAATACTAAAATGGAACCTCTCTTGCACCCGTACCAGTACACCTGCAGTGCACACGCTGGAGATCACACCTTAGAGACTAAGAAGTACTTACACACACCTGCTACACCTCAGAACATCCCAACTCACCTTCATTAACACACACCCATTATATAGCACATCTTGTGCCTCTCTAAATTTAACTCTGTTACCGGATAAACAAGCCTCCAGTTTAGGTCACTTGGGACCTAGTTTTCTCAAAACATTGTTTCACTAGGAATTTATGACACATATACTCAAAGATAATAATGGAAATTAACACTCAAGCTTAATCTGTGTTGCATATACATGTCTTAGCTAATTCATTAAAAATGTTATAAACTATACATTGTAAAAAATCCATGTACATTTTTGTTCTAAAACTTTTTTCCACGTTTCTCACAAGTTCTCAAATGACGTGGACATTTCTTTCTTAAATGTAGTACAAATGATGTAACAAAGTGAGTTAAACAGATTTTAATAATAATAATAATAATAAACAGTTAATGCTAAAGGGCGGCACGGTGGTGTAGTGGTTAGCGCTGTCGCCTCACAGCAAGAAGGTCCTGGGTTCGAGCCCCGGGGCCGGCGAGGGCCTTTCTGTGCGGAGTTTGCATGTTGTCCGCGTGGGTGTGCTCCGGTTTCCCCCACAGTCCAAAGACATGCAGGTTAGGTTAACTGGTGACTCTAAATTGACCGTGAGTGTGAATGGTTGTCTGTGTCTATGTGTCAGCCCTGTGATGACCTGGCGACTTGTCCAGGGTGTACCCCGCCTTTTGCCCGTAGTCAGCTGGGATAGGCTCCAGCTTGCCTGCGACCCTGTAGAAGGATAAAGTGGCTAGAGATGATGAGATGAGATGAGTTAATGCTAAAGCATGCAAGCCAAAGAATGTGGGCTAATATAGCTCAATATAGTGTTAGTGTGCAAATTTGCTTTTGTAGTAAATACATAATTAGCCTATTTCAAGTTGAAAGGGATGCATAAATAAAATTTTAAAAGTTTAACCGTTATCAGTTTATAACATAAAAACATAATGTAAGGACTAAGATACACTTTATGGTGCAACCTGGACACATCTTCAGTGATGTGCCTGGGGTCACTGGGTGTTTCGGGTCTAACATCAGACACCCTCACCCAGGTGACCCAGCAAGGGGTGATCAGGCCCCGGCTTGTGTCCAGGTAGCACACTATGCCACTCATCCCCCCTCCTCAACCAGAGCCAATGTGAAGCCTTTTCAGCAGCTTCCATGATGTTCTTCATGGCTCTTTGCCTGTGCAGTCCGCAGATCTCTAGGAGTCCCAGGACCCGATGTAGAGACTGGCCTGCAAAGCCCCTGCAGCCCACTTCAGTAGGCTCACAGCGGGCCTTCCACCCGTTCCTCTGACACTCCTCCACCAGGTCAGCAGACTTGGCCTTCTTTCGTTCTTGAGCCTCCTCCATCCGATCTTCCCAGGAGACAGTTAGCTCAAGTAGCACCACCTGTTTGCTTGCCCCCGACATCAAGACCATGTCTGGCCAGAGTGTTGTTGCTGCAATAATGTCTGGGAATCTCAACTGCCTCCCAAGATCAACCAGTAATTGCCAGTCCCTTGCTGTTACAAGCAGGCCCCCCTGGGTTTTCTTTGGGGGCTGAGGCTTCTCACCTGCTCGAACAAAGGTGATGGTAAACTTGGAGGGGTTTTGCCGCTTGCTGTTATTGATGCCAGTGCAGATGGTATCTGCTACTACCCGCAGAACCTGGTCGTGCCCCCAGCGATAACAACGATCTCCCAAGGCCTTTGAGCAGCAGCTGAGGATATGTTCTAAAGATCCCCTTTTCTGGCAGAGCTGACAAGCAGGTGAGTCTGCCAGGCCCCAGGTGAACAGATTGGCAGGGCTTGGGAGGACGTCATACACTGACTGGACTAAGAACTTGAAGTGGTATGGCTCCACCTTCCAGAGTTCTGCCGAGGTGATCTTGCGTCCAGCTATATGCTTCCACTTGGTCCAGGCCCCCTGCTTGGACATGCCCACCATTCTGCTAAAGCGAGCCTCCTCCACCTTGGCACATACCTCCTCCTGGATCAGTTTCTGCTTCTCCTTTCTGCTGGCTTTGCTGTAGCTAGGTTTTGAATTGCTACCCAGCCCGGCCCAACCAGTAGCCACCGTGCCCACCAGGGTGCTGTATCGCAACCTTGCCTCCGCCCATTCCACTGCATCCTGGGCACGCCACTTCCATCCTGTTCTGACCTCTACACCTGCTGAGGAGACCTTGGTGTTGGCAGAATCTCTGTAGAGCAGGACTTCTCTGGTTCGAGTGACCTTGAACTCCTCTGTCAGACTGCTGAACGGAAGCTGCAGCTTGTTGTTGTGCCTGAAGAGTGCAATGCTGCTTAGGCTCCGTGGCAGGCCCAGCCACCTATGTAGGAACTGACTAATCTTCCTCTCAAAGCCCTCCACAATGGTAATCGAGACTTCATAGACTTGCAGTGGCCTGAGGAGGGGAGGCAGAATGCCATGCTGATAGAGCCAGGCCTTAAACTTTCCAGAGAGCCCAGACTTGTCCCCGGCCGAGAACCACGTGTTGAGGTCATCCCTGGTACCCTGGCATGCTATGGTGTCCTTCAAGTTGCTAGTGAAAAGCTTGCCAAGGCTCTTCAGTGGCTTTTTTGACACTGATGGAATCTGCATGTCTTCCAGGGTGAAGCGGAACCGGTCAGTCACTCTCCCTTTCCTCAAGACTAAGGACCTGGACTTCACTGACTTGAAGCTCATTCTTGCCCATATCATGAGCCATTCAAGGCCTTGAAGAAGCCATCTGCATCCAGGCACTGATGTTGTAGTTACTGTGAGATCATCCATAAATGCTCTAATCGGGGGTTGTCGGGTGCCAGATCTGGACAAAGGACCTCTGCACTCCACTTCTGCCAACTTCACGAACATGTTCATGGCCAATGCAAACAGGGACATAGAGATTGTGTGCAGCTAGTGATGATACCCTTCTCTAGACAATGCCACTCCGACGTTGAGGTCCTAGAGGACACTCTTAAACTGAAGTTGTTATAATAGTCAAGGATGAGGTTCCGTACCTTCTCTGGGACATGGTATCTGCTCAGGGCCAGCTCCACCAGCTTGTGTGGTCTCGATATGCTTCATATTTTATGTAAAATTGCACAGCATTTTGTCTGTGTTGTGTCAGAATCCTGTTTTTTGTGACAGACCTTTCTGTGCAACATAATTTTTAAGTTTGCCTGAAAATGTCCTTGTAATGTCGCATTGCTGTAGACAATTAACATCTATTATGAATTTTCCCTCACATTGAATGCTACATTGCATGCCTCACTTCTGGGTTTGTGGTGCGAATCTCTTCTCTCTCTCCCTCTCCCTCTGCTTACCGTCTTTGCCCCATTCCCCCACCATGGAGGCGGGGGCCAGCTCCCCCGCACCCATGGTGTCCTTCCGTTTTCCCCTTCCTTGTTTGTGTCTTCTCCCCCCCCCAGGTGAGTGATGTCTGTAACACCAGTGCAGAGGGAGAACCTGGGCCGGTGTGCTGGTGCTGTGGGGAACCGGGACATCTCCAACATCAGTGCTCTGCGATGGAGGTGGGTGTGGTGGTCCGGGTCCCCGACGTGCCAGAAACCATCCTCGATCGGGCCGGAGCGTATCGTACACCGGTAAGTGTCCAAGGGGATACATACCAGGCTTTGGTGGATTCCGGCTGTAACCAGACCTCAATCCACCAAAGCCTGGTGCAAGGTGAGGCATTGGGGAGAGCACAAGTGGTCAAGGTGTTGTGTGTGCACGGGGATGTTCACAACTACCCTTTAGTGTCCGTCCACATTCTATCTTGAGGGGAAAAGCATAGTGTAAAGGCGGCGGTTAACCCTCGCTGATTTTGGGAACTAATTGGTCATGTTTTAAGGAGTTAATGATGCACATAGTAAGGAGTGAGTCCTGCAGTAATCTGTCTGGGGAAAGCCCCAGAGTAGCATTGGCGGGAGAAGCTGTCACAGAGCTGTCTACGTCAGCACCACGTCAGGGCGATACATGGAGTGAGGAGCGCCCTGCCCCTCCTCCCTCTCTTGGGGATTCCCTTGGGGATTTCCTGTTAGAGCAGTCATGAGATGGGACTCTGAGGCATGCATTTGACCAAGTGAGAATAATCAATGGTCAAATTCTCCAGCCAAATGCGATGCCGGCCTTCCCCTACTTTGCTATTATTAAGGATAGGTTATACCGAGTGACGCAGAACACTCAAACTGGCGAAAAGATAACACAGTTATTAATTCCAAAGATCTGCCGGGAACTCATATTCCTGGCAGCTCACTTTAATCCCATGGCCGGACACTTAGGGCAGGATAAAACACTAGCCCGAATAATGGCCCGGTTCTATTGGCCAGGGATTTGCGGGGATGTCCATCGGTGGTGTGTGGCATGCCACAAACGCCAATTAGTGAATCCCGTGGCCACTCCAAAAGCACCTTTGTGCCCTCTCCCCTTAATTGAGACCCCTTTGGAAAGAATTGGGATGGATTTCTTCAGGCCATTAGATCGGTCAGCACGGGGATACTATCATTTTATTTTAGTTCTGGTGGACTATGCAATGCGATACCCAGAAGCAGTGCCTCTCCACAATATCTCAGCACAGAGTATTGCAGAAGTGCTCTTCCGCTTTATCTCCCAGGTCGGGATTCCAAAAGAAATCCTGACAGACCAAGGCACCACATTCATGTCATGCACACAGTGCGAGCTGTATGGGTTACTGGAGATTAAGCCTATCCGCACCAGCATCTATCACCCACAAACTGATGGCTTATTGGAACATTTTATTCGAACTCTCAAAAATATAATTTGGAAATTCATAAGCAGCGATGCATGTAATTGGGATAAGTGGCTTGAGCCCCTGTTATTTGCAGTATGAGAGGTCCCACAAGCCTCCACAGGTTTTTCACCATTTTAATTATTATATGGCCGTAAGCCACATGGCATTTTGGACGCGCTACGTGAAAATTGGGAGGAGGGACCTTCACCTAGTAAGAACGAAATTCAATACATTCTTGACCTGCGCGCCAAACGCCACACATTCACGCACTTAACCCAGGAGAATTTGCGGCAGGCACAAGAACGTCAAGTCTGACTGTATGACAGGGGTACACACCTTAGGGAGTTCATGCTGGGAGACAAAGTACTCGTATTACTGTCCACATCGAGCTCCAAATTGATTGCCAAGTGGCAAGGGCCCTTCGAGGTCACACGGTGAGTCAGGGATGTCGACTATGAGGTGAGGCGAATGGACAGGGGTGGGGCATTGCAAATTTACCACCTCAATCTATTAAAACTTTGGAATGAGGAGGTCCCCGTGGCATTGGTGTCAGTAATCCCAGAGAAGGCGGAGCTGGGGCTGGAGGTTCAAAAAAGAAAATTGACATCGCCCACCACTCCGGTCCCCTGTGGAGGCCACCTCTCCCCGACCCAACTCACAGAGGTAGCCCAGTTACAGAAATAATTTTCTGATGTGTTTTTGCCCCTGCCCGGCTGCACCCACCTCATAGAACACCACATTGAGACGCCCCCAGGGGTGGTAGTGTGCAGCCGCCCTTACCGCCTGCCCAAACACAAGAAAAAGGTGGTCCAGGATGAACTCGAGGCCTTGCTCGAAATGGGCATAATCAAGGAGTCCCACAGTGACTGGAGTAGCCCAGTGGTCCTGGTCCCCAAGACCGATGGGTCGGTCCAGTTCTGTGTGGACTATAGGAACGTCAACGCTGTGTCTAAATTTGACATGTACCCAATGCCTCTCATTGACGAGCTGCTCAATCGATTAGGCACTGCTCATTTTTATTCAACACTGGATTTAACGAAGGGATATTGCAGATCCCCTTGACTCCTCTGTCCCGAGAGAAAACAGCCTTTTCCACACCATTTGACTTACACCAATTCATCACACTTCCTTTTGGGTTGTTTGGGGCGCCCGCTACATCCCAGTGGCTTATGGATAGGGTCCTCTGCCCCCACACCACCTATGCAGCCGCATATCTCGACGATATTATCATCTACAGCAATGACTGGACATGGCACCTTGAACACCTTAGGGCCATCCTAAAGTCACTGGGGTGGGCAAGTCTCACAGCTACCTCAAAGAAGTGTGCAATTGGGCGGGTGGAAGTACAGCACAATATAGAAAGAGTGCCTAGCCATCAAGTGGGTGATCCTCGCCCTCCAGTACTACCTACTGGGATGCCCTTTCACCCTCTGTTTGGACCACATGCCCCTCCAGTGGCTCCACCACATGAAGGATGCCAATGCGCGGATCACCCATTGGTATCATGCCCTCCAGCCATTTAAATTAGAGGTGGTCCACAGGCCGGGGGCGCAGATGGTGGTGGCGGACTTCCTGTCCCGTCAAGGGGGGGAGGGAGTCCACTGCAAGCCAGATGGCTCCCCAGCCTGAGTCGGGCGGTGGGGGTATGTGGCAGCGGGGGTGTGGCCGAGCGTCAGTCTGTGAATGGAGGGCGGAGTCAGGGAGGGTGAGTGGTCGTATCGCTACACCTGTTGTCAGTTAACGTGTGTTTGTGTGTCTCCTCCAGTGACTGCGCCCTATAAAAGGAGAGTGAGAAGAGGAGGTCGGCACCAAAGGCTAGATCGTAGCTTGTGTGTGTGCAAGAGAGAGTTTGAGTTGTGTGCTGAAAAGCAACAATAAAGATAATAATTAAGACACAAACAACTGCCTGCCGTGCTTCTGTGCTCCACCCACATCAGGGTCTCTCTACACTGACCCTCAACTATGAGGATGGCAACAGACAGACAGACCTCTTGGAACATCTCCTGGCAGAAGGCAGATTTGTCAAAGGCCCAATTGCCATCACAGAATCCATCAACTGGAGGGACTGGCTCTGAGATGGTCCCGGAATACCCACTGTCCCTCATACTTCTACAAGCTCTTGCTATGGAAAAGTACTTTACAACTCACAGGAGATGGGACTACTATGGACATATGAAGACTGAACATGCCAGACGATGCTTTGAGAACTAAGCATAGGATGACAACTGAGGCCCCCATTGGCAGAGTGAGAAATGTTCACCAAGATGGCTGGTGATATCTATGGCTACTGCCCAGCTATCCTAGCAAAGTGCAAATGGGAGACACAGGATTGGGAATACTATCCAGTGATGGGTCAGGCACAACCCTTTATGATCATTTGGAAAGAAATAATTAAATACTGGGACAAAGGCTTACTCCAGACAAAGGATCCCTACATACTAACTAGTAATAACTCAAGGGTCCTTACAAGGCTCAAAAGTGTCGGGTACACCCTGGACAGGTCACCAGGGCTGATACAGAGACAAACAACCATTCGCACCTACGGTCAATTTAGAGCCACCAATTAGCCTAACCTGCATGTCTTTGGACTGTGGGGGAAACAGGAGCAAACCCACACAGACACAGGGAAAACATGCAAACTCCACACAGAAAGGGTAGTATCTCACTGGGCTGCAACAGCCTGCGACTAGTTGGAGACACAACAATTGCGATAAAATATGCGAATTTTCACTTGGAATCACACTGAATGGATATTCGCATATTTTATAGCAATTGTTGTGTCTCCAACTAGTCACAGGCTGTCGCAGCCCAGTGAGATACACTTGCACTTCCTGTCTCACAGAAACTGACTTGAGAAGGGTTCGTGACGGCTTTGCGACACCAGCAACGCATTTGCGGCTATTTTGAGAGAAATTTTGTCGCACAAATTTTTTGAATATGTTCAAAATTTCAGCACTGAAGGAGCAACACTTGCGAGGAAATTGAGAAGCCCCATGAATGTTTCAAGACACTTTTGAAACTCTCTCACAAATGACGTTCGCAATTTGTCGCAGCCCAGCGAGGTACTAGCTAAAGGCCCTCATCAGCTGCTGGGTTTGAACCCAGGACCTTCTTGCTGTGAGGTGACAGTGCTAGCCACTACACCATCATACCTCCCAGCAAACAAATTCAAAAATATAATTCAACTTGGGGCAGCACGGTGGTGTAGTGGTTAGCACTGTCACCTCACAGCAAGAAGGTCCGGGTTCGAGCCCCGTGGCCGACGAGGGCCTTTCTGTGCGGAGTTTGCATGTTCTCCCCGTGTCCGCATGGGTTTCCTCCGGGTGCTCCGGTTTCCCCCACAGTTTAAAGACATGCAGGTTAGGTTAACTGGTGACTCTAAATTGACCGTAGGTGTGACTGTGAGTGTGAATGGTTGTCTGTGTCTATGTGTCAGCCCTGTGATGACCTGGCGACTTGTCCAGGGTGTACCCCGACTTTCGCCCGTAGTCAGCTGGGATAGGCTCCAGCTTGCCTGCGACCCTGTAGAAGGATAAAGCGGCTAGAGATAATGAGATGAGATAATTCAACTTTGAGGTCAAGGGCATTTTTTTTTTCAAAATAAACACATTTCAATTTTGATTCTTGTAACACATTCCAAAAACATTTGGACAGTAAAGCATTTAACATTTTACAATGTTGCCATTCCTTCTTACAATACTTAAAAATGTTTAGGGAATGAAGACACCAAGTGATGAAGTGTTTCAGGTGTTATTTTGTCCCCTTCTTCTTGCAAACAGGTCTTAAGTTGTGCAACAGTATGGGGTAGTCATTGTCATACTCTTCATTTCAAAATTCACCACACATTCTCTATTGGGGACAGAGGGGACAGGCACCCTCTCCTTCCACAGCCATGCCTTTGTAACATGTGCAGAATGTAGCTTTGCATTGTGCTGTTGAAATATTCCTGGAAAAGATGTCATTTTGAAAATCTAAATGTACTTTTCTGAATTAATGCTGCCATCACAGAGGTGTAAGCTATCTTTGCCAAGGGCATTGACACAACCCCATATCATTACAGACCCTGGCTTTTGAACTTGCTGCTGGTAACCATCTGGATGGTCCTTTTCATCCTTGGTCCGGAGCACATGGTGTCCATTTCTTCCAAAAAAGTAGAGGAAGCAGAAGCGGGGCTGCAGGTCGGGTGCTATGCTAAGGCTAAGAAAACAACCACACAAGCCACCTCTACCGAGCCTGTGTCTTTCCAATGCCAGATCCCTGGTGCATAAAACGGATGATCTGGAATTGCAACTCCCTGGAAATCGCTATGTTCGGGACTGCTGTGTTTTAATTATCACAGAAACCTGGCTTCATCTGGAAATACCCGATGCTAGCTTGCAGCTAGCAGGCCGCACTCTGCTCGGCTGGGATAGAAATGAGAACTCCGGTAAGAGCAGAGGGGGAGGGCTCTGTATTTACATGCATGATAATTGGTGTAACAGCGGAACAATTATAGATAAACACTGTTCCCCAGACCTCGAGTACATGTCTGTAAGATGCCGGCCTTTTTTTCTACCGAGAGAGCTAACTGTAGTGATTGTCACAGCTGTGTATATTCCACCTGACGCCAGTGTGAACAAAGCGCTCTCTCTCCTGCTGAACACCATAAACATACAGCAGCAGGCCCACCCTGATGGTGTTCACATAATTGCAGGAGACTTTAATAAGGCCAACTTGAAGACTGTACTGCCGAAGTTTTACCAACATGTTAAGTGTTCTACTAGAGGGGAGAACACTCTGGATCATGTTTACTCCAACATCAAGCATGTGTACAGAGCCATACTCCTCCCCCACCTTGGCCAGTCAGACCATCTTTCCCTCCTGCTCTCCCCAGCCTACACCCCCCTCAGACGCAGAGCCAGGCCCACCACAAGGACTATCACAACCTGGCCTGACAACGCACTCTCCAAACTACAGGACTGCTTTAAACAGACAGATTGGGACTTATTTGAACACCAGGAGCTGGAGACATTCACAGGAACGGTGCTGGACTATATCAAGTTCTGCATCGGGAATGTGACGGTGGATAAAAACATCCAGGTCTTCCCAAACCAGAAACCCTGGATGACCAGCCAGGTCTGCTCACTCCTCAGGGCTCACGATGCTGCCTTCAGGTCAGGTGATAGAGCTCTGTACAGAGCTGCTCGAGCTGATCTGAAAAGAGGAATAAATAAAGCCAAGGCGGACCACAGGCTGCGCATAGAGTCCCACCTGTCCAGCAACAACACACGGGAGGTGTGGCAGGGCATTCAGGACATCACAAACTTCAGAGACTGTGATGTGCCAACAGGAGACTGGAGTGCACCGCTAGCAGAGGAGCTAAATCGCTTCTTTGCTCGCTTTGAAACATCTCAGCAGCACTCATCTGCTCCTGTCCTGTCCCCACCACCACACAGTTCCTACACCACTCCTTTCACTGTACAGGAGCACGATGTCAGACGGGTGTTCCTGGCAGTGAACCCCAAGAAAGCTGCCGGCCCAGATGGTGTACCTGGTAAGGTGCTCAGAGTGTGCGCCCACCAGCTCGCCCCTACCTTCACCAGGATCTTTAACCTCTCCCTGGCTCAGGCAGTCATCCCGCCCTGCCTAAAATCTGCAACAATAATCCCAGTGCCGAAGAAGTCTCCCGTCACCAGCCTGAATGATTACTGTCCTGTGACCCTCACCCCGGTAATCATGAAGTGCTTCGAGAGACTAGTTCTTCAGCACATCAAGGACCACCTCCCCCCAGACTTTGACCCCTACCAGTTCGCATATCGCACAAACAGATCCACAGAGGACGCCATTGCCGTAGCTCTCCACTCTGCGCTAAATCACCTGGAGCAGCAGCAGAGCTACGTCCGCATACTCTTTGTGGATTACAGTTCAGCTTTTAATACAATAATCCCGGACATCCTTATTAGAAAACTGGACACTCTCGGCCTCCCCCCTCTCACATGTGCCTGGTTAAAGGACTTTCTTACTAACCGGCCCCAGACTGTGAGACTTGGCCCCCACTTCTCCTCCACCTGCACGTTGAGCACCGGCTCTCCACAGGGCTGTGTGCTGAGCCCCCTCCTGTACTGCCTCTACACCCACGACTGTAGTCCAACCCACAACAACAACAAACTTATTGTCAAGTTTGCTGATGACACCACAGTGGTCGGACTCATCTCAAAGGGAGATGAGGCAGCCTACAGAGAGGAGGTCCTGAAGTTGGCAGCCTGGTGTTCAGAAAATAACCTCGTTCTGAACACCAAGAAAACCAAAGAGCTCATTGTTGACTTCAGGAAACACAGCACTGACCTAGCCCCCTCTACATCAACAATGTGTATGTGGAGAGGGTCCACACCTTCCGGTTTCTCGGTGTCCTCATCTCCGCCGACATCTCCTGATCAGCAAACATTACAGCAGTCATTAAGAAGGCTCAGCAGTGGCTACACTTCCTGAGAGTCCTCAGGAAGTACAACTTAAGCTCCAACTTGCTGCTGACCTTCTACCACTCATCCATCGAGAGCATGCTGACGTACTGTATTACAGTATGGTATGGCAGCTGCACTGCTGTAGACAGGGAAAGGCTCCAGAGGGTAGTTAAGGCAGCACAGAAGATCACTGGCTGCCCTGTCCTCTCCCTGATGGACATTTACACCTCCCGCTGCCTTAGCAGAGCTAAGAATATTATCAAGGACAGCTCCCACCCTGGCTTTGATCTGTTTGACCTGTTGCCCTCAGGGAGGTGCTACAGGTGCATCAGGACAAAGACAAATCGATTAAAAAACAGCTTCTTTCCAAAAGCCATAACCACCCTGAACTCGGATATGCTCTGACTTTATAGTCTATTTATTTTGCTATTTTACTATTTTACTAATTTATAATGTGCAGTACTTTATAAGATGACTCTCTATGCAATACTTTTATAATGTGCAATACCACACTCCATAATGTGAAACACATCACATACACCTCAGGACTGTGCACCTTACACACAGCACATACACCTCAAGTCTGTGCACCTTACCTTACCTTGCAATACTTCATAATGTGTAATATTTTATCTTATAATGTGACTCTCTTGTGCAATAATTTATAATGTGACTGTCTCTGTGCAATACTTTATATGTGCAATACCTCACTCCATAATGTGTAACACAACACATACACCTCAGACTGTGCACCTTACCCCCCTTACACCCCCCCTTTTTTCTCCCCCCTTCCTCTCTCTCTCTCTACATGCTGTTTGCACTGTTATTGGAGATGCTTTAATCTCATTGTACATGTGTATAGTGACAATAAAGGCATTCTATTCTATTCTAAAGCCTGGAATACTGATTCATCTGACCATAGTACACATTTCCACTGTGTGATGTTCCATCCTACAGTGGATGCCTCCAAGCCCAGAGAAGTCGATGGTGTTGAATACAGTTAATATAAGGCTTCATTTTTGCACAGTGAAGTTTTAAGGGGCATTTGTGACTGTAACTCCATATTGCAGTGCTTGATAAATGATTGCCAAAGTAAACATCAACCCATATGTGGTCATATCAGCTATAGATAAATGACAGTTCTTGATGAAGTGCCATCTGAGACATCAGAGATCACAGGTGTTCAGCTTAGGCTTGCAGTGCCTTTTAAAAGGCAGTGCCTTTTATGCACTGAAATTTTCCCAGATTCCTTGAATCATTTAATGATATTATGCACTGTTGAGGGTGAAATATCCAAATTACTTTGCATCTTTTTATGTTTTTAAGCATTTCAATTTTCTCATGCCTTTGCTGACAAACTGGAGATCCTCGACTCATCTTTGCGCAGTGATTATGCCTTTGCTGAATACTGATTTTGAACCAAAACATGATTACAAATTCCCTGTTGACATCACCAATCACATCATTATTAAATTGTTTTACCTCATTACTAGCACAAAATTTCCCCGTCCCAGCTTTTTTTTGGAATGTGTTGCAGGCCTGAAATGCAGGAATGAATATATATTAAATGAAGTTGGCTGTCACACCTGTGTGCCTAAAGCCCAGCGCACATGGGCAATTTTCCGTCACAAGCATATTGCGATTTTTGGACGCAAGTTTCCCCTCTCGTGTGCGCATTATCTGAGAACAATGGGCAATTTGGGGAGGGGGATGCAAGTCACATGGAAATCACATGACTGCTTCGCGGGTGGGGATTGGCTTAGCCTTTAGAGGTGATTGCTTCCTTATCGCAAAGACACACACACGCGACGATATCTCTGCAACAAGTCAGCAACTGGAGATTTTTGTCGCAGAATATCAAGCATGTTTGATACCTGCAATCTGTCGCAAGCAACAAAAAATCTCTGTCACAAATATTTGCACACGAAGCGATTTTTCGCTTGCATCAAAAAGTTGCGCGACCAAGCGACGGAAAATCACCCATGTGTGCCGGGCTTTAGTGCATGCCTCAGACAGACTCTCAGGCGCACTCTGGACAGAGTATGTTCCAAAAAGATTCTTTCACATGATCTGTTAACGACTCGCACCTGCATGGGATTAAGGCACAATCAGCATGCCTATATAAGGACTTGGAAAGCATTCGCAGTTTGCGAAGTATTGAGTTGTGTTGCTGACACATTACCGAGCCTAATTTCCTTGATTGTTCTCCTGGTTTCCTGATCCCTGATTTCCTGTTTCCTCATTGCTGATTCTGCCTTTGATAATCTGTTTGTGCCTCACTCGACCTACTGCCTGTTTTACCATTTATGATTTTGCCTGCCATTCTGGATTGTGTGCTTGTTTTCATCTCATTCTCATCTCATTATCTCTAGCCGCTTTATCCTGTTCTACAGGGTCGCAGGCAAGCTGGAGCCTATCCCAGCTGACTACGGGCAAAAGGCGGGGTACACCCTGGACAAGTTGCCAGGTCATCACAGGGCTGACACATAGACACAGACAACCATTCACACTCACATTCACACCTACGGTCAATTTAGAGTCACCAGTTAACCTAACCTGCATGTCTTTGGACTGTGGGGGAAACCAGAGCACCCGGAGGAAACCCACGTGGACACGGGGAGAACATGCAAACTTCGCACAGAAAGGCCTTCACCAGCCACGGGGCTCAAACCTGGACCTTCTTGCTGTGAGGTGACAGCGCTAACCACTACACCACCATGCCGCCCCTGCTTGTTTTCAATTTTATTAATTAAAAAAAACACCTTCTGCATATACAGTGTCTTGCAAAAGTATTCACCCCCTTTTTGTTTATCATCTTTTGTCGCATTACAAGTTGGAAATAAAATGGTGATAGGTTTTTGATTCACCTCTTGCCCCCCAGCCAGTGCGATTAACCTCTCGAGATCAATGCCTCCGTGCCACCTCAGAATTCTGGGGCAAGAACCGTGAAGAACAGACAGGGACCCAGAGATTGGTTTCACCGTCTTTTAATTCACAGCTTCGCCATAGATGGAACATCCACAGAAACTTTTTATATATTTTGTTTATCTGTGTGAAGGCAGAGAGAGAGAGAGAGAGAGTGTGTGTGTGTGTGTGTGTGTGTGTGTGTGTGTGTGTGTGTGTGTGTGTGTGTGAATGAGTGTGTATGTGCATGTGAATAGGGGTGGGTGTGTATGACATCAGACTATGACATCAGCTATGTGTGTGTCTGACTTGCGTGCAAGTGAGGAGACCTTGGTCTGGGGCAGGTCAAATAATCTCCATCAGTGTGTGTGTGTAAATCTTGAATCAATCATAAACATAATGACACATTTCTGATCAATTCTGATGATATGATATGATAGCAAGGTACAGACAGATTTTAAAGGCCATTGCTTATGCACACTCTTAGGTCAGATATAGCACAGGGCAATATGTACTTACGATAGTAATGGAATTTCTAAACACAGATACTATGTCTAGTCTACGAAGTCTAGTCAAAGAAGGTCACATACATCAGAAATTAATGCCTTTAAAATAGTCTAAAAGCTAAAGGATGAAAAAAGCTAAAATATTAAAATCATAAATTCTTAACAATTCCCCCTCTTTGATACTATTGTATCAGTACTATAGTATCAGATCAGACTTTGATTAGACTAGTATTACACCCTAGCAGGATAATATACATTGTTTTCCCTGCGTGGAGTTTTATGGGTAAAAACATTTATCATCTTATATATCCTATCCATCAAGCATTTAAAAATGCAGGGTCCAAAGAGAAGAAATAAAAGGAAAACCACAATCACTGGTATACACATAGATAAAGTAGCAGTCCATTTCCCAAACAGTGTAGAGAACCATGTCCACCCAGCTGAGTCTCCATGCTCGTCATGCTCCAGCTGTTGTGCGATCTGTTTCATTTGATGTACGGCTGCACCTATTTCGCCATCTGGGTTATCATTAGCAGGGACAAAAGTGCAACAGCTTTCTCCGACCATAGCACAAACACCCCCCTTTTCTGCCAACAAAATATCAAGGGCCATACGATTTTGAGTAGTCATTAGACGCAGGGCAGTTAATTCAGTCCTAATACCATCTACAGCTCTAGTGGTTTCATTAACAAAACTGGCTAAGCGATAATGTGTTATTTCTACTTCCCTCCACAGATCAGATATGCCAAAATGAGGAAACAGCGATGTCCAGAAACGGTGCCGTTTAGAAGTAAGCTGATGTGCCAGGGGTGGGAAAGTACCATAAACATCTCATTTCAGCCGATGAGAGGGGATGGATAGCAGTGATAGTGTTCTTGAGTCGTATGGGAGCACAAATGCCTGACCAATTGGTGGGAAAAGAAACAAAGAGATCATATCTATTACCACAGTACCAGTACCAGTTTAATGCTAATTTAACACCAGGATAATTATTAGGGTGTGGTAGAACACAATCAGGATGAGCCCTACATGTATTATTGACATACCCGATACTGTTGCGTGTGCAATTAGTTAGCAGAGGGTTACATTGGCATGAATTTGGGACCTAGCGAGGACATGGAGAGGTGGTGGAATTCTGATCATATATGTGATTACATTGAGAATTAGGAATTTGTCCCAAATACACGTTACTTCTTTCAGAGTAATTTGTTCTAAAACAGTGAGGGAAAATGAAATTAGAGGACATATCGACCTGCAAAGTAGTGAGAACAGAGTCCTGTAAGACAATGTCGGGGGTATCTGTGCTAGATTCTGAAGAAGTCTGGTTTAACATTGCTACCACAGAGGGGTGCGGAGAGTAATTACAGAAAGAGCCCCAAAATTTGAAAGGTTGGCCCCTTGGGCCCCAAGCATAATACAGAGCTTCAGGGCATAGAGGCAAAGGTGGATGTGTAATAATAGTAGAAGGCGGCATCAAATAACATACATAACTTTCGTTCATGTGTGCTCGTGCAGTCCAGTTAGCGAATTGCCAGAAGATGTTGTCTCGAGGTCCAGCTCAAGCCGGTAACCCTGCTCCGAGCAGCAGTAGAGTGGTCACGAAACTCGTGATGAGGACTTTCATGGTTGTAGTGAGGATGATTGGTCCCAGACGGGGCGCTAGATCCCCTCTTTGTTCACAACGTCTTGCAGGGAGTAATCTGAGAATTCTCAGTCGGCCAGGGCTGCACAAATGTCACGTCAAATCTGTGTAGAGCTCAGAGATAGAGAGAGAGAACATAGACTGGATAGGGACACAGAGAAAACGTTAATAGCAAACTTGTCATTGTAACACAGCTTTGTTATGGAGCCTTCTTCAATCGCGTGGCATGGATCCACTGTGGAAAAAGGTCAGTTAAAACAGCAGTACGAGTAATGGTGACTATTTCTGCAGGCCCACTATATCTAGGTTCTCCCAATTGTCCAAATCGTTTAAAAAGTTGCACCAGCACCTTGTCTCCCACGTGAAAGGGGTGTGTGGGTGCTGCTGGTGGAGACGATATTGTACTATTGACCTTGGCACAAATTTTATGCAACTTATCTATAAGGGCTGCAGAATACTCATCCATATGTGTTTTCAAATCAGAGGTACCCAGAGCCGGAGTTCCCTTCTTCAAGGGGAGAGGGAAAGGTCTTCCAAAAATAATTTTGTAGGGGGAGTATCCCCCTAGGCTAGGTCTTGGTGTCATACGAATTTCAGCCAGAGTGGCTGGCAATAAGTCTACCCAATTTTTCGAACCTGTGGCCTGCATGGCCTTAGTTAGTTTGTCTTTCAATGTTCGATTAGTATGTTCTACGATACCAGAGGATTGAGGGTGGTACAGAATGTGAAAACACCAGTTCAGTGAGAGATACTTACAAAGGTTTTGTGTGACTTTTGAGGTAAAAGGGGTACCTTTGTCTGAGTCTATGGCATTTGGAACCCCATAACGAGGTATTATTTATTTTGCCAGAATATGAGTAACTACCTTCATGTTTTCTCGAGAACAGGGAAAGGCTTCTACCCATTTAGAGAATTTGTCCACAATCACCAGGAGATATTTAAACGGCCCACAGGGAGGCATGTGTGTGAAGTCAATTTGCCATTCTAGGAATGGAGACGTAGGTATGGGTAAACACTCTTGTTTTGTGCCTGCTTTAGAGGGATTATTTTGTGCTATACAAAAAGTTTGTTCATGTCCCCCTTCACCCCCCTTCGTGCACGATGTGCCACACCGTGAAATTCGCACACGAGGAAGGGAAGGCAATGAGATGGAAGACAAAGGCAGCCATCCTGACTGTAACATAGGCCATCAGAGGCAACATAAGCACCTTGTAACTGCCAAAAGGCAGAGTCATTTGGAGAGGCTGAAGCCTGTAAAGAAAAAAGATCTAAGTCAGGAATCAGTGTGCTGGCAAGGCAAGAGGTATTACACCGCGAAGGATCTAGGCCAGGAGACATGACACCAGAAGCAGCAGCAAGTTTTGCAATACGATCGGCAAGAGAATTACCCATGATTTCAGGTGTGTTTCCCGAGGCATGCGCCTTAGTTTTAACTATGGCGAGTGACCTAGGAAGATGACAAGAATCAATGAGATTTTGTACTAAGGTAGAGTGAGAAATGGGCTTCCCGTCTGTGGCGTGGAAGCCTCGAGACTGCCAAATCTTCCCAAAATCATAAGCCACACCAAAGGCATAACGAGAGTCTGTGTAGATTGTGACATCCTTGCCCTGAAACAAAGTACAGGTACGCATTAGAGCATACAACTCAGCTGCCTGAGCCAAAGAGAAAGGAAGAGCATATGCCTCATGCACAGTATCAGGCAGTGAACACACAGAATAACCACAGAGGAAAACACCGTCTGAGGGTTTAGAACAAGGGCCATCAACAAAGAGTACTTCCCCCATCCCTAGAGGGCTGGAGGAGAGATCAGACCTGATACTAGTAGTATGTACGATTTCAGATAGACAATCATGATCAGTGTCATCCAGAGTGTCGTCCTGAGAATTAAGAAGGTGTGTGAGAGTGTGACCTACAGTATTGAAAGAGGATGTGGCATGAATTTCGAGATTGTCAGTAGAACAGAGAATGGTTTCATATCCGGAGCATCGCTGCGCAGTCATATGTTGGGTCTGTAAATTTTGCAACACCTGTTTAACTTGATGTGACAAGTGCAAGATCAGTGGGTGAGACAAAACCAATTTTTCCACATCTAAAACTATCAGAGCACATGCGGCAACAGCTCTTAGACACACAGGTAAGCCTTGAGCAACAGTGTCTAACGTTTTGGATAAAAACGCACAAGGATGCATTCCCCCCCCCATGCTCCTGGGCCAACACCACAGAGGCTGTGCCTTGTTGTTCACAGGCATAGAGATGGAAGGGCATGGAGTAGTCAGGTAAACCCAGGGCCAGGGCTGAACAAAGGGCGCTTTTGAGGGAGTGATAAGCGTCCGCCATAGCGTCAGTCCAGGTCAAAGGTTGTTGCAGTGGATCGTGATGAGAAATTGCAGAACGGAGAATCTTGTCATATAAAGAGCAGTCAGGGATCCATTGTCTGCAGTAATTGATAAGACCCAGAAAAGGCATAAGTGCATGTTTAGTTGCAGGGCGTTTTATGTCTAGAATCACCCGCACCCGATCAGATGACAGCTTACGACAACCTTGTGAAAGTTCAAAACCCAAATACTTAACAGTGTCCATGCAATATTGCAGCTTGGTCCTGGAAACCTTGAAGCCCTTGTGTGCCAGATGTTGGAGCAGGCGTAAGGAGGCATCTTGGCAGATTTCTGGTGACTCAGCAGATACTAGAAGATCGTCTGCATACTGCAGGACCACAGAGCCCTGAGGGAGGGAGAGGTCACAGAGTGCGTTATGAATTATGGCTGAGAAAACAGCAGGAGAATCAATGAAACCTTGAGGCAACCATGTCCAAGTATACTGTCTCCCCCTGTGCGTGAAGGCAAACAAAGGATGTGTGTGTTCTTCAACAGGAACGCTGAAAAAGGTAGAACAGAGATCAATAATGGAAAAACAGCAATGATGAGCAGGAACCTGTGACATTACAGAGGAAACGTCAGGTACAATGGGTGCAACAGCGACAATCAGTTCATTAATCTTACATAAATCCTGCGTAAAATGTCAGGTACCATCAGGTTTAGGTACTGGATTGACAGGTGTATTGTACGAGCTGGTACACGGTCTCACCACGCCTTGCTCGAGAAGAGACTGTAGGATGACACTGATTCCCTTAGCCTTATTTTCAGAGAGAGGGTACTGCTTAACATAAACAGGAAGCAAATGTTTATGCTTAGCCTCATAAGGCACACAGTGAACCAGGCCAACCTCTTCCTTGTGTTCAGCCCAGAGGGAGGAGGGGAGGTCATTCAAAGGATCTGTAGAAGGGAAAATAACAGTGTTTACAGAGGCAGTGCAAACAGCAGAGATATTTGGGATAGTCATACATGAAGAGAGATGAGATAAGGCAGGAGGCAGAAAGTCAGGGGTGCAAATAATCATTTTGGATCCCTGAAACGAAATGGATAAATGTAACAGACTCATTAGATCCCGCCCCATTAGATTAAAAGGACACTGTGGCATAAACACAAAAGAGTGATGTTTACGAAGTGCTGTGTCAGTGGGACAGGTTACCAATAACAGAGGAGTGCAAGGGGAGGAGAAGGGGACCCCATCAATTCCCACAGAGTGAATGGTTTTGTTAGAAATAGGGCCCTCGTAGGATTTTCCCACAGAGGACATCATAGCACCAGTATCAATTAGAAAAGGAAGCACCTGTCCATCTATAGCTAATTCTACGACAGGCAAATCATTGGCTAGATAAGAGTCGAAAGAACAATGTAGCATTACGGGGTCACAGCTCTGTAGGCAGCTCTAAGGTTGATATGGGCCTGTGGGGCGTTGCTGTGCAAAAGGGTTTGCCGTAGGGGCAACCGGTGGCGGCTGCTGAAAATTAGGAGGAGGAAGGGGAAACATATCAGAAGATTGAGGGTCAGGGGGGTTAAGGGGAAACATATGCTGTGAATTGGCTTCATCCGCCTTTTTCTTTCTACACTCATGTTGCCAATGTCCTTCTTTGCCACAATAGTGGCACGCTCCAGGGCGTACCCTGCCTTGCAGGCAGATGCTCGAATTCTGATTCTTTTGTCATCTATTCATGTTTCCACAGGGCTGTGAGTAGCCACCAGCCACAGAGAGGCAGGCTACCTGCTTACTATCCAGAATACCATCTCCCTCCATAGTTCTAATTCTTTCCCCTAGGGTTTTTATTATCATATTACTATGGTCACTTAAATGATATTTCAGAACCTTCTGTATATCAGGACGACAATTGTTCAAAAATGTCGAAGTAAAGAGCGGATTGGCTTGCTGCTGATCTAATTGCATGTTTCCCAGACAAGTCCACATCTCACTAAAATGCGTCAGAAACTTTGAAGTGAGTTCAGCCTTCTCCTGTTTACAATTAGTAACCTGTGAAAGATCATGGTTAGCCTGTTGTCGTGAGAGCAGATAACGCGTCAATTGTTCCTTTAATTCACTCATGGCTTTACTGGTATCTTTCCAGTAGAACTTAAACTCATTCTTTGTGGTGGTTTTGCCGTCTCCTTCTATCTTAGTTTTAACCACTTCGTATTCATCATTCTTAGGATCTAGACATGGCACTGCAGCTATTAATGCAGTTTCATCATAACTGTCACCTAGAACGGCATGCAGGATAAAATGGTAATCTGCTCCGATGAGCTGGCAGGGTCGACACATTTTTACGAGCATGTCTACAAAGTTAAGTGGTTTGTCTAACGAAGGCAACATTTTAATAATATCTTTTAGGTCTGATGCCGAAGGCGGAGTGATCTTAAGTCCCCTTCCCTTCTGAACCCATACACAAGCGGCATTCACGGGGGGAGGCGGCGGTGGAAGGGAACCTCTATCTGGTCTCACATCATCATCGTTATCATCATCAGAGTTGTCGTCTGTATTAGACTCGTCAGTCTCGTTTTTTAGTAACAGCGTATTTGAGCTTACAGAGGGTTTCTTTTTATCTGCTTTAGGTTTATTAGATTTAGCACCTGTGTCAAGAGATACAGGCGTGCTGGGAACGCTATCAATGGGACATGAATTATTACTTAACTCCGGATATATATTTTTGTGACCGGTGTGTATGCAGGAACATTATTTGATCCCTCGTACATCGGCGGGAGAGCGGAGGCTGTAGGTGGTGTAACAATAACAGATTTAGACAAAGCGGGTTTTGCTTTATCTTCAGGCTTAGGGCATGGTAATGATTTATTTTGCTCTTTAGTTTCTTTAATTCCGTGAAAATCATCCCATATTGATTTCATTCTGACCCATTCTAAATAGCCTTTTGTCATATAATCATAATCCCATTCTGGGTTGCCAAATCCCTTGTATATCTGTCTGTGTGCCGAAGCGAGGTATTTTGATTTAAAAGTTCCGGCACGGGGATGAATCAAAAGCTGAGGCTGGGATTCCGTCCAGCCGGCCAAATTGTCTAACCATGGAGTGGTGTATAATTCTAAATCACAGCGGTTCATCCAATCCCGTGGGGTTTCTTCAGGGTCGGGTCTGAGTACCTTATTACAATTTCCCCCCATGGTGGCACGAAGGGATAGTCTCGAGATTAATTATTCTGTGTTAACTCACACACAGACGTGCACGCTCTAATTGTCCAGTGAAACTATTCACGGGGATACACAAACCGTCCCGTGACAACTATTCACGGGGATAAACAGATCGTCCCGTGAAACTATTCATGGGGATAAACAAATCGTTCCGTGGCAGCTCACACGTGGAGATAACTGGGTTTTCGGATACTACCAACCAGGCAGAAGTCCCTTAAAAAAATAGAAAGAGATCTCTCTTACTTGATTGATGGTAATCCCAGACGAGCCCCCAAATTGATAGGTTTTTGATTCACCTCTTGCCCCCCAGCCGGAGCGATTAACCTCTCGAGATCAATGCCTCCGTGCCACCTCAGAATTCTGGGGCGAGAACCACGAAGAACAGACAGGGACCCAGAGATTGGTTTCACCATCTTTTAATTCACAGCTTCGCCAAAGATGGAACATCCACAGAAACTTTTTATATATTTTGTTTATCTGTGTGAAGGCAGAGTGTGTGTGTGTGTGTGTGTGTGTGTGTGTGTGTGTGTGTGAGTGTGTGAATGAGTGTGTATATGCATGTGTGTGTGTAAATAGGGGTGGGTGTATATGACATCAGACTATGACATCAGCTATGTGTGTGTCTGACTTGTGTGCATCTGAGGAGACCTTGGTCTGGGGCAGGTCAAATAATCTCCATCAGTGTGTGTGTGTAAATCTTGAATCAATCATAAACATAATGACACATTTCTGATCAATTCTGATGATATGATATGATAGCAAGGTACAGACAGATTTTAAAGGCCATTGCTGATGCACACCCTTAGGTCAGATATAGCACAGGGCAATATGTACTTACGATAGTAATGGAATTTCTAAACACAGATACTATGTCTAGTCTACGAAGTCTAGTTGAAGAAGGTCACATACATCAGAAATTAATGCCTTTAAAATAGTCTAAAAGCTAAAGGATGAAAAAAGCTAAAATATTAAAATCATAAATTCTTAAATGGATTTGGGGGTGTTAGCACCATTTGATTTACACAAAATGTCTACAACTTTAAAGGTGAAAATTTTTGTTTTATTGTGACACAAACAATAATTAAGATGAAAAAATAGAAATCTGGAGTGTGCATAGGTATTCACCCCCCAAAGTCAATACTTTGTAGAGCCACCTTTTGCTGCAATTACAGCTGCAAGTCTCTTGGGGAATATCTCTATTAGCTTAGTGCATCTAGCCACTGGGATTTGTGTTCATTCCTCAAGACAAAACTGTTCCAACTCCTTCAAGTTAGATGGGTTGCGTTGGTGTACAGCAATCTTCAAGTTATGCCACAGATTCTCAATTGGATTGAGGTCTGGGCTTTGATTAGGCCATTACAAGATATTTAAATGTTTCCCTTTAAATCACTCCAGTGTAGTTTTAGCAGTATGTTTAGGGGCATTGTCCTGCAGGAACATTAACCTTTGTCCCAGTCTCAAACCTCTGGCTGACTCAAAGAGGTTTTCCTCCAGAATTGCCCTGTATTTCATGCCATCCATCTTTCCTTCAGTCCTGACCAGCTTTCCTGTCCCTGCAGATGAAAAATATCCCCACAGCATGATGCTGCCACCGCCATGCTTCACTGTTTGAATGGTGTTCTCAGAATGTTGGGTTTGTGCCATACATGGCATTTCTCATGATGGCCAGAAAGATCAATTTTAGTCTCATTTGACCAGAGAATCTTCTTCCACGTGTTTGGGGAGTCTGCCACATGCTGTTGGGCAAACTCCAAACGTGTTTTCTTAAGCAACGGCTTTTTTCTGGCCACTCTTCCATAAAGCCCCACTCTGTGGACCACTTTAAGCCTATGGACCACTTTAAGCCGTACGTCCACTCCCCTGTGGATCTTTGCAGTTCCTTCAGTGTTATCTTTGGTGTCTTCATTGCATCTCTGATTAATGCCCTCCTTGACCGATCTATGAGTTTTCGTGGGTGGCCTTCTTTTGTCAGGTTTGTAGTGGTGCCATATTCTTTCCATTTTGGTATAATGGATTGAATGGTGGGGGGTGGCATGGCAGTGTAGTGGTTAGCACTGTCGCCTCATAGCAAGAAGGTTCTGGGTTTGAGCCCCAGGGCTGACAGGGGCCTTTCTGTGTGGAGTTTGCATGTTCTCCCCATGCCTGCGTGGGTTTCCTCTGGGTGTTCCAGTTTCCCCCACAGGCCAAAGACATGCAGATTAGGCTAATTGGTGGCTCTAAATTGACTGTAGGTGTGAATGGTTGTTTGTTTCTATGTGTATGCCCTGCAATGACCTGGCAACTGGTCCAGGGCGTACCCCACCTCTCACCCATAGTCAGCTGGGATAGGCTCCAGCTTGCCTGCAATCCTGTACAGGATCAGTGGCTACAGATAATGGATGGATGGATTTAATGGTGCTCCCTGTGACATTCCAAGTTGGGATATTTTTATAACCCAACTCTGATCCATACTTCTACACAAATTTGTCTCTGACATGTTTGGAGTTGATTTATCCAGACATCATGTGAAAGATCATGTGACACTTCGATTGCACACAAGTAGATCTTAATCAACTAATTATATGACTTATGAAATGAATTGGTGTCAGTCCCTACTCCTTGGCGCGTGCACCTGAAGGCGCACCTTGGGCTGTGCATGTGCCAAGTTAGCTACAGCACGTGTGCCATGAACAAGGCACACCTGTTTTCAATGAGTGAACTAAAGGTTGGACTATTTAAGGACTGTGTGTATGGTCATGCGACGCAAAGTATTACACCACGTTAGTGTCTGGGCTGCCAACTCTCACGCAATGAGCGTGAGACACACGCATTTGACTGTCTTCACATGCTCACACGCCATACCTCCGATTTCTCACGCTAGAAAAAAATCTAGTTTATCTATCTGATCTAGGCTACCCATTGCATCGCGCCAACCACTTGTGATTGATCAATTATGCCTTACGCATGGCTAAACAGGCAGAGAGGTGTTCCCTTCTGTACACACTCCCCTATGGTAGGTGGCGCATCTAATGATGCTGCACTCGCCGGAAGTTGGATAATTGCCTACCATCAATTTAGAGGAACAGGAGGGAGAAGAAGGTATCCAAGTTGAAGACGGGTGTGTCAGACAGGTTTGTACATATGCACGCCAATGTGTGGCGTTACTGGCATAATTATGAACTTATATAAAGTTTCTTAATCGTTTTAGCCTATAAGTGTTGTGAGAATATTTAATGCCATATCGAGAGCTGTGTACTAGGCATGATAAATCATTATAGGCCTACTGACGTGCCACAGCACGGAAGAGCACCTCCTTAACACACATTTATTAAGGCGCATTTTTAGTTTGTTTACTGTATGTTATCATACTTTATGACTTTATTTGAAGCCATACTGGAAATGTTGTAAAATAAAGCAAGTAAGAGATAATATTACAAATGCAAGAAGAGCCATTAGCCACCATACCTATTGTTTATTTACAGGGTATTTATTTTTAATTATTTATGATGTATGTAATTGCTCAGCTAAAGTAAATAAAGCATGGTCACCTGTAATATCAAAGAACGTGACCGTTTTGCTGTAGGCCTGCCTACTACTCAGAGCAGGTAAGATTCAGAATAAACACAAGAAACTTGTCCTCCAGGAAAAGGCATGTTGTTGTGACTGCGTAGATTTATTAAACCAACATGACTATTTTAATTCTTTCAAAGGTAAGATATCCCGACGAGTAAGACCACTGGCAGGACAAAAGTGGAATATTTTATTTTGACAGTCCAGCCAAGCCAGAAAAGGCAGACAGGACAGACAGAACAACAGACAGAAGAGCAACAAACAGGGCAGACAGAAGAGCAGGTCTATAGGGCTACAGGAACATTGGCAGTTTTCTAGTGTGGGGGCTTTTAAGCCAAAACTTGGTGCTTTTGTTGGCCACAAGCTGAAGGCCTGGCAAGTCAGGGTGTGTAAGAATGTACAGTGGTGCTTGAAAGTTTGTGAACCCTTTATAATTTTCTATATTTCTGCATAAATATGACCTAAAACATCATCAGATTTTCACACAAGTCCTAAAAGTAGATAAAGAGAACCCAGTTAAACAAATGAGACAAAAATATCATACTTGGTCATTTATTTATTGAGGAAAATGATCCAATATTACATATCTGTGAGTGGCAAAAGTATGTGAACCTCTAGGATTAGCAGTTAATTTGAAGCTGAAATTAGAGTCAGGTGGTTTCAATCAATGGGATGACAATCAGGTGTGAGTGGGCACCCTGTTTTATTTAAAGAACAGGGATCTATCAAAGTCTGATCTTCACAACACATGTTTGTGGAAGTGTATCATGGCACGAACAAAGGAGATTTCTGAGGGCATCAGAAAAAGTGTTGTTGATGCTCATCAGGCTGGAAAAGGGTAGAAAACCATCTCTAAAGAGTTTGGACTCCACCAATCCACAGTCAGACAGATTGTGTACAAATGGAGGAAATTCAAGACCATTGTTACCCTCCCCAGGAGTGGTCGACCAACAAAGATCACTCCAAGAGCAAGGTGTGTAATAGTTGGTGAGATCACAAAGGACCCCAGGGTATCTTCTAAGCAATTGAAGGCCTCTCTCACACTGGCTTATGTTAATGTTCATGAGTCCACCATCAGGAGAACACTGAACAAAAATGGTGTGCATGGCAGGGTTGCAAGGAGAAAGCCACTGCTCTCCAAAAAGAACATTGCTGCTCGTCTGCAGTTTGCTAAAGATCACGTGGACAAGCCAGAAGGCTATTGGAAAAATGTTTTGTGGACAGATGAGACCAAAATAGAACTATTTGGTTTAAATGAGAAGCATATATTTGGAGAAAGGAAAACACTGCATTCCAGCATAAGAACCTTATCCCATCTGTGAAACATGGTGGTGGTGGTAGTATCATGGTTTGTGCCTGTTTTGCTGCATCTGGGCCAGGACGGCTTGCCATCACTGATGGAACAATGAATTCTGAATTATACCAGCAAATTCTAAAGGAAAATATCAGGACATCTGTCCATGAACTGAATCTCAAGAGAAGGTGGGTCATGCAGCAAGACAACGACCCTAAGCACACAAGTCATTCTACCAAAGAATGGTTAAAGAAGAATAAAGTTAATGTTTTGGAATGGCCAAGTCAAAGTCCTGACCTTAATCCAATCGAAATGTTGTGGAAGGACTTGAAGCGAGCAGTTCATGTGAGGAAACCCACCAATATCCCAGAGTTGAAGCTGTTCTGTATGGAGGAATGGGCTAAAATTCCTCCATACTGGTGTGCAGAACTGATCAACAGTTACTGGAAGCATTTAGTTGCATTTATTGCTGCACAAGGGGTCACACCAGATACTGAAAGCAAAGGTTCACATACTTTTGCCACTCACAGATATGGATTATTGGATCATTTTCCTGAATAAATAAATGACCAAGTATAATATTTTGTCTCATTTGTTTAACTGGGTTCTCTTTATGTACTTTTAGGACTTGTGTGAAAATCTGATGATGTTTTTGGTCATATTTATGCAGAAATATAGAAAATTATAAAGGGTTCACAAACTTTCAAGCACCACTGTAGGTATGGCACAGCAGGCCACTCCAAAAATCCACCAGAATGCAGGAACATCTACTAAATCCAAAATCTCAACCCCCCCCCCCATTGTCCATCTCCAGCTGGACGACCCACAAACAAAACACCAGAATGCAGCGGGACAAGTGAATATCAAACTGAATACAAAATTCCCACTTACTGCGTGGTGTGCGGAAAAATTTTGCCATCGACCCCCCCCTTAAAAAAAAAATCTCACTCCAAGGAATTTTGAAAAGTTGGCAGCCCTGTTAGTGTGCATTACCAAGCATTGTTTCCCGTCCTTTATGATTTTCCTGGTTTTTTCGACTCCTGTTCCTGATTCTAGTTCTTGTTCTCGTTTTGCCACCGATATCCCATTCGCACCTCAATCGTCCTCTTGCCTGTTTTCCTGTTTATGACCTTGCCTGCCAATTTGGACTGTTTGCTGTCATGTGTTTCCTGCACTTTATGTATATAGATTGCACTGTATTATAATAAACACTTCTGCACATAATCTGCACAAATCCACCTCTCTCGCGCACCTGATAAAATATTTCGCCAAAATGGATATAGTGGAAGTTTTTCAATACACGATTCCACACCACTTCCGGGTTTCCCTGTCCCTGCCACTAACCACATATTTCCACCGAAGTACCGATGCTCACCCTCCTACACCTTACAAAGGAAATTATCACCCAGTTGGATTCCGAATCCAGTGTGGGGTTCTCTATGAAGACTTCCTAGAGCCCAAGTCACCCAAACCCATCTGGGTAAGCTTTGTATTGACATTCATTTCTGGATGAGCACACAGATGGGTTGACTATCTAATTCGGGTGGAACACCCATGCCTTGGTAACTCTCAGACTTTCTTTGCCAGCATCACAGCCAGTGCTGCAGCCCACACCGCAGCCCATGCTGCAGCCCATGCCACAGCCAGCGTCAGAGCCCATGCCGCAGCCAGCGTCAGAGCCTGCACCACAGCCAGCATCTGAGCCCACACCACAGCCAGCATCTGAGCCCACACCACAGCCAGCATCTGAGCCCACACCACAGCCAGCGTCAGAACCCATGCCACAGCCAGTGCCGGAGCCCACTCCAGATCCAGTGCCTGCTCCAGATCTTGTTCCTGCTTCAGAGCCTTCTACAGAGCCAGTTCCTGCTCCAGAGCCCTCTATGAAGCCTGAGCCTGGTCCAGAACCCGAGCCCAAGCTGTCTTCAGAACCCAAGCCTGAGCTGTCTTCAGAGCCCGAGCCAGAGCCCAAGCCATCTTCAGAGCTTGAGCCCAGTCCAGGGTCATCTCCAGAGCTCAAGCCCAGTCCTGAGACTGAGTTGTCTACAGAGTTCGAGCCCAGTCCTGAAACCGAGTCGTCTACAGAACCCGAGCCTGAGTCCTTATTGTCTTATGGACGTCTTTAAAGTAGTATTATGTGAGAACTGGAATTTTTTGCTCCTGGGCCCCCCTACATTTGTGAAGTGTAATTCACTTTTATGAAATAGGTTTCTAGCTAAGATAAGTTTGCAAGATTGCTGTCAGTAACAGCACTGAAAACCTGAGTTCAGAGCAGCCTCCAAACACGGCCGCTTTGGACTACAAGTCTGAAGCACCACAGCGCCCCTCATCTCTGGAATACTAACAAGTGAACCTGTCTCCTGTTTGCCAATAATCACTTCCCTATATAAACTCAGCAGTCACAAACACCCATTACAAAGTATCATTATGTGTCTCCGTACCTGATCATACCAAGCCTTCTGACTTCCTGCCTGACTACTCATGTTTGGACTCTGTTTGCATTTATTTTCTGACTCTGTTTCCTCACCTGCCCTTTGACATCTTGTTAGTTGATCGACCAACCCATGCCCGTCCCTGACTACGTCTTCAGCTTACTGATTTGGATTTGTTGACAGGTTGCGATGCACCCACTTTCCCCTGTGCCTGCATCTGTAAGTGTCTGCACCCTGACAGTTGCAAGCTTTCAATACTTATTTGGAGTGAGATTGACAAAGACTGACCAAACATTTTGGCATGAGATGAATTTCTTTGTTTGCATTCTAGCCTGATGTGGGACTGAGGTAGCATGGCAAAGTTTGCACAAGTATTGCACAACTCAGAAGAGTAGCATGCTAAGCTAACATAACCAGAATCATTCTGACACTATTATTAGGTAGGGGAGAGTGGGGTAAGATGAGCCAGGGGGTAAGATGAGCCACCCCTTGTTTCTAAGAAACAGTAAACAAATGTGACCATGTGACCACATTCAAAGGGGGCCGGGACCATTTACTTACACTTGTGGAGAGGAGCACCACATGTCAAACTAGGTGAGGGACATATTTATAAAAATGTGTTTTTGTGCTTTCTAAGTCAATTCCATGTTTGTCCACAGTGAAGATGATTTAGAGAAGACAAAAGTAGAATAATATTTAGACACATTAGGGTTAAGTTAGTGGCTTTCTAAGCTATGATATGAATGCTAATAAAAATAATTTTGATTAGCCTAATCCCCTTTATTAGCATTTTTCTACAAAATGGTGGCCATGGGGTAAGATGAGCCATTAGATGTGGGGCAAGTTGAGCCACTGGCTCAACTTACCCCATTGGTGGCTGAGCTTACCCAATATGGATGACACTTAAGTTTTCACATTTACTGGTCATATATGACAACAACATATATATATATATATATATATATATATATATATATATATATATATATATATATATGACATCAGATGAGGAAGACCAGTTGTTAGATGTGGGGGATTATGTTGTGGCAAAATACACGGGGAAGAAGAAAGTGCATTTCTTCATTGGCCAGATAATCAAATTGGATGTCTTCGAAATAGAGGCAAGATTTCTCAAAAGAAGCCGGTCATGCCATGGCTCTGCAAGAAAGCCAACCTTTGTCTTCAAAGAGAAAGATAAGGCTGTCCTGTCAAGACAGGATATTGTGAAAAAATTGCCCCGCCCCTTTACTGTTGGGGGGACAGCACGGAGGGAGAGGCAAATGGTGTTCCCTTGCCATTTGAACGCTTGGAACATTGAATAATGATGAAATGATTGAATGATTGATGGAATGATTGCTGCATGTTTTAGCAATGTTTTAACCTACTGAAAGAAATAAGATTCTTTTGGCACTGTTCTACTGTTTTAGTAATTTCTATAATATAGTATATCTCTCATTCCCTCTCTAACCATCCCTCTTTCTATCTATCTATGCATATATCTCTCTCTATCCATCTATCTATCCCTCCCTATCCCATCTCGTTCTATCACCTCTCTCTTCATCTCCCCTTCTCTGTGCAACGGCCCTATCCCCCACTTGATTGACTTGACTTGATTCATTGATTGCATTTCTAATAATAAAAGTTGTTTACTTTGTTAACCTAACATGTTTTGTGTTGGCTCAATTTACCCCACACAGTGGCTCATCTTACCCCGTGCATGGGGTAAGTTGAGCCACTTGACATTTTTTTTTCAAGAGGTAATATCACTCTGACCATAAGAGCTTATCAATTATGTTTTGCTCAGATAGTAACAGTACACTTTGAAATTTGGTATGGTGTGTAGACTGGAAGCAAAAATGGCTTTAACATGTAGTTATGATGAAAAATGTAAAAAGTGGCTCATCTTACCCCACTCTCCCCTATATCTAATCCCAGGGGATATTAACAGACAAAGAACAGCTAATCATCTAAATGAACCTTAGAAAACTTAGATGCCACTGACACAAAGTGATGCAAACTTGGGTGGCAAGTTAGCCAGCAAAGTCTGACACAAGGCAAGGCAAAGCAAGGCAAGTTTATTTGTATAGCGCATTTCATACACACAGGCAATTCAATGTGCTTCACAAAAAATAAAAGCATAAGAACAGTAACAAAGAATTAAAGTAAAAGTGAAATCATCTCATCTCATTATCTCTAGCCGCTTTATCCTTCTACAGGGTCACAGGCAAGCTGGAGCCTATCCCAGCTGACTACGGACGAAAGGTGGGGTACACCCTGGACAAGTTGCCAGGTCATCACAGGGCTGACACATAGACACAGACAACCATTCACACTCACATTCACACCTATGGTCAATTTAGAGTCACCAGTTAACCTAATCTGCATGTCTTTGGACTGTGGGGGAAACCGGAGCACCCAGAGGAAACCCACACGGACACGGGGAGAACATGCAAACTCCACACAGAAAGGCCCTCGCCGGCCACGGGGCTCGAACCCGGACCTTCTTATTGTGAGGCGACAGCGCTAACCACTACACCACCGTGCCGCCAAGTGAAATCATTAAAATCCAAAATTAAAAAGAAATTAAAATAAAGAATTAACGTAAAATCATTAAAATCAAAATGAAAAGAAATTATGTTAAAGGAAATTAATTACACTTTAGGTAAAAATTAATCAAGTGAAAGCATCTGAAAACAGCTTTGTCTTGAGCCTGGATTTAAAACTAACAACAGTAGGAGCATTTTTGATATCATCTGGAAGTTGGTTCCAAAGCTTAGCAGCATAGCAACTAAAGGCTGCTTCACCACACTTCGTTTTGACAGCTGGTATTACTCGCAAGTTTTTCTCCTGTGATCTTAGAGACGTAGTTGGTGCATATAATTGAAACATATCCAGTAGGTAGCTGGGTCCCATCCCATTTAATGTTTTAAATAGAAGAAGTAATGCCTTAAAGTCAATTCTATAGCTCACTGGGAGCCAGTGCAGAGACCTTAGGATTGGAGTGATATGGACTACCCTTTTTGTTCTTGTAAGAACCCTAGCTGCTGCATTTTGGATTAGTTGAAGCTCTTTGATGGTCTTTTTTGGAAGACCTGTGAAAAGGCTATTGCAGTAATCAACCCTACTGGAGATAAAAGCATGAATAAGTTTTTCTAGATCATGCTTTGACATGAGACCCCTGAGTTTAGAAATGTTTTTTAGGTGATAGAATGCAGACTTTTTTACCACTTTCATATGACTGTTGAAGTTAAGTTCACTGTCAATAAGGACACCAAGGTTTTTGACAGTATCCTTTGCTTTAAGCCCCTTAGTTTCAAGAACAGTGGCAATCCTAAGCCTTTCCTCCTTTTTGCCAAATATAATTACTTCAGTTTTATCTGCGTTCAGCTGAAGAAAATTGTGAGACATCCATTTGTTAATTTGGTCAATGCATCTATGAAGAGACTCAAGAGGGGCATAGTCATTAGGTGACATAGCTAAGTATTATCTTAACATCTGCATAGCTATGGAAGTTCTCATCTCATCTCATTATCTCTAGCCGCTTTATCCTTCTACAGGGTCGCAGGCAAGCTGGAGCCTATCCCAGCTGACTACGGGCGAAAGGCGGGGTACACCCTGGACAAGTCGCCAGGTCATTACAGGGCTGACACATAGACACAGACAACCATTCACACTCACATTCACACCTATGGTCAATTTAGAGTCACCAGTTAACCTAACCTGCATGTCTTTGGACTGTGGGGGAAACCGGAGCACCCGGAGGAAACCCACGCGGACACGGGGAGAACATGCAAACTCCACACAGAAAGGCCCTTTGCCGGCCACGGGGCTTGAACCCAGACCTTCTTGCTGTGAGGCGACAACGCTAACCACTACACCACCGTGCCGCCGCTATGGAAGTTTATTGAGTTATTCTTAATAATTTGTCCAAGTGGGAGCATATAAAGGTTGAATAGTAATGGTCCCAGGATTGAGCCCTGGGGAACCCCACAGTTCAAGGACACGGGTGATAAAAAAATCTTTGTTGTAGGTAAGATTTTAACCAGTTGATTACTATACCAGTAAATCCAACCCAATGCTCCAGTCGATGTAACAGTATGAAATGATCTACCGTGTCAAATGCAGCACTTAAGTCTAAAAGCACCAAGACTGATGTTTTACCAGCATCAGAATTAAGACGTACAGTAGGTCATTCATGACTTTAGTAAGAGCTGTTTCAGTGCTATGATTGGCACGAAAACCTGACTGAAACTTATCAAAACATCCGTTTGATGTCAGGAAGGCAGTTAATTGATTAAAAACAATTTTTTTCAATTATTTTACCAACGAATGGCAAATTGGATATGGGCCTGTAGTTGTTGAGTACTGAGACATCCAGGTTATTCTTTTTCAGTAGGGGTTTTACAACCGCTTTTTTCAGAGATGAAGGAAACAAGAGCACTTATTCCCAGTACCAGTGCTTGCTATCTGTCTTGCAGCCTTTTATCTCTCTTAGCCCTTGCCAAGGAATAAAAGCCAGTCCAAGATTTACTTGTCCCATCTCTTGCTTGGTCACTTTCTCTTTTTCTCTTCCTGTCTTCCTCCAACAACATTTCCTTTGATCTCTCTGCCTCTGCCATGATGTCCCTACTGAGAATACAGATCTAGCTGCTTCTTTCAGTTAGCTTTCTGAAGACCCATAGTTGTTAATGTGTGACGTAGTGCCATAAAGTGTTACACAATTTTCATAAGAGGTCTCCGAGACGCATGACCATAATTACATAGTGCTATAACTGTCAAACCAGGTGCTGACTCAGAATGAGAGACAAGCCATTCTCCCTATCCCAAGTCAATGTGCCATCATAATGGTTCTGAAGCAGATATTTTAGGTAAAAGTCCTACATAATGCTGTTTTTAAAAAAGTATATATAAATAACCATATCAGTCTATATATTGTAAATCATAAATATGAGGGTTTTTTTAGTTATTTAAAAGTTTTTATTATTTTACTTAAAAGTGCTGACAGCAAAGTCATCTGAAATTTAAAATTTTTTCATTGTGCACGGCATTTTCCTATGTCTCATAAGAACAATATCATGCGGACGAGATGTGATCATTTTGATGTGCTGAGGGTCATTTTTCTCCATTTTGGGACCATTTTCCTACTTTTTGAGGTAAACAGTATGGCCCTATGGAAACAACCGAACACGAGAAGCTTTAACTAATTAGCATAACTATGAAACTGCATCACATGAAGATGGTGATGCACAGAAAACATTGTGACTCTGCATCGACCTCGGAGAGTTTTGAGTTGTAGGTATGTAATTTGTGGTTGACAGTTATGAATAGATCCATGAAACAAAAGACGAATATATCTTTTCTCTGTTACTGCTTTTGTGTTATCGTTTCTTTCTCTGTAAAATCAAAACATAAGGTGTATAACTCCATACTTGCTACAGTGGAGTTGAATCCATGCATGCTAAGGCTAAGATAGCTAAGCACTAGCTAGAATGGTTTAGTTATCTGTCCAGAAAAAATTAAATGTCATCTAATGCTCTATCTTGCAGTTGCACTCACTAGGCAGGCTTTCCTTTACTTTTCCACTTGCCTTTAGCTGGCAGGAGAGCGGAGTCCACCATGTTTGCCCATGCACACTTGTTTTGTTTAAAAGTAGGTCAAACATGCCCCATAGCTTTGATGTGATATTGTTGCTCACTTGCTTCCACAATCTCCAGAATTGTAAAATGTGGGACGTATTTTATCTCAGTAAAACAGTTACACATAGGATACACAGAGTGTGCAGCAGCGAAATAGCTCAAAACTCCAACAGCAATAGAAATATAACATTCTGCCCAGAATTCAACTTTGCAGTCAGCACCTTTTAAAAGAAGGATTCCAACTCCAAAATACATAAAACCTAGTCAAACATCTGCAGATACTTCAATAACTATGTGATGTAATTAAAAAAAAAAAGATGTAAGAGAAGTTTCCTCAACAATTTCTTGAATAGTTGTTGGTCTGTCACTGTACAATTTGAATACATCAGAAAAGCCTTAATAGCGTATTGGAAGTGTGAAAATAAAGCATTTCATGTTGTACTGTAGCTTATCATTAAGCTGCTTTTGTTGATATACAGTACTGTGCAAAAGTCTTAGGCACCTTATTTTTTTGTATAAACTTTGTTATAGACTTTTATTTTATGATTTCTACATAATGGAACCAGTACAAAAACACTTTAGATTTCCAAGCATTAGTTTTCCAGCACAAAATTAAATGTTACAGAATAATGTTTGTATGTCAGTAAAGAAAACAGCATAACAGACCACTTTTCAGATAAAAACATAATGCTGGGTTTTGCTGCCCAAATAAGAAGGAAGTGCGACAGTCACAGTCTCCAAAAGAACTGCAGCTGATTCTGTAAGATGCTCAGTAAAACTTACAGTTCAGTTCCTTATAAAACTGCACTAACTGTACTAGAGACTGTTTGTTTGTTTGTTTGTTTGTTTGTTTGTTTGTTTGTTTTTTGTTTGTTTTAAAGCAAAGGGTCATCACACCAAACATTGACTTTTTCATGCATTACTGCTTACTGATCTTTATGGTATTTTTTTTAATGTAATAACATTTAATTTCATTAATTTTGAAGGCATCTTTGCTCTACAGCATTTCATTGCATGTGCCAAAGACTTTTGTACAGTACTGTATGTCAAAGAGGAAGATGATAAATAAGATCACAAAAGGTGATGACTTGGCTAACTGATGAACCTTTTCTTAGCTAGAGTAACTTAGTCATTGTTATATCTTAATTATTGCTACTAAAATAAACTAAAGATGCCTTAAGGACAAGTTGAAATAAAGCTCAGGTGTGTTTCCATCTCTTGCTCCCCCTCCTGCCTCTCTCTTTCAACTCATGAGCCTGAAAATGTTGTTTGTTAGGATGATGAAATATTTTCCCAGGAGCATAGTCTGAATCTAGTCTGTGTTAGTTTCTCAGGGTGATTGCCATCATCCCTCCATGGTAAAACTCTTACACATGACTACGAATTTACATGTGACATGAATTTCTACCAGCAAGAGGTTTGTGCCACACAAGAAAATATGACCATATTATTGGATCATGAATTTATTTACAGAAAATACAATCATGATATTGTGGCAAATGTAAAGTGAAATTTATTTATACTACCTCTAAATGTTAGTATACTAGAACAGGCTTTAATGGGCAGTAATCCAGACTGAAATAAAACCACAGAATTTCAGCTGTAACAGGATTACGCAATCAAATCCTATCTGGATAGAACTTCAGTGACCAAAAGAAAACATTTGTTTCTCTTTGTTGTTGTTGTTGTTTGAAATAACATTTTTGTATTAAAATAAAGTTTTTATTTATTTATTTCTAATTATCCATCCACAAGGTCAAACCTGTCAGATATTACTATCCTTGTGGGGATGTTTGATCCCTAGCACACATGCAGTACATGCAAAAACTCACGTTTGGCTTACTATCCATCTGAGGACCTTCTAGTGACAATTATTGCCTAAACCTAACCCTAACATCAGCAACAATAGTTTTATATGGGTTTTGTTGTTGTTGTTGTTGTTGTTGTTGTTAATTACTTAATTTTCCCTTAGGGAAACCAGCTAAATGTCCCTGCAAGGTCATTCAGTCCCCAACAAGATAACACACACACCCCCATGCGCACGCGCTCGCACACACACACACACAAAATCACATTTGCCTCTTGAGAATCTTCAGCATTTATTCATCAATATGATTTAAAATTGGGCAAGGAGAGAAAGAGAGAGCAATTTTTCAGAATTAAAAAAAAGCCCTTCAATGTCAGAAATAACAGAATATAAAAAAATTTTGTTCCAATTTGAAATATCCAAAATAGATAACCGTTATCTCAGCAATATGTTTATTAACCTTTAAGGCTATATGTAAGCTACATTATTTCATCTCTGTCAGTGCAACTGGTTTGAACAGGTGCACCACACACAATATACTCTCAGACTAATGATAAGGAAGGTAAAAAATAAGTCAGCAGTCATCCAAAAAGAGTTGCAGGACAGTCCGAAAGCAGCAGCAACAACACTTCCACAGAGAATAATAATAAGTAATGTACCACAATCATCACTGTTCCTCTACCCCAAGAAAAAAAAAATCACTCTGCTAAAAATGAAGCACAGAAATGTGCATCTAAAAGTATTAAGACACATCAGAAACATTTTGGAACAATTTAGTATAGTTTGTTTATATATATATATATATATATATATATATATATATATATATATATATATATATATATATATATATATATATATATACCGAGGGAGTAGAGAAGTTATTTTTGGGAATGTCAGATTGTGAGAATTACATTATGCAATTTGACATACATGAAAAGAGTAAAATTAATCAAGTGCATAAAGTTAAAGGGCATATCACTGGTAAATTCAGGAGCAAGATCAATGTAATTCTCCTATTTTATATTAAACTTTGGTCAAATATCTGTAACATTCTGCATTCTCTGCTATTTTTTTACCTTGCACAATACCAGAAAAATTCAGTTGAAATCAAGCCATTTGAGGCGAATTGGTCCACCTCTGAAAAAACTTTGCATTTGAATTTCCCAGGAAACATTGATTTTCGTGACGTCATCTGCAGGATGCCTCCCTCTGAATCCTACGTCAGCGCTGGTTTGTTTATGAGAAAACGACCTGGTGGTTTTCTGCAAATTTTTTCAATGTTATCACATAATTATTAAAATGGTTAACAGATGTATTGTAGGAGGGTGTAGCAACACCAATCATGATGGGATTAGTACTCATCGTTTCCCAAAAGACCAGACAATGAGAGAGAAATGGGAGTGCTTGGTCTACACAGGCTGTGCACTGAAACTGTGCAAGCTCGCGCAGCCTGCTGGCGCTTCCGCAGATAATGTCACTATTCTGGCTCCAGACCCCCTTGGGATTTTTCCAGACGCGTTTTGTTATTTTATTTTTTTCTGCTGTAGACAGATGGCCTTGTGCAAAATTACCCTTCTGGATGAATGTGTAAAGGGACATACTTTCATATAAAAAAAAAAATTGGTCCAGAATATGCCCTTTAAGTTTACTGTTTCAAAGCATGAGGGAGTAGACAAATTGTTAGTGTAAAACCAGACAGTATAGGCAAATGTGTCGTTGGGTAATTTTAAAGACAGTTGGTGGATTTGTGGAGGTAAGGTGTGTGTGTGTGTGTGTGTGGGTGTGTATATATATATATATATATATATATATATATATATATATATATATATATATATATACACACCCACACCCACACAAACATACAGATAGAGAGAGAGAGAGAGAGAGAGAGAGAGAGAGAGCAAAAGAGCGCATTACTGTACTTGTAAAGTCTTACCTTTTAGATAGGCCCTATATTTTTTTTACTTACTTACTTAGAATTCAAAGTGTTGGGGAGTCACGTGGTATGCCCGCCCAAGATGGCTGCTTAATTCGGAGTGGAGCTCGTTGTTCCCCCAAACCCTCTTTAAAAATAAGTTAACGTCGATATATTCACTTTATTTTAGTGTACTGTAGGTTGTGCAATTGCAGTGGGATGAGTCAGAAAAGTCAGTATTTTATGCGTAACCAGTCTACTGCTTCGCGAGGGAAAGTTGCTCACAACTCCCAGGCCACTTCGTTATCCAGAATGGCTGAATCACCTGTTGGAGCTAAGACTCAGAGTCCATTTAAAGATAACGTAGCCACCGAGTTGACTACCATAAGACCCATTCTTGAGCAGCTAGCTCATGACATGAATGTGGTGAAAGGTGGTATTGAGTCTCTCAATGAAACCGTGAACAACCTCGGCGGTAGGGTTGAGGAAGCTGAGATAAGAACCTCCCGCTTGGAAGATGATGAAGCTAAAGCTAGCTCAATTAGAAAGGACCTAATGAAGCAGAACCAACGGCTGCAAGAAAAACTGACAGCATTGGAGGGTTTCTCCCGATGCCAGAATATCAGAATCTCAGGCATCAAAGAAGGTACAGAGGGCCCTGATCTGGAGGGGTGTTTGAAATCCCTATTGTATGATGCATTGGATATTGAGATGGATGCTTGGTACGAAGTAGACAGAATTCATCGTTTGGGCCCTGCACCAACACTTGCTGAGGATTCGAGACTTAGACACATCATCGTCCGCTTTCTACGGGATAAAGCCAAGGTGACGATTCTGGCTGCGGCGAGAAAAAAGAAACAGATCACCTGGAAAGGAATGAGAATCTGTTTTTTCCAGGACTATGCGCAGGAGGTACAAGAAAAACACAGGAAATTTGGCAAGGCGCGACGCTTGCTACAACAATGCAATATTGACTATTCTCTTCGCTATCCTGCCATCATGACCTTCTCGATGCATGGTCAGCGACATCAGTTTTCGACTCCAGCTGAGGTTAAGCGATTTCTCAGTGGTTTGGAATCTACTAACTTCCCGGCAGATGGCGATGAGGGTCAGGTGAATTCCAACATACAGTAGATGGAGGTGAATAGCCTACATCAGTCATTGTTCTGTTAAAATTGGTGATATTAGGATAGGCTATGTTACTGCTTTTAGGGAAGCCCTTTCTTCCCGGACATTAATATTACAGGCTTTTCCTAGCCTTTTCACAATGTGTGTAGCTATGCCTGTAGGCTATCTTTTTTTTCTTTACCTCATTTGTTGAACAGAATTACAAAGATTGCCTCAAATAAGGCTTGGGACAAATGTTTATGGCGGAAAGATTCAGAACTTTGAACTATTTTCCGCAGTTTGATTTTTGTTGAGAGTGCTATGTGACCAGGGTCATGTTAAGTTACATATGGCGTTTTATGCTATGTTACAAAGACGAGGGTAGGGTAGGGTAGGGTGGGGTGGGGTGGGGGGAGGAACAAGTATGGAGGGAGGCCATAAATGGGATCGTTGAGTGCTACAGACCTGCAGGATTCTTGTTATGTTGGGTGCGGTTTTGCCCAACTGTTCGTGTTATTTATGTTTTTTGTTTTTATGTCATTGTGCCTAATGTTTTGTACTGATGCATACAATATAATGACCACTGGGTTTAATCAGGAAATTTGTCAGAAGATAGTGTGGAATAGACAAGCTGAAGTCCATTGGACTAACTATCCATTTACAATAATATGGCTTTCATGGCGTCATGGCTGTATGTAAAATAGTGTCATGGAATATAACGGGTTGCCATAATGTAGTCAAAAGGAAAAAAATCCTTACATACTTAAAACAGAAAAAGACAGACATTGCCCTTATTCAGGAGACCCGTCTGGTGAAGAGGAATCTTTAAAATTGAAAAGAGATTGGGTAGGCCAAGTATATTATAGTACATTCTCCAGTAAGAAAAGGGGTGTGGTTATTTTGATTAAGAAGAATTTGGATATCCAGGTTCTTAAACATTATACTGATCAAGAAGGTCGATGGGTGGTCTTGGATGCATGTCTGGAGGGTCAGAAAATGACTTTGGTCAATATCTATGCCCCCAACTCTCCTCAACCAGAATTCTTTCATGAAGTTTGTAACCTAATACGGAATATTGGAAATACAAATATTGTAATTGGGAGGAATTTCAATCAGGTCAGGGATGTGTTTTTGGATAAATCTTCCCAACCCAGGCAACTTAATGACCCTGTTTGTGCTGCGGTGGATGTTATGTCAGAGGAATTGGGCCTAGTTGACATATGGAGAATGCTCCATCCCCAAGAAAGAGATTATACTTTCTTTTCACATCCACATTCTACATATTCTAGAATAGATTATTTCCTTGTCTTTCGCTCATTGGTGAGTCAGACTGTTGGGTCCTCTATTGGTAATATAGTGGTAACTGATCATGCCCCCATTGAGCTTGTCTTATATAGTGGAGAAAAAGTAAAACCTTCACTTAGGTGGCGTCTAAACGACTCATTACTACAGAATAATGGTTATTGTGAATATATAAGAATAATAATGAATGACTTTTGGGAGTGCAATGAAGGTTCTATTGATGTTGGAATGATCTGGGATGCTTTTAAGGCTTACATTAGGGGTCGTCTTATTCAGTATAGCTCTTGGATTAAAAAAGCTCAGCGGGATAAATTGTTGAAATTAGAACAGGACATTAAGATACAACCCCGATTCCAAAAAAGTTGGGACAAAGTACTAATTGTAAATAAAAACGGAATGCAATAATTTACAAATCTCAAAAACGGATATTGTATTCACAATAGAACATAGACAACATATCAAATGTCGAAAGTGAGACATTTTGAAATTTCATGCCAAATATTGGCTCCTTTGAAATTTCATGACAGCAACACATTTCAAAAAAGTTGGGACAGGGGCAATAAGAGGCTGGAAAAGTTAAAGGTACAAAAAAGGAACAGCTGGAGGATCAAATTGCAACTCATTAGGTCAATTGGCAATAGGTCATTAACATGACTGGGTATAAAAAGAGCATCTTGGAGTGGCAGCGGCTCTCAGAAGTAAAGATGGGAAGAGGATCACCAATCCCCCTAATTCTGCGCCGACAAATAGTGGAGCAATATCAGAAAGGAGTTCGACAGTGTAAAATTGCAAAGAGTTTGAACATATCATCATCTACAGTGCATAATATCATCAAAAGATTCAGAGAATCTGGAAGAATCTCTGTGCGTAAGGGTCAAGGCCAGAAAACCATACTGGGTGCCCGTGATCTTCGGGCCCTTAGACGGCACTGCATCACATATAGGCATGCTTCTGTATTGGAAATCACAAAATGGGCTCAGGAATATTTCCAGAGAACATTATCTGTGAACACAATTCACCGTGCCATCTGCCGTTGCCAGCTAAAACTCTATAGTTCAAAGAAGAAGCCGTATCTAAACATGATCCAGAAGCACAGACATCTTCTCTGGGCCAAGGCTCATTTAAAATGGACTGTGGCAAATTGGAAAACTGTTCTGTGGTCAGACGAATCAAAATTTGAAGTTCTTTATGGAAATCAGGGATACCGTGTCATTCGGACTAAAGAGGAGAAGGATGACCCAAGTTGTTATCAGCGCTCAGTTCAGAAGCCTGCATCTCTGATGGTATGGGGTTGCATTAGTGCATGTGGCATGGGCAGCTTACACATCTGGAAAGACACCATCAATGCTGAAAGGTATATCCAGGTTCTAGAGCAACATATGCTCCCATCCAGATGACGTCTCTTTCAGGGAAGACCTTGGATTTTCCAACATGACAATGCCAAACCACATACTGCATCAATCACAGCATCATTGCTGCGTAGAAGAAGGGTCCGGGTACTGATCTGGCCAGCCTGCAGTCCAGATCTTTCACCCATAGAAAACATTTGGCGCATCATAAAACGGAAGATACAACAAAAAAAGACCTAAGACAGTTGAGCAACTAGAATCCTACATTAGACAAGAATGGGTTAACATTCCTATCCCTAAACTTGAGCAACTTGTCTCCTCAGTCCCCAGACGTTTACAGACTGTTGTAAAGAGAAAAGGGGATGTCTCACAGTGGTAAACATGGCCTTGTCCCAACTTTTTTGAAATGTGTTGCTGTTATGAAATTTAAAATCACCCAGTTTTTCTCTTTAAATGATACATTTTCTCAGTTTAAACATTTGATATGTCATCTATGTTCTATTCTGAATAAAATACGGAATTTTGAAACTTCCACATCATTGCATTCCGTTTTTATTTACAATTCGTACTTTGTCCTAACTTTTTTGGAATCGGGGTTGTACTTGAAAAACAACACATTCAGCATCCCGAGAGGAAATTATGGAATAAATTAATTAAGCTTAAGTTTGAGCTGAACAGCATTTTGCAGAAAAAAGTTGAATATGCAATGGTCTGTATGAATCAGAAATATTTTGAACAAGGTGAGAGAACAGGCAAAATGCTGGCACATAGGGTTAGACAAATACGATCCAATAATTTAATTCCCTCTATATTTGATTGTAACAATAAGCTGACTACCAATAAGAAGGAAATTAATGATGTTTTTACTCATTTCTATCAAGAGCTATATACTTCTAATGGGTCGGTTGAGGGACAGAGGCTGTCAGATTTCTTTTCATCCATCAAAACTCCAAGTCTAACTGATGAGCAAAGAAATTTACTTAAAGGGGAGATCAGGTTAGCTGAAGTTAAGCAGGCAATTGGTAGCCTTAGGCTGGGTAAACCTCCAGGCAATGATGGGTTTCCATCAGATTTTTATAAGGCTTTTATGGAGGACCTGGCTCCAAGATTATTAACAGTCTATCAAGATGCATTACAGAAGGGTAGATTGCCACCTAGTATGAGATCAGCAGTGATTACGCTATTACATAAAAAAGGGAAAGACCCACAGTATTGTGGAAACTATTGTCCAATTTCCTTAATTAATGTAGACGAAAAAATTATTTCCAAGATTCTTGCTGCTAGACTTGAGAAGGTGCTTCCCTGTTTGGTGCATAGGGATCAGGTTGGATTTGTTAAAAATAGATGCTCAGCTGACAATCTATGCAGGATATTGCATATATTTTGGAAGAGCAGAAATAACTTAGATCCAGTTGTTGCTTTCTCCTTAGACACGGAGAAGGCTTTTGACAAAGTGGAGTATGCCTTTCTGTTTCATAAATTGAAGAGATTTGGTTTCAGTCGGTCCTTTATGCAGTGGATACAGTTAGTGTACACAGATCCGATGGCTACAGTTCTTACCAATGGTATAATGTCACCATCCTTCAATCTTAGCCGTGGCACTAGGCAGGGTTCACCTTTATCACCTCTCATTTTTGCATTATTTCTGGAACTTCTTGCAATTGCACTGCGTGAATGTGACAGCATTAAAGGGGTACAGATGGGTCAAGAAGAACACAAACGTTTTTTGTATGCTGATGACGTTCTTTTGATTTCCGGTAACCCAGACATGGCAGTACCGGTCATCTCCTCAATTATTGATTCTTTTTCCCAAATTTCTGGTTACACAATTAACTGGTCTAAGTCGGAGGCCATGCCTCTCTCTAAAATTTGTTCCCCAGCCATTAGGAATCCAAGGCAATTTAAGTGGATGCTGGGGGGTTTGACATATTTAGGGATTAAACTGACACCTGGATTAGATAAAATAATGCAAGTGAATATTTCTCCAGTGATTCAAAATATCCGACCTCTCTTGCAGAACTGGGCTAAAATGAATATATCTTTATTAGGCAGAATTAATCTGGTTAAGATGATTATCTCCCCAAAGGTCCAGTATATTTTGTATATGCTACCTTTAACATTTCCATACAGCTTGTTAAAGCTGTATGATACAGTTGTGGAGGGTTTTGTGTGGGCAGGCAAAAAGCCAGTGTTTAATCAGTCCAAAGTATATGCTGCCAAAGATAAGGGTGGTTTAGCTTTGTCCAAGGTGGACTGGTATCATTATGCATTTTCTCTCTCCCAGTTAGCTAAGATAAATAACTCTCCTGAGCAGAGGCCATCATGGGTTAAAATAGAAGAGGGGCTAGTGGCTCCTATTTCTTTAGAGGCCTTTTTTACTCAGATGGGAAGACCGGTAGCCTTTAAAGATCCAGTCTTGGCTTTTGTACAGGAGACTTGGTTGAGATCTCACCAACTCATTAATACCAATCCTTATTTTACATCTAAAGCCTCCATTTGGTATAACAAAAAATTATGAATTGGTAAGAAACCATTTATGTGGGATATGTGGTCCAGCTCTGGAATTAATCAGGTTGGGGGTTTATTTGGTCCAACTGGTATGAAATCATTCAGTGAAATCAAACAAGAATTTAATCTGAATCAAAGAGAGTTTTGGAAGTTTTTACAAATTAGGCACTGTATCAAAGCTAATTTGAATGAGAACCCAGACCCCCCCATCCAGTATTCAGGAGGTATTTCTAGTACTTGGCAATAAAAGCAGTAGGGCATCAAAACTCTATGGGATTATCAGAGATGTTCGGTCGCCCCAATTTGAGGGGTTGAGACAGTGCTGAGAGAAGGATTTAGGAATTCAGATTTCAGAAGATAGCTGGAAGAAGCTTGTTGCCTCTTGGCATATCTGTTCAAGGGAAACGCAGTCACAGCTCATTCAATACAAATTACTCCATAGAAGTTATTGGACCCCCAGTAAATTAGCCAAACTAAAATTAGTAGATAGAGACACCTGTTGGAAATGTCAGAAAGAAGCTGGGACTTTAGTTCATATGCTATTTTTCTGTGAAAAAAATGATCAACTATGGGATGGGATTATCACTCTCTTGAATGATCTATTTCAACTTAATCTCTCTAAATCTCCAGCTTTATGTATTTTGGGACTGCTACCAGAGAACATTAGTCTAACTGGAAGACAGAGGCTTTGGGTACGACTGGCAACCGTAACAGGGTGTAGGATAATACTGAGGCATTGGAAATCATCTAATTTCTGTTGTTTTAGGGAATGGACTGAGTTGATGACCAAAATGGCTTTATATGAGAGGATAACTTTCAGTGTTAGAGGGAGAGAAGATATTTTCAATCAGGTTTAAGGTTTCTTTTTGAATTATATAGAGGATATGTCTGTCTAGATTGACAAGGGATACTGAATGTAACAGTTTGGTTTACACAGAGGTCAAGGCCAACTGAATGGTGTAGGCACTTTAGTTTGGTTTATGTTTGTTTTTGTTTTGTTTTCTTTGCTTTTGTGTGGTGTTGTTTCTATGCTTTATTCAAAAAAGGACAGAAAACCAATGTATGTTTGTAATTTTCTTGATGTCAATGATTTGTATGTTTTGCTGTCTGCCAAAAAGACTAATAAAAAAAAGAAGAATTCAAAGTGTTGGAAACAACTGCCTTGTTCTGACTTTTACTGTTAATATACTAGATGTACAAAATTTTATTTGCTCTAACAGTTCAGTGCTCAAAGGACAGACCAACTTGTGCAAAAGATTATGATGTCCTTTGCTGTGCATTTTATATGCATCATCCTGTACTGATACATGCTGATACTGATGTCTTGCAAAAGTATTCATCCCCCTTGATGTTTGTCTTGTTTTATCACATTACAAGTTGGAATTAAAATGGATTTTTGGGGGGTTAGCACAATTTGATTTACACAACATGCCTACCACTTTAAAGGTGCAAATTGTTGTTTTATTGTGACACAAACAATAATTAAGATGAAAAAAAAACCAGAAACCTGGAGTGTGCATATGTATTCACCCCGTTTGGTATGAAACCCCTAAATAAGAGCTGGTCCAACCAATTCATTTCATAAGTCCACCTGTGTGCAATCAAAGTGTCCCATGATGTGTCACATGATGTCTGGATAAATCAACCTGTTCTGGAAGGACCCTGACTCTGCTACACTACTAAGCAAGCAACATGAGAACCAAGGAGCACACCAAACATGTCAGAGACAAAGTTGTGAAGAAGTATGGATCAGGGCTTCGTTATAAAAAAATATCCCAAACTTTGACTATCCCAGTAAGCACCATTAAATCCACTATTGTAAAATGGATACATCACCACTACAAACCTGACAAGAGAAAGCCACCCACCAAAACTCACAGACCGGGCAAGGAGGGCATTAATAAGAGATGCAAAAAAGACACCAAAGATAACACTGAAGGAGTTGCAAAGATCCACAGTGGAAATGAGAATATCTGTCCACAGAATCACTTTAAGCTGTACAATCCACAGAGTGGGGCTTTATGGAAGAGTGGCAAGAAAAAAGTAACTGCTTAAGAAAACATGTTTGAAGTTTGCCCAACAGCATGTGGCAGACTCCCCAAACACATGGAAGAAGATTCTCTGGTCAAATGAGACTCAAACTGATCTTTTTGGCCATCATGAGAAATGCCACGTGTGGCGCAAACCCAACACCCTAAGAACGCCATTCCTACAGTGAAGCATGGTGGTGGTACCTTCATGCTGTGGGGATGTTTTTCATCTGCAGGGACAGGAAAGCTGGTCAGGACTGAAGGAATAGATGGATGGAACTAAATACAGGGCGATTCTAGAGGAAAACCTGTTTGAGTCAGTCAGAGGTTTGAGACTGGGATGAAGGTTCCTGTTCCAGCAGGACAATGACCCTAAACATACTACTAAAACTACAGTGGAGTGGTTTAAAGGGAAACATTTAAATGTCTTGTAATGGCCTAATCAAAGCCCAGACCTCAATCCAATTGAGAATCTATGGCATAACTTGAAGATTGCTGTACACCAGTGCAACCCATCTAACTTGAAGGAGTTGGAGCAGTTTTGCCTTGAGAAATGAGCAAAAATCCCAGTAGTGAGATGTGCTAAGCTAATAGAGACATTCCTCAAGAGACTTGCAGATGTAATTGCTGCAAAAGGTGGTTGTACAAAGTATTGACTTTGGGGGGGTGAATACCTATGCACACTCCAGATTTCTGTTTTTTCATCTTAATTATTGTTTGTGTCACAATAAAACAACAATTTGCACCTTTAAAGTGGTAGGCCTGTTGTGTAAATCAAATGGTGCTAACCCCCCAAAGATCCCTTTTAATTCCACTGTGGCAGCGGGGGCGTGGTCAAGCATTGGTCTGTGAAGGGAGGGTGGAGTCAGGGAAGGTAAGTGGCAGAATCACTGCACCTGACGGGAATTAACCTGTGTTTGTGTGTCTTCCCCAGTGACTGCGCCCTATAAGAGGAGAGGGAGCACAGAGGAAGGGAGCTCTCCCAACCAGAACACATGTGTGTCTATATATATATATATGAGTGAATATAAAAGCTGAAAAGCTAAAATAAAAAGAGTTATTGAGAACTCAGTTCTGGCCTGCCGTGCTTCTGTGGTCCACCCACCTGGTATAATTCTACAGTAGTGCTGAAACCCGGGATAGTGCAGAAGAGAACGGCCACATGGAGTCCTCCCCCTTTCAGGACCTGGTCCATGCCCTCGCCACGGCCCAACAGAGCCAGCACCAGGCACTGATCGCCCTCTGGAAGGAACAAGAACAGCGCTTCTAAGCCCTGGTGCTGGTGCAACAGGAAGATCACTAGGCATTCCGGCACCTGCTTGCATCAGTGGGGGCCCCGATCACCACTGCTGCGGACCCGCCCAACCTCACCCTAACGAAGATGGGTCCGCAGGATGACCCCGAAGCCTTCCTCGCTCTTTTCGAGCAGGCAGCCGAGGCATGGGGTTGGCCAGTGGAACAGCGCGTGGTGCGCCTCCTCCCCCGATAACGGGCAAGGCGCAGCTGGCCGCGCTACAGCTCCCCACCGACAGCTGGCTGGTCTACGCGGACCTCTGCAGGGCCATCCTCCAGCGCGTGGGTCGCACCCCGGAGCAGCAGTGGCAGCGCTTCCGTGTGCTGCGCCTGGAGGAGGTCGGCCGGCCGTTCGCATTCGGCCAGCAACTCCAGGACGCTTGCCGGAGGTGGCTGAGGGCGGACAACCGCGATGCCGAGGGAATCATCAATCTGGTGGTGCTGGAGCAATTTGTCGCTTGACTTCCAGAAGGAACTGCAGAGTGGGTCCAGTGCCATCGCCCGGCGTCGCTGGATCAGGCCATCTTTTTCTACTCCTCCTACTCAAGCGAGTAGGACGCTTCTTTGCTTTGCTCCTGCTTTCTTAATCTTTATTTCTATACTTTACTTTCTCATTGAATTTCCACTTTTTTTTCTCTTTTCTTCATCTTTATAAGCTTTTAATTTAATTTTAATTTCCACTTTTTTTTTTTTAAATGCCAGGAAGCAAAAAAATCCTGCAGAAAATGCATGGAATTAGAACAGAGGATTTCTATTCTGGAATCAAAGATTAATGCTCTGCCAAAGACGGATGAATTAAAAGCGATATCTCAGGAAAGGAGTACAGAAACAGTGGCTGAGAATGCAGAGATTGCGCTCCGACAGACTGAGGACATTGCAGACCAAGTGGAAGAATTCATAACTCAAGCTGTACAAAATGTGAGTACTGAAAACTGGCAAATGATGGGTGCTAAGCCCAAAAACAGAAGAGTAATTACTTCAACACCAGCTCGTTCTACAAATTACAATAGGATCTACAATCCTATGGAAAATCCACAGCCCATAAGGCTTCAGAACAAATTTGAATGCCTCAGGGATGTGGAAGAGGATTTGTCAAGTGGACAAACACATAGTAAAAAGAGATCGCACCAGGATCGAAGAGCTGTGAGAAGAGGTAAAAAGCAGCTCGTAACACCACCTGATCCCACAACCCTTGTTCTTGGTGATTCCACTGTAAGACAATTAAAAGGTTATGAGATGATTATTTGTTGTCTTCCAAATGCATCCATCTCTGACACCAAAGACAGCATTTTGAAACTCATGTCCGAGCATAAAACGATTAAGCGTATCGTTGTGCATGTGGGAGCAAACGATGTTTTCAGAGAACAGCTGTTTGTCCAAGATGATTTCAGAAAACTTTTTTCTGAGCTCTATAAGACTGGAATTCAATCTTTTATCAGTGGCCCACTCCCAGCGAGAGGAAGTTTTGCTTTTTCTCGACTCTTCAGTCTTAACACCTGGCTTGGAAAAACTTGTTCTTCATTTAGTATGAATTTCATAGACAATTTTAATCTTTTTTGGAATCACAAAGAATTCTACAAGCCAAATAGCACTGAACTCAGCTGGATTGGAGCCAAAGTCTTAGCAGACCACTACAAACTTGCAATCTTTTCTCAGCCAGCACCGAGGAAAACAGTTGATAAGATGTCGCAGACTGACATAGTTACAAAGCCTAAACAATCATCTTTGCAAGTCGTCATCAAGGACACAAACATCTGACTTGCAGGCCTCCCAACATTCAAGGACAGACGACTCCACTTCTCCTCGGATGGATTTCCCAAATAGCATGAAAAAATTGCTCCAAATGGCTACACTCTCTTTTTCCAGCCCAAATTTGTCGTGACAAGCAGTGTACCCAGTTCATCAAAATTGTGTTCGTCCAGGACTTTCAGCTGGCTACAAATCTTTTTCACCATCCAAAAGATACATGTCATCTCCAGTCCTTTCACCCTCAAACCAAATGGAACATTTAGAAAGTCTTGTTTGATGTACTCTGGGTCCCTGCAAATGGATGTAGAAAAAAGCTGGGACCCGATGTTGACACTATTCCTGTGTTGATAAGAAACAGAAAACATAGAGCACATTTAACCCTGGGGGTAAACCAATCTAATCTCCTTCCTGTTTTAAAACAGCATCAGAGTGCACAACCAAATATTACTGTAAAACTAGCCCTTCTGAACATTAGATCACTTTTAAACAAGTAATTTTTAATTAATGATCTTATTTGTAAACACAATCTTGATTTTTTGCTTCTAACTGAAACCTGGCTGGATCAAGCAAATAGTGCTACCACCCTTATCGAAGCAGCTCCCCCAAATTTTAATTTTTTGAATGTTACCCGACAAGGGAAAGGTGGAGGGATCGCAAATATATTCAAAGTCTCTTTTCAATGTAAACAATCCTCACTTGGTGATTTTATGTCCTTTGAACACTTATGTGCACTTGTTACATGCTCTCCTAACATATTATTATTAACTATTTATAGGCCTCCGAGAAGCCAAAGTCTTTCTTGAAGAGTTTGGTGAATTGTTATCAGTCATTTGCTTAGAGTTTGATTGTCTTATTATATCTGGGGATTTTAACTTGCATGTACAACCCCGATTCCAAAAAAGTTGGAACAAAGTACAAATTGTAAATAAAAACGGAATGCAATGATGTGGAAGTTTCAAAATTCCGTATTTTATTCAGAATAGAACATAGATGACATATCAAATGTTTAAACTGAGAAAATGTATCATTTAAAGAGAAAAATTAGGTGATTTTAAATTTCATGACAACAACACATCTCAAAAAAGTTGGGACAAGGCCATGTTTACCACTGTGAGACATCCCCTTTTCTCTTTACAACAGTCTGTAAACGTCTGGGGACTGAGGAGACAAGTTGCTCAAGTTTAGGGATAGGAATGTTAACCCATTCTTGTCTAATGTAGGATTCTAGTTGCTCAACTGTCTTAGGTCTTTTTTGTCGTATCTTCCGTTTTATGATGCGCCAAATGTTTTCTATGGGTGAAAGATCTGGACTGCAGCCTGGCCAGTTCAGTAGCCGGACCCTTCTTCTACACAGCCATGATGCTGTAATTGATGCAGTATGTGGTTTGGCATTGTCATGTTGGAAAATCCAAGGTCTTCCCTGAAGGAGACGTCATCTGGATGGGAGCATATGTTGCTCTAGAACCTGGATATACCTTTCAGCATTGATGGTGTCTTCCCAGATGTGTAAGCTACCCATGCCACACGCACTAATGCAACCCCATACCATCAGAGATGCAGGCTTCTGAACTGAGCGCTGATAACAACTTGGGTCGTCCTTCTCCTCTTTAGTCCGAATGACACGGCGTCCCTGATTTTCATAAAGAACTTCAAATTTTGATTCATCTGACCACAGAACAGTTTTCCACTTTGCCACAGTCCATTTTAAATGAGTCTTGGCCCAGAGAAGACGTCTGCGCTTCTGGATCATGTTTAGATACGGCTTCTTCTTTGAACTAAAGAGTTTTAGCTGGCAACGGCGGATGGCACGGTGAATTGTGTTCACAGATAATGTTCTCTGGAAATATTCCTGAGCCCATTTTGTGATTTCCAATACAGAAGCATGCCTGTATGTGATGCAGTGCCGTCTAAAGGCCCGAAGATCACGGGCACCCAGTATGGTTTTCCGGCCTTGACCCTTACGCACAGAGATTCTTCCAGATTCTCTGAATCTTTTGATGATATTATGCACTGTAGATGATGATATGTTCAAACTCTTTGCAATTTTACACTGTCGAACTCCTTTCTGATATTGCTCCACTATTTGTTGGCGCAGAATTAGGGGGATTGGTGATCCTCTTCCCATCTTTACTTCTGAGAGCCGCTGCCACTCCAAGATGCTCTTTTTATACCCAGTCATGTTAATGACCTATTGCCAATTGACCTAATGAGTTGCAATTTGGTCCTCCAGCTGTTCCTTTTTTGTACCTTTAACTTTTCCAGCCTCTTATTGCCCCTGTCCCAACTTTTTTGAGATGTGTTGCTGTCACGAAATTTCAAATGAGCCAATATTTAGCATGAAATTTCAAAATGTCTCACTTTCGACATTTGATATGTTGTCTATGTTCTATTGTGAATACAATATCAGTTTTTGAGATTTGTAAATTATTGCATTCCGTTTTTATTTACAATTAGTACTTTGTCCCAACTTTTTTGGAATCGGGGTTGTAGATAATACTGATAACATTTATGCCAAAGAACTATTTGCAATTATTGATAACTTTAACCTAGTACAACATGTACAGGGACCGACCCACTCTCGTGGTCATACTCTTGACCTCGTCATCACAAAGGGTCTTACTGTTTCTTATACTGTTGTTGACCTGGCCTTATCTGATCATTTTTGTGTTTTCTTTGAAGTTTCTATGTCTCCTCACATTCAGAATAGCTCAACGACTATAGGCAGGAGAGTCATAAACGACAACACATGTGCTCTTTTTAAGCAAGCTCTCTCTCAGAACTCAACCAAAATGTCAGACTCTGTAGATGATTTACTGGAATTTTTTAATTTAAATATGACCCAAATTATGGATGATATTGCTCCATTCAAAATAAAAAAGAGTCAATGATAAGCAGAAAGCACCATGGAAGCAGTACCCGGCTGTTAAACTGCTAAAGAGAGAATGTAGAAAGACTGAAAGAAAATGGCGCAAATCTAAACTTCACATCCATTATCAAATCCATAAAGAGATGCTTTGTAATTATAATTATGAAATTCGTAAAGCAAGACAGTCTTTCTTCTCCAATATCATCAGCAGGAATATGAACAATGCCCGTGTGCTATTTTCAACAGTAGAGAAGCTAACTAATCCCCCACCACAATTAGCACCTGAACTTCTCTCAGTTAATAAATGCAATGAGTTTGCATCATTCTTCAAAGGTAAAATTGATAAAATACGGCAGAATATTTCTCATAATATATCTCAGTTGCAAAAAATTGAAAAACTGCAATCACCAATGACACAGATAGATAACTTTAACACAATGTCAGAATTTTGTTTAATTGATTATGAGACTCTTGAAAAAACTGTACAAAATCTCAGTTCCTCAACACCTGAACTGGACATTCTGCCCACCAACTTTTTTAAGTCTGTTCTTCATCTTATAATTACAGATGTGCTTCAAATTATTAATACATCCTTGGAGACTGGTGTTGTTCCTGTGTCCCTAAAAAAAGCTGTTGTAAAGCCCCTTCTTAAAAAAAATAATCTGGATCCTTCAGTGTTAAATAATTACAGGCCAATATCAAATCTACCATTCATCGGGAAAATCCTGGAAAAAATTGTCTTCAATCAATTAACTGCCTTCTTGATATCAAACAGCCGTTTTGATAATTTTCAGTCAGGATTTCGTGCCAATCATAGCACTGAAACAGCGCTGATTAAAGTTATAAATGACATACGTCTTAATACTGATGCAGGCAAAACATCGGTCCTGGTATTACTGGACCTCAGTGCAGCTTTTGATACTGTTGATCACAACATACTGCTATATAGACTTGAACACTGGGTTGGATTGACTGGTAAAGTTATCAATTGGTTAAAATCATACTTAAAAGATAGAAGCTTCTTTGTTACCCTGGGAAATTGTTCCTCAACGTCAATGCCCTTGACCTGTGGTGTCCCCCAGGGGTCGATTCTTGGACCATTACTTTTCAACCTTTATATGCTCCCACTTGGGCAAATTATCAATAAAAATTCAATTTTGTATCACTGCTATGCAGATGATACCCAAATTTATTTTGCTCTATCACCAAATGATTATGCCCCCCTTGAATGTCTCTACCAGTGTATCGATCAAATCAATAGCTGGATGTCACAAAATTTTCTTCAGCTGAACACATAAAACAGAAGTAATTCTATTTGGAAAAAAAGATGAAAGACTCAGGATTACCACTATTCTTGACACAAAAGGGATTAAAACTAAAGAAATGGTTAAAAATCTTGGTGTTTTCATTGACAGCGAGCTAAACTTTGACAGTCACATGAAAGCAATCACTAAAACGGCATTTTATCACCTAAAAAACATTTCCAAGCTAAGAGGACTTGTGTCAAAACATGATCTGGAAAAACTAATACATGCCTTCATCTCTAGTAGGGTTGATTACTGCAATGGCCTTTTCACAGGCCTGCCAAAAAAGACCATCAAACGACTTCAGCTGGTTCAAAATGCAGCGGCTAGGGTTCTCACACGAACAAAAAGAACAGAGCACATTACTCCAATTCTAAGGTCCCTTCACTGGCTTCCAGTAAGCTACAGAATTGACTTTAAAGTATTGCTGCTGGTGTACAAATCTCTAAATGGTACAGGGCCCAATTACCTCTCTGATATGTTGCAGCGGCCTAACCCAATCAGATCTACCAGATCGCAACAGAAAAATTTACTATTAAAACCAGTTGTTAAAACAAAGTGTGGTGAAGCAGCTTTTAGCTACTATGCAGTACAGCTATGGAACCAACTGCCAGAGGACATTAAAAATGCTCCTGCTGTTGGCAGCTTCAAATCTAGGTTAAAGACCAAGCTGTTTTCAGATGCTTTCTGTTAAATAATTAATATTTTTTACATTTTTTATAATCTTTACTTTCTCTCCATGTTTTAAATTTACTTTAACTTTATTCTATTTTATTCTGCTAGTTTCTTTTTCTTTCTTTTTCTCCTTTTTCTTTTTCTTTTTGGCATTTTAATATTTTATTTCTACTATTGTTTAATTCTTATTATTTTCTTTTAATTCTTTTAATTCTTTTAATTAATTATTTTAGAATAAAGATACAATTATTTTATGTAATTTTATTTCTCTATTGTTTACTGTTTTTGTTTTTACTTCTGTAAAGCACATTGAACTGCCATTGTGTATGAAATGTGCTATATAAATAAACTTGCCTTGCCTTGCCTGGCGGAGGACCATATGGCGGCCGTTCCGACAGCAGGACAGCGTGTCTCCCCTTCACCCCTCCCCTCTCTCTCTCTCCCCCCTTCTGTTCCTCGTCCTCGCCCCATTCCCCCACCTTGGAGGCGGGGGCCGGCTCCACCCCAGCCGGCCCGCCGCACCCACGGTGCCCTACCGTTTCCTACTTCCGTGTCTGTGTCTTCCCCCTCTCAGGTGAGTAATCTCCGGAACACCGGTGCAGAGAGAGAGCCTGGGCCAGTTTGCTGGCGCTATGGGGAGCCGGGGCATCTCCAGCATCAGTGCTCAGCGATGGAGGTGGGCGCGGTGGTCCGGATCCCCGACACGCCAGGGACCGCCCTCGATCAGGCCGGAGCGTATCGCATACCGGTGAGTATCCAAGGGGATACGTATCAGGCTTTGGTGGACTCCGGCTGTAATCAGACCTCAATCCACCAAAGCCTGGTGCAAGATGAGGCATTGGGGAGAACACAATTGGTGAAGGTGTTGTGTGTGCACGGGGATGTTCACAACTACCCTTTAGTGTCGGTCCACATTCTATTTCAAGGGGAGAAATTTAGAGTACAGGCGGCAGTTAATCCTTGCCTCACCCACTCGATAATTTTGGGGACTGATTGGCTGGGATTCGGGGAATTAATGACACATTTAGTGAAGAGTGGGTCCTGCCATAGTTCAGCAGGGGGAGGTCCCGGTGTGGCTTTGGTGGGAGCAGCTGTCACAGAGCCATCTACGTCATCACCGCGTCAGAGCGAGGAGCCATAGGCTCCTCCTCCTTCTCTCAGGGAATCCCTCACAGATTTCCTGTTAGAGCAGTCGCGAGATGAGACTTTGCGGCATGCGTTTGACCAAGTGAGAATAATCGATGGTCAAACGCTCCAGTCAAACGCCACCCTGTCCTTCCCCTCTTTTTCCATTTTTAAGGATAGATTATACCGAGTGACGCAGGACACTCCGACAAAGGAGCAGATCATACAGCTTTTAATCCCAAAGAGCCGCTGGGAATCTATATTCCAGGTGGCTCACTTTAATCCCATGGCCAGACACTTAGGGCAGGATAAGACACTAGCCCGAATAATGGCCCAATTCTATTGGCCAGGGATTCACGGCGATGTCTGTAGGTGGTGTACGGCATGCCACGAATGCCAGTTAGTAAATCCAACGGCCATTCCAAAAGCGTCTTTGCACCCCCTGCCATTAATCGAGACCCCGTTCGAAAGAATTGGAATGGATCTTGTCGGGCCATTAGATCGGTCAACATGAGGTTATCGCTTTATTTTAGTTCTGGTGGACTATGCAATGCGATACCTGGAAGCAGTGCCTCTTCGCAATATCTCAGCACGTAGTATTGCGGAAGCACTCTTCCGCGTCATCTCCTGAGTCGGAATCCCCAAAGAGATTCTGACTGATCAAGGCACTTTGTTTATGTCATGCACACTGCGCGAACTGTATGGCTTACTGGGAATTAAGCCTATCTGCACCAGCATTTATCACCCACAAACGGATGGCTTAGTTGAACGGTTCAACCGCACCCTCAAAACCATAATTAAAAAATTTGTAAGCGAGGACGCATGCAACTGAGATAAATGGCTCGAGCCCCTGTTATTCGCAGTGCGAGAGGTCCCACAAGCCTCCACGGGGTTCTCCCCATTCGAATTATTATATGGGCATAAGCCATGTGGCATTCTAGATGTGCTGTGGGAAAATTGGGAGGAGGGACCTTCAACAAGTAAAAATGAAATTCAGTACATTATCAACCTGCACGCCAAACTCCACACCCTCACGTACTTAACCCAGGAGAATTTGCGGCAGGCCCAAGAACATTGAGTCCATCTGTACGACAGGGGCACGCGCCTTAGGGAGTTCACACCGGGAGATAAAGTACTCTTGCTGTTGCCCACGTCGAGCTCCAAATTAATCGCCAGGTGGCAAGGACCCTTTGAGGTCACACGGCGAGTTGGGGACATCGACTATGAGGTGAGGCGAACAGACAGGGGTGGGGCGTTACAGATTTACCACCTCAATCTATTAAAACCTTGGAACGAGGAGGTCCCCATGGCGTTGGTGTCGGTGGTTCCAGAGAAGGCGGAGCTGGGGCCAGAGGTTCAAAAGGGAAAATTGACATTGCCCACTGCTCCGGTCCTCTGTGGAGACCACCTCTCCCCGACCCAACTCACGGAGGTAGCCCAGTTGCAAACAGAATTTTCTGACGTGTTCTCGCCCCTGCCCGGCCGCACCCACCTCATAGAACACCACATTGAGATGCCCCCGGGGGTGGTAGTGTGCAGCTGCCCTTCCAGACTGCCCAAACACAAGAAAAAGGTTGTTCAGAAAGAACTCGAGGCCATGCTCAAAATGGGCATCGTCGAGGAGTCCCAAAGTGACTGGAGCAGCACGGTGGTCTTGGTTCCCAAGGTTGAAGGGTTGGTCCGGTTCTGTGTGGACTATAGAAAAGTCAACGCGGTGTCTAAATTTGATGCATACCCAATGCCTCGTATTGACGAGTTGCTTGATCGACTAGGCATGGCTCGCTTTTATTCGACACTGGATTTGACAAAGGGATATTAGCTGATCCCCTTGACTCCGCTATCCCGAGAGAAAATGGCCTTTTCCACACCGTTTGGCTTACACCAGTTCGTCACACTTCCTTTTGGGCTGTTTGGGACGCCCGCTATGTTCCAGCGGCTTATGGATAGGGTCCTCCACCCCCACACCATCTATGCGACTGCATACCTGGACAACATTATTATTTATAGTAATGACTGCCCGCGGCACCTAGAACACCTGAGGTCCATCCTTAGGTCGCTGAGGCGAGCGGGTCTCACAGCCAACCCGAAGAAGTGCGTGATTGGGCAGGTGGAAGTACGGTATCTGGGCTTCCACTTGGGCAATGGGCAGGTGCATCCCCAAATCAATAAGACAGCCACGATTGCGGCCTGCCCGAGGCCCAAGACCAAAAAGGGGGTGAGACAGTTCCTGGGGCTGGCTAGCTACTATCGTAGGTTTATACCTAATTATTCGGACATCACCAGCCCGCTGACTGATCTCACTAAAAAGGGGGCACCAGATCCGGTCCAGTGGACAGAGCAATGCCAGCGGGCTTTCTCTAAGTAAAAGGCTGCACTGTGTGGGGGGCCACTATTACACTCCCCTGACTTTTCTCTCCCCTTTGTTTTGCAGACAGACTCATTGGACAGGGGGCTGTTCTGTCCCAGGAGGTGGAGGGGGAGGATCGTCCAGTGCTGTACATCAGCCGTAAGCTGTCGGTGCGTGAGGGCAGGTACAGCACCATAGAGAAGGAATGCCTTGCCATCAAGTGGGTGGTCCTTGTACTCCGCTACTACCTGCTGGGGCACCCTTTCACCCTCTGGTCGGACCACGCGCCCTTGCAGTGGCTGCACCGCATGAAGGATGCCAACGCGCTGATCACCCATTGGTATCTGGCGCTCCAACCATTTAAGTTTGAGGTGGTCCACAGGCCAGGGGCGCAGATGGTCATGGCAGACTTTCTCTCCCGTCGGGGGGGGGAGTCGGCTGCAGGCCAGACAACTGCCCAGCCTGAGTCGGGCGGTGGGGGTATGTGGCAGCGGGGGCGTGGTCAAGCAGCGGTCTGTGAAGGGAGGGCGGAGTCAGGGAAGGTAAGTGGCAGAATCACTGCACCTGACGGGAATTAACCTGTGTTTGTGTGTCTTTCCCAGTGACCGCGCCCTATAAGAGGAGAGGGAGCGCAGAGTAAGGGAGCTCTCCCAACCAGAAATGTAATGAGTGAATATAAAAGCTGAAAAGCTAAAATAAAAAGAGTTATTGAGAACTCAGTTCTGGCCTGCCGTGCTTCTGTGCTCCACCCATCTGGTATAATTCTACATCCACCTTTAATGCGACAAAACAGGACAAACACCAAGGGGGATGAATACTTTTGCAAGACACTGTATTTCTTTGTTCTTCAGCAGTCCTAGGATGTCTGTCACTCTGAAGTCTGTGGCCAGTAATTGCTTTGCTGTATATCTTACATCTTTAGTCTGATAGCCATCAGTCAAGTTAACTGCCAACGTAACGTGGTACTGCTGTGTCTGCTAACATGTGCCATTGTTGTTGCTCAGGTGTCAAATTTCTCATCCAAATATTCTTTGAAATCTGCCTCATATTCAAAATTTGTTCATTCTTAAGCATAAGGAATTGTGCAATGATATTCAGACTTTGGAATTTTTTTTTCTGCAGCACTGATAACATCCCAACATCTTATATTTTTATGATCAAATGTCCATACAATCCCTCTGTTTTTCAAGACATTTTCTCTCGGCAGTTTGATCCGATATACTTGTGGGTTATTTCTGTGGCATTCCATTAAATTCATTATGTGAGATTTATGCATTCCTGGGAACATGTAAATCACTCCATCTGGTGAACCCTATATGGTTGCATTCAGTTTACAGGGCATACCCTTTCCTAATAAATTAACTGGCGTGTTAGGTGTAAACAGCAATCTTTTGGTTATACAAAGATTTTCAATAGAAATTTGGATTGATGCTGTAAATGTGAAGTCTCTTGTATAGTCCTGGGAACCCTTTAGTCCAAATTGTGTCTTTAGTCAGCAGTAATTTTTTTCTTGTTGCCCAATGTAAGAATGTGTTACACCTGTATCAACCAAGAACTTATACATTGTTCCACATACATTCACTTCAATCACTACCTCAATCAACAGTGCTGAATTTAAGCATGTGAACATCTAATTTATCTCGTTCTTGTTGTCCATGATTCAAAAATTCTGTATCATCTTGAGTGCTGACTAAACAATGGAGTATTCCTGGGCATCCTCAACATCCTTATCAACAAAATATGGTCTTCCTCTTCCTTGGCCCCTTTCATCCAGTAGTTTTGTCCTGAAAAACCAGGACAATTCCAAAACACATGTCTGATCCCTTTGCAATTCCAGCAGAAAGTATCATTCTGTCCTTGATTTCCTTGCATATAGGCTCCTCTTCCTCCCCTATTACTGTAGAATCCTTGTCCTCTTCAGACTGGTCCTGCTTCATTTGTGAATATCTGTACTGGTAGCACTGGTCATAATGGTCATTCCTGAGATGAAGCCTGAGATGAAGAATGCATCTGTTGTGGAGACTGATATAGATTTCGGGTGTAGATGCAAATTGTTGGGGTTGCTGAAATGTTTGTGTGATAACTTCTGCTTTGATTACTAATCCATTTATAATAACTAAACTAAAAACTAAAAAGAAACTAAAAAGAAAAAATAACTAAAAAGAAAAAAAACTTGATTATAATAAAGAGAAAAAGAATAGAATTAGCCCCTAAAAAGAAAGTGTAACTCATTAGAAATTATTAAGTAAAGCCTGATCGACAATTTCACACCATAACAAACACAGTGTGTATCAGCTGATTGCTTATACTCCCATGCAATGTCATTTATAAGGTAAAGTCAAGAAGAACCATAACAAGTGCTTTGTCTTTTAATGCATATTAATAGTACACTCATGTTACAAGTCACTCCTATGAGCATAATGAATCGCTACTGGATATTCAAACACGCTCACTCTCAAACTCCTCCCCCTGAAAGACCCAATCAGGCAGTAGAAAGTCCAGTCAAATTCACAGAAGGAGTCAAAGAAATAACAACTCCCAGAAAGAGAGAGAGAGAGAGAGAGAGAGAGAGAGAGCAAAGTCCAAACATTCAGAGCACATTGCAAAGCAAAACCATTTCCCAACTTTAACACTGTAACCCAACACAGACTAATCCTAAAAAAAATTATCATCATGCATTCCCTACAGGAATACCTACAACATAGTCCTGTAAACAAAGAAAGAATCAGGCCAAATAAAAGGAAAATATATCAAGTAAAATATAATGGGAAGTAAAAACAAGACCATAAAAAAATGCTGCATAAAAGAATTGAGCTGTGTTGACTTTCAACTTTGAATAAAAAGTCTTCAGCATAAAAGAGAAGAAAAATTAAAAAAAAAATCTCTGGAGCCTGCCAAAATGTGTGCATACTTTTGACTTTATAATGTATGTTACTTTACTGACGTACAAACATTTTTCTGTAAAATTTCATTTTTGTTGGAAAAGTAATGTTTCTAAAGTTTTTAATAACCCAACGTCCCAGAAGTCTAAATTTCTGCTAAATTTTCATTTAAAAATGTATACATTGTATACAAAGTCCCTATGGAACTTTCTGGCAAGCTTTCTATCTCCTATCTAATGTGACTATATAGGCAATCTAACAGTTTCAAAGCAGTGATGTCTTTCCCAATGAGAATCATAAATTTAAATATTAAAATTAAATGTAAATGTCAATATAAATGTTAACTATAAATTTAAATGATACATATAAATGCAAATATTAAATAAAAATGTAAGGTTAGATTTATTTTAATTTTTAATTGGGAAAACTCAATGCTGGTAGGGTTTAAATTCTACATTTAACATTTAGATTTAGATTTAATTCTTATATTTAATATTTACATTTAATATTTAGGTTTAGATTTAAAATTTACACTTAAACTTAAAACTGTTGATTATACATGAAAATGGTAAGTCTAAATATTGAATATACAACCTCAATTCCAAAAAACTTGGGACACTGTGTAGAACATAAATAAAAACAGAATGTGAAGATTTGCAAGTCATGGAAACCTATATTTCATTGAAAATCGTACAAAGACAACATATCAATTGTTGAAGCTAAGAAATGGTTTTTTTTTAAATATATTCTCGTTTTGAATTTGATGTCAGCAACACGTTTCAGAAAAGCTGGGAGCAACAAAAGACTAAAAAGGTTGTGTAATGCTAAGAAAAACTCATTTGGTTAAATGGCAACAGGTCAGTAACATCTCATTATCTCTAGCCGCTTTATCCTGTTCTACAGGGTTGCAGGCAAGTTGGAGCCTATCCCAGCTGACTACGGGCGAAAGGCGGGGTACACCCTGGACAAGTCACCAGGTCATCACAGGGCTGACACATAGACACAGACAACCATTCACACTCACATTCACACCTACGGTCAATTTAGAGTCACCAGTTAACCTAACCTGCATGTCTTTGGACTGTGGCGGAAACCGGAGCACCCGGAGGAAACCCACGCGGACACGGGGAGAACATGCGAACTCTGCACAGGAAGGCCCTCGCCGGCCATGAGGCTCAAACCCAGACCTTCTTGCTGTGAGGCGATAGCACTAACCACTACACCACCGTGCCACCGGTCAGTAACATGACTGGTTATAAAAAAAAAAAAAGAGCATCCCAGAGGCGGAGTCTCTCAGAAATATAGATGGAGAGAGGTTCACTGCTCTGTGAAAGACTGTGTGGGCAAACAGTGCAATAATTCAAGAATAACGTTTCTTGATGTACAATTGCAAATAATTTGGGGATCACATCATTTATGGTACAGTGCTCAGCATAAATGAGTACACCCCCTTTGAAAAGTAACATTTTAAACAATATCTCAATGAGCACAAACAATTTCCAAAATGTTGAAAAGACAAAGTTTAATATAACATCTGTTTAACTTATAACGTGAAAGTAAGGTTAATAATATAAACTTAGATTACAAATTTTTCAGTTTTGCTCAAATTAGGGTGGTGCAAAAATGAGTACACCCCACAACAAAAACTACTACATCTAGTACTTTGTATGGCCTCCATGATTTTTAATGACAGTACCAAGTCTTCTAGGCATGAAATGAACAAGTTGGCGACATTTTGCAACATCAATCTTTTTCCATTCTTCAACAATGACCTCTTTTAGTGACTGAATGCTGGATGGAGAGTGATGCTCAACTTGTCTCTTCAGAATTCCCCAAAGAAAATAATTTCTTTACACCACAAAGGTGAAGGCTACAAGAAGATCAGCAAAGATTTACTTATCAGTCAGAATAATGTAGCAAAAGTGGTACAAAAATTTAAGAAAGATGGAACTGCAACCATCTCACAGAGAGGTCCAGGTTGTCCACAGAAATTAACACCTCGACAGGAGCGTCTTCTGAAGAAAATCAGCATGCAAGTTCACTGCAGTTATCTAAAGAAGTAGAAAGCCAAACTGGGGTGACTATTTCCCGTGACACAATACAGCGTACACTGCAGAGGAATGGCATGCATGGATGCCGTCCACGAAAGAAGCCTCTCCTAAAGCCCAGGCACAAAAAAGCCCGCCTAGAGTTTGCCAGGGCCCATGCTGACAAAGATGAAGACTACTGGGACTCTATACTCTGGAGTGATGAGACCAAGATAAATGTTTTTCGAACTGATGGCTTCAAAACTGTATGGCGTCTCAAAGGTGAGGAATACAAAGAAAAATGCATGGTGCCTACAGTGAAACGTGGTGGTGGCAGTGTCCTTATGTGGGGCTGCATGAGTGCTGCTGGTGTCGGGGAGCTGCATTTCATTGATGGCATCATGAATTCACAGATGTATTGCTCTATACTGAAAGAGAAGATGCTACCATCGCTCCATGCCCTTGGTCATCATGCACTTTTCCAACATGACTAAACACACATCTAAGGCCACTGTTGGATTTCTGAAGAAGAACAGGGTGAAAGTGATTCAGTGGCCAAGTATGTCTCCTGATCTGAACCCAATCGAACACCTATGGAGAATTCTGAAGAGACAAGTTGAGCATCACTCTCCATCCAGCATCCAGTCACTAAAAGAGGTCATTGTTGAAGAATGGAAAAAGATTGATGTTGCAAAATGTTGCCAACTTGTTCATTCCATGCCTAGAAGACTTGGTGCTGTCATTAAAAATCATGGAGGCCATACTAGATGTAGTAGTTTTTGTTGTGGGGTGTACTCATTTTTGCACCACACTAATTTGAGTAAAACTGAAAAATGTGTAATCTAAGTTTATATTATTAACCTTACTTTCACGTTATAAGTTAAACAGATGTTATATTAAACTTTGTCTTTTCAACATTTTGGAAATTGTTTGTGTTCATTTAGATATTGTTTAAAATGTTACTTGTCAAAGGGGGTATATTCATTTATGCTGAGCACTGTACATAATATCATTAAAACACTCAGAGAATCTGGAGAAATCTCTGTACACAAGAGACAAGACTGAAAATTGACATTGGATGCCAGTGATCTTCAGGCCCTCAGGTGACACTGTATTAAAAACAGACACATGTCTGTAGTGGAAATCACTGTATGGGCTCAGGAACACTTCAGAAAACCACTGTCTGTAAAAATAGTTCATTACTCCATCCACAAATGCAAGTTAAAACCAGATATAAACAACATCCAGAAACACCGCCACCTTCTCTGGGCCCAAGCTCTTTTATGATGGACTGAGGCAAAGTGGAAAATTGTCCCAAGTTCTGACAAATCAAAATTAGCAATGCTTTTTAGAAATCATGGACACCATATCATCCAGGCTAAAGAGGAGAGGGACCATCTGGCTTGTTATCAGTGCATAGTTCAAAAGAAGAAGAAGAAGGAGAAGACTTTATTTATCACATGTACACTCAAGCACAGACTTAAGCACACAGTGAAATCCCTCCTCAGCATTTAACCCATCTGAAGCAGTGAACACACACATGCGCACACACAAGTGAGCAATGAGCACACACATACCCAGAGCAGTGGGCAGCTATGCTACAGCGCCTGGGGAGCAGTTGGGGGTTAAGTGCCTTGCTCAAGGGTATTTTAGCCCAACCTTCAGGCCATGGCTGCCCCATGTTAACCTAACCGCATGTTTTTGAAGCCAGCATCTGTCCTGGTATGAGGATGCATTAGTGCAAATGACATGGGTAGCTTGTACATCTGGGAAGACATCATTAATGCTGAATGATATATACATGTTTCAGAGTAATATGTTGCCATCCAGACAAAATCTTTTTCAGGGAAGGCCTTCCTTCTTTCAGTAAAATAATGCCAAACTGCTTTCTGCACATTTTAAAACTGCATGGCTCCAGAGTCTAGTAAAAGAGTCCAGGTGCTAAACTGGCTTGCATGCAGTCCAGCTCTGTCTCCCATGTAAAACACTTGGTGCATTATGAAGCACAAAATATGACAAAGGAGACCTTGAACTGTTGAACAACTGAAATTGTATATCAGGCAAGAATGAGACATTTCTCTTTCAAAACTACAGCAGTTGGTCTCTTCAGTTCCCAAACAATTACAGAACGTTGTTAAAAGTAGAAGTGATACAACACAGTGGTAAACATGCCCCTGTTCCAACTTTTCTTGAAATATGTTGCTGACATAAAATTCAAAATCAGCATATATTTTTCAAAAAAACTAATTAAATTTCTCAATTTCAACATTTGATATGTTGTCTTTGTACCAGGCTTGTAGTACTCGAGTCCAGGACTTGGACTCTAAGGACTCGTGACTCGACTCGAACTTGAGCACTGATGACTTGGACTTGTGCATTAACTGCATTAGGACTCAGAAAATGAAGACAAGGACTCTGATTTTTCTTTTTTTTTTGGTAACTGTGGCAGTTCGTGTAAATGGGTGGAGCACAGAAGGACGGCAGGACAGAACTGAGTTCACAAAAACTCTCTTTATTCAGCTTTTCAGCTGCAAACACCCACTCAGACACACGCACACACATCAGCTGTCTAGTTGTGGAGAGAGTCCCTCTGCTCTCACTCTCTCTCCTTAAGAAGGGCGCGGTCACTGGGAAGACACACAAACACCTCAATTAACAACAGGTGTAGTGATTCTGCCACTTAACTTCCCCAACTCCGCCCTCCTGTCACAGACCGATGCTAGACCATGCCCCCGCTGCCACATACCCCCACCGCCCGACTCAGGCCGGGCAGCCGTCCGGCCCGCAGCCGACTCCCCCCCACCTTGACGGGAGAGGAAGTCCGCCACGACCATCTGCGCCCCCGGCCTGTGGATCACCTTGAAGTTAAAGGGTTGGAGTGCCAGATACCAACGGGTGATCCGCGCATTGGCATCCTTCATGCGGTGGAGCCACTGGAGGGGCACATGGTCCGACCAGAGGGTGAAAGGGCGTCCCAGCAGGTAGTACCGGAGGGCGAGGACCGCCCATTTGATCGCCAGGTACTCATTCTCGATGGTACTGTAGCACCCCTCACGCACCGACAGCTTGTGGCTAATGTACAAGACAGGGCAATCCTCCCCCTCCACCTGCTGGGACAAAACGGCCCCCAGCCCTCTGTCCGACGCATCCGTCTGCAACATAAAGGGGAGAGAAAAGTCAGGGGAGTGTAAAAGTGGCCCCCCACACAGTGCAGCCTTAACCTTAGAAAAAGCCCGCTGGCATTGCTCCGTCCACTGGACCGGATCTGGTGCCCCCTTTTTAGTCAGATCAGTCAGCGGGCTGGTGACGTCCGAATAATTAGGTATAAACCTACGATAATAGCCAGCCAGCCCCAGGAACTGTCTCACCCCCTTTTTGGTCTTGGGCCTCGGGCAGGCCGCAATCGCTGCAGTCTTGTTAATTTGGGGACGCACCTGCCCGTTGCCCAAGTGGAAGCCCAGATACCGTACTTCCACCCGCCCAATCGCACACTTCTTCGGGTTGGCCGTGAGACCTGCCCGCCTCAGCGACCTAAGGACGGCCCTCAGGTGTTGTAGGTGCCGCGGCCAGTCATTACTATAAATAATGATATCATCTAAGTACGCGGCCGCATAGGTGGCGTGGGGGCGGAGGACCCTGTCCATCAGCCGCTGAAACGTAGCAGGTGCCCCAAACAGCCCAAAAGGAAGTGTGATGAATTGGTGTAAGCCGAACGGTGTGGAAAGGCCGTTTTTTCACGGGATAATGGAGTCAAGGGGATCTGCCAATAACCCTTTGTTAAATCCAGTGTCGAGTAAAAACGAGCAGTGCCTAGCCGATCGAGCAACTCATCAATACGAGGCATTGGGTATGCATCGAATTTAGACACCGCGTTTACTTTTCTATAGTCCACACAGAACCGGACCGACCCGTCGGCCTTGGGCACCAAGACCACCGGGCTGCTCCAGTCACTGTGGGACTCCTCGACGATGCCCATTTCGAGCATGGCCTCGAGTTCTTCCCGAACCACTTTTTTCTTGTGTTCGGGTAATCTGTAAGGGCGGCTACGCACTACCACCCCCGGGGGCGTCTCAATGTGGTGCTCTATGAGGTTAGTGCAGCCGGGCAGGGGTGAGAACACATCCGAAAACTCGGTCTGCAACTGGGCAACCTACGCGAGTTGGGTCGGGGAGAGGTGGTCTCCACAGGAGACCGGAGAGGGACGTGATGCTAATGTTCCTTTTTGAACCTCCGGCCCTAGCTTCGCCTTCTCCGGAACCACCGACACCAACGCCACAGGGACCTCCTCGTTCCAGAATTTGAGTAGGTTGAGGTGGTAAATCTGTAGCGCCCCACCCCTGTCCGTTCACTTCACCTCATAGTCGACGTCCCCGACTCGCCGTGTGACCTCAAAGGGCCCTTGCCACTTGGCGACTAATTTAGAGCTCGATGTGGGCAACAGTACGAGTACTTTCTCTCCCGGTGCAAACTCTCTAAGGCGCGTACCCTTGTCGTACAGGCGGTTTTGCCATTCTTGGGCCTGCCGCAAATTCTCCTGGGTTAGTTGTGTGAGTGTGTGGAGTTTTGCACGCAGGTCAATAACGTATTGAATTTCATTTTTGCTTGATGAAGGTCCCTCCTCCCAATTTTCTCGCAGCACATCTAAAATGCCGAGCGGCTTATGCCCATATAATAATTCAAATGGGGAGAACCCCGTGGAGGCTTGGGGGACCTCTCGCACTGCAAAGAGCAAAGGTTCGAGCCATTTATCCCAGTTACACGCGTCCTCACTTACAAATTTCTTAATTATGTTTTTAAGGGTGCGATTAAACCGTTCCACTAAGCCGTCCGTTTGTGGGTGATAAACGCTGGTGTGGATCGGCTTAATACCTAATAACCCATACAGTTCATTCAGTGTTCGTGACATAAACGAGGTGCCTTGATCAGTCAGAATCTCTTTCGGGATTCCAACTCGGGAGATGACGCGGAAGAGCACCTCCACAATACTGCGTGCTGAGATATTGCGAAGAGGCACTGCTTCCGGGTATCATGTTGCATAGTCCACCAGAACTAATATAAAGCAGTACCCTCGTGTTGACCGATCTAATGGCCCGATGAGATTCATCCCAATTCTTTCGAATGGGGTCTCGATTAACGGTAGAGGGCGCAAAGGCGCTTTTGGAATGGCCGCTGGATTTACTAACTGGCATTTGCGGCATGCCGTACACCACCTATGGACATCGCCGCAAATCCTCGGCCAGTAGAATCGGGCCATTATTCGGGCTAGTGTTTTATCCTGCCCTAAGTGTCCAGCCATGGGATTAAAGTGAGCCGCCTGGAATACCAATTCCTGGCGGCTCTTCGGAATTAAAAGCTGCATGACTCGTTCTTTAGTTTGAGTGTCCTGCGTCACTCGGTATAATCTATCCTTCATAATCGCGAAGTAGGGGAAGGACGGGGTGGCGTTCAGCTGGAGCGTTTGACCATCGATTACTCTCACTTGGTCAAAAGCATGCCGCAGAGTCTCATCTCGCGATTGCTCTAACGGGAAATCCGCGAGGGATTCCCCAATAGAGAGAGGAGGAGCCAGCGGCTCCTCACTTTGGCGCGGAGATGACGTAGACAGCTCTGTGACAGCTGCTCCCGCCAAAGCGACACCGGGACCTCCCCCTGTCAAATGGCAGGACCCACTCTTGATTAAGTGTGTCATTAAACCCCGAAATCCCGGCCAATCAGTCCCCAAAATTAAAGAGTGGGTAAGGCGAGGATTAACCGCCACCTTCACTATAAATTTTTCCCCTCTGAAAATAATGTGGACCGACACTAAAGGGTAGTTGTGAACATCCCTGTGCACACACAACACCTTCACCAATTGTGCTCCCCCCAATGCCTCGTCTTGCACCAGGTTTTAGTGGATTGAGGTCTGATTACAGCCTGAATCCACCAACGCCTGATATGTATCCCCTTGGATACTCACTGGTATGCGATACGCTCCGGCCCGATCGAGGGCGGCTCCTGGCGCGTTGGGGATCCGAACCACCGCGCCCACCTCCATTATCGAGCACTGCTGTTGGAGGTGGCCCGGTTCCCCGCAGCGCCAGCAAACCGGCCCGGGCTTCCTCTCTGCACTAGTGCTCTGGGGCTCACTCACCTGAGGGGGGGGAGAGACAGACACAGAAGGGAGACACAGAAGGGCACCGCAGGTGCGGCAGGCCGGCTGAGGTGGCGCCGGCCCCCGTCTCCGCGGTGGGGGAATGGGGCGAGGAGAAGACACAGGAGGAGGGGATATAGAGAGAGAGAGGAGAGAAGAGAAGAGGTCATCTGCTGTCCTGCCATCGGGACAGCCGCCAGATGATCCTCCGCCAGCTCAATTGCCTGATCCAGCGACGCCGGGCGGTGGCACTGGACCCACTCTGCGGTTCCCGCTGGTAGACGCGCGACGAACTGTTCAAGTACCACCTGGTCGATGAGTCCCTCGGTGTCGCAGCTGTCGGCCCTCAACCACTGCCAGCAGGCGTCCCGGAGTTGCTGGCCAAACGTGAACGGCCGGCCGACTTCCTCCAAGCGCAGAGCGCAGAAACGCTGATTGATGTTGCTCCGGGGTGCGTCCCACCCACTGGAGGACGGCCCGGCGAAGGTCCGCGTAGGCCAGCCGGCGGTTGGCGGGGAGCTGTAGCGCAGCCAGCTGCGCCTCTCCCGTTAGCAGGGGGAGGAGGCGCGCCACGCGCTGTTCGACCGGCCACCCCGAGGTCTCTGCTACCTGCTCAAAGAGCGTGAAGAATGCCTCGGGGTTGTCCTGTGGGCCCATCTTCATGAGGGTGAGGGGGGAAGGGCCCGCGGCGGTGGAGTTGGTGGACCCCACCGACGCGAGGAGGTGCCGGAACGCCCGACGATCTTCCTGTTGCGCCAGCACCAGGGCCTCGAACCGTTGTTCTTGCTCCTTTCGGAGGGCGAGCAGCACCTGGTGCTGGCTCTGTTGGGCCGTGGCGAGGGCGTGGATCAGGTCAGCGAAGGTGGAGGACTCCATGGGGCTGTTGTCTTCTGTGCTCATCCCGGGTTTCAGCACCACTGTGGCAGTTCGTGTAAATGGGTGGAGCACAGAAGGACGGCAGGACAGAACTGAGTTCACAAAAACTCTCTTTATTCAGCTTTTCAGCTGCAAACACCCACTCAGACACACGCACACACATCAGCTGTCTGGTTGTGGAGAGAGTCCCTCTGCTCTCACTCTCTCTCCTTAAGAAGGGCGCGGTCACTGGGAAGACACACAAACACATCAATTAACAACAGGTGTAGTGATTCTGCCACTTAACTTCCCCGACTCCGCCCTCCTGTCACAGACCGATGCTAGACCATGCCCCCGCTGCCACAGTAGCATGCCATAATAATTTGGCATAAGATATTTATATCTACAATAATTTTGTACTAATTTCATGTCAGTGTGTCACACCTGTGCACCTTGGCGCATGCATCATATAGACTCTCGGGCACACTCCAGACAGTACGCGTGCCAAGTGGACTCTTGCGCGTGCGGTAAATGACTCACACCTGCACAGGATTAAAGCGCAAACGGCATGCCTATATAAAAACTGTGAAAACACTTACTTTGCAAAGTATTGAGTTGTGTTGCTGAGACATTACTGAGCCTTATTTCCTTGTTTGATGTCCTGTTTCTCGTCTTTGATTCTACCTAATCCACGATAGCCTGTTTGTGCCTCACTCAACCTATTGTCTGTTTCACTGTTTTACGGTTTTGCCTGCCATTCTGGATTGTTTACCTGTCTTCACTTGTATTAATAAACACACCTTCTGCACTTCCATCCATCTCCCAACCATCTCTGACAGAATACTTCGCACTCCCTGAGAAAGAGAATGCACATTCACCTGTTCATACGTCATGTTCAGGAACAAACTAATGTTAATGGTGCTAAAACAGCCACTGTCAAATGGAGTTGGAGTGTTGGACTCAACTCGGACTTGACTCGGCTCAATAGTGGATTAAACTCGGACTCGACTTGAATTTTTTTTAATGACTTGGACTTGACTTGGTGGGGCGGCACAGTGGTGTAGTGCTTAGCACTGTCGCCTCACAGCAAGAAGGTCCTGGGTTTGAGCCCAGTGGCCGACGAGGGCCTTTCTGTGTGGAGTTTGCATGTTCTCCCTGTATCTGCGTGGGTTTCCTCCGGGTGCTCCGGTTTCCCCCACAGTCCAAAGACATGCAGGTTAGGCTAATTGGTGGCTTTAAATTGACCGTAGGTGTGAATGTGAGTGTGAATGGTTGTTTGTCTCTGTGTGTCAGCCCTGTGATAACCTGGCGACTTGTCCAGGGTGCACCCTGCCTCTCACACATAGTCAGCTGGGATAGGCTCCAGCTTGCCTGCAACCCAAAACAGGATAAGCGGCTACAGATAATGGATGGATGGAAATGTTAAATTGAATGCTTTCACACTCCACCAATTGTACTGAACTGTCAGGGAAGATAATCAAATATATGAGAAAAACCTTAGAAAACCTATGCTTGCCTGAGTATCTAGCTCACTGAGTCCAGCATACAGCAAACTACAGCTGCTTGTACCCTTAAAGGTCTAGTGAGTTTCACCTGTTGAAGAATAATTTCCTATAACCAGAGCTTTTTCAATAAGTTTCTTCGTGGGTACCTCACTGATTGGGGCAAACTTGCTGGACATGCACATAGGAGAGATGTTGTGCTCTCAATGGCTTTGTGACAATGCCACCAAGTCGCCACCCTGCTGTGACAGCTCTAATGCCAGAGCTGGGGTCTCATTGTCTCCTAAGTCATTTAGAAATACTCTGTAGAATTCTCTCTCTCTCTCTCTCTCTCTCTCTCTCTCTCTCTTATACAGTATATATATATATATATATATATATATATATATATATATATATATATATATATATATATACACTACTCTCACTAGTCCTCACTAACATCTGGATGCCCACATTAATTTTATAATCTTCTCTGTCTACACTTCTCACAGCTAAAACTATTACTAATGACTGAAGAACAGATAGACTTTGCAGTAAACACACTGCAAAATCATGCAGTTGTATTCTAAAGATTAGACTAAAAATTAATTACACAAAACTTTGTTTAACATCCAGAATGATGGTTTTACTATGTGTGGATGTTTGTTTTTTTGATGTGGTAACAATATTTTATTTTGAGATACTCCTGAGAGATCACTTATTGGTTCTCTGCTTTTCATGACATGGTTTCTCATGTTCAAATTATATGATATGTTCTCATGGTTTCAAATTTACACCACTGGTACAAATTGTTATGTCCATATTTATACAAGTACTAAATGTCTATGACCCTACCACCTCATATCTTAATATTATGTATTCACATATTAAACTTTATGTAAACACAGACTTCTTGAAATTGAATATAGACAAAACAGAGATACTGGTTATTTACCAAAAGTGACTAGTTTCTGCCCAACTGCCCAACCTTACCTTTAGCTTTACAGTGTGAAAGAGTTTTAGGCAAGCCAATCTATTTATTTTTGCTGGTCTAACTGATGTTTTAAATTTAAGTTAAAATTTAACATTTGAATGAAAACCATGAGCAATGCTTGAATCCATAGACAAAAGGTCTGTGACATACAGTAATCAGTGCGACAACAGCATTGGAAAAGGAATTTCAGACCCAGACACCTGTGCAAACACTGTAGTTTAGTGCAAAGCATGTGCAGCACACACACACACATACAGTTGGTGTGTACATGCTTGTGTGTATGTAAGCTTATATATATATATATATATATATATATATATATATATATATATATATATATATATACAGTGGGGCAAAAAAGTATTTAGTCAGCCACCAATTGTGCAAGTTCTCCCACTTAAAAAGATGAGAGAGGCCTGTAATTTTAATCATAGGTACACTTCAACTATGAGAGACAGAATGGGGGAAAAGAATCCAGGAAATCACATTGTAGGATTTTTAATGAATTAATTGGTAAATTCCTTGGTAAAATAAGTATTTGGTCACCTACAAACAAGCAAGATTTCTGGCTCTCACAGACCTGTAACTTCTTCTTTAAGAGGCTCCTCTGTCCTCCACTCGTTACCTGTATTAATGGCACCTGTTTGAACTCGTTATCAGTATAAAAGATACCTGTCCACAACCTCAAACAGTCACACTCCAAACTCCATTATGGCCAAGACCAAAGAGCCGTCAAAGGACACCAGAAACAAAATTGTAGACCTGCACCAGGCTGGGAAGACTGAATCTGCAATAGGTAAGCAGCTTGGTGTGAAGAAATCAACTGTGGGAGCAATTATTAGAAAATGGAAGACATACAAGACCACTGATAATCTCCCTCGATCTGGGGCTCCACGCAAGATCTCACCCCATGGGGTCAAAATGATCACAAGAACGGTGAGCAAAAATCCCAGAACCACACAGGGGGACCTAGTGAATGACCTCCAGAGAGCTGGGACCAAAGTAACAAAGGCTACCATCAGTAACACACTACGCCGCCAGGGACTCAAATCCTGCAGTGCCAGACGTGTCCCCCTGCTTAAGCCAGTACATGTCCAGGCCCGTCTGAAGTTTGCTAGAGAGCATTTGGATGATCTAGAAGAGGACTGGGAGAATGTCATATGGTCAGATGAAACCAAAATAGAACTTTTTGGTAAAAACTCAACTTGTCGTGTTTGGAGGAGAAAGAATGCTGAGTTGCATCCAAAGAACACCATACCTACTCTGAAGTATGGGGGTGGAAACATCATGCTTTGGGGCTGTTTTTCTGCAAAGGGACCAGGACGACTGATCCGTGTAAAGGAAAGAATGAATGGGCCCATGTATCGTGAGATTTTGAGTGAAAACCTCCTTCCATCAGCAAGGGCATTGAAGATGAAACGTGGCTGGGTCTTTCAGCATGACAATGATCCCAAACACACTACCCGGGCAACGAAGGAGTGGCTTCGTAAGAAGCATTTCAAGGTCCTGGAGTGGCCTAGCCAGTCTCCAGATCTCAACCCCATAGAAAATCTTTGGAGGGAGTTGAAAGTCCATGTTGCCCAGCGACAGCCCCAAAACATCACTGCTCTAGAGGAGATCTGCATGGAGGAATGGGCCAAAATACCAGCAACAGTGTGTGAAAACCTTGTGAAGACTTACAGAAAACGTTTGGCCCCTGTCATTGCCAACAAAGGGTATATAACAAAGTATTGAGATGAACTTTTGTTATTGACCAAATACTTATTTTCCACCATAATTTGCAAATAAATTCTTTAAAAATCAGACAATGTGATTTTCTGGATTTTTTTTTCTCATTTTGTCGCTCATAGTTGAGGTATACCTATGATGAAAATTACAGACCTCTCTCATCTTTTTAAGTGGGAGAACTTGCACAATTGGTGACTGACTAAATACTTTTTTGCCCCACTGTATATATATATATATATATAATTTTTTTTTTCAGACTTTTTAAATATTTTCCATTCTCATCCCTGAGATATATATATATATATATATATATATATATATATATATATATATATATATATATATATCAGGGATGAGAATGGAAAATATTTAAAAAGTCTGAAAAAAACAGGGCGGGGCCCATGGCCCAGGGGGCGGGGCCCATACCCCAAGGGGGCAGGGCCCATGGCCCGAGGGGCGGGGCCCAGGGGTTCCAGGCGCTAATGATTTTTAGCTATTTTTTATTTTTTTTTACCCCAAAACCATTAATTTTATCAGCAAAAAGTTGCAATGTATTTGGAAATAAATTCCCCTTCTTGGTGGACTACCAGGTGAAAATGATTAATATGGTACGACTTGTTTTTAATCAATTTACATTTGATGATTTCAAAAAATCAATGCACCTTTTAATATAAACAAGCTCTACAGTATTATATTTCTGCATTTTTGCTATTCATGTCTTTGAATACTCTAATCCTTTAAAATGAAGTGCAAACCAGAAAAAAGTTCTGTCATATAATTCTCTTAAGCTTTCTTCTGATGTTATCATGGTAGCAGGAGGTCTTGCATATTAAGCAGGCAACATTCAACATCACTCATCACTTCCCTTTCAACTGTTGTGTGTACTAACTAGGTTTTATCTGGACAGGATGTTGTGTAATGTAATGCATATACCATATGGTCAATTTGAAGATCGAGATGGTGATTTTGAGTTAAAGAACAGGCATGTACAATGGGCATTACAAATTGGAAAAATTTTTTTAAATCAAAAACTATAAGTTCATCTCAGCCTAAAAAAATGTGGGCAGACGCTCCCGCGCGGCACATGCCAGCAATTCCCCCCCATGAAATGAGCAATAAGTAGGAGTTATACACGGTATCATACCTAAAATTTTATCAGAAATATAGATATGATACTATGATTCTCCCCAACATGCTACATTAGACAAGCTAACCTCATTTATAAAAAGATACACACTTATATATGACGTGTATTTGATATATATGATGTATATTCATACCAGTGGCGGCTGCTGGTTTTTAAAACAGGGGAAGCCCATTTTACGCATTCATCGTAAAACCTGTAGGTCGGATATCAAAGCATAGAAAGGTGTGCCCCATTAGCATAGTGAACTAGACAACCCTACCTAGTGGCAGAAAGTATTTTTGCTTGTACATTTCATGTTATAGTCTGGCTTGCCAGGCTAGTGCCTCATATCCTTAAAGGCCCGGTCCCACTGGCCAATGGACACAAAACGTATGCAAAAAGGACACAGCGGACGAGCAAAATTTCGGGGGTGGCTCTATCCGTTTTCATCCGCTCCAGAAATGGACAAAATTGGCGAAAATTTGCGAAAACAGAACGGAAAAGAACGGACGTGGGTAGTATATAGCGGGGATGTTAAACGCATGTTCATAGGAAGCCTAGCGGATGAAAGCGGATGGAAGTGGATGACAGCTCCGAAGGGGTTACCGGTGATAACTGAGAAGCGGACGCATAGCAGAAAGAGCGGATGCATAGCAGATGAAGGGGATGCATCACATACGCCTAACGGAAACAAAGGGGATGTTGCGCGGATGTATATCGGATGCAGACCGTTAACTGCGCATGCGGGGGGTATGAATTGCGTCTGCTCCGCGGATATAAAGGGATGCAGCACGCATGCCGTCAGCATAAAGCGGAAAGACGGCGGCTACATCGATACATCTCTACTACTAGATGATTTTCTCCCCCTTTTTATACAAAATATCGATTGTCCGCTAGGTGTTCTTCTACATACTCTAGACATACTCCAGACATCCTAAATATACGAGATACATCCCGGATATAAACGCTTTGTCCGTTTTGAATACTTTATATACGAGATGCATACGCTTACATCCTTTCTATTTCCGTGCTACTAATGATGAATAGACGTTTCATGTACCTTATCTTTCCTCCCTCTTTCCGTTTTCAGCTGCAGCGGATGTGAGTTGCGAGGATGCCCAGAGGATGCAGAGAGGATACAGCAGACGTTTAACGGATGATGACGGACATAGAACGTTTGTTGCTCGTATATGTCGCGTATTTACATCGTACACGGCGGAAAGTTCATCCGTTCTAAAAGTTTTGTGCAGCTCAAAACTTTTTGCGCGGATGAAATCACAGTGGACGGATGCTCAATGGATAGAGCGTATGAAGCACGTATGCAATGAGTACACAACGGATGCATAGCATTTTCCAACGGATGGCAAATATTTTTTTACGTTTTACATCCTCTTTGCATCCGTAAGTGCAGTGGGACCGGGCCTTAATCAAAAATATCAAACATCCAAAAATCACTGGCTATTCAACGAAGAGCCTTGAACATCATACCCTGATATGCAACACAGAGTCTTTAACGCAACACCCAGCTGTGCAACACATCCTTGAACATCTTCTGCAACACAGTCTGGAAATTCATAACCAGGTAGGCTATGCAACACACAGAACCTTGAATATTATACCCAGGTATAACCTATAACACAGAGCCCACCATTCTCTTAACATTACTGAACAATATACACACTTCAGATTAATGAACATTATATGATGCACACTATTTATACACAAATTCTGCCCTCCGCTCCTTTTCCAGAAAATGGTCTGTGACCAGTAGCTGGTTGTGCTTTCCAGAGACTTCACCAATTTCTGTTAGCAGCTAGCACTGCAGATCCCAATAAGGCTCAAGCTAGCCTACAACCACATTGAACTACAAATGAAATAAACGAGTGAATTCGCAAATGATCAAACTGATAGAATGGATGAAAGTTAACGGAGCACAACGAGTAATATTTACATTTATTTACAGAGTAATGTACAGAGACATCAATGAGAAGAAACGTTTATATGAAAAGAAATTTGGACAGCACTTTGGCACACGACTACACTTTCTCGACATCCGCTAGGGACTGACTGATCATACTTCCGTGTTCCTCGCCGACAGAGCCCGCCCTCCTCATGTCTTTCAAACAGTACCTCCAATAATCCTTCATCAGCCCGGCTTCTTGTCCCTCCCACTGTCTCGTTTAGTCCCAGAGAAGCCCGGCTTCCCTGGAAGTGACGATTTTGTCGATTTTAACCAATAACAACTAGCCGAAATTGGCTGTTCAGAGCCCTGTCATAGACTGCAATGGAAACCCGGCTGCCAGCCATAAAGCCCATTGAAATAAGAAAGGTTACAGCGTGTTGCCAGATTGGGAGGTTTTAAGTGTATTTTGGTGGGTTTTGAACATATTTTGGCTGGAAAACGTCAGCAGTATCTGGCAACGCTGGTTACAGCCTGGCAGCAAAGGTGATTCTCGTAGCGAACTGCAAGTTCATCAGACATCACTCAAATAAGTTACAGGATAGTTATGAACGTAAATACAATCTTGGGCATATATTATGTTATGCAAGTTATTGTTTTAAAGAGAATTCAACGTCATAGATGCCGCAGTTTGGGGAGAGAATTTTAGGGGAAGCTCGGCTTCCCTTGTTGTCTCTGAGAAATCGCCCCTGATTCATACATTGTTACTTTATGGAAATCTTCAATAAGTTTGGTCTTTTCATGACAGCCTGTTGTTGACCTACATATAATGCACATGAACTGACACTCCTCACCTCAACATGTCCTTTACAGTCATTTAAGCCACCATGGGCAATGCTGAAACCACTGCTGCAAACAGTACATCGCGCGAAACTGTCATTATTTTCTACCCTTATTAGACAGGGAGATCCTTTTGTGTAATCTGAGGTGAAGTGGGGTTTGTACTTTGGTTTTTTGGGGCGCGCTCTCTCTCTCTGCTATGCCGGTCCTGGCGGCTGCACTGACTCAACTAAAAACTTCGGTCCTCGAGAAAAGGGATAAAAGCCCGCCCACACTGAAAGCTGATTGGCTTATTTTGCTGAGTAACCCAATCAGGATGCTCTTTGTCTGGCATGCGCTACATGAACAGGCACACAGGCAGTGTTGCCACATTGGGTGGTTTTAAGTGCATTTTGGCGGGTTTTGAACATATTTTGGGGTGGAAAACGTCAGCAATATCTGGCAACACTACACACAGTCTCCCTCGCGCGCGCACATTCTAAGATGCGTGATGCAGACCTTAATGTTGCGTGCGCACGCTCTTGCTCGCTTCTATCAATATGCAGGAGACTCCCGGAAGTTCTGGGAGACTTGGGATGTCTGCGTTATAAGGTGACCACAGATCGTTAATCATACCCCCCCCTGAAATTTCTCAACGGATTTACATCGATCTCAAAAACGATCATTTTGGTCTGAAAAAGTCGGAAATCCGCCGATCGGCGGAAAATTCTCATCCCTGATATATATGTATGTATGTGTGTGTGTGTGTGTGTGTGTATATGTGTGTGTGTGTGTGTGTGTGTGTGTGTGTGTGTGTGTGTGTGTGCGTGTGTGAGATTATTCACTGAAGGCAGAAGTAGCTGCCAAGCAAAAATAGGCTCCAACCAGAAGTACAGCATCAGGATGAGTCAGGCTAGTCTGGAGGATGAGAGAAGACAGCAATAAAAGTGTGTCAGGATCAAGCACTATCATCACATTAGGCAGCAGGCATCATACTCTAGAGTGGTTTAAAAAGGTGTACATTGTGATCTGAGGGCAAGCGCCATCTGTGGCGAGGAGTCACAACAGCAAAATTGCGCATTTTCTCTGGGTGGAAGGGGTGGCATACTCTTTCACTCCTGTCAGTCACAGCAATTTCATGTATACAGATGGGGACAGATAGTGCTTTCTTCTAAAGCCGCTTTTTGACCAATAGGGAATGGGTTCTTGTACTGTTTCTGTTCAGTATTCTTTGAACCTCGGTACCTGCCAGTGAACCAATTTGCATTTTCACCAATTTTGAGCAGAACCATTGTAATCAAGGATGTGTCATGAATGGAGGGTGTTGCACAATGAAATTAAACAGTAGGTGCCATATGAGGGAGCACATTGATAGCCTGTGAGTTTTTGTTCTGTTATTGCAGATAATTGTTTGCATTACATTTTTTTCTGAAGCTGTATCCTTTCTGTTGCATTCTCTATTGCTGTGCTCTGCTTCCTCTCCAAACTAATGACATGCCCACTGATGCTGTCACGGTTCATCCTGGAAAAACCATTTATATTTTGGTTCCAGCTGGGAACCAACTTTTCAGGTTCTGAACCAATTTATTTTTGGTCAAAATGCTCTGAACTGTTCATGAACCAGAATAGAACCCATTCCCTGTTGGTGGGAAAGGGGCATAAATTTCTTGCACTGCCCTGTGATGCAGCATGAACAGCAGTTTGAAAAAAAGAGGAGGCTGGCTGGTTTTGTGTGTCTTGGAGGTACCTAGTGTTAACCTTCTCTCTCTCTCTGGCTGGGAGCTTGCTGGTGGATGCAAACTGGCAGGTGACCAAATTGGGGGAGAAAAAATGGGAGAAAAATAGGATATCTGAAGGATGTTAGAGTTCCATACACTGATGGATGCCTAAGTTACATTTATTATTTTTGGTTTATATATATATATATATATATATATATATATATATATATATATATATATATATATATATAAATTTAAACTTCTGCAAAATAAGATTAAATGTAAAATGATTTTTGGCAATGTGGATATGTGTATTAATATGCATAGCAATGTGGCAGCACTGTGTGAGTGCAGGATGAGTTTATTAACAAAAGAATTCCATAGAGAACAGCATTGCTGTGCTGTGACCCCCTCCAACCCTCCATTTTTCTCTTTCTTAAAAAATGAAAAGAAAAAAGCATGCCATGCTGTTACTGTTGCTTCCTGCTGTAGAAAAAAAATACTGTGAGACATCAGCAGTGCCTCTGATCATTGGCAGCCAAGATATGATTAATTACATCTGCATGTGTGAAAGAGCAACAGTGAAAGAAAAACATAGAGAAACTGATGCAGTCTACTAAAGCCTAGCAACTATGCATATTTATGTCTAGGGTCTTATATAATTCATTATATTATGTAAAAATGAAAATACTGAATATTGATCATATTTCCATTGAGTGAGAGTTTACAGACTTTTATTTATAAAACATTTTATATTTTAATGAAAACAGCAAATTATATGTTCATAGAGATATTTGGCATGCTTGAAACTGGTACAGACTGGTCTGATTACTACTTGTGCTTGAAACTGGTACAGGTGTTCCTGATTGCTACTTGTTTTGGTTTGGTAACTCCTTGAGATTTATCTTCACTCGCACATTCTGCTGTCTGCGTAATGAAGGGTGTGTTGACCAGTAATCTCTCTTCTTTTCATAAGATTATGATTCTGATGGGTGATGTAATGGTACATTATATCTCTTTTCTTTCATAAAATAGTGTAGTCGAAACCAATGATGCTTCATCACCCATTTACGTTACCCTGTCATACATTGATAGCTTACCTTTGTCAATCACATCATCATCTAATCACATAGCAACAACACACTCTTGAATGTGAATATATATATATTCATGTTTATCCGACAATAAACTGAGAAACATTTCTCAACAGCTGTGTCTGTGTCAGTGACTGTTTGCTCCCGGAGCAATCCATGAGGGAGAATCTCTTAGGCAGCAGAGGTCTATATTCCTAGGTCATTCTTTGTTAATTTGATATCCTTTGCTACAAACAGATCAAAACCTAACATTTGTTAAATGTATGAAATGTAAAATATTAAATTAATCAAAGATTAAATTGAATAAACCAAAATTATGTTGAAATAAGGATACTGCACATAACATGGGCGGCATGGTGGTGTAGTGGTTAGCACTATCGCCTCACAGCAAAAAGGTTCTGGGTTCGAGCCCAGTGGCTGGCGGAGGCCTTTCTGCGTAGAGTTTAGACCCCTTTCACTGACGTCACCCGAAACCGGAAGTAAACAGACCCTGCGCCATTTTGGAAGACCAACAAACTCGTGATTAGGGGGAAATAACGGCAGCGGTATGTGAACCCACGAGAATAAAGTGGAGTGGCAAACGACTTAAACAAACAAATCTGAGCTGTTTTATTTATGATTTATTGGCCCAACAGTAGACTTGAAAGAAACCTGTGTGAGACTTGGCAAAAAACTGTGGATATACACGTAATGGGGTGCTTGCGCTTGTCTCGGAGCGCGGATCTCCAAACACATGAGAAGCCTATCTTATGCACATATCACGCGGACTCCACACCTCCACACACACATCTGTGCATGATCTGCGGACACTTTGAGGTAAGCAAACGCAAGAAATTCAGATTTAAAACATGCTAAATTGGCCCCAAGTTGATAACTGTATGAGGAGCAAGCCTCCCAGACTTCTACAATTTAATAATAATAATAATAATAATAATAATAATAATAATAATAATTTAGGATGGTTTGGGGCTTGCTCTCCCTCCTATTATATAAATAAAGCATAGTTGTTGTGTAGGCATATATCATAAATATATATGTATAATTTGGATAAATTAACCTAAATTATGGATACCTTAATAGTAACAAAAAGTATTAATTTTTCAACTGAAAAGATATATTATTAAAAGATAAATATCAACAAGATTACCTTGGCCATAACTATGTGTAGGTTATTCTTAATAACAGCTGTAATATCACGAACCAAGCCACTAACAACATAATTGTAAGCCTGTAGCCCTTTGTAGGCTTTCAAGTCATCAGCAGTGTAGGCAGTGTTCGAACTACGGGGGTACTCGGGGGATCCGAGATCCCCTGAAACAGACATGAGATCCCTTGAAAACATGATTTGGGAAATGTTGGGGGGTCTCTAACATATTGGCAAAATGATGTTTATTGACATAGCAATCGTGTGTAACGGGAAGCATTTGCATATCCGAAGTATTGTGTTTACATCAAAGATAAAATAAACCGATATGACAATGACTGCTGCTGCCAGGTTGGTTGTTGAGTAGCCTGACTGTTTTTTTTTTCTTGCGTGTGGTATCATTGTTGACGCGAGGTTGTTTTTTGAACATGCCAATGCGGACACGATTTCCCCTGATGAGTTATGACTTCAGATGCGATGCGTGTGTGGAGGTGTGGAGTCCGCGTGATATGTGTGTAAGATAGGCTTCTCATGTGTTTGGAGATCCGCGCTCCGAGACAAGCGCAAGGCGCAAGCACCCCCCCCCAAGGGAAAAAAAGGGACCCCCCGAAAATATCGGCATAGTTCGAACACTGAGTGTAGGCACTGGGTGTAAACAACAAATAGTTTACAATGTCTGGGTAGCAAACAGATGGCAGAATTGGTGTCAGGTCCTCCTTATGTTTCCATTCTCCCTTGCCGCGAGTCTTATCATATGGGTCAAACCCATCAATCACAGCGAGTTTCTCCACATACCGTGCCCTTTCTGCAGCTGGTAATGTACTCACATAACCCGAATTATCATCCATCGTGTCACTTTACTCTCGCTCGTACTTTGTTTTATATTGTGAGTGCATGTACTTGGTCTTCCAATATGGCGCCTAACAAAATCTCGCGGCGCAGTGATGTCATGCGGTAGCCCTCTTTACATGTTCTCCCTGTGTCAGTGTAGGTTTCCCCCACATTTCAAAGATGTGCAGTTAGGTTAACGTGGCCCAGCCTTGGGCTGAAGTGCCCTTGAGAGCAAGGTACTTAAAGGTCAACTAAGTTAAAAAAACAAAATTCCACAGTGATCCAAATGTGTTTTCATGTATCCAGAGAGATACCTTACATTTCTGAGCATGATTTTGTGAATGTGCACTAATTGCTGGAAAGCGGTATTTCATCTGTTTTTCAGGACCCAAAGCTCCACCCTTCAAAAAATAAACTTACGAGCACGAGATAGGTCACGTGACCTCGTGACGTATGTTTCAGAATAACATGGTGGCATAGTCGTTGCACCTGGACTGAAGTGCGGAAAGTAATTTGAGTTGATTTAGTTACTTACAAAGACTGAGTCCAGAGTTTTCGCCTACAGTCCCCAGCCATGCCTACTCGGTGTATAATCGCAGGTTGTGGCAATACATATAAAGACAGGGTAAGCTTTCATCGCTTCCCCAAAGATGAGACCATCAAAAAATTTGCACCAAAAATGAAGTTGTACAGATATCATGGCATCCTCAGCAGGTAAGTTCATACCTCTCGCTAATCTTGATAACTCAGAATGTTGCTGTTTTCATGCTGATAATAGATAACATCACATTCAGTATCAATATTAACAGCATCAACAAAATCATTGTTTCTTTCCTATCATTTCTATCTCAGGATTCATTTGGCAGCACTACACTACAACGCAAACAGTGACAGAGAGCAGGCAAGGACAAGTAAAGGGGACTTACGCTATAGTATTCAAAAACCAAAGTACAAGCCAGGAAGTGCTTCAGCTAAGCCAGTCAAAGAACCATGCAACTACTGTAAGTCAAAGGTGGAAAATGTCACGTTATGTAGGTTGTGATTTCCCCCATACATCTGTCACATATTGGCTTTGCACTGATTTGTAAAACGCTTTACCTAGTGTTACAAAACAGACAGCCCACCAAAACTAAAAGCAGCAATCTTCTTTTGAATGTTTGACACGTTTTTTTAATGTGTGTAGCCTATGTTGAGGAACTCATGGCTGATGTATCGGAGCAAGACTTTGACACTTCACCACCAGAGAGGCAGCCATCACCACCACCTTTGAGCAGCGGCCATGTGTACCCCCCCAAAGAGGAGATAATCCAATGCCATCACAGCCGATTTTCCAAAAAATGATTGTATTGTGCTGTATGTACACATCAGAGAAACTTTTGATGGGCAAATGTGTGTCATGTATGATCTTGTGCCTTTTTGGGTCTTTGAAAACGTTTTCAGTTCTGTTTCAACACCATACATATTTATTATTATTATTGTTTTTTTTTTTGTTATCATTGCTGAGGTTATTTCAGGCAAGTGTTAGTGTTGATTATGGACATATAATGTATCCACACTGGATTGGGAAGGATTGCTGTGTGAATCCTTTTCCCAGGTCTTTGGACCTCTGGTTTGTCTTTGTTATAGGGTTAACAAATGCATTAGAACAAATAAATCTGATTAAAGTATACATTCAAACGTCTTTATTTGCCACATTACACCACATCCTGGAAACCTGTATATTCAGTGGATGGGAATGTCTCCCGGATCTTTGTGACTGCACAGGATGGCAGTGGAACGCGAACATGACGGCCTAGGTACTCCCAGCACCATCTAGCCAGCTGCCGATATGCAGTATGTCTGAATTTCCTGTAAATTCAATGTACTTTGTGAATTTACTTTGTGTGTGGTTTTATTATTATTATTTTACTACAGTAGTGATGACTTTAGCTGCAGCAATACATGAAATCTCGGCACTTTTGTTACCAATCAGAATTCTAGGGGGACAACTCACTCATTTTCAGATGGATCCTGCCTTGCATGCCCACCATCACCGTTCGAACTACGGGGGTACTCGGGGGATCCGAGATCCCCTGAAACAGACATGAGATCCCTTGAAAACATGATTTGGGAAATGTTGGGGGGTCTCTAAAATATTGGCAAAATGATGTTTATTGACATAGCAATCGTGTGTAACGGGAAGCATTTGCATATCCGAAGTGTTGTGGAAGATTGGTTGTTGACATGATTTCCAGTGATGCTTTGGTGCTGCTGTGGATCAGATGTGTTGAGTAGCCTGACTGTTGTTGTTTTTTTTTTCCTTGTGTGTGGTATCATTGTTGACGCGAGGTTGTTTTTTGAACATGCCAATGCGGACACGATTTCCCCTGATGAGTTATGACTTCAGACGCGATGCATGTGTGGAGGTGTGGAGTCCGCGTGATATGTGCGTAAGATAGGCTTCTCATGCATTTGGAGATCCGCGCTCTGAGACAAGTGCAAGCGCCCCCCCAAAGGGAAAAAAAGGGACACCCCCCCGAAAATATCGGCATAGTTCGAACACTGCACCATACTGCTGCACATACTAGTAGTGTGCTGTCTCCAGTACCCATCTATCCAGGCAGACTGTTTGAAAGCCTGGGTGAGACGTGATGCACTCTAGTTGTGCATTCTGTTGCTCATTGTAGGCTTGTATTTTTGCAGCCACTTCGGGGATCTCTCTGCAGCACACTGATTCGACGGCAGTCGGCATTGACGCACAGGCAGAGCATGTGCACCTGTGTCACGGAATGAAAATAGTCAACCTACAAATCAGGGCGTTGAAATAACATCTTATTTGCTACACAGGCCTACACCTTTCGTGACACAATGAAAAACAATGCACAACACAATGTGTCCCTTTTATTTCGATCCTTATCGATCATTTCCACAAAAACTGCAGGGACTTCTTCAGGTACTTTCTGCATTGTATTCTGAAACATACGTCATCATCTGTTGTCCAATCAGAAAGGGATATTTTGTAACTTAACTAAAAATATACGATTTTGAGAAGAACAACTTTCTTGCTTTACTTCCAAGTCGGGTTTTGTGTTTTTAGGTAAGAATAAACATATTATGAAAGTTAATTTTTTTTAACTTAGTTGACCTTTAACCCCTGACTGCTCCCTGAGTGCTGTAGTGTGGCTGTCCACTACTCTGGGTGTGTGCACGTGTGTTCACTGCTTCGGATGGGTTAAATGCAAAGGATGAATCTCACTGTGCTTGAAGTGTGCATGTGACAAATAAAGGTTTCTTCTTCTTCATTTATGATCTATTTCATGTTTGACTTTGTGGCTGCTCCATATCATACAATGGGTAAACTATTTATTTATGCTTTTCTGTGTTGTTAATTATTATGTGCTGAAATCCAGAGCATTATATTCATTGTGGATTGAAGATTAAAGGGTAATCTTTATGGGTATTGGCTTAAAGCCTGGATAAGTTTAGTTAAATGTATTATTTTTGACTACCTGTGAGAGGGATATTTGCTCATGAATAGGGTGACCAGATTTCCCTAGTCTGAAACCGCGACCATGCTCGTGCACACACACCTTTTTTTTATGTAAACGTGACATTCAGAGAGGTGCTCTTATCATTTTGTTGAAGCTCACATTTATCAACATCTCACATGAAATAAAACAAACAGGCATTTTGTTATCTAGTAGCATAGTGGTATACAGATCAGTTAAATTATGGTCAGACAACAGATTTTGTAATGGCTGAGAATAGGCCAGGCTATGTCCATAGGCCAAATTTAAACTGATTTATTTCACCTGTTTGTGAGAACACCAAGAAGAATGCATATGCACATGCAGGCTGTATCTCTAAAATGGTATGCACTATAGCATGAACTTAAAAAGTAGATATGTGACCTCAACATAGCCTAGGTCAGAATCAACCTTACTAACCATTCCCCACAACTGAATGAATAAAGCAAGAAGATGTGTACAAAAGTGAACACTTTAATGGAAGGTGCAACAAGCTGTTCAACACAGCAATATGGCCAAACTGTCAGAATGGTATGTTAAACAGAAACAAAAAAGAGACAAGTGATTTGAGAATATATACTCAAACAAAACAGCAATAAAGGAGGAGAGGGGCGACAGCCCGAGGAAAGCTCCCACAGGAGCGCACATCATTTGCAACATAGGCTACCCAACTCAGTACAAGAACAAAGCACAGGAACAAAGCTAAGGCGACTGTCAATCCACCCACCCTAAACAAAATGCATTAGCCTACGTATATTTACAAGAAGAGTTTTAATGTGATCCTGTATATCGGCGTTACCACCGTGGGCTACGGAGAAGGAACACTTACAGTGTGTGCAGTAGGCTTTGTGTGCATTCTTCTGCACCTCTCGGAGGAAGGGGTAGGTGCCCTGTAAATCTTTGGAAAAGGTACATTTTCTTTTTGGCATAATTGCTGCGGCGTTACTGCTGCTAGCTGCTAGACAAAGAACATTCGCGCCAGTTAATGTTTATTTTATTGTTGCATGGCAACACGTTCTGTTGTCTGGAATAATGTGGCTAAATAAATACCCATGCCACAGGGCCAGGGGGCAGTAACCAGGAAAGTTTGCGATTCCTGTCAATTCATCAAAATAGTAAATGCAGACATTTCTCCGCTAATGATTCCCACGCTCAGGGGCGCTGCTAGAAATCTTGGGCCCTATGAAAGATTACAATTTAGGGCCCCCCCGGTAAAATTTTCAAGCTCAAGCAACTGAATTTCAAGTCTGTTTTTGGCTGGCACTTCTACTTTACTATGCATGTGATCAGCTACCAAGCAAGTTTAGGTGATACAATTATTTGGTATATGAACATTTTAAATGCAGAACTGTCAGAATTAGACTGAATAGACTGTTGCCTTAAAATGAAAATTCCATTATATATATGGAAGATATATATATATATATATATATATATATTTTTTTTTTTTTTTTTTTTTTTTTTTTCTTTTATGAGCAACTATTATTAGGCCACTCAGTAGCCTATGGAGTTCATTCAATCCAAATGTTTGTGTTGAGAGAAACTGCATACATCACTGTATCAGTATGGATTTATAACATTCTGTATGCACGTTATGGATACTCCAGAGCCCTCCAGCAAACATCATCAATAATCAGGATTACAAAATGTATTCCTTTGTTTCCTCCATTTATTGACTTATTGTATGTGATCAAATGTATGCCTTGATGAATGACTACACTAGTTTTTTGATACAATTACATACTGCACTGCAACAAATCCACTAACACTACGTTCACACTGCAAGGCTTAATGCTCAATTCCGATTTTTTTGTGAGGTCGTTCACATTAACAAATATATGCGACTTGTATGTGATCCTCAGTATGAACGAAAAGTGACCTAAAAGTGTTCCGCATGCGCATTGCAGGATACGACGATGTCACACGCAGTGAGCATGGCCAGTGTTTACGGAAGTAACCTAAAGTTTCCTGTGTATGACAGTAGCCAGCATGGAGTACCTGGCGATGATGCAGTTGTTGTTGCGACGGAGCCAGAACATGCACAATAGCCTGATGTTAAGGAGGAGGTTGAGAAGGAAGAGGGCAAGGGTTTTGGCTCAGGCGTTCTGCGGGGTAGTGACTGCAACCTCCGTTCAAAGGAACGTGTGGGTGCGGAGTCGCATTGATCTCATGCGCCATGTTGTTGTAACTTTTTTTGAGAGACCCGCCGCCTACTTCAGCGCAGAATAGTGACGTTTGTGGCTTGTTGATGACGTGTAAGTCGGATGAATGCGACCTGGCGGTTCAGACTGAAGTCGCATATGAAAAGAGCAGATAGGAATCGGAATTAGGACCACATATCCAAACGGCCTGGGTCGGATTTGAAAAAATCGGATCCGTGTCGTTCATATTGTCAATAAAAGATCGGATACAGGTCACATATGGGCGAAAAAATCGGATTTGAGCCACTTCAGCCTGCAGTGTGAACGTAGTGTAAGTGTTTTTGGTTTCTTTTAGGCATCACACATTTATTAGAAAACACAGCAAATGTTCAAATATTCAAGTTAAATACTTAGCAACAGTATCAATAAATCCACACATGAACAATAGCAATGATATCTATGACCACAGCTAATGTGCAAAATATTAAAGTTAAATACTTAACAATATCAACAAATCCACACATGAACAATGGCAAAACATCTAGACTTAATTATACAATAAAGATACCTATGAAAAAAGGTGATTTTTTTTCACACACAGTGTGATATCCGGACTTCATAATTCATCACACCTGCTCCTGCTTAGCAACTTCTAGAATATACACCTCTGTTGCGCACATAGAAAAACTGACAGCTGCGCTAATAGCGCTGTGCATACACGGAGCTACACATTTCACGTGTCCCGCGCCCAGAATCAGACTGTACCATTAGTAAAAAGGGTGGAGGGGTGAAATGACAATATCATAAATAATTCAAGAAAAATGTTATAGCAAATCATAACCATGTATAATTTGCATATTTTAATAGATGAAATGAAATATTTTATTTCAGAAACTTACACAAGGCAATACTATTAAAATAATATTAATCCCTCACAGGCCCCCCTGTCAGTGCCAGGCCTTTAGAATCGTCCTAACTTTCCCCCCCTAGCGGCGCCCCTGCCCACGCTGCTCAGTCGCAAACTGGGACATATCCGTGTCCCGACAGACTTTTGTCGGGACTCGGGACTGTCCCGGTAAAACCGGGACGTCTGGTCACCCTACTCATGAAGCATAACAGGGGGGAAGCTACAGGCTAATCAGGCTTCATTTGATGTGTTGCTTATTTAATAGCTAGTAAATAATGTTAGTTAAGCTTTGAGTCTGTTTCAGGCTATCTCTACAGTGGCTGAGCTCTTAGGGACTGTGATACTAGCAAACCTATAAGAGACACATTTCCCCACATTACTGTTACTGAGTACTCCATTTTCAGCTGTATTCATTCACCATGTAAATTCTTTCTGCTGCATAAAACAGTCAGAAAGGGCAGATTATCACACAGAATCTTTCTTTGCTCACACATATATATACTCCATATCTTTTTTTTATGTTGAAATAAGAAATGAGTCAGAGAGAAACAGCATTCTGGATGATTTTCACACTAATGATAAATTTCTTTACACATTCTCTCTCTCTCTCAAACACACAGGAGAAAGGAAAGGGGAGAAAGTGAGAGATGAGAGAGTCAGAGAGATAGATCTAGAGGGTGAGTGAGAATGAGAGAGGGAGAGAGAGTGCGGATGTAGGAGGTGGTTCTTAAATGCACAGAGCTTTTCAGTTCTGCCTCGTTTAGCTCCTCCGACTGCAGACTATCTGCCATTCCAAAATTCGATAAACTACCAGAACCCTTAAAGCCTGAACTGAGATTCTAACTTCCTTCTGTTTTCTGCTAAGACCAACATCACCTTGACTGGAGCTGGCACGGACACAATCCAAGCTGTGGGTTTGTCTCCATCTCTCCGGAAGAGCACACAATGAGTGTGGAGAGGCTCAGCAGGTCTCTTTGGGATGCGTGGGATGGTGCAAACGCAACATGGCCGCTTCCTGAACAAGCTCTACTCCAGCCTTTCTGGGACTACCTGCGTCAGAGCCATGCCAGCACTCTCCGCTCTCCACTTTTCCCTGTGCTTCTCTCTGTTTCCACCTACCTGGTCCTTGTCCTTCTCTACACCACTCTGGACCTTCTGGCGCCAACGTGGCCAAGTATTCGCCGCTACCAGCTGCACCCGGAACGCACAGTCACATGGTCCAATGTGGGCACCACACTAGGGCTCACCACCTACAACCACCTGCTTTACATCTTTCCTGCAGCCGTGGCACAATGGCTTTGGCGCCCACCGGTGCCACTTCCACGCCATGCACCCTCGCTCACTTCCTTCTTGCTTGGTATTGTAGGTTGCACAGTGCTTTTTGATTTCCAGTACTTTGTTTGGCATCTACTGCACCACCGCATTGCTTGGCTGTATGCCACATTCCATGCTGTGCATCATCAATACCGGCAGACATTCAGCCTGGTCACACAGTACCTGTCAGCATGGGAGCTTATCAGTGTGGGCCTATGGACTACTGTGGACCCATTGCTTCTGCATTGCCACTGTCTTACTGCCTGGGCATTTATGGTCTTCAACGTGTGGGTGTCGGCTGAGGACCACTGTGGCTATGACTTCCCCTGGGCTATGCATCGCCTTGTGCCATTTGGCTTGTGGGGTGGTGCACCACGCCATGATGTGCATCACCTGCAGCCTGGCACCAATTTTGCTCCCTTCTTCACACACTGGGATTGGTTAGCAGGCACTGCCAGCACACCTGTCAAATTTTGTAACAACAATGATCACAACAGCCTGAAAGAGAATGAACTGAGATCAGACAAAGGAGTCTGAGAGACTTATTCAGTGGATACTGCTTCTTTTTCAAACCCTTCCTCCTTCTAATTTTTTTTTTCCTAGAAATCTATTTTGCTCTTTTAATGTCCTCCTCATCCTCATTCATTTAGGTCATTTTGAATGTCTGTTAGTTGTAGGTAAAAGAGCCTAGACATTTAATATAATGTGAACAATGAATGATCCAAGTAAATAGACAGAGAGACTCCTCTCCTCTTTCACACCCTTTCTCCTGCTCCATCTATCTGGCATCTATTTACAGCAGCTCTCTCCATGCATACAGAAGCATTTCTTTCACATCCTTACCCATACAGGGTATTCTGAATATTCTGTAAGTTAAGGTAACTGAAGTGAATTTCAACAACCCATTTATGTTATCTGATAAAAGTTACAAAACATTAAGGTCTGGGTGATGGATTTTTTTGTATAACTTAAATTGTGTGTAAATCCAATTCGTAGAATCCATAGAAATTTTGCATAATATATCGTGATGTTGATTATAGTGCAAATTGCCACTAACTTACTACTATTAGACACTTAATGACCTAAACTAAAGACTTTCATAAGCATTCTCTTGTCTATTTATCTCTTTTGCTTACTCAGTTATCAAGAATCTGAATTAGGCTTTCTAATTTTTTCACTTTAGTATGCTGTTATTTTCTTTTATACCACAGTATTATTGAATTCTGAAACCTCATTGGTCAGAAGGTGTTGAATAATTACACAGCTTTTAAAAAAAAAAGCAGCTGCAGAACAAATCACAGATATTACTCAATTATCTACACTACAAATAAATTACAGGGCCTAAAAATAAACATATTAATAAAACTTGCCATTTAAAAAAAAAAGTATAATCACTGATATGATGAGATTTTCTGTAAGGATGCATTTATAGAAAAGTCTCCAGTGGCAGCCATTGGCTTAAAAAATTAAGTGCTCTGCAACATGAAAGTTTTTGTCTTATTAACTTCAAAAGAGAGAAGAAGACATACACACACATGCAGACAGCACCAGATGGTGAGGAAAAGTGTATAGCTGTTATGCATACTTGTGAAATAAGTGCCCCAAAACTTGTTTCGCAGATGTTCCACAAGATATAAATGTAACTACAAACTAATAAAAAGTGCAACAAATCATTCTCAAATAAACAAGATGTAAATGTAACTACAAACTAATAAAAATTGCAACAAATCATTCTCAAATAAATTTAAAGCTGCAATCATTTTGAAACTGCTGTGGTATAAGAGGAATGAAAACACTTTGGGATGTGTGCTGTTGTTGTTGTTGTTTTTACACACCAATCTGTTACTATAACATTCCATTTGTTTTATTCCTTACTTGATTTAACCTTAAAATTGACTGCTTGCTGTTGTGTTGATCGATTGTATGAGGTGTTTATTCTTGTGAAGCATATATATATATATATATATATATATATATATATATATATATATTTTTTTTTTTTTTTTTATATATACCCTTTTTACTGTTAGTGAGTGGGTAGTCTTACTGGAGGCTGTCTCAGGTCAGTGCTGCCTTTCTGCCTCTCTGCCATTTTGCACATTTGCAGAGTGCTACTGAATCTCCCTGAATGGTACAAAATATATAAACATGTTCACTATTCCTACTTGAGGTAGTATTGGAGTTTATGAGGTATATTTTTCAGTAAATATTGTCCAATAAAACATTGTTCCTAATTTCTGTCAGGCTGTAGCTTTGACAAGGTTTGTTTATGTTTATTTATCATCAGTACTCCCATTTTAGCTGGAAATTAAACCCTACTAAATCAGCTGGAGAGAACACATGTTGTATAGGTAGGATTGTACCGTGTGTAATGGAAAATGCATTAAATACAGTGCATTACTCTTTATACACGGTACTGTACTTTACACATGTAAAACAATACAGTGATATCTACATACTTGATGTGTGTGTGGGGGGGGCATGTTTCAATATTTTGGTAATGACCAAATGACTTCACAAACATAGGAATATTTGACCTTGAGGAGACATTTGGCTGTTTCCTATGAGGAAAGCATTTGATTTTTCAAAAGTTGCAGCGTTTAGTCAAAATAGAATAAAAAAAAGAAAGAAACCCTAAAAGGGCCAAAAGGTTTCATTTTAGTTACTGAGATTAAGGATAAAGTTAGGTTTAGGTGTAACATTGCACTAATTATCTGCATTAATATTATGTCAATGGAAGGTAGTGACAAATGTATGTTTGAGTGTCTGTTTAATGTAGCCAGTAGCTATGTACTGGCTCTTTGCAGTTTACATAAAAATGCTAAATAATGATAAGTAGACGTTAGCGATTGTCAGAAAGCAGAATGTACTCTGTACTGATCATTTCACACTGCCTCTCTGTAGCAGTTGCACTCTCAGTTGCCAGTTTCAATTAATCATCTCTTTCAACAGCCTCCTACAAGCCAAGCTCACTGAGAATAGTTTTGCATCTTCTGCGCGCGCACACACACACACATACAAAATTGTATTTGCATTTTTGGAGCTGAAGATCATAAGTAGTTCTGCTGGCATGCGCATTTGTGTTTGTTAGAGTGTGAGACTCATCACACTGAGTCAAGAAAGGCTTGCTAATGAGCTGTTTAGTTAGATCAGGTGTGTTAGAACATGGAAAACCACAAAGCATAGGGATAGGGGGTGGTGTAAAACAGAGTTGTTAGTGGCACAGCCAATAAGAGAACCATTATCTAGAGCCCAAAACAGGAAGCTCTTGGCCAGTTTTTCTATCAGGCAGCAGCTGAACTCCCCAGTATGCCAACAGAGGCGTCCTTCAGGTCAGGATGAGACATGTGCTGAGTTTAGAATGAGGCTTGAGAAGATCAGCAGGAAGAGGATAAAACAGAATAAAGTAAACTAAGCGCTCTAACAAAAGAAAAGTAGAATCAGAACCCAATTTTGAATAACCACTAAAAGCATTTTAAATTCAACCATAAAAGTAGGTGCTACATGAGGTGATATGTGATACTGCTGAATGTTGTTCTAAATGGATCTAAAGAATAACCTGAATTGTAGTAATGATGGTTTACCCTTAAATTATCCTTTTAATCGATTTCAATTTCTTACATGAGTTTAGCTTTGCACATACACCCACATACACTGACTTGGGGCCAAAACCAGAATTTCATCCATTTTATGAATCTGCATCAAAACATATTTAGAAGTAATTCAACTTGGGATACTGATACATATGACCTTATTGTAACACACATACTGGTCAGAAACTTGTCATTAAATATGACTAGGACTATTGTCACCACAGCATTACCACGACACTCACTGCATCTATTGCATGAAGGAAAAACAACTCCTGTTATGCATGAAGAGTAATAAGTGGAAGAAAAAAGAACTGATGGTACCTCCACATGTAGAGTTGAGGCCAACATTTTGCATACACGTTGGTTAAAGATATTCAATCTCAGTTTTTCACAACTCCACACATTTCATGTTTCCATACATTTCTTTTGGCAAGTCAATTAGGATCTCTACTTGATTGATATCATATTTTAAAACAATAGAATAGGGAGAGATATATTTCAGCTTTAATACACTATATCATAATTCCAGTGTGTCAAAAGGTTATATACACCAAATTATCTGTCTATTTAAAAAAGGTTCTGGGTTCAAGCTCAGCGGCTGATGGGGGGGCCTTTCTGTGTGGAGTTTACATGTTGTCTGCGTGGGGTTCCTCTGGGTGCTCCGGTTTCCCCCGCAGCCCAAAGACATGTGGTTAGGTTAACATGGGATGGCCTTAGGCTGAGGTACCCTTGAGCGAGGCACCTACCCCCCCCCCCCCCCCCCCCCCCCAAATTGCTCCCCAGGTGCTCTTAGCATGGTTGCCCACTGCTCTGGGTATGTGTGTGTGCATGTGTGTGTTCAATGCTTCTGATGGGTTAAATGCAGAGAGGAATTTCACAAGTATAAGTATGTGTGATGAAGAAAGTTCTAATTGAGTGCATGTATAGATGTCAGGGCTGGCCCAGCACATAAGTGCCTGCTTAGGGCCCCTGTGGCCACCAGAGGGCGGCCAAGAACATTTTAAATATCCCATGAGAGGGTTTTTTTTTGTATGTCAATGGTAATCATACAAAAACACAATATTATGGTAACAGGCTGGCTAACTAATATTACTGTTTTAATCAATTCCTGCTGCATTTTTCAGAGCTGCATTTACATCACATTAGCTACATTTTGATGCAAACACCGTCAACAGTTTGCATGTTGTCTGTGTGGGTTTCCTCCAAGTGCTCCAGTTTCCCCCACAGTTCAAGGACATGCACACTGGGTAAAATCAAGTTTATTTTTATAGTGCTTTTAACAATAGACATTGTCACAAAGCAGCTTTACAGAATTTTAATGACTTTAACATGAGCTAATTTTATCCCTAATGAGCAAGCCTGTGGCAACAGTGGCAAGGAAAAACTCCCTCAGATGACATGAGGAAGAAACCTTGAGAGGAACCAGACTCAAAAGGGAACCCATCCTCATTTGGGTGATAACAGACGTGATTCTAACATTTTTAACAGTTTTAACATGAAGTCTGTTTTGTTGAAATTATAAACTGTTCATTGATGGAAACTTGAGTGCAAAACTGTTCATGACAATTGCAGTCCTAAAGTTAGCAAGTTAACTGTAGTCCTCAGACATGAAAGCATTACTGTGATGAGACTCCAGCCAGACATAGGGCACCACAATGGATCAGGCAGGTCCAAGGAACAGAAGAGGTCAGCATCTTGATCTCAGGATTGACATGTAACTCAGAGGGACAGACAGGTTGGGGGGGATGAGAAAGAGAGAGAAAACACCAGTTGTTAGGTATGCTCAATGTCACCTGATGAGTAGGAAAAGTATACGTTTTGCACTGAGTGCAACAGCAGTCAAAGGGGTCAAAATCAAAGGAGTTGAAAATTAATTGGGGCTTTGCCCTGTATTCCTCCCCTGTCATAAACTGGGATAAACATAAATTTTAAAAAGCTAATGTTAGAAGGGTAAAACATGCCAGGTTGACAATGGTATGATGTAAGTAACACAGCTATAACTAATAAAATTGATAATTGGTGTGTTGGATTTACAGTATGTGTGGGAATGATCAAGCATTGACAAGTCAATAGTTTTGGCAGTGCCAAGGTGGTGGGGGTCCCCAAATCAAATTCTACTTAGGGTCCCATAACATAGATCCCAAGTTTCCAACTTCCAAATGCTGGTCCATTTCTGAAGTGATGCTGGAGGCTGAGGTTGCACAGTGGCCAATTAACAATGGCGAAGCTGCCAAGGAGGGAGGGTATGAGAGGTATGTCTGTCTCCTGCCAGGGAGTCTAGGGGTTTCCTCCAGGAATTATTTTTTTAACGTCATTGAACTACACAATTTCCAAGCATTTCAGCTTATTTTATGACATTTATATTGGTATCAAAACTTACAAATGGATCATGTGTCAGCTGACAGTTTATAACATATGTTTAGTGTCTGACAGCACTGAGCAGTGTTTATTTTGATGGGGCAACAACCTTGACATTTGATGAATCACATATTAGTCTTGGATCATTACAGACATTCGGCTATTACAGGCCTACACTAGAGTCTATAAGATGTAGATTTAGATTTTAGATACATTAAAACACTGGGATATTTCCAACATATGGATCTTTTTACAAACCAGTAATATAAAAGGAAATTTAAGCATTAGGCCTAGATCTTGTAAATAAGTTATTAAAAATATACACTCTCTGTGCAGAAAGCTCTGCACAAAGGACTGATCGTGCATGTGAGATACAAATTATATACAGCAGAGATCAATAATTATAAAGATTAACTTCCATATGTACATGCATGCAATGACAGAAGCTATCATGGGTCTGTAGGCTTGTAAACTTGTGGGTTCTGTCAAAGCAATTGGAAAATCTCATAGCAGTTTTAGATGTGGTTGAGTAGTCAGACTATTGTGAATGAAAAGACGAGATTTCATTCGTCACTTGTCAGCATGACTGGCAAAAGTACCCAATCAACTAACCCCATACATACCAGAAGATGTATAGGCCATATATCTCAAATTGCTCTATCTTCACAGATGATAGCCATCTCATTGAGCTCCATCCTGGGTTGTTTCGGCATCCATCCTCCGTGCATGTCGTCTCAGATGACTTAAGTCCTACTGCTGACCTGCACACTTTGTAGCACAGGTAACAGAAATGTGTTGTAATTTCCATAGGATTGACTTGAGTTGTCTGAGGGATACGATCTTTGTGCACTGCCATATGCCTTTTAAGACCAGATGTTGACTTGTAAGTTTTTCTGCACAGCACACAGGTAATTTCACCAGGTCTTGAGATCAGGATGTTAATTGAAATCACTCTATCATGAGACTTCAAATGAATCATTCCCAGCTTTGGAAAGTATGCAACTGCATCTTTCACACCTCCAGCTTTTTATATTCTCAGTGAGGTGCAGATAATCACCTTTGACGCTTCAACCGTTTGTGTACAGCATCTCTCTTCAAACATGTTAGAGCCTTCTTGTACTCTCCTTCTCCTTTCAGCTCTATTTAAAGCTAACTCCTCCCAATTACCAAGGTCAATGTCAAGCTCCTTGAGGTTGATCTTAATGCAGTCCTTGAACCTTTTCCTGGGTTTGTGCCTAGGATGCTTACCAATCTGCAGCTCACCGTAGAAAAGTTGCTTTGGGAGTCTATCATCCTCCATTCATACCACATGGCCTGCCCAACACAATTGAGAAGTTATAATGAAAGACTCAATACTCCTGCAACCAGCTCTGATGAGAACACCTGTGTCTGGGGTCTTACTTTGCCATTCGATATTTAGTATACGCCTCAGACAGATCTGGTGAAAGCGCTCAAGCCATTTTAGATGTCTGAAGTAGTTGTACACTGTCCATGTCTCAGAAGAGTACAGAAGAGCAGAAAGAACACAGGTCTTATAGACACCTTAGTCTTGTTGGTAATGTCCCCATCTTCCCATACCCTTTGTTCCAGTTTCCCAAAGGCTTCAGATGCTTGCTGGATGCATAGATGTATCTCTGTATCAAGGGACCATCTCTGGACAAAGTGCTGCCCAAATATATAAAAGTCTTAACTACCCTCAATCTACTGCCATGTACAGTGGATATAAAGTGTACACACCCTGTTAAAATGATAGGTTTTTCTGATGTAAGAAAAAATGATACCACAATAAATAACTTTTCCCACCTTTAATGTGACTTATAACCTGTACAATTCAATTGAAAAACAAATCTGTTAGGGGAGAAAAACATAAACTAGAAAAGCGCTCAGAGAGCGCAGACCTCCGCCAAGAATCCTTTAAAAAATCCGGGATCCAGAAGGTGATCCGGATCACCGCCAAAATTTAATGGATTGTTACTTTTGCCCAGTCACACCTCTGGAAAAAATTTCAGAGCAATCCGTTCATAACTTTTTCCATAATGTTGCTAACAGACAAACCAATAAACAAACGCTACTGAAAACATAACCTCCTTGGAGGAGGTAATAAAAAATATACAATAAGCTGGGCAGCACAGTGGTGTAGTGGTTAGCACTGTCTCCTCACAGCAAGAAAGTCTTGGGTTTGAGCCCAGTGGCCGGTGAGGGCCTTTCTGTGTGGAGTTTGCATGTTCTCCCCATGTCTGTGTGGGTTTCCTCCGGGTGCTCCAGTTTCCCCCACAGTCCAAAGATATGCAGGTTAGGCTAATTGGTGGCTCTAAATTGACCGTAGGCATGAATGTGAATGGTTGTTTGTCTCTGTGTCAGCCCTGCGATAACCTGGCGACTTGTCCAGGGTGTACTCTGCCTTTTGCCCATAGTCAGCTGGGATAGGCTCCAGCTTGCCTGCGACCCTGTAGAACAGGATAAGCAGCTACATATAATGGATGGATGGATACAGTTAGTTGGTTGCATAAGTGTGCACACCCTTAAACTAATACTTTGTTGAAGCACCTTTTGACTTAATTACAGCATTCAGTTTTTTTGGGTAGGAGTCTATCAGACTACCACATCTAGATTTGACAATATTTGCCCACTCTTCCTTGCAAAAGCGCTCCAAATTTGTCAGATTGCGAGGGCATCTCTTGTGCACAGCCCTCTTCAGGTCACCCCACAGATTTTCAATTGGATTTAGGTCTGGGCTCTGGCTGGGCCATTCCAAAACTTTGGGGGGGGGGGGGGGGGGTCATTGTCATGCTGAAAGATGAAATTCCTCTTCAGCTTTTTAGCAGACACCTGAAGGTTTTGGGCCAACATTGACTGGTATTTAGAACTGTTCATAATTCCCTCCACCTTGACTAAAGCCCCTGTTCCAGCTGAAGAAAAACAACCCCAAAACATGATGCTGCCACCACCATGCTTCACCATGGGTATGGGGTTCTTTTGGCAATGTGCAGTTTTTTTGCGCCAAACATACCTTTTGGAATTGTGGCCAAAAAGTTCAACCTTGGTTTCATCAGACCATAACACATTTTCCCACATGCTTTTGGGAGAGTTGATGCCTTTTTTTTTGGTAAAATTTAGCTGGGCCTGGATGTTTTTCTTTGACCCTACGTCATAGTCCAGACATATGGAAAATACAGGAGATTGTCACATGTAGTACACAACCAGTACTTGCCAGAAGTTCCTGCAGCTCCTTCAGTGTTGCTGTAGGCCTCTTGGCAGCCTCCCTGACCAGTTTTCGTCTAGTCTTTTCATCAATTTTGGAGGGACGTCCAGTTCTTGGTAATGTCACTGTTGTCCCATATTTTCTCCACGTCTTGATGACCGTCTTCACTGTGCTCCATTGTATATCTAATGCTGTGGAATTTTTTTTTTGTACCCTTCTCCCGACTGATACCTTTCAACAATGAGATACCTTGGATGCTTTGTAAGCTCTCTGCAAACCATGGCTTTTGCTGGAGGATGCAACTGAGTAAATGTCTGAACTTTTATTTGGGGTTAATCAGAGTCATTTTAATTGATGGCAGGTGTGTACCCAAAAAGACTGAATGCTGTAATTAAATCAAAAGGTGCTTCAACAAAGTATTAGTTTAAGGGTGTGCACACTTACGCAACCAGCTTATTATATGTTTGTTTTTCCCCCTGACAGATTTGTTTGTATTTCAATTGAATTTGTAGTGGAAATCAGGGAGTCTGGTTTCCTAGCACACATGTTACCACAGCCTGTGAGTGTCGCTCATGGCTACGGTCTGAGGTCTGGTCTGTTCCATGCTGACTATCGCGTAGCGAGGACCGACCGACTCAGCAACTTTGTGACCTATAAGTTCAGTAGGGACTAAATATGTTTTTTCTGTGTGTTTTATTGTACTGTATTAGTATTTGTATTTGGCCTCCCTTGTAATTTTGTGTTATCACTACTAAAGGGCTAAATAAACTGATCATTCATTCATTCATTCAACTTCTAATAAACACTTGAACGCTTAGCAGTTGTCTTTTCAATTATTTATTATAGTAGATCTTATAAAACAACAGGAAAAGAAAAGAAGACCTCAGGTAATGCCGAGAGTGTGCACTCTGAGTTGTGTCTTAGTGGCTATTATCTATTATACTCTAAAGGCATTCACTTACTGCTCACATCTGCACATGATTGGCTCGAGGCTTGCCCTTGAAGCTAAACATTGGTTCTTTGTTAGGGCATGCACCTGGTGTGCTCTGAGATGCGCAGCGGATGCATGGTTAGGCATAATATAACATGAAACATAAACAAGGCAGCCTGCTTATCACCAGCCGTCGAGCCAAGGACACAGAAACACAGAGAATAGGAATGTTCATCTACTAAATTTCCTTCACATTTCCCCCTTTTTATCCTACAGGATAATAATTGCTAAAGGAAAGAAATGTACACAATTTCAGTAGTAAGAGTTCCTGGAGAGATTTGACTTAACACGTCATTGAGTGTACAGGGATAATGCTAAAGCTGTTTTGTAAGACATAGACATCTTAAGTTAATGCTAGCAAGCTATATACATAGATCAGGAAACAATAGAACAGAAAACAACCACAAATAAGAGTGTTTTAAGCTAGGGCTAATTTCATATCAGCTGTGCTGACGTCGTCAAACAGTGGGTTATAGTCTTCGTGTGAGTGTGGAGGCCAATCAGGCAAGTTGTCTGGGTCTATTTTCACCATCTGGTAACCAATATTTGTCAGCTGCCTCTGAAACACAGACATACAACATTGACAGAAAACAGGGAGCAAGCATAGCATCACAATCACTAAGCCCAGGACCGGTATGGTGGATGGAATCAGAGTCTTCCATCCACTGAACCAATGTCACCAACTGTCTTCAACTCTGTGTCAGCCTGGGTTCCCTGTATCGACCACCACACAAATCCTCCCGTGAGCACCAGCAGGATCAGGATGCTCAGGCCTGTGACTGGACCTAGCTTATAATGATTTACCCCCTTCATCTTATGTTAACTATGTCTCCGAGTTAACTCTTGCCCTTCTTGACGTGTATTGGTGCTCAGAGGGTGGGCACACCCTATCAGCCCTTGTCCCACCTCACCGGGACTTGGAGGAAACTCGAAACTCTAAGACTTATCTATTGGCTAGACATTGAAATACTCTTCCCTATTGAGGGTGCATGCGTGATTGATGTGATACTCGCACTGTTCCATGCAGTGATGCCTTTCTTCCTCACGTGCTTTAGTCAGCGCCCGGATCCTTCAGGCTCCTCCTGCTCAATCGGTTCAGGAATCCTCCTGCAGTGGCTAGCGTGGATCCATGTCACTCTGCCTGTGACCTTCACTGCCGTTGGGGTCATGAGCAGGACCTGGAATGGGCCATTCCACCGTGGCTTGTTCCACTTGGTTCATCGGAAGTCCTTCACCACTATCCAATCCCCTGGTTGTAGATCCTGCAGAGGTCCCTTAGCAAGCTTGGGAAGCACTTCTTTTACCTGTTTGTGGATAGGTTTCAAAGCAGAGAACAGCATTGCACAGTAATTCAACATTGCATCATCACACAGTGTGGTTGGGTACTCGTCCAAACAGAATTTCAAATGGGCTTAACCCATGTTTAGGCCTAGTTTGCATCCTCATTTGTGTGAGTACTACAGGGAGGACATTTGTCCATCCTAGCCCTGTTTCTGCACAAGCTTTGCTTAGTTTATTTTGAAGGGACCCATTTTCTCTCTCCACTGCTCCCACACTAGCAGGATGGTAGGCACAATGTTGTTTCAGGTCTATTCCTAGGAATGCTCCTATTTTCTTTAGGGCTGCATTAACAAAGGGCGTTCCATTGTCACTTGAGGTTTTGCTAGGTGTACCCCACCTAGGAATTATGTCTCTCAGGAGTGCTTTGACTACTGCCTCTGAGTTTTGTTTAGCTGTGGGGAATACTTCAACCCATTTTGAAAACATGTCAACTATTACCAGGCAGTACCTTTTTCCCTCACTAGGTGTCAGTTCAATGAAGTCCATTTGGAGATGATCAAACAGTTTGTCTGGTATTGGGTGTGCTGCTTGAGTTAGTTTGATACCTTGATCTGCATTATGTTGTGCACATATGGGTGAGCCCATGTGCCAATTTTGCATAGAAAGGGAACATGTGTTTTGGTAGACAAGGACGGCCTGAGGGACAAACCCAGACCAAGTTTGCAAAGATACAGCCAGCCTGTTTCCAGACTCATCTCTTGTCCTGGGTGGCAGTGCTCTGAAGGTCTTCTAGTTGTAAACAGGGGGTGGAAACCTGAGGAAAAGCAAGGTTAGAGGGTGAACTGGAAGCTGAGGCTGCACACTTAGCTGCTGCGTCCGCCTGGCATTTCCTGGAGACACAAGATCAGTATTGTTAGTATGGGCAGCACACTTACACACAGCAATGGCTCTAGGGGGTAGAATAGCATCCAACAACTCGGAGACCAGTTTATGATGTGCAATGGGAGATCCTGTGCTAGTGAGAAAATTTCTGTTTCCAAATGGTGCCAAAATCATGCACAATGCCAAATGCGTACCTGCTGTCCGTAAAGATATTGACAGATCGCCCTGCAGCCAATTTGCATGCCTCGATAAGGGCACAGAGCTCTGCGGCCTGCGCTGACAGGTTTGAGGGCAGACATGACGCCTTGAGGACCTCGTGATCTGAGACTACGGCAAAACCTACTTTGTTCTTTCCCATCTCTGGAGGCTGAACCATCCACATAGAGGACCATGTCTGGATTTTCCAAAGGGTCACTCTTTAAGTCTGCCCTGGGGGAACAAAAATCGTTAGTGAGAGCGACACAGTCATGTGTTCTCCATCGTCCTCTGTAGGGAGAAGAGAGGCAGGATTCAGAACAGTACAACGTTTCACAATGATGTTAGGCATATCAAGTATGACAGTGTTATACTTTAACCATCTCTGTGTTGACAAATGTGATGTCTTTTTCTCCAACAGAAGCAGGGAGACAGCATTTGGGACCAGAAGGATGAGGTTAGAATACCCCACAATATCTTTTCATCTACCGTTTGAACAAATGGTTTATTGGGGTCAGGCAATCCCAGAGTGGGTGTGGTCTGCAGAGCACTCCTTAGGGACGTCAGGTGCGCGCGGAACAACCGCAGCATTGACTGCTTGCAGATCTTGGATAAACCTCCACTCATCAGGCTGGGGTGGTTTTCTTGCCTTCTTAACTGGGAAAATAGGAGTGCGCACTGGAGAGTCTGGCCAAGGGACAATTACACCTGCCTTCAGCAACGAATCAAAGATCGGTCTTATACCTGTGATTTTTTCTGGTTTGAGTGGGTACTGGGTCTGTTTAGGCCTGAAATCTGATTTGGGGGTGATCACCACTGGTTCAGCATTCTTTATTAGGCCTACATCATGTTTACCCTTCGCCCAGACAGAATTTGGAACTCCCGCTAATTTGGGGTGCACCTCTGCTGGAGTTATGGCTGTGGAAACAGATACAAACAGGCCACTATGGCCAGGGTCCTTAGGACCCTGGTCATCAGTGGCTAATATTACGCTGCACTCAACATGCACACACATAGCATGACTGTTTGTAGACCCCAAGCTTTTGGCAAAACAACACACTAGGGTCCTCTGTTTGGGACCATTCATTGCCATTATACTACTATTGACCTTTAAAGCACTAAATGGTCTCGCACCACAGTACCTGAGTGAACTTCTGCTCCTCTATGACCCGCCATGCCTACTTAGATCAAAAGGTGCGGGCTATCTGCTGGTGCCTCGTATAGTGAAGACTACATCAGGGGGCAGAGCATTTTCTTACAAAGCCCCACAGTTATGGAACAGCCTTCCAAGTAATGTTCGGGAATCAGACACAGTCTCAGCGTTCAAGTCTAAGCTGAAAACATATCTGTTGTAGGTGTAATTAATGATTTTGTGTATTTAGGATTGGATAAGTGATCAATCTTTAAGAATTACATGAAATCAGTCTCATTAAATTTGAAGGTTAATAATTAAAATGAATCAATCCTATTGAATCGTTTAATTTGACTCATTTGAATTGAATCATACCATAGAATCAGTCTCATTTGAATCGTTTGAAGTGAATCACTCAGGTGAATCATTTAGTGAATCGTTCAATGAATCATTTAGTGAATCATACCATTGATCCTGGATAAATTACCAAACAGCTAAATTATGGTATATCATTATTGATCACTTACCATATTACATAAATTATTACATAAATTGTCTACACCTTTCCTTGAATTCTTTGCGATTGGGCAACTTCAAAGTATCGAAACAGCAGATGAATACACACACCTTTGATAATAAATGAATTTATTATACAAAGATCAAAGATGGATAATCAGTTGGAATATATACAGTGAGGTGTGTGTATATGAATGTGTGTGTGTGTGTGTGTGTGTGTGTGTGTGTGTGTGAGAAAGAGAGGGAGAGAGAGAGAGAGAGAGAGAGAGAGACACCTTGGGTCTCTCTTGAGAGGGTTGGCTCTCGTGGCTAACTCCACATGTTTGTGGGGGAGGTGAAGTTTGGAATGTTATTCGTGGAAGGACAAGCCAGGGTGTGTGGAATGTATATCAAGCCTGGTCAGGCCTGCTGGGCACGTGTTTTCTAAGTAACAAAGGAATTCCACACTCATAACATTATCAAACTCACTGAAATCTTAATAAGGTCAAAATGTATGTTAAGGAGATTGAGGATATTAGTAAAAGAATAAGAGAGAGAGAGACATGCACAAACTTATGGATTAACCAATTTTAAATCAACAAACAAATGATAGCGAACCAAAATTCAGTGTATACACTTCATTTAACTTCAGATAACTTCACATTAAGGGAATAACTAATTCCTAAGACTTAAACTTTTGTTTGCCCAATACCTGTTCTTACTGCAAAAAGTCTCGTCTTGTAGAAAGCAGAGTCTGTGTAGAAATGGCAGGCTGGAGAGGTTGTGTGGAAGCGCTTCGGTGGAGGAGAGAGAGAGAGCGGTTGCTCTGAAGTTTTCTTTGAAGATCTTCGTAGCTCATGAGAAGAAAGTTCTGATCAGACAGGGTTAGGACGGTCCAGCCACTCCCAACACCAGTAAAACTGCCTATTTGGTTGCAGTCTAGTACGTACTGAAAGAATAACTGAAAAAACGGTGTATAACTCACTTGAGTTAAAGCGCGCGCGTTTCCGGAGTCCACCGTGATCAAGGGTGGACAGAAGGAGGGGAACGTTCTAAAACGTGTTTCTTGCACGAAAGAGTCGTGGTTTCGGACGGTCCGATGGTGAGCGTCCCTCTATGGTCTGTTCTCCGCTGAGTTCAGACACCAGAGACACAAAATGGTGTATTCCAAGCACTTTTGAATCTCATGGAGATGATGTAAGTGATCCCGCCCAGGCGTGACGTAGTCAACGCGGAAGTGGGCTGGGAGTTGTAGTTCTTAGACACAAGATGGCGCATGATACCTACACTGTTTAGTCAAGCCTTTTGTTAATGGTGTTTATGAGATAAAGGTGTAGATCTGGAAGGTCCTCAGACATAGTGTTTTGGTAAACTGGGATGTATGGATGCTGTCAGTCCCCACTCGCTTGCTCACTTGAGTTTGTTGACAGTGTAGTTGCTGGCTGCTTTATGTCCTGGGGCTCCCTCATGCCTGTGTTACCTTCTGGCTCTCCCCTTTTAGTTATGCTGTCGTAGTTAGTTGCCGGAGTCCCTGTTTGTACTCAGTGCAATATGTATACTGTTCCTACTTATTCAGGTGACATTGGGCATACCTAACAACCTGTGTTTTCTCTCCCTCTCTCTCCCCCCCTCCCCCCAAATCTGTCCCTCTCAGTTACATGGAGTCAACAGGAAATCTCTTGGTGGAGAGGGTGGAGACCTCGACTGGCTCTTGTAGCCTGCAGGGAATCGGCCATCAGACATTCTGTCGCATGTCCCAGACCCGGTGAAATGTAACTGAATTGTCTTGGCCAGCCCTAATGGTCCCATCTACATCCCATCATTGCTGAGGAGTGTGCTCCCATCACCCAATCAAGCATCCAGCCAGAGCAGGTCATGATATTTTTTTAATCATATTAACATGCCATTGTTGTGTATTATGCCTGATGTCAAGACTCTAGTCTCTGCGAGCCTACCACACAGACTTAATACTTGTCATTTTTAGGGCATACCTAACAACCTGTGTTTTCTCTCCCTCTCCCCCCCCCCCCAAATCTGTCCCTCTGAGTTACATGTCGGTCCTGGGATCGAGATGCTGACCTCTTCTGCTCCTCGGACCTGCTTGATCCATCCTGGTGCCCTGTGTCTGGTTGGAGTCTCATCGCATCGCTCCTGTGGAGGATGGCCCCATGAGGACAGTTGAAAGTTACACCTGGAGGACGCTCTGGACTCTTACAGTAATGCTTTTATGACTGAGGACTACAGTTGACTTGCTAACTTTAGGACTGCAGTTGTCATGAACAGTTTTGCACTCAAGTTTCCATCAATGAAGAGTTACATCATCAACGAAACTGTCTTCATGTTAAAGCTGTTAATATTATAGTCATGCTGTCTGTTGTTGCCCAAATGAGGATGGGTTCCCTTTTGAGTCTGGTTCCTCTCAAGGTTTCTTCCTCATGTCATCTGAGGGAGTTTTTCCTTGCCACTGTCACCACAGGCTTGCTCATTGGGGATAGATTAGGGGTAAAATTAGCTCATGTTTTAAGTCGTTCAAATTCTGTAAAGCTGCTTTGCGACAATGTTTATTGTTAAAAGCGCTATACAAATTGACGTGACTTGACCATTGGCTGGGCACTTCTTGACCCTTTTCCCCATGTCTTTCCAATGGGCGGCTCTTGGCTTTGCTAATGAGGCATGGGGTATGGAATTAACGATGTCAAAGAAATCATGCTGGCTGACCTCAGAGTCCTCTGACACGAGGCCGTGCATAACATGTTTGAGAACACTGCGATGAACACTGATGCAGCTGTTCGGACAACGAGTAAGATGGACCTGCACAGTGCAATAATGTTTAGACCAATATGTAGTTTTGAGGGTGAATCTTTCATGTGCGTGGGGGTCTGCAAACCAAGTCTTTTCAAACTCTACATCTTGCCCTTGGTGAACATGTGCTGTGCAATGCAAATCTTCCTCTTTCATATAATCTGTGTCAACTGATGAGGCATTCAAGTGTGTGAGCTGTACAAGGTGTTTGGGAGTTTATGAGAGTTGATCTGAGCAGAGCCGCCAGACATATACATACAGGGGGCTTCCAAGACCATACTGCACACTGTGCATTTCACTTACTTCAATAGTTAGTCCATCTGGAGTGGACGTGAGATTTACTCCTCATTTGCACATTAAATCGTGTGCTAACAAATTTACTGGACATGTATGTGAGATGAGGAATGAGTGGGACATAACTATTCCTCCCTCGCTTGTACACAGGAGGTTGACTGAGAAAGTTTCGGTTACAGGTCATCCTGAGATGCCCATCGTCTGAATAGAATTTGAGCTGAGCGGTGAGTCTACTGGAAGTACCCCATGTTGTATGACTGAGTGTCCCGCTCCAGAATCTACTAAGAAAGTCAACACATGCCCACATACAGTGAGGGGCATACAAGGGAGTTTAGAGAAGGGAGTAGGTGTGTATTTTAACAAATTTAATGCAACTTCAGGTGTATCTACCTGGACTGGTGTATCGGGCGTTTCTGTGTAATCTTGCTGTTGCATGCAGGTGCTGCTATTAATGTATTTAACGTTATGTGAATGTTCCTGTCTGTGTATGTGTATCATCTGGTGTGTGTGTGTGTTACCTCCCCAGTTCTCTGTGCAAGGCCCATTCCCGGAGTCCGCCCATCAGTCTGCTTTGCTGTACTCCTCACAGGGCCTCTGTTTACTACTGTGGAGCAGAGCCAGCCCGTGGCATAGGCAATATAGGCAAATGCTAAGGGCGCTGCGTCCATCCAGGGGCGCAGAAACGGGGGGAGAAAAATTATGATTTCCACTATTCTGAAAATGAGTCAGCATTATAATGTCTTAGCCTAATTTAATTGTACAGCAAAGCATGTAGTCAGGGTGCGATTTGTCAAAAAAAGCGGGGTGGGGTGTGGTGGTGGTTGTTAATCATGAAACAATAAGCGCTCAACAGTGGTTCGCCCTGTCTATAGTGTGTCTTCAGGTGCGCAAGTGCGCATCCGCAGCTATTCTCTGTTTTGGCCATGTAATACCCTAAGTGTTGTTGGCTAAAGAGTGTTTTTGCATAACGTAGATAACTGACAGAGATCTGTTGCTTGTTTTGAATATGGCTGCACTTGGAGCAGTCTGGCGGTGTCGTTGAGCAGTCTGGGCTGAAGTAAAGGTCTTTTATGCACCGAACATGTTTCGCAGTGAGATATTCCAATGGTGCCTGGCACGTTTTTTTTTTAATAAAACAAAGTTGCTTTGTTGATCTGTGTTCTCATTAAAATGACAGTTTAGCAACTCATTCAAGCAACTATGTTGCGAAGAGCTTCCTAGAGAAAAATATAATAAACACGTTGAAAACAAGAAACAATCTCAGTGCGTCAAGACTGCAGGGAAACAAAACAAGCACTCAGATGTGTTCTCTTTACAAATAGCATAAATGGCACACTTTCTCTCCTGTAAAGGAAGAAGACACAAAAGCAACTCACCGAGCGGGTGGTGAGGAATTCAGTAAATAATAATAATAATTATTATTATTATTATTATCATTAATAGACCTGTTACTTTCCCAAGGCGCCCCCTCTCGTCTGACCAGGCTTTACATACGCTAGACTACTACTTGGGGAGGATGGTCGTGCTTTAATGCAAGCTGAAAAAATGTCAAAACGTCCAAAATTGTCAGGAGCCCAGGGGAGAAAGAAAAGGAAAGAAGAGGAGGAAAAACGCAACAAAGACAGAGGTAATGTCACACTCAGTAAAGATGATGTCGATATTATTTTTCTGTTGCAAAACCATGATTGATAACGTCATTAACCACTTGTTTTCTAGGCTATGCAGCAAAGCAATGGATAACATATCAGTGTACATAATGTTAGAGCATAACTTGGCATTCTCACATGCTATATTATACTGCAGTTAACTAATTCTTTGCCTTCTGCTAATTTGCATTTCACTGTAATAAACAATTAGACAATACAATTGATAGCCTACCATTAATAATATACAGTATGAATTACTAATATAATTTGCATAATAAAGAGTGCACTGTATATTAGACACAGTACAGTATAGTCTACATCCTGCATGCATTTCTTAGGTTTTTCATTTATATTATTTCATTTTATTTTATTCTTAAAATCATGTGGTTATTATAAGACTGGTGTTACTCCTCTTCTCTCTTCAGATGCACTGCTGAGATTCCTCAGTCCTACACTTGTAAATCCTCCTGTCGCCTCCACCTCAGCAGAGCAACCCAGCAGGGACGTAGGCCTAGCAGCATCCAATGCTAATCCAGTTGCCTCCACCTCAACCAACCCAACACAACCTAGTGATGCAGCAGCATCAATTAATTCAGTATTAAATATTTTGAATGTGCAATTTCTTTATTTAATGCCTTTAATTAAGTATTTTGAACGTGCAATTTTTTTGTTTAAATAAAAGAATGTTTTAAGACAAAGCTATTCCATTTCTTGTTAGTATAGATACACTATCAGTGGCTTTAACTGATGTTGGGGAGAGGGCGCCACCTAAAATCTTGCCTAGGGTGTCAAATTGGTAAGGGCCGGGCCTGCTGTGGAGACAATCTCAAGCAATGTGTCCCTTCTGATTGCAGTGGTAGCAGGTTGTGCCTTTTATCCAGGATGGGTCACCCCAGGTCATCCTGCCTCAGCCCCTACCTTGACCTCTTCCTCTAGGTCCAGGCTGAGCAGTCTGGAGAAGAGTGAGAGTGGCAGTGTGTAGGTCTTGGTCTCTTTTTTGTTGACTTCTCCTTCTCTTTCAGTAGCCTTTCTGCATGCACAGTGTACTGCTTGATCTTGGTGAGGCTCAGGAGTGCCCTCCACTGCAGCCAGGGTCATGGGCCTGGTCAGGCCACTGTGTTTCTCATGCGCGGTGGTGAGACGAGCGAGAAATGCTGACACCACTTCATCTTCTTGCTTACACATACTGATCTTAGTCATGTCTATGTTCAAGGGAAAAGATTCGATCAGACAAGCACAGAGAGCAATGAGGGTATTTCTATATGCACTATTGCCATCCGCTGGTCGGCTTCTGGCCACTCTCTGGAAGCGTTGCTCCAATCTATACCCATCTTGGTCATGAGTAGGCGGCAGAGTTCATGGGTGGTTGGCTGGAATTCTCTGCAAAATATCAACAGCTCATTACCAAACCTCTTCCCTCCTACCCCTCTCACATTGGGAAGAGAAGCCATGCTTTCCTTGATATCAGCTGTCGTCCAGGGTCTGTGGACTAGAAGCACGCTGTCAGCTCCAGCCACTTCCACCATTGGAAGATGAAGGACTTCAGACTTTATGTTACGGCCTTGTGGACCCACTGGTGAGCATGTGGTCAGGTCCAGGAGGGTGTCTCTTCCGTTGCCTTATGCAAGACCAGATCTAGTGTATGACGGAAAAGCAAGGGGAAACGCCAACGCTGGAGGCAGCTGGTAGGCTGGGAGAGATTGCAGAGGCTCAGTTTTTGCTTTGTCTTGACTTCTCCCCCTTTCTGTGGGTGAGGCACTTGTGGGAGTGATGCTCCGCCTTGCTGAGGAGGCAGTGTGTGTTGGGGTGGTGGGAAGACTCCAGGTCAGGGTCCATCTGAAATTTCAAACACTGAGAAGAGGGTGACAGCCCTGCCTGTCATTTCTCTCTTTTGTACTCTTAAGTGTTTCTTCTTTCCATGCAGAAAACGCCCTCCAGTTCCCTAGGAACTTAACATTATCTGCAAACTCTTCTTTTCCCTTCCGTTTCAACTTTTCTTCTAACTGTTCTATCTGCCTGGAACTAAAACTGCCCTTCTCAGGGAATCCTAAGTCCTTTACCCATATGCCAAACTGTGCCAAACAATCCTCGCCATACGAGGTTTTCATAAACTGGATGTTTGGGCTGTCATAGGAACACCCAATTCTCATTATAGCACATGTAGCCTCAAGCTTACTTGCAACAATGGCTGAGTTTCTTTACTAGGATCACAAGAAGAATAGGTTGGACTATGTCCAAAAATGTGATACAATAATCCTTTAGGTATGTTCTTATTAGTAAACAATTTATCTGACATTTACCTTAAGCTAAAAGTAGGTATAATTTAGCACAACAACCTCAGACAACTCGTGCATGTGTACAAGATCTATTTCTCTGTTTCAGAATTTGGAGGAGGACAGTACTCTGTTAATTCATCAATATTTTGTGTGCACACCGGTGTGTCATGGTGACTTCGTGATCGAACCTCTCTATCCTGTTCCTACGATGGGCCAGTTGTTCACAGAGAACAAAGGGAGCAAGATTCAATTCCTTCCCAGTTACGAATCGCTGAACGTAAATCCGTTGAGACACACCCCCTTACTTCACACTCTCGAGTAGGTGAGTCGTCACTTAAGCGGATATTTCTCTTACACAACCCAATAAACCACTCACGGTTTATTGTCTCAAAATTGTGTTTTATCCATTTCTGCAAACATATTGATGGTACCACAGCTTAGCAGTTCTCCTTGACTAGGACAAATTTCTGTCCATCTCTTATATCAGGATTAAATACTGTTTCCACTAATTTCTTTACACAAGAATGCAAAGTTATCACTTACTGGTTCGGTGAGCCCTGACGGTCTGGTCTCTCGTCCGAGTTCTCAGCTCCGCACCGTGGCCTTGGGAGTGTCCCGTCGTCCAAGGATCAGATGCATAGGGCCCACCCAGGGATGCCAAATTGTAGTGGAAACTTCTAATAAACACTTCAGAATGCTTAGCAGTTGTCTTTTCAGTTATTTATTATAGTAGATCTTATAAAACAACAGGAAAAGAAAAGAAGACACCACCTCAGGTAATGCAGAGTGCGTGCACTCTGAGTTGTGTCTTAGTGGCTATTATCTATTATACTCTAAAGGCACCCCGGGGCTGGTGAGGGCCTTTCTGTGTGGAGTTTGCATGTTCTCCCCATGTCCACGTGGGTTTCCTCTGGGTGCTCCGGTTTCCCCCACAGTCCAAAGACATGCAGGTTAGGTTAACTGGTGACTCTAAATTGACTGTAGGTGTGAATGTGAGTGTGAATGGTTGTCTGTGTCTATGTGTCAGCCCTGTGATGACCTGGCGACTTGTCCAGGGTGTACCCCGCCTTTCGCCTGTAGTCAGCTGGGATAGGCTCCAGGTTGCCTGCGACCCTGTAGAAGGATAAAGCGGCTAGAGATAATGAGATGAGATGAGACTCTAAAGGCATTCGCTTACTGCTCGCATCTGCATGTGATTGGCTCGAAGCTTGCCCTTGAAGCTAAACATCGGTTCTTTGTTAGGGCATGCACCTGGTGTGCTCTGAGATGTGCAGCAGATGCGTGGTTAGGCATAATATAACATGAAACATAAACAAGGCAGCCTGCTTATCACCAGCCATTGAGCCAAGGACACAAACACAGAGAATTGGAATGTTCATCTACTAAATTTCCTTCACAAATTGTACAGGTTATAGATCACATTAAAGGTGGGAAAAGTTTTGAAATTATTTATCATGGTCTCAGGTTTTTCTGATGTAAAAAAATATCATTTTAATAGGGTGTGTACACTTTATATCCACTGTACCCTAATGTTAGGTTTGATGTAAGGCTCACCTGGTGTAGGAGTAAACATCACCTTGGTCTTTCAGACTGATTTTCAGACCAAAGGCAGCACATGCAGCCGCAAAACGATCCATGATGTACTGCATGTTGGCTTCAGAGTGAGCAAGAAGGTCCACATCTGCATAAAGTAGCTCCCGGATTAGTGCTTGGAATATCTTGCACTTGGTGTTAAACCTTCTCAAGTAGAAAACACAACCAGTAGTACGAAATCACAGTAGGACGCCATTTTCACAATTCCCGAATGCATATGTTAGCAGAAGAGTAGGAGCTGGAATGTCTCCTTGCTTTACTCCATTTTCAGTTGGGATTTCATCAGACAACTGGCCATTAAAAGTGACCCGAGCCTTCATATCTGTGTAGCTGCTTGAACATATTCACAAATATTGATGGGCACCCCAATTTCCTAAGGATTATCCAAAGGGCATCTCTGTTCACAGTATCAAAGGCTTTTGTTATGTCAACAAAGACTTGATATAGTGGTACTTGTTCTATACACTTCTCTTGTATCTGCCAGGTAGCAAATATCATATCCACCATCCCTCTGCCAGACCTAAAGCCACTTTGTGATTCAGGAATGATCACAGGAAAAACATCTTCCAGTAGCCTATTCAACAAAATCTGGCCAGCACTTTTCCAACAGCTTTCAAGAGAGTGATGCCGTGATAGTTATCGCAAATTGCTTTTTCTCCCTTCCCCTTGTCCAAGGATACTAATCCAATCCTGTGGTATTTCTGAGCCAATCCAGCTCTTTGTGATATCACGTACTGCCTGTGTAACCTTTTCACTCCAAACCTTCAACAAATCAACAGGAATGCCATCTAATCCAAGTGCTTTACCACTGTTGATCTGCTTGATTGCTAGCTTCACTTCATCAGCACAGGGCAAACAATCCATACAATGAATGACAGCACACTGGGGAAGATTCTCGATGAAATCAAAATCTACCATTGATGGGTTATCAAATACATCAGTGAATTGCTCTTGACATCTCTTCAGAATTTTGGTGGGTTCTTTAATAACAGTGGTGTCTTTGGACTTGAGAGGGGCTACAGATGATTTTGGTGGGCCAGAAACTTCATGTAAAAGACCATAACAATTTCAAGCCTTTGGTATCAAAAGCTCTTTGAATCTCGGAAGAGATGTTGGACCACCAGTCATTTTTCATTCGCCTCAATTCCCATTGCAAAATTGCTCTGTGCTTTTTGTATGTCCTCTCGACAGCTGATTGATTTAAGAGGTTTTGTCTCAGAAGCTTCTCATGAAGAGCATGTTTTGTGGATAACAGTTGATTTACGGTATGACACGATTGTTATGATTGAACCAGTCCTTATGCTTCTTAACTTTGAATCATGTCTGTGAAGATTCTCAGTCATCCAGGTCATAGTAAACTGTGGGTGGTAAAAGAGAGCAACTGGACTTGCTTGAAGATTCTTGAAGACGTTTCACCTCTCATCCGAAAGGCTTCTTCAGTTCTGTCTGACTAATAGGGAGTATCAGGTATTTATTCTCTCATGGATGAAAAGCAATCCTAAGGTGTTGTTGAGCCATCCTGTTGGTGTGGGTCACTGGGGGCTGGGTGTAAACAGCCTCGAGAGTCGTTAGGGTGATCAATGGATTGCTGGTTCTCTCTGTCCTCCTGTGAGTCACTGAAAACAGCTGGGTTTTGGTGTGCATTCAGTTGTCTGGGAAGTGTGCCAAGGACTGCATTGTAGGTGGCTGATAAATGATGTCTTAGACCCCCACCTCTGTTCAGTGATGGCCATTCCAGGTTGACAAAAATGGCTTCTTTAACTCCTCGCTCATACCAAAGATCCTCTCTGGCTAAAATGCGTATGTTGCAATCCTGAAATGAGTGTCCTTTGTTGTTGAGATGAAGATAGACAGCAGAGTCCTGGCCTGAGGAACTGGCTCTCCTGTGTTGAGCCATGCGTCTTTGAAGTGGTTGTTTTTTCCCCCAATATACGAATCCATGCATTCCTCACTGCACTGAATTGCATACACTACATTGTCCTGTTTCCGGTACATTTCAGACCCAGTAACACCCTGAATCAAAAACTGGTCTACCCTAAGGACAGAATAGCCAGACACAAACAGGACAATGTAGTGTATGCAATTCAGTGCAGTGAGGAATGCACGGACCCATATATTGGGGAAACAAAACAACCGCTTCACAGGTGCATGGCTCAACACAGGAGAGCCAGTTCCTCAGGCCAGGACTCTGCTGTCTATCTTCATCTTAACAACAAAGGACACTCATTTCAGGATTGCAACATACGCATTTTAGCCAGAGAGGATCTTTGGTATGAGCGAGGAGTTAAAGAAGCCATTTTTGTCAACCTGGAACAGCCATCACTGAACAGAGGTGGGGGTCTAAGACATTATTTATCAGCCACCTACAATGCAGTCCTTGGCACACTTCCCAGACAACTGAATGCACACCAAAACCCAGCTGTTTTCAGTGACTCACAGGAGGACAGAGAGAACCAACAATTCATTGATCACCCCAACGACACTCTAGGCCATTCACACCCAACCCCCAGTGACCCACACCAACAGGATGGCTCAACGATACCTTAGGATTGCTTTTCATCCATGAGAGGATAAATACCTGATACTCCCTACTAGTCAGACAGAACTGAAGAAGTCTTTCAGATGAGAGGTGAAACGTCTTCAAGAATCTTCAAGCAAGTCCAGTTGCTTTCTTTTACCACCCACAGTTTAACTTTGAATCCGAGCACTTCAGCTCCCACAGAGTAAACTTGATCCTTGAAGCTCTGCCAAGAGCCATAAAAAAATCAGGCTATCAAGCTTACTAGTCAAATCAGCACACACATGCGGTAACTTCAAGTGTGTGATGCCAAGTTCCTTTGGCACCTTAATTCCACTCATACAAACCCTTTTATGGATTCAAAGCTTGAAAGTTCCTCATTCCATCTTGTGGTCCGTGTCTCATTCAGCTGATCATATTACACGAACTTTGCAAACATCACCAAGATCACACTTGCGAGTGATGGTCAATCATGTGACCGTGCTTGGATCAAGGGTGAGTCCATGTAGCTTTGTGTATGAACTTTTGATGGAAAAAGGTGTTGCAGATGGAGAAGTCCAATTCAGAGCACAGCTGAAGTAGCTTCAGGCCACTAGAGTTTATTTTACCAATGCCATAGCAACCTAGTGCATACCAAGTCTGAAAATCTCTCCCAACACATGTGCTAAAATCTCCAAGAATGATCAACTTTTCAGCTGTTGGTGTTGATGCTATTGCAGTACAAGGGTTTCATAGAAGGACATGAGTATCTTCATTGGCTTGATTGGTAGGAGCATAGATTGAGAGGATTGTTATGTATCTACCCTGTGTAAGAGGAATGCGTAATGTCATTATATGGTCATCAATGCCACTCTACATGGTCCATCTTCATACCAAGCATACCCAATCATTCCAAACCATTCATCTCCTTCAGGGCACTGCCCAGGGAATGTACCGTCCCTTACTCGGTCCCTGAAGTAACTTTCAGTTTGAAACCAGTGCACCACAAGAAGGTAGTTACCCATGAGTTAGGTGACCAGAGCTGTGAAAATTAGTCACCCAGAGCACCCGTGTGTGTGGTGTGTGTGTGTTTTTATATATATATATATATATATATATATATATATGGCAGCACGTTGGTGTAGTGGTTAGCGCTGTCGCCTCACAGCAAGAAGGTCTGGGTTCGAGCCCCGGGGCCGGCGAGGGCCTTTCTGTGTGGAGTTTGCATGTTCTCCCCATGTCCGCGTGGGTTTCCTCCGGGTGCTCTGGTTTCCCCCACAGTCCAAAGACATGCAGGTTAGGTTAACTGGTGACTCTAAATTGACTGTAGATGTGAATGTGAGTGTGAATGGTTGTCTGTGTCTATGTGTCAGCCCTGTGATGACCTGGCGACTTGTCCAGGGTGTACCCCGCCTTTTGCCCGTAGTCAGCTGGGATAGGCTCCAGCTTGCCTGCGACCCTGTAGAAGGATAAAGCGGCTAGAGATAATGAGATGAGATGAGAGATATATAAACACACGGGTGCTCTGATTTTATATGTATATATATATATATATATATATATATATATATATATATATATGTGGCAGCGGGGGCATGGTCAAGCGCCGGTCTGTGACAGGAGGGTGGAGTCAGGGAAGGTAAGTGGCAGAATCACGACACCTGAGAACAATTAACCTGTGTTTGTGTGTGTCTTCCCAGTGACCGCGCCCTATTTAAGGAGGGAGAGGGAGAGCAGAGGGGTGATCTCCGGACTAGACGCTGGCTGTGTGTGTCTGTCTAGGCAATATAACGTTGTTCACTGAAAAGTGTGGCAATAAAGCCATTTTGCAAACCCGATCTCTGTCCTGCCGTCCTCAGTGCTCCACCCACACGTAGGGAGTCTTACAGTGGTGCTGAAGACACCAGGGGCCCGTCTCCCCTCATCGTCACCAAGATGGGCCCGCAGGACGACCCCGAGGCGTTCATCACGTTGTTCGAACAGGTCGCCGAAGCCTCGGGGTGGCCGATGGAGCAGCGCGCGGCGCGCCTCCTCCCCCTGCTCACGGGAGAGGCACAGCTGGCCGCGCTACAGCTCCCCGCCGACCGCCGGCTGGCCTACGCGGACCTCCGCCAGGCCGTCCTCCAGTGCGTGGGGCGCACCCCAGAGCAACAGCGCCAGCGCTTCCGCGCGCTGCGACTGGAGGAAGTCGGCCGGCCGTTCGCGTTCGGCCAGCAGCTCCGGGACGCCTGCTGGCGGTGGCTGAGGGCCAACCATCGCGACGCCGAGGGCATCGTCGACCAGGTGGTACTGGAACAGTTCGTCGCTCGCTTACCAGACGGAACCGCGGAGTGGGTCCAGTGCCACCGCCCGGCGTCGCTGGATCAGGCAGTCGAGCTGGCGGAGGATCATCTGGCGGCTGTCCCGGCGGCAGGACAGCAGATGGCATCGTCGCTTCTCTCCTCTTCTCTCTCTCTCTCTCCCCCTCCTCCTGTGTCCCGTCCTCGGCCCATTCCCCCACCGCGGAGGCGGGGGCCGGCTCCACCCCAGCCGGCCCGCCGCACCTGCGGTGCCCTCCCGTTTCTCCCTTCTGTGTCTGTCTCTCCCCCACCTCAGGTGAGTGAGCCCCAGATCACCGGTGCAGAGGGAAAGCCCGGGCCGGTTTGCTGGCGCTGCGGGGAGCCGGGCCACCTTCATCAGCAGTGCACAGCAATGGAAGTGGGCGCGGTGGTTCAGATCCCCGATGCGCCAGAGGCCGCCCTCGATCGGGCCGGAGCGTATCGCATACCGGTGAGTATCCAAGGGGCTACATATCAGGCGTTGGTGGATTCTGGTTGTAATCAGACCTCAATTCGCCAAAGCCTGGTTCAAAGCCTGGCATTGAGGGGAGCACAGGGGGTGAAGGTGTGATGTGTGCACGGGGATGTTCACCGCTACCCTTTGGTGTCGGTCCACATTATTTTCAGAGGGGAAAAATTTATAGTGAAGGCGGCGGTTAATCCTCGCCTTACCCACTCTTTAATTTTGGGGACTGATTGGCCGGGATTTCGGGGTTTAATGACACGCCTAGTAGAGAGTGGGTCCTGCCATTTGACAGGGGGAGGTCCCGGTGTCGCTTTGGCGGGAGCAGCTGTCACAGCGCCGTCTACGTCATCTCCGCGTCAGAGTGAGGAGCCGCCGGCTCCTCCTCTCTCTATTGGGGAATCCCTCGCGGATTTCCCATTAGAGCAGTCGCGAGACGAGACTCTGCGGCATGCGTTTGACCAAGTGAGAGTAATCGATGGTCAAACGCTCCAGCCGAACGCCACCCCGTCCTTCCCCTACTTCGCGATTATGAAGGATAGATTATACCGAGTGACGCAGGACACTCAAACTAAAGAGCGAGTCACGCAGCTTTTAATTCCGAAAAGCCGCCGGGAATTGGTATTCCAGGCGGCTCACTTTAATCCCATGGCTGGACACTTGGGGCAGGATAAAACACTAGCCCGGATAATGGCCCGATTCTATTGGCCGGGGATTCGCGGCGATGTCCGTAGGTGGTGTACGGCATGCCGCGAATGCCAGTTAGTAAACCCAGCGGCCATTCCAAAAGCGCCTTTGCGCCCTCTACCGTTAATCGAGACCCCGTTTGAGAGAATTGGGATGGATCTCGTCGGGCCATTAGATCGGTCAGCACGAGGGTACCGCTTTATATTAGTTCTGGTGGACTATGCAACGCGATACCCGGAAGCAGTGCCTCTGCGCAATATCTCAGCACGCAGTATTGCAGAGGCACTCTTCCGCGTCATCTCCCGAGTTGGAATCCCGAAAGAGATTCTGACTGATCAAGGCACTACGTTTATGTCACGAACACTGCGCGAACTGTATGGGTTATTGGGGATTAAGCCGATCTGCACCAGCGTGTATCACCCACAAACGGACGGTTTGGTAGAACGATTCAACCGCACCCTCAAAAATATTATTAAAAAATTCGTAAGTGAGGACGCACGTAATTGGGATAAGTGGCTCGAACCCTTGCTGTTCTCAGTGCGAGAGGTCCCCCAAGCCTCCACGGGGTTCTCCCCGTTCGAATTATTATATGGGCGTAAGCCGCGTGGCATCCTGGACGTGCTGTGGGAAAATTGGGAGGAGGGACCTTCACAAAGTAAGAATGAAATTCAGTACGTTATGGACCTGCGCGTAAAACTCCACACGCTCACCCACCTAACTCAGGAGAATTTGCGGCAGGCCCAGGAACGGCAAGCCCGCCTGTACAACAAGGGTACGCGCCTTAGAGAGTTCACTCCGGGAGATAAGGTACTCGTACTGTTGCCCACGTCGAGCTCCAAATTGATCGCCAAGTGGCAAGGACCCTTTGAGGTCACACGGCGAGTCGGGGATGTCGACTATGAGGTGAGGCGAACGGACAGGGGTGGGGCGCTACAGATTTACCACCTCAATCTGCTTAAACTCTGGAACGAGGAGGTCCCCGTGGCATTGGTGTCGGTAGTTCCGGAGAAGGCGGAGCTGGGGCCGGAGGTTCAAAAAGGAACATTGGCATCACGTACCTCTCCGGTCCCCTGTGGAGACCACCTCTCCCCGACCCAACTCACGGAGGTCGCCCAGTTGCAGACCGAGTTTTTGGATGTGTTCTCGCCCCTGCCCGGTCGCACTAACCTCATAGAGCACCACATAGAGACACCCCCGGGGGTGGTAGTGCGTAGCCGCCCTTACAGGCTACCCGAACACAAAAAAAAGGTGGTTCGGGAAGAACTTCAGACCATGCTCGAAATGGGCATCGTCGAGGAGTCCCACAGTGACTGGAGCAGCCCGGTGGTCTTGGTACCCAAGGCCGACGGGTCGGTCCGGTTCTGTGTGGACTATAGAAAAGTCAACGCGGTGTCTAAATTTGACGCGTACCCAATGCCTCGTATTGATGAGCTGCTCGACCGACTCGGCACTGCTCGATTTTATTCGACACTGGATTTGACGAAGGGATATTGGCAGATCCCCTGGACTCCACTATCCCGAGAAAAAACGGCCTTTTCCACACCATTTGGTTTACACCAATTCGTCACCCTTCCGTTTGGGCTGTTTGGGGTGCCCGCGACGTTTCAGCGGCTGATGGACAGAGTCCTCCGCCCTCACGCCACGTATGCGGCAGCATATTTAGATGACATCATCATCTATAGCAATGACTGGCAGCGGCACCTCGAACATCTGAGGGCCGTCCTTAGGTCGCTGAGGCGAGCGGGGCTCACAGCCAACCCAAAGAAGTGTGCGATTGGGCGGGTGGAAGTACGGTACCTGGGCTTCCACTTGGGCAACGGGCAGGTGCGTCCCCAAATTAATAAGACAGCAGCAATTGCGGCCTGCCCGAGGCCCAAGACCAAAAAGGGGGTGAGACAGTTCCTGGGGCTGGCTAGCTATTATCATAGGTTTATACCTAATTATTCGGACGTCACCAGCCCGCTGACTGATCTCACTAAAAAGGGGGCACCAGATCCGGTCCAGTGGACGGAGCAGTGCCAGCGGGCTTTCTCAGAGGTAAAGGCTGCACTGTGTGGGGGGCCACTTCTACACTCCCCTGACTTTTCTCTCCCCTTTGTGTTGCAGACCGATGCGTCGGACAGAGGGCTGGGGGCGGTTTTGTCCCAGGAGGTGGAGGGGGAGGACCGCCCTGTCCTGTATATCAGCAGGAAGCTGTCAGTGCGTGAGGGGCGCTACAGCACCATAGAGAAGGAGTGTCTGGCCATCAAGTGGGCGGTTCTCGCCCTCCGGTACTACCTACTGGGGCGCCCTTTCACCCTCTGTTCGGACCACGCGCCCCTCCAGTGGCTCCACCGCATGAAAGATGCCAACGCGCGGATCACCCATTGGTATCTGGCACTCCAACCCTTTAATTTCAAGGTGGTCCACAGGCCGGGGGCGCAGATGGTCGTGGCGGACTTCCTCTCCCGTCAAGGGGGGGGGGAGTCGGCTGCAGGCCGGACAGCCGCCCGGCCTGAGTCGGGCGGTGGGGGTATGTGGCAGCGGGGGCGTGGTCAAGCGCCGGTCTGTGACAGGAGGGCGGAGTCAGGGAAGGTAAGTGGCAGAATCACGACACCTGAGAACAATTAACCTGTGTTTGTGTGTGTCTTCCCAGTGACCGCGCCCTATTTAAGGAGGGAGAGGGAGAGCAGAGGGGTGATCTCCGGACTAGACGCTGGCTGTGTGTGTCTGTCTAGGCAATATAACGTTGTTCACTGAAAAGTGTGGCAATAAAGCCATTTTGCAAACCTGATCTCTGTCCTGCCGTCCTCAGTGCTCCACCCACACGTAGGGAGTCTTACAATATATATATATAATTTTTTTTTATTATTATTATGTGGGTCAATCCATGTGAAATCACCAGAGGCCTCGCCACTGACCATATGATTTGCTTCATACTTTCTGGAAATATTGTCAGTGTGCCCAATAAATAGTGTACAAATTTTTAGGCTTGTACCTTCATTAGTTTCTGAGATGTAGGGGCTTTTAAAAAAAGGGGGTGTGGCTCCAATTTCACTGTTAAAACGCGTGCTACAGAAAACGGACCTAAATTCCATGTCATTACTTTTAAACTATTCATGCAAGATGCATGAAATTTTCAAGGATTCTTCAATGCCAGATGCCTTTAAATACTAAAATAGAAAGTTCACAGTTCAACATTTGCCATGTTATGTCTCGCTGAAAATCATTAAAAAAAATGTGCGTTGGAGCAACTTTGACTCCCCATATCTCCACATTAAAGCACACCAGAGCTTTCAAATTTTCTTATTTATTACTCATGTTATAGTACTCTTTAGGCAACTAGGTATGTGTACAAAAGAAATCAAACTTTCTGATTTATTAGGCTTTAAAAAAAACATTTTGCGCCTATAATTCAAATGCATATTACAAATGTATGACAAGGTCTACCATAAAAACAATTATACCACTGGAAAGATATTGTTTTGATTAGCAAATGCACAAAATATGAAGTTGGTACCCTAAACCAAATTGTAAATATTAATGTATCAAATACAGCATGTTTTACAATAGACGGAAATGCTGTTTTAAGGCATATAATCTACTAGCAGACAAACTAGCAAAACATCATTTCATTGCCAAACACCAGAGTGGATATTTGAAGAATTTGAAGGAAAATCTGTCAGTGGATGAATGTATTATGCTTTTGGATTTTGCCGAAAACTATTCATTCTGTGTACAGGATTCTGCCCAGGGATACCACTAGGACAACAGCCAATGCACTCTTCACCCATTTGCAGTGTACATTAGAGCAAAGAATGAAGATGGTACAAAAGTAATGAACTGCATCTCTATCTGCATAATAAGTGACTGCCTTAAGCATGATACAGTGGCCGTACATGCATTCTTCAAAAAGGTTTTACCATATGTATGCCATTTCCATCCCCATCTGAAAAAGGTCATTTACTTCAGTGACGGATCAGCAGCCCAATACAAAAACTGTAAAAATTTCACAAATCTAATAAAGGCAAGGCAAGTTTATTTATATAGCGCATTTCATACACAGTGGCAGTTCAATGTGCTTTACAGAACAGCAAAACAGTGAACAATAGAAAATAAAATTACATAAAATAAATGGGGAAGAAGAGAGAAAAAAATAAGAATTAAACAATAGTAGAAATAAAATAATAAAATGAAGTAAAAGTTCAGTAAAAAACAGCAGAATAAAATAGAATAAAAGTTAAGTAAATTTTAAAACATGCAGAGACTGTAAAAGTTAAGTAAAGTTTAAAATGTAAAGATGACGATATTTATCAGTTAGCAGAAAGCATCTGAGAACAGCTTGGTCTTTAGTCTAGATTTGAAGCTGCCAACAGCAGGAGCATTTTTGATGTCCTCTGGGAGTTGGTTCCATAGCTGTACTGCATAGTAGCTAAAAGCTGCTTCACCACACTTTGTTTTAACAACAGGTTTTACCAGTAAATTTTGCCGCTGCGATCTGGTAGATCTGATTGGGTTAGGCCGCTGCAACATATCAGAGAGGTAATTGGGCCCTGTACCATTTAGAGATTTGTACACCAGCAGCAATGCTTTAAAATCAATTCTGTAGCTTACTGGAAGCCAGTGAAGGGACCTTAGAATTGGAGTAATGTGCTCTGTTCTTTTTATTCGTGTGAGAACCCTAGCCGCTGCATTTTGAATCACCTGAAGTCGTTTGATGGTCTTTTTTGGCAGGCCTGTGAAAAGGCCATTGCAGTAATCAACCCTACTAGAGATGAAGGCATGTATAAGTTTTTCCAGATCATTTTTTTGACATAAGTCCTCTTAGTTTGGAAATGTGTTTTAGGTGATAAAATGCCGATTTAGTGATTGCTTTCATGTGACTGTCAAAGTTTAGCTCGTTGTCAATGAAAACACCAAGATTTTCAATCATATCTTTTGTTTTAATCCCCTTTGTGTCAAGAATAGTGGTAATCCTGAGTCTTTCATCTTTTTTCCCAAATAGAATTACTTCTGTTTTATCTGTGTTCAGCTGAAGAAAATTTTGTGACATCCAGTTGTTGATTTGGTCGATACACTGGTAGAGACATTCAAGGGGGGCATAATCATTAGGTGATAGAGCAAAATAAATTTGGGTGTCATCTGCATAGCAGTGATACAAAATTGAGTTGTTCTTGATAATTTGTCCAAGTGGGAGCATATAAAGGTTGAATAGTAATGGTCCAAGGATCGACCCCTGGGGGACACCACAGGTCAAGGACATTGATGTTGAGGTACAATTTCCCAGGGTAACTGTGGGTGCAATTGGTCTTAAGTGATCAGTCTCATTAAATCAGTCTCATTAATAATACCATTAATTTTGGTGTTTAATAATAAATTACCAAACAGCTAAATTATGGTATATTCCAAATTATTATGATCACTACTGATGCAGCAATAATGTATTACTTACCGTATTACTACACTACAGCCAATAGCACTCATATACACTTGGGTGAAGGCAATTTTGGAATTCTTTGAGATTGTGTGACTTCAAGAATACAGTAGCAAACAACAGACAAACACAGTTTAACAGAATAATTGAATTTATTATAACAATGGTACTAAATGGGTAATAGCAGTTGAATACATTCAATATGGTCAGCAGCGATATATACAAGGCATAAACAGTGAGGTAGTATAAGAAGAGCGTGTGTGTGTGTGAGCGTGTGTCTGTGTGTGGATGTGTGTGTGTGTGTATGGGGGGGGGTGTATGTGTGTGTTGTAAATAACTCAGAGATTGGAATGTTATCTAAGGTGTTGGGGGGAAGGGAGAATCATCTCGTGGTCTTCTTGAGACAAAGGAATTCGTCATGGTTGCTAATCCACTCTCTATAACATTACCAAATCCACTGAAATCTTGATGAGGTCAAAATGTGTGTAATAATGAAATTAAGGGATGTTAGTGAAGATAGAAAAAGAGCGAGAGCAATGTGAGTAGGCCGCCGCCACCTCTGTCAGTGCCTGATCCACGGCCAGATCCAGCTCCTGCGCCCTCAACCCATCCTAGCTTGGTGGGCCTAGATAAACCCTCACAGCCAACATCAGAGTTTAAATTCCCCTCACGGTGTTGTGGAAATGAAAGTTTTTCCCATTCTGTGAAACCGACTTGGTTTATGAGATGGCAGTGGCTGCATTATGTTGAGGACAAGGATGTAATTTACTGCTTTGTGTGCTTGAAAGTGGTCGAAAAAAACTCGCACAAAGAGACAAAATTAAAAAAGATAACCCCTTTATCAACACTGGATTTACAAATTGGCGCAGGGCCGCAGAAAAATTTAACGAGCATGAGAGATCCGACTTTCACCGTGAATGCGTTCAAAAGTTGGCTGCTTTGCAGGATGTCCCAATAGATGCTCGGTTATCCCATGCGGGTGCCAAAATGCAGCTCACAGCGCGACACTGCTTGGAGCTTCTCTTCAGGACCATTCGATTCCTGGGCAGTAAAGGCAATGCCTTCAGAGGCGACACAACACGAGAAGGAATACTTTATGAATTAATGCTGGAGCGTACCTATGACCTCCCCGAAGAACGAAAATGGATTGAAGGGAGAAAAAACTGGATGTCAGCCACAATCCAAAATGAAATCATTCAAAAGTTCGCCCATGCCATCCAAAATGAAATTGTTGCCCGCTCAGCTCACTGTCGATTTTATGGTCTGACAGCTGATGGCACGACCGACATCAGCAACACAGAGCAGTTCTCCTGCAGTCTCAAGTATGTTGACAGCAGCCTTGTGCCCCACACAGCATTTTTGGGGTTTTACAACGCCCCAGACAGCACAGGAGAAACTCTGTTCAATTGCATTAAGGACATTTTCTTACGACTGAGCCTCCCTATGGAACGGATTACAGGATTTTGTTTTGATGGAGCTGCCAATATGTCTGGGCGTTTTTCAGGTGTGCAAGCTCGGCTGAAGGAGGTGAACCCACAGTCACTTTATGTACATTGTGCCAACCATTCTCTGGATTTAATTCTTCAAGAAGCCGCGCGTGAAGTTAGCCTTGTGGCCGACACCCTGAACTTTGTTCAGGGCGTCTCAGCGGTAATCAGAGAGTCATCAAAACGAAAAGATCTCTACCAGACGTTTTTTGGCTGCGATGAGGTTGCTATCAATATTTTGGGCCTTTGCCCCACATGGTGGTGCATTCGTGACATGGCCATCAAACGCGTCACTGCAGCTTACCCTTCTCTGCTGTCTACATTACATGAGTTGCAGGATGACAAGAGTGTCAGGGGAGACAGCAGAGCAAAAATCGGGGGACTCTACAAACAGGCTTTAAAAGGGAGAACATACTTCGGTCTTCTTTGCTGTCATGCCTTGTTCGAGCCCTGCGAAGCAGTTGCCACAAGCCTACAGAGTGCCACAGCAACTGCACAAGGTGCATTGGAATGCATACAGGTGCTGAGAGAGCAAATCACCACACTCCGGGATGACACCGTTGTGGATGAGCTGATTGGCAAGATTGAAACCCGAGCATCACAAAACGCCCTGAAAATGCCAGACACCACCGTGAGAGTCAGCAAAACCCCAGCTCATCTCCACCAAACTACCAACCCAGAGGCCATGGCCAGTTGTGCACTGGTGGATTGGTGTCGTAGCTTTTTTGAGGCTGTTGATGTCATATTGACAGAGCTGGAATGACGATTTGATCAGGGCAGTATGGAACTTGCAGCGAAACGGGAGAGAGCTGTTATCAAAGCGGCAGAAGGAATGCGAGTCAATCTGGAGGAACTTCAACTCCCGCAGGAGGTTGACACAGAGCGCCTTGAACTCCAGCTCAAAATGCTTGGGCCAAGCATCGCAAACCATCTCTGCCATGTCACAAAAGACAAAGGGTCTAAGGGTGTCACAGTCCAAAATGTGGTGTCGTGTTTGACCGAGCTCCAACCCCAAACAAGAGCCATGTTTTCAGAGGCAGAAAAACTGATAGTTATGCCTGTGCCTACCCATCTCCATGGCATCATCTGAGCACACTTTCTCCGCCTTGCGTCTTTTGAAAACATGGATACGCAGCACCATGACCCAGAAAAGACTCACACACCTTTCTTTGATGCATGCCCACACTGCAATTCTGAACTCTTTGGACATTCATTCCCTCATGAGAGACTTTATCTCCACAAACCCGGAGCGCACCTCGACCTTTGGACACCTGTAACCAGGCACTGATAGCAGCTCAGTTATGGTCCGCACATTTCTGTTCATGTTCGCGTTAACAGTTTAATAGCCTACTAACTTGGTTGGGATGGAGAGTCTTATGGAAAGGAATTTTTATAATCTTATTTTTTGTGCTTTGTGCGTGCACGATATGGAGAGCTGTTTTTTTTTTTTGAAGATTATTTCATTATTGCCAGAGACAAGTTTTTGCAGTAAATTTTAAATTGGCAATTTGAAGTTGTATATGTCAATAAAATGTTGAATATCAAGATATCCATTTATTTATTGGATGATTACTGAAGTTAACGGTGGTCCATTGGTGTGACTTTCAGCATACTAACTAACTTCAAAAAGCTTGGCACTGATACATGTAGTCAATGAGGCCTGTGTCTTGGTACAGCAAACAAAAATACGTTGGTGATGTGTGTAGCTGCATCTTAATTTTCTTGAATTGGCCTCAATGGCTACACGATTATTTCCTCCAAGGCTGACATGGTGCTTTTGACAGTAATTTTATTTATTGGTGATTCTTTATGTTGCCAAATAGAGATATATTATTAAGCAAGTCTATGGGCATTAATGCATGTTTTAGATATGGCTTTGGATTGGTTATATAGCCTAGGGAATACAGATGACATTTTTGACTTACATCAGAATATTATAGATTACAGCACCCCCTGTTAAAAACTACCTCCAGCGGCCCTGCGGTCACGTGACGTGACGTAGGTGATCATGGCCGCCATGACGTAGGTCATTGTGGAAGTTAGTTGATGGGATTTGTAGTTCTAGACGGGGACTGTGGCTGTACCTACATAACAAAGAAGCTTCTGTCTTTTAAGTATGATTTTAACCAATTGATAACTTTATCAGTCAACCCAACCAAGCATTCAGGTCGATATAGCAGTATGTTGTGATCAACAGTATCAAAAGCTGCACTGAGGTCCAGTAACACCAGGACCGATGTTTTGCCTGCATCAGTATTAAGACGTATGTCATTTATAACTTTAATCAGCGCTGTTTCAGTGCTATGATTGGCACGAAATCCTGACTGAAAGTTATCAAAACAGCTGTTTGATATCAAGAAGGCAGTTAATTGATTGAAGACAATTTTTTCAAGAATTTTCCTGATGAATGGTAGATTTGATATTGGCCTGTGGTTGTTTAATACTGAAGCATCCAGATTATTCTTTTTAAGTAGAGGCTTTACAACGGCTTTTTTCAGGGACACAGGAACAATGCAAGTCTCTAGGGATGTATTTATGATCTGAAGCACATCTGTAATTATGAGGTGAAGAACAGACTTAAAAAAGTTGGTGGGCAGAATGTCCAATTCAGATGTTCAGGAACTGAGATTTTGTACAGTTTTTTCAAGAGTCTCGTAATCAATCAAACAAAATTCTGACATTGTGTTGAAATTGTCTGTCTGTGTCACTGGTGATTTGCAGCTTTTCAGTTATTTGCAACTGAGATATATTATGAGCAATATTCTGCCGTATTTTATCAATTTTACCTTTGAAGAAGGATGCAAACTCATTGCATTTATTAACTGAGAGAAGTTCAGGTGCTAATTGTGGCAGATCACAGAATCCAGGGACACATGTCTGCCCAGGGGCATTTTGAGTTATTGACAGATTCAGAAAGTACAGTTTCTAAGCTTTCCAATGATGCCTTCCATGTGGAGATCTGACAATATTTGAAGAATGTGTGGCCTTTTGAAAGTGTATACTTCTTAAAACAGAAAAGGGAGAAAATCGCCCTCAAAGTTTTCCATCTCAGCTACTCTGGGTGTAGGGCGGGCACATAATGGTGCTCATCTGCATGACATTAAGGAAAGCCCTACCCCCTACTAGCTAGCATGATACTACTTTCATGTAAACAAAGATCACCACGTCAATTTTCCTTCCATGCAAAGTATGCCCAAAACAATTATGAAGTACAAAAATAAGTCCTAAAGTATACTTTAACGTTTTGTGGTTGAAAAATTACTCACACCGTAAGAAAGAAAGATAGCACGATGATGACACAACTAACACAACGCTAGTTTCATGTAAAGCCTCGGTCACAACCGGCCATACAGTACGTGCTCCTACGGCCGGTCTACATGCAAAAAACGCAAGAAATGCACGAGAGTGCGCATGAAACGCACGAGAGTGCGCGTGTGATGTGCTGATTTTCGAGCCGCAGACCGGCCGCAGAGGTTCTTTGTCATGTCAAACAAACTCTACGGGCGCTTACATTTTTTTCAGGTTGCAAGACAAACTTACGGCCAACGCGCGTCTTTCTCCATGAACAGAAAAAATGCAGCGATTTGGGGAAACGCCAAAAATCACACGGCCAAAAAATCGTACGTCCGGTTGTGACCTAGGCTTAACCAAACCACAACACTCTCCATTACATGCAAAAATAACCACACAGCCTTAGATTAATAAACTTACCCCATCAGAAAGAGAAACAGCGTCTTGCACACACCAATGCCTCCGATGGAATGTAATCCTAGAACGGTCCGTGTATCATCTGATCATTCAAGTATTCCATTCAATCTGGAAAACGAGGTTGCGGGTTTTTTGCTAGAAATGGTTATCTCCGATGTAAATACCGTGTGTCTGTTTGCTTCGCGGTGTTTCAGCTCCTCTGCGCTCTGTTTAGTAACTCATTCCATAGTGAAATTACATTCCTGTATGCAGTTAAATAGCCATGCGCTCAACTCGCATCATACAGCTGATTCGCGGGAAAAAAAACAAAAGACTTAAATCATCATGTGAATGGCCCATATGGTAATTTACCTACACCCCCCAGCAGGCTACAGTCCTGACAAAAATGAGACAATTTGCAACAAAAAATGTATGCTTTTCCAACAAAACAATCTATTATCTGAAATACTGATTGCATTCTTCAAGATCTCAACTTGCACATGATGGAAAAAAACAAAAATCACAAATTAAAAAAAAAAAATGCTTCTTTTGCGATTATCTCGGATTCGTTTTGGCCGACATGTGTCCCTGGATTCGGTGAGGGGTCACAATTGTGGTGGGGGATTAGTTAGCTTCTCTACTGTTGAAAATAGCAAACGGGCATTGTTCATATTCCTGTTGATGATGTTGGAGAAGAAAGACTGTTTTGCTTTACCAATTTCATAATTATATTTACAAAGCATCTCTTTATGGATTTGATAATGGATGTGAAGTTTAGATTTGTGCCATTTTCTTTCAGTCTTCCTACATTCTCTCTTTAGCAATTTAACAGCTGGGTATTGCTTCCATGGTGCTTTCTGCTTGTCATTGACTCTTTTGATTTTGAATGGAGCAATATCATCCATAATTTGGGTCATATCTAAATTAAAAATTTCCAGTAAGTCGTCTATAGAGTCTGACATTTTAGTTGAGATCCGAGAGAGAGCTTGCTCAAAGAGAACACGTGTTGTCGTTTATGACTCTCCTACCCATAGTCGTTGAGCTGTTCTGAATGTGAGGGGACATAGAAACATCAGAGAAAAAACAGAAATGATCAGATAAGGCCAGGTCAACAACAGTAGTAGAAACAGTAAAACCCTTTGTGATAACGAGGTCAAGGGTATGACCATGAGAGTGGGTCGGCCCCTATACATGTTGTACTAGGTTGAAGTTGTCAATAAGTGCAAGTAGTTCTCTGGTATAAGTGTTTTCAGGATTATCTACATGCAAGTTAAAATCCCCAGATATAATAAAACAATCAAACTCTAAGCAAATGACTGACAACAGTTCACCAAACTCTTCCAGAAAAACTTTGGCTGAATGTCTCGGAGGCCTATAAATAGTTAATAACAATATGTTAGGACAGCATGTAACAAGTGCACATAAGTGTTCAAAGGATGTAAAATCACCAAGTGAGGACTGTTTACATTGAAAAGAGGCTTTGAATATTTGCGATCCCTCCACCTTTCCCCTGTCGGGTAGCACTCATGAAATTAAAATTTGGGGGAGCTGCTTTAATAAGGGTGGTAGCACTCTTTGCTTGATCCAGCCATGTTTCAGTTAGAAGCAAAAAATCAAGATTGTGTTTGCAAATAAGATCATTAATTAAAAATGACTTGTTTGAAAGTGATCTAACGTTCAGAAGAGCTAGCTTTACAGAAAGTCTAGAAGTAATATCCGCTTGGGCACTCTGATGTTGTTTTGAAACAGAAAGGAGACTATACTGGTTTACCCCCTGGATTAAATATGCTCTATGTTTTCTATTTCTTATCAACACAGGAATAGAGAATGGCATAGGCATAAATCTAATAAAGCATGCAGACGATTTTGGACTTTTGACAGAATGGCATTTCTTTGCCACTTCTCATGGTAAATCACCCTGTGATGGTATTGGAGGCACTGTAAAGCAGTCAGCAGCTCAAGCTAGCTTACAGGCAGTCACGAGTGATCACATACTAACCCCATCTGATCTGTTTTTGTGGGCAGAAAAACATATCAAGAACATCCATTTCATCTGAGTTGGTACAGGGGAAGTTATGGAGAGTGGAAAAGCATTGGAGACAAGATTTTAAAGGTCAGCTACTATTCCTGGAACAGGAGACAACCACTCATTCGTTCCAATCATGTCCAACCAGCTGCAGGTCAGCAGGGTGTCAGGTGGTCCTAGCTTCATTGTGGATATGAGTGGGAATCGGCCACAAGTAATGCATAAAACCCCTGTTTAATCAGCAGTCTCTCTGGCAGATACAATTCCTGGTAAATATGTTGTATGTTTGTATGACAGGCAGTGGTGGAAAGGCAACATTCGTGCATTATCAGAGGAGGAACTAGATGTACAAGTAACATTTATGCATCTTCATGGTCCCTCTCAGACTTACAGCTGGCCCAGGAGAGAGGATAACTGTTGGGTCCCTCTGGTGCATGTCATGAAAATTATTGATGCCCCACTTACATCAACTGGCAGGCAGTATAAACTTCCATCTGATGTGGAAAAGCAGATCAATACACTGTTTAAGCTCTTCAAATAAAGTATTTTTAAGGTTGTTATTTTTCCTACACTGTAGGTTTGTAATTGTATTGTAATATGCCTTAAAACAGCATTTCCGTCTATCATAAAACATGCCGTACTCGTCACTTTATCCGGGGCCAGGTCGCGGAGGCAGCAGTCTGAGCATGGAAGCCCAAACTTCCCTTTCCCCAGGCACCTCGGCCAGCTCCTTGGGAAGAATACCGAGGTGTTCCCAGGCCAGCCGAGAGACATAGTCCCTCCAGCGTGTCCTGGGTCTTCCCCAGGGCCTCCTCCCGGGGGGACATGCCTGGAACACCTCCCCAGGGAGGCATCCAGGAGGCATCCGAAAGAGATGCCCGAGCCACCTCAGCTGATTCCTCTCGATGTGGTGGAGCAGCAGCTCTACTCCGAGCTCCTCCCAAGTGACTGTGCTTCTCACCCTATCTCTAAGGGAGCGCCCAGCCACCCTGCGAAGGAAACTCATTTCGGCCGCTTGTATCCGCGATCTTGTTCTTTTGGTCATTACCCAAAGCTCATGACCATAGGTGAGAGTCAGAATGGAAATCGACTGGTAAATCGAGAGCTTCACCTTTTGGCTCAGCTCCTTCTTCACCACGACGGACCGGTAAAGCGACCACATCACTGCGGAGGCTGCACCGATCCGCCTGTTGATCTCACGTGCTATCCTTCCCTCACTCGTGAACAAGATCCTGAGATGCTTAAACTCCTCCACTTGAGGCAGGACTTCTCAACCAACCTGGAGAGGGCAAGCCACCCTTTTCCAGTCGAGAACCATGGCCTCAGACTTGGAGGTGCTGATTCTCATCCCAGCCACTTCACACTCGACTGCAAACCGCCCCAGTGCATGCTGAAGGTCCTGGTTTGAAGAAGCCAACAGGACAACATCATCCGCAAAAAGCAGAGATGAAATCCTGTGGTTCCCAAACAGGATTCCTTCTGGCCCCTGGCTGTGCCTAGAAATTCTGTCCATAAAAATTATGAACAGAACCGGTGACAAAGGGCATCTCTGCCGGAGTCCAACATGCACTGGGAACAGGTCTGACTTACATGCCGTACTTGATACCTTAATATTTATAGTTTGGTTTAGGGTACCAACTTCATATTTTGTGGATTTGCTAATCAAAACAAGATCTTTCCAGTGGTATAATTGTTTTTATGGTAGACCTTGTCATACATTTGTAATATGCATTTGAATTATAGGCACAAAATGTTTTTTTAAAGCCTAATAAATCAGAAAGTTTGAGTTCTTTTGAACACATATCTAGTTGCCTAAAGAGTACTATAACATGAGTAATAAATAAGAAAATTAGAAAGATCTGGTGTGCTTTAATGTGGAAATATGGGGGCGTCAAAGTTGCTCCAAAGCACATTTTTATGATTTTCAGCAAGCCATAACTTGGCAAATATTGAACTGTGAACTTTCTATTTTAGTATTTAAAGGCATCTGGCATTGAAGAACAATCCTTGAAAATTTAATGTATCTTGCATGAGTAGTTTAAAAGTAATGACTTATGGAAGTTAGGTCCGTTTTCTGTAGCACATGTTTCAACAGTGAAATTGGGGCCACGCCCCTTTTTTAAAGCCCCTATATCTCAGAAACTAATGAAGGTACAAGCCTAAAATTTTGTACACTATTTATTGGGCACACTGACAATATTTCCAGAAAGTATTAAGCAAATCTGAGATGGTCAGTGGCGAACATTTTTCTAAATCTAGTGATTTGGGGCGGTATTACCCACGTGTGTAAAATAAATGATATATATTATTTATTTTACACACAGTGTACATGTTTAATAAGCTGGTAATTGGTCCAAAACCACTTATGGGTAAGTTTAAGCTTGGAATATACAGTCCTGTGCAAAAGTCTTAGGCACCCTATTTTTTTCATGTAAACTTTTGTTATAGATTTCTATTTTATGACTTCTACATTGAGTCAGTACAAAAACATTTTAGATTTTCAAGCATTTGTTTTCCAGCACAAAATAAAATGTTACGGAAAAAAAATGATTGTATCTGAGCAACATATTATATAAGAGACCACTTTTCAGATTAAAAAAGAAAAACTAATGAAGGCTGCTGGGTTTTGCTGCAAAATTAAGAAGCAAGTGTGACTGTCAGTGTGTAGAAGAACTGTGGCTGGCTCTGCAAGATGCTCAGTAAAACCTACAGCTCATTTCCTTACAAAACTGCACTAATTGTACCTGAACCTTTTTTTTTTTTTAAGCAAAGGGTCATCTCACACCAAATTTGACTTTGTTTCTTTTATTATGGCTTACTGCTGTTTATATATTTTTTTAATGTTGAAACGTTTTCATTTAATTATTTTTAAGCCATTTTTGGTCTACAGCATTTCTTTACATGTGTCTAAGGCTTCTGCACAGTACTGTATATATTTAGGCACTGCCTAAAAGCAGAGCTTCTGATGAGTGTGAAATGTGTTCATAAATAATCCCCTGTTAATTAAAAAAATTAAATAAGCTCTAGATAAAAACCCATCTATCTTATGTAAATAAAGATACAAATTTCATTGTCCAGTGGCCAGTTGTTTGAGATGTTGCCTTGCACTTATGATCGGGTTTCCTGTAGTCACAAAATACATTTAAAAAAAAAATGGGTCAATGCATTACCATATTCTCAATTTCACTCCATGCGTTGGGAGCTCAGCTATAAATCCTGACAGATCATTGACATGACTCTTTAAACTTTTTCTAATGCTTTTATTTCATGTCTTGGTGGGTCAACTGGTTTGGATATCATTTTGTGGGTCTAACCCGCCAGATGCGAGTCAGTTGGGAGGTCTGCCATAAAGGCTTGGGTTGACCCTGTATTTAAAGCCAGTGCCGCCTTTGTCCATGATGTCAGGGAAAATTCAAGCAGCAGCCACATTCTCAATTAAAAAAAAAAATTGTAAACCTCCACAAGTCTGGTTACTCTTTAGAAGCAATTACCAAACATCTAAAGGTACCACAAGCATCTGTTCAAACAATTGTATGCAAATATAAAAATCTTGGGAACACACAGCCACTACATTAGTCAGGAAGGAGGCACAAGTTAACTCCTAGGGATCAACAAACTTTGGTCTGAAAGTTTCAAGTGCCAAGACAACAACAAAGGAGCTGATGAAGTAGTTTGAGGCATATCCACCATTAAGAGCCTTTTGGAGGAGTGTTCTCTGGTCATATGAAACAAAGACCGAACTGTTTGGCCATAATGATCAGTGCTAAGAATGGAGGGAAAAGAGTGAGGCTTTTAATCTGAAGAACAACTGTGAAGCATGGAGGTATTAGCATCATGTTTTTGGGGTGTTTTGCTTGAAAAGGGACTGGTGCACTTGCCTTCTTTGTCCATGATGTCAGGGAAAATTCAAGCAGCAGCCAGGTTCTCAGTAAAAAAAATTAAATTTGTAAACCTCCAAAAGATGGCATCATGAGGAAGGAGGATTATTTAGAAATACTAAATACTAAGGCAACAGCTCAAAAGTTGGTTGCAACTAGGTCTTCCAACAGGACAATGATCCTAAGCATACCTCTGAAGTTGTAACAAAATGGTTTATAGACAACAAAGTGAAAGTATTGGAGTGGCTATCACAAAAGCCCTATATTTGAACCCCCACAGAAAATGTGTACAGGACTGAAAAAGCAAGCCTGAGCAAGGAGGCAAAAACTCTGAGTTAAGCCAGTTGAGAGGTATTAGCAAAAAAATTATAGCAAAGTACTGTGAGAAGTTTGTGGAAGCCCAAGCATTTGATTCATGTTGAAGCAAATATTGACAACTGAAAATCTGTTAGTGAATCAAATAGTGAATCAAAGCTTAAATAAAACTGTTTCTTAAATATTATTGTGAAATTAAAGTGAAATTAACATGGCATCCATCCATCATCTACAACCCCGATTCCAAAAAAGTTGGGACAAAGTACAAACTGTAAATAAAAACAGAATGCAATTATGTGGAAGTTTCAGAATTCCATATTTTATTCAGAATAGAACATAGATGACATAGCAAATGTTTAAACTGAGAAAATGTATCATTTAAAGAGAAAAATTAGGTGATTTTAAATTTCATGACAACAACACATCTCAAAAAAGTTGGGACAAGGCCATGTTTACCACTGTGAGACATCCCCTTTTCTCTTTACAACAGTCTGTAAACGTCTGGGGACTGAGGAGACAAGTTGCTCAAGTTTAGGGATAGGAATGTTAACCCATTCTTGTCTAATGTAGGATTCTAGTTGCTCAACTGTCTTAGGTCTTTTTTGTTTTGTTTTCTACGGGTGAAAGATCTAGACTGCAGGCTGGCCAGTTCAGTACCCGGACCCTTCTTCTATGCAGCCATGATGCTATAATTGATGCAGTATGTGGTTTGGCATTGTCATGTTGGAAAATGCAAGGTCTTCCCTGAAAGAGACATCATCTGAATGGGAGCATATGTTGCTCTAGAACCTGGATATACCTTTCAGCATTGATGGTGTCTTTCCAGATGTGTAAGCTGCCCATGCCACATGAACTAATGCAACCCCATACCATCAGAGATGCAGGCTTCTGAACTGAGCGCTGATAACAACTTGGGTCGTCCTTCTCCTCTTTAGTCCGAATGACACGGCGTCCCTGATTTCCATAAAGAACTTCAAATTTTGATTCGTCTGACCACAGAACAGTTTTCCACTTTGCCACAGTCCATTTTAAATGAGCCTTGGCCCAGAGAAGACGTCTGCGCTTCTGGATCCTGTTTAGATACGGCTTCTTCTTTGAACTATAGAGTTATAGCTGGCAACAGCGGATGGCACGGTGAATTGTGTTCACAGATAATGTTCTCTGGAAATATTCCTGAGCCCATTTTGTGATTTCCAATACAGAAGCATGCCTGTATGTGATGCAGTGCCGTCTAAGGGCCCGAAGATCATGGGCACCCATTATGGTTTTCCAGCCTTGACCCTTACGCACAGAGATTCTTCCAGATTCTCTGAATCTTTTGATGATATTATGCACTGTAGATGATGATACTGTATGTTCAAACTCTTTGCAATTTTACACTGTCGAACTCCTTTCTGATATTGCTCCACTATTTGTTGGCGCAGAATTAGGGGGATTGGTGATCCTCTTCCCATCTTTACTTCTGAGAGCCACTGCCACTCCAAGATGCTCTTTTTATACCCAGTCATGTTAATGACCTATTGCCAATTGACCTAATGAGTTGTAATTTGGTCCTCCAGCTGTTCCTTTTTTGTACCTTTAACTTTTCCAGCCTCTTATTGCCCCTGTCCCAACTTTTTTGAGATGTGTTGCTGTCATGAAATTTCAAATGAGCCAATATTTGGCATGAAATTTCAAAATGTCTCGCTTTCAAGATTTGATATGTTGTCTATGCTCTATTGTCAATACAATATCAGTTTTTGAGATTTGTAAATTATTGCATTCCATTTTTATTTACAATTTGTACTTTGTCCCAACTTTTTTGGAATCGGGGTTGTATTCCGCTTATCCATTGTGGAGGAGCTGGAGCCAAATCCCAGCTGACATTGGATGGGATACACCCTGGGAAGTTTGCCAATCTATGACAAGGCTAACACGAACATTTACACTAGCATTCACACCTATGGCTAATTTAGAGTAGCCAGTTAACCTAGTCTGCATGTCTTTGGGCTGCAGGAAGAAACTGGAGAACCCAGAGGAAACCCATATAGGCATGGGGAGAACCTACAAGTTCCTCACAAAAAAGGCCCTGGTTGGCCAGCACACAGGTAATAAGTCAGAACATTCTCGCTGCGAGGTGACAGTGCTAAGCACTGCACCACCGTAACACCCATCTTAACACAGTAAATGTTTGTAACATGAAATGTGAGGAGTTGCAGAAAATTGAGCTTGAATATGTTTAGCCAAGGTGTATGTAAAGTTTTGGCCTCAACTGTAATCGTTCATGACATTTCACTTGACCACTAGAATCGTAGGACCGAAAGTTTTTTTGTTTTTTTGTTACTTGGCAGTCCTCATGCATCACTAGAAAGGGTTTTATTTTCACATAAATCAGCTGCACATCAGGAAAACCAAGAGAAGATGAATTGAGCATTTTACAAATGAAGAATTTCACCTTTCCAGTGGCAAGACACACAAAAAGCAACGTACATACCGTTAAGGACATCTGCATTTTCATTATTAGTTGTTGCTACAATAACGTGACCAGACATCCCAGTTTGACCGGGACAGTCCCGATTTTGAGTTGCGTGTCCCCAGTCCCGACAAAGGTCCGTCGGGACGCTGAAATGTCCTGGTTTAAACCAAACACTAAAAACTGTCCCAGTTACAGCGATCATATATAGCCAACGAGATGTCAATAAAGCTTCTAGCAATTCAGCATCAATGTGTGTGTGTATGTGTGTGCGCAGTCAACCTTACAATGTATCTATTTGTAAAATGTTGCAATATAGAGGCCGCGTAATAACGTTTTTTTTTCACGAGTGACTGTCAACTACAACGCGACAATGCCGAAGAGATGTTAAAGACCACCTCAAAACAGCGAAGCACAAGCAGTGGGTAGAGGCAGGGGCTAGCAGTGTGGCCACTTACAGTGGTACTTGAAAGTTTGTGAACCCTTTAGAATTTTCTATATTTCTGCATAAATATGACCTAAAACATCATCAGATTTTCACACAAGTCTTAAAAATAAAGAGAACCCAGTTAAACAAATGAGACAAAAATATTACACTTGGTCATTTATGTATTGAGGAAAATGATCCAATATTACATATCTGTGAGCAGCAAAAGCATGTGAACCTCTAGGATTAGCAGTTAATTTGAAGGTGAAATGAGAGTCAGGTGTTTTCAATCAATGGGATGACAATCAGGTGTGAGTGGGCACCCTGTTTTATTTAAAAAACAGGGATATATCAAAGTCTGATGGCACGGTGGTGTAGTGGTTAGCGCTGTCGCCTCACAGCAAGAAGGTCCGGGTTCGAGCCCCATGGCCGGTGAGGGCCTTACTGTGTGGAGTTTGCATGTTCTCCCCATGTCCGCGTGGGTTTCCTCCGGGTGCTCCGGTTTCCCCCACAGTCCAAAGACATGCAGGTTAGGTGAACTGGTGACTCTAAATTGACCATAGGTGTGAATGTGAATGGTTGTCTGTGTCTATGTGTCAGCCCTGTGATGACCTGGTGACTTGTCCAGAGTGTACCCCACCTTTTGCCCGTAGTCAGCTGGGATAGGCTACAGCTTGCCTGCGACCCTGTAGAACAGGATAAAGCAGCTAGAGATAATGAGATGAGATGAGATGAGATGAGATATCAAAGTCTGATCTTCACAATACATGTTTGTGGAAGTGTATCATGGCACGAACAAAGGAGATTTCTGAGGACCTCAGAAAAAGTGTTGTTGATGCTCATCAGACTGGAAGAGGTTAGAAAACCAGCTCTAAAGAGTTTGGACTCCACCAATCCACAGTCAGACAGATTGTGTACAAATGGTGTAAATTCAAGACCATTGTTACCCTCTCCAGGAGTGGTCGACCAACAAAGATCACTCCAAGAGCAAGGCGTGTAATAATCGGCGAGGCCACAAAGGACCCCAGGGTAACTTTTAAGCAACTGAGGCCTCTCTCACTGGCTAATGTCAATGTTCATGAGTCCACCATCAGGAGAACACTGAACAACAATGGTGTGCATGGCAGGGTTGCAAGGAGAAAGCCACCAGTCTCCAAAAAGAACATTGCTGCTCATCTGCAGTTTGCTAAAGATCACATAGACAAGCCAGAAGGCTATTGGAAAAATGTTTTGTGGACAGATGACACCAAAATAGAACCTTTTGGTTTAAATGAGAAGCGTTATGTTTGGAGAAAGGAAAACACTGCATTCCAGCATAAGAACCTTATCCCATCTGTGAAACATGGTGGTGGTAGTATCATGGTTTGGACCTGTTTTGCTGCATCTGGGCCAGGATGGCTTGCCATCATTGATGGAACAATGAATTCTGAATTATACCAGTGAATTCTAAAGGAAAATGTCTGGACATCTTTCTATGAACTGAATCTCAAGAGAAGGTGGGTCATGCAGCAAGACAACGACCCTAAGCACACAAGTCATTCTACCAAAGAATGGTTAAAGAAGAATAAAGTTAATGTTTTGGAATGGCCAAGTCAAAATCCTGACCTTAATCCAATCGAAATGGACCTGAAATGAACAGTTCGTGTGAGGAAACCCACCAACATTCCAGAGTTGAAGCTGTTCTGTAGCGAGGAATGGGCTAAAATTCCTCCAAGCAAGTGTGCAGGACTGATCAGCATTTACAGGAAACGTTTAGTTGCAGTTATTGCTGCACAAGGGGGTCACACTAGATACTGAAAGCAAAGGTTCACATACTTTTGCCACTCACAGACATGTAATATTGGGTCATTTTCCTCAATAAATAAATGACCAAGTATAATATGTTTGTCTCATTTGTTTAACTGGGTTCTCTTTATCTACTTTTAGGACTTGTGTGAAAATCTGATGATGTTTTAGGTCATTGTGGCAGCGGGGGCGTGGTCAAGCACTGGTCTGTGACAGGAGGGCGGAGCCAGGGAAGGTGAGTTGCAGAATCGCTACACCTGATGGTGATTAACCTGTGTTTTGTGTGTTTTCCCAGTAACCGCTCCCTATTTAAGGAGGCAGAGGGAGAGCAGAAGGAGCGCAACCCAGGACCAGAACACCGAGTGTGTGTGTGTGTGTGTGTGTGTGTGTGTGTGTGTGTGTGTGTGTGTGTGTTTTACGGCGCATACTAGAAAGCGGCGATTTAACTGAAAAGTTGAGAAATAAAAGCCTTGTCTATATCTAAAGCGTTGTCCTGCTGTCCTCTGTGCTCCATCCACACGCCGAAAGCGCTACAGTGGTGCTGAAACCTGGGAAAAGGTGGAGCACCAAGCTTGCAGTCCCATGGAATCCTCCCCGTTCACGGACTTGGTCCACGCCCTCGCCACGGCTCAGCAGAGCCAGCACCAGGTACTCGTCACACTCCGAAAGGAGCAGGAGCGCCGCTTCGAAGCCCTGGTGCTGGCCCAGCAGGAAGATCGTGAGGCGTTCTGGCATCTCCTCGCGTCAGCGGGATCCACCAGCGCCCCGGCCGCGGGCCCGTCTCCCCTCACCATGACCAAGATGGGCCTGCAGGACGACCCCGAGGCATTTATCACCTTGTTCGAGCAGGTCGCCGAAGCCTCGGGGTGGCCGATGGAGCAGCGCGCGGCGCGCCTCCTCCCCCTCCTGACGGGAGAGGCGCAGCTGGCCGCACTACAGCTCCCCGCCGACCACCGGCTGGCCTACGCGGACCTTCGCCGGGCCGTCCTCCAGCGCATGGGGCGCATGCCCAAACAACAGCGCCAGCGCTTCCACGCGCTGTGACTGGAGGAAGTCAGCCGGCCGTTCGCGTTCGGCCAGCAGCTCCAGGACGCCTGCTGGCGGTGGCTGAGGGCCGACGATCGCGACACCGAGGGAATCATCGATCAGGTGGTGCTGTAGCAATTCATCGCCTGCTTACCAGACGGAACCGCGGAGTGGGTCCAGTGCCACCACCCGGCGTAGCTGGATCAGGCCGTAGGACTGGCGGAGGATCATTTGTCGGCTGTTCCGGCAGCAGGACGGCCGATGACATCGTCTCTTCTCTCCTCTTCTCTCTCTCTTCCTCCCCCCCTTCTGTGTCCCATCCTCGCCCCATTCCCCCACCACGGAGGCGGGGGCCGGCTCCACCCCAGCCGGCCCGCCGCACCCGTGGTGCCCTCCCATTTCTCCCTTCTGTGTCTGTCTCTCCCCCCCCTCAGGTGAGTGAGCCCCAGAGCACAGCTGCAGAGGGAAGGCCCGGGCCAGTTTGCTGGTGCTGCGGGGAACCGGGCCACCTGCAGCAACAGTGCGCAGCAATGGAGGTGGGCGTGGTGGTGCACTGTAAAAAATTATTTGTTGTTTTAACTTAAAAAAGTTAGTGCAAGGGTTGCCTTAAGGGCTGCCTTAAAATTTTGAGTTCACTGAAATTAATATAGTAAGTTCACAACAATTTAACTTACTATGTGAATTCCAGTGAACTCAAAATTTTAAGGCAGGCCTTGCACTAACTTTTTTAAGTTAAAACAACAAATATTTTTTTTTTACAGTGTGCGGATCCCCGACGCGCCAGAAGCTGCCCTCGATCGGGCCGGAGCCTATCGCATACCGGTGAGTGTACAAGGGGCTACATATCAGGCGTTGGTGGATTCGGGTTGCAATCAGACCTCGATCCACCAAAGCCTGGTGCAAGACGAGGCATTGGGGGGAGCACAGGGGGTGAAGGTGTTGTGTGTGCACGGGGATGTTCACAGGTACCCTTTGGTGTCAGTCCACATATATTTCAGAGGGGAAAAATCTATAGTAAAGGCAGCGGTTAATCCTCGCCTTACCCACTCTTTAATTTTGGGGACTGATTGGCCGGGATTTCAGGGTTTGATGACGCGCCTAGTAAAGAGTGGGTCCTGCCATTTGACAGGGGGAGGTCCCAGTGTCGCTTTGGCTGGAGCTGCGGTCGCAGAGCCGTCTATGTCATCTCCGCGACAGAGCGAGGAGCCGCCGGCTCCTCCTCTTTCTGTTGGGGAATCCCTCGCGGATTTCCCACTAGAACAATCGCGAGACGAGACTCTGCGACACGCGTTTGACAAAGTGAGAGTAATCGATGGTCAAACGCTCCAGCCGAACGCCACCCCGTCCTTCCCCTATTTTTCCATTTTGAAGGATAGATTATACTGAGTGACGCAGGACACTCAGACAAAAGAGTGAGTCACACAGTTATTAATTCCAAAGAGCCGCCGGGAATTGGTATTCCAGGCGACTCACTTTAATCCCATGGCTGGACACCTAGGGCAGGATAAGACACTAGCCCGGATAATGGCCTGATTTTATTGGCCGGGGATTCGCGGCGACGTCCGTAAGTGGTGTACGGCGTGCCGCGAATGCCAGTTAGTAAATCCAGCGGCCATTCCAAAAGCGCCCTTGCGCCCCCTACCATTAATCGAGACCCCGTTCGAAAGAATTGGGATGGATCTTGTCGGGCCATTAGATCGGTCAACACGAGGTCAACGCTTTATATTGGTTCTGGTGGACTATGCAACGCGATACCCGGAAGCGGTGCCTCTTCGCAATATCTCAGCACGTAGTATTGCAGAGGCCCTCTTCCACGTCATCTCCCGGGTTGGAATCCCGAAAGAGATTCTGACTGACCAAGGCACCTCGTTTATGTCACAAACACTGAGCGACCTGTATGGGCTACTGGGTATTAAGCCGATCTGCACCAGCGTGTATCACCCACAGACGGACGGTTTAGTTGAACGGTTCTATCGCACCCTCAAAAATATAATCAAAAAATTCGTAAGTGAGGACGCACGTAACTGGGATAAGTGGCTCGAACCCTTGTTATTTGCAGTGCGAGAGGTCCCCCAAGCCTCCACGGGGTTCTCCCCGTTTGAATTATTATATGGGCGTAAGCCGCGCGGCATCTTAGATGTACTGCGGGAAAATTGGGAGGAGGGACCTTCACAGAGTAAAAACGAAATTCAGTACGTTATGGACCTGCGCGCAAAACTCCACACGCTCACCCACCTAACTCAGGAGAATTTGCGGCAGGCCCAGGAACGGCAAGCCCGCCTGTACAACAAGGCCACGCGCCTTAGAGAGTTCACTCCGGGAGATAAGGTACTCGTCCTGTTGCCCACGTCGAGCTCCAAATTAATCACCAAGTGGCAAGGACCCTTTGAGGTCACACGGCGAGTCGGGGACGTCGACTATGAGGTAAGGCGAACAGACAGGGAGGGGGCACTACAGATCTACCACCTCAATCTACTTAAACTCTGGAACAAGGAGGTCCCCGTGGCGTTGGTGTCGCTAGTTCCAGAGAAGGCGGAGCTGGGGCCGGAGGTTCAAAAAGGGACATTGGCATCACGTACCTCTCCGGTCCCCTGTGGAGACCACCTCTCCCTGACCCAACTCACGGAGGTCGCCCAGTTGCAGGCCGAGTTTTCGGATGTGTTCTCGCCCCTGCCCGGTCACACTAACCTCATAGAACACCACATAGAGATGCCCCCGGGGGTGGTAGTGCATAGCCGCCCTTATAGGCTACCCGAACACAAAAAAAAGGTGGTTCAGGAAGAACTTCAGGCCATGCTCGAAATGGGCATCGTCAAGGAGTCCCACAGTGACTGGAGCAGCCCGGTGGTCTTGGTTCCCAAGGCCGACGGGTCGGTCCGGTTCTGTGTGGACTATAGAAAAGTCAACGTGGTGTCTAAATTTGACGCGTACCCAATGCCTCGTATTGATGAGCTGCTTGATCAACTAGGCACGGCTCGCTTTTCTCGACACTGGATTTGACTAAGGGATATTGGCAGATCCCCTTGACTCCATTATCCCGGGAGAAAACGGCCTTTTCCACACCGTTCGGCTTACACCAGTTCGTCACACTTCCGTTTGGGCTGTTTGGGGTGCCCGCTACATTTCAGCTGCTGATGGACAGGGTCCTCCGGCCCCACGCCACCTATGCGGCCGCTTATCTCGATGATACTATCATTTATAGTAATGACTGGCAGCGGCACCTGCAACGCCTGAGGGCCGTCCTTAGGTCGCTGAGGCAGGCGGGTCTCATTGCCAACCCGAAGAAGTGTGCGATTGGGCAGGTGGAAGTACGGTATCTGGGCTTCCACTTGGGCAACGGGCAGGTGCGTCCCCAAATTAATAAGACGGCAGCGATTGTGGCCTGCCCGAGGCCCAAGACCAAAAAGGGGGTGAGACAGTTCCTGGGGCTGGCTGGCTACTATCGTAGGTTTATACCTAATTATTCGGACGTCACCAGCCCGCTGACTGACCTCACTAAAAAGGGGGCGCCAGATCCGGTCCAGTGGACGGAGCAGTGCCAGCGGGCTTTCTCTGAGGTAAAGGCTGCACTGTGTGGGGGACCACTTTTACACTCCCCTGACTTCTCTCTCCCTTTTATGTTGCAGATGGATGCGTCGGACAGAGGGCTGGGGGCCATTTTGTCCCAGCAGGTGGAGGGGGAGGATCGCCCCGTCCTGTACATCAGTCGGAAGCTGTCGGTGCGTGAGGGGCGCTACAGCACGATTGAGAAGGAATGCCTGGCGATCAAGTGGGTGGTCCTCGTCCTCTGTTATTACCTGCTGGGGCGCCCTTTCACCCTCTGTTTGGACCACGCGCCCCTCCAGTGGCTCCACTGCATGAAGGATGCCAACGCGTGGATCACCCATTGGTATCTGGCACTCCAACCCTTCAACTTCAAGGTGGTCCACAGGCTGGGAGCGCAGATGGTCATGGCGGACTTCCTCTCCCGTCAAGGGGGGGGAGTCGGCTGCGGGCCGGACGGGCACCCGGCCTGAGTCGGGCAGTGGGGGTATGTGGCAGCGGGGGCGTGGTCAAGCACCGGTCTGTGACAGGAGGGCGTAGCCAGGGAAGGTGAGTGGCAGAATCGCTACACCTGACAGTGATTAACCTGTGTTTTGTGTGTTTTCCCAGTAACCACTCCCTATTTAAGGAGGCAGAGGGAGAGCAGAAGGAGCGCAACCCGGGACCAGAACACCAAGTGTGTGTGTGTGTGTGTTTTACGGCGCATACTAGAAACCGGCGATTTAACTGAAAAGTTGAGAAATAAAAGCCTTGTCTATATCTAAAGCGTTGTCCTGCCATCCTCTGTGCTCCACCCACACGCCGAAAGCGCTACAGTCATATTTATGCAGAAATATAGAAAATTCTAAAGGGTTCACAAACTTTCAAGCACCACTGTACTTAAGTAAAGTTAGCGCTGGCAGTGCTGAACTCAAACAGGCTGCTGAGGAGGGTACTTTTGCCTATCATTTGGGGAGCCACAAGTTAAGTCCTGCTGGATGAATGAAATCAGCATCTCCATAAAGCATAATTCTTCCTACTTTGTCCTAACATTAGGCTTAGGTTATACATAGTGTGTGGAAATAAACATGAAACATTAGCCAATAAAGTGATTTGAAATTTATTTGTTAATAATTTGGAAAATTGGGAAATTATTCACTTTTATAGGTGAAGAATCTTCTGAGCGCCCTTGATGATCCACGAAAGGCAGTGGAATTTCGCAACACTGTCTTCGCCTTTTACGAGTGTTGCATTTCATACTTGAAGGAATGGGGAGCTCCGTTTAAGGAGGTCGAGGTCCTGTCCTGGACTCTCCTCAACACTGTCCCTCAGTGGGATGAGGTTGAATCGTCCCTCAAGCATGTGTCGTCAAGATTGCATCAATGTCACATTGACAAGACCCAGCTGTTTGACGAGACGTCATCTGTGCTACTATATACCACTGAGAAGGTGGCTCAGTGGAGTGCTGATGGCAAGCCAACGGATGAGCGCTGGGTGGAGATGTTCGCGGACTTCAAGAGTAGGGAGATTCCTTACAGCAATGTCAGCCAGCTTTGCCAGTTTGCCATGTGCCTACCTGGCACCAATGCTCCAGTTGAGCGAATATTTTTACTCATGAGCAACACCTGGACTGATGAGAGGAATCGCATGACCATGCTTACTCTCAAAGCCTTGCTCATTACCCGGGCCAATTTCGACGATACTTGCTTGCAGTTTCACAGCAGGCTCTCGGGCAATAAAGGGCTACCGAAGCAAATTCACTCATGTAAATATATGCAATAAAATGGCATCTTCTTTAGGATGGGTGGGTTGGGTGGCTGTGTTTCTGAAACATTTTTTGTTGTCTTTCATCTGTCTTTAATCTGTATCACAGATTGTCTTGACTTGTTTGATGCTGTTGTCAACTCAGGGTTCACATTTTCAAAATAGTTAATAGCCTACACTGGTTAAGATTAAACAGAGGCATTTTGGGTAAAGGTTCAGAGGTGACAACGACTCGTTCTTGTTACAATGCATAGCCTATTGTTTAAAAAAAAAGTTAATCGCATAAAATGTTGATGTTAATATGCAAGCAATGCATTTTCTTGGCGTTTTCACAAAGGTGAAATAAATCAGTTGAAATTTAGGCTATTGGCCTATTCCCTATCATCACATCTGTTGTCTGATTTTCTTACTTTAACTGAATTGTGATAGAAGTACATGTAGATGACAAGAAAATACTTGATTATTCTCTGAAATGTTAGGGTGACCAGATTTCCCTAGTCTGAAACCGGGACACCACACCTTTTTTTACGTAAACGTGACACTCAGAGAGGTGCTCTTATCATTTTGTTGAAGCTCACATTTATCAACATCTCACATGAAATAAAACAAACAGGCATTTTGTTATCTAGTAGCATAGTGGTATACAGATCAGTTAAATTATGGTCAGACAACAGATTTTGTAATGGCTGAGAATAGGCAAGGATATGTCCATAGGCCAAATTTAAACTGATTTATTTCACCTGTTTGTGAGAACACCAAGAAGAATGCATATGCACATGTAGGCTATATCTCTAAAATTGTATGCACTATAGCATGAACTTAAAAAGTAGATATGTGACCTCAACATAGCCTAGGTCAGAATCAACCTTACTAACCATTCCCCAGAACTGAATGAATAAAGCAAGATGATGTGTACAAAAGTGAACACTTTAATGGAAGGTGCAACAAGCTGTTCAACACAGCAATATGGCCAAACTGTCAGAATGGTATGTTAAACAGAAACAAAAAAGAGACAAGTGATTTGAGAATATACACTCAAACAAAACAGCAGTAAAGGAGGAGAGGGGCGACAGCCAGAGGAAAGCCCCCACAGGAGCGCACATCATTTGCAACATAGGCTACCCAACTCAGTACAAGAACAAAACACTTACAGTGTGTGCAGTAGGCTTCGTGCGCATTGTTCTGCACCTCTCGGAGGAAGGGGTAGGTGCCCTGTAAATCTTTGGAAAAGGTACATTTTCTTTTCGGCATAATTGCTGCAGCATTACTGCTGCTAGCTGCTAGACAAAGAACATTTGCGCCAGTTAATGTTTATTTTATTGTTGCATGGCAACACGTTCTGTTGTCTGGAATAATGTGGCTAAATAAACACCCATGCCACAGGGCCAGGGGGCAGTAACCAGGAAAGTTTGCGATTCCTGTCAATTCATCAAAATAGTACATGCAGACATTTCTCCGCTAATGATTCCCACGCTGCTCAGTCGCAAACGTCGCGAGTGGCAAAAACCGGGACATATCCGTGTCCCGACAGACTTTTGTCAGGACTCGGGACACACAACCCCAAATCGGGACGGTCCCGGTAAAACCGGGACGTCTGGTCACCCTATGAAATGTTGATAAAAGTGATCTTCTACAAAATGATAAAAGCACCTGTCTGAGCTATGGTTTGAGCCGGTGCATGTTTACATCAAAATGCGTGTGTGTGCATGAGTATCACGGTGACATGCAAAGTGTCCCGGTTTTAGATTCGGGAAATCTGGTCACCCTATGCCAGCGTTTCTCAACCTTTTTTCAGTCACAGCACCCTTCAGAAGTATGTAAATTCTTAAGGCACCCCCATATAAAATATACGCAGTCACGCTGACCATACGCTGAACCCGGCAGTGATGTTGTTACATGGGAAAGGGGGCTGTGAGACAAATTTTGATGATGCATGAGGCGGCGATGAGCTGCATTAGTGTAACTATCATTTTTTTGGAATTTTAATTCCTTTTATTTATTTCAATGTTAGAATATATAATTTTTTGACGGCACACCTAACGAAGCCAGACGACACCCCAGGGTGTCGCGACACCCTGGTTGAGAAAGGCTGCCCTATGCTACAGGAACAATGAAGTGAGGGAGTTTAATGAGAAAGAGCTCATCTACACCCAATGAATTGTGGAACCCCATGTAATGAATTTCATATTCTGAGAATAACTATTACATTATCGACCATTTCAGATACCAACTGGTTTCACCTTCTGCACAACCCTCAGAAGCACTTTGTTTGCACAACTACTGAAGGACTTTTGTCCAAAATGTCATTTAACTATTTCTATTTCTCATTTAATTTAGCATGTTGTTCTTCAGATATGGCACTGAGTCTCTGAGTGTTGCTGAGTGTTTAGTAATATTAACAGACGTTTGGTTCAAACTTTGTGCAAGTATAGTGCATTGTGGGTGCGGCTGCTAGGACTAGTTACTGGATTTCATAGTAATCTGGCCCAAATTATTCTTACAGTCAGGGCAGTATATTGCCATATTATGATGACATTTAAATGTCAAGCCACAACCACTGATGATGTACTTAAAGGAGTTTTTTTCCCCATTTGTAATATTCAAGATATAACCCTGACTTTAACATTTTAGAACAAGATGGTATGACCTAAATATAATTTAAAGGTGATAAAAGACAAGGATAAATGCATTCAACCAGTGTGCAGATTCTATTAGGAAGAGAAACCTTGGGCCACTGAATCTGTAAAGACTTCTAGCAGCAAATAATTTAGTTTGAACAGCAGAAAGTAAAATAGTAGTCTTCCCTTGGTACTGTTGCCTCTGGCTTGCAAATTAGGGATCTAAATACTTATATGGTCAAAAGTGATGAACACCTGACCATAACATTCATATGTGCCTTTAAACATTTCAGATTTAATCCCCACTTTGCTGTTACAGTGATCTCTACTCTTCTGGGAAGGTTTTCCACTAGATTTTAGAAAGTGGCTGTGGGGAGTTTCCCATTCAGCCACAAGAGCAATAGTGCGATCAGGAAATTATTTCAAGCAAGGAGGCTTGGTGCACAATCAGTGTTCCAATTCATCCCAGAGGTGTTCACTGGAGTTGGAACATGTTCAGGCTTGTCCCCTTAGTTCCAATGAGGGGAAATTGTAACACTACCGCATACAAATTATAAGTACACCTGTTCCTGGAGGGCCCTGGAAGAGTTTGTTGGAGAAAATACCTAAACAAACAGTATGAGCAAAAACCAAGATATTAGTCTGGGACAAGATTCTGGAAAAATATCAATCATGGTTACTAGAGCACCATTATATCCTAAAAATATGACCCTGCCTCGAAGAGGCTGTCCACCAAAGGTCTATGACTATTTGAAGAGGGCACTAGTCTGGGGTGGGTTTCCCAGTAACGTTGCACTTTAGGGCGAAAGAGCGAGTTTAAAGATGCTCTTAAACAACGAATAATAGTTGCTAAAACCAGTTCATGAGGTCATATGGCATTCATTTTTAACCAAAAACCAATGAAATATAAAGTGCTTAAAATGTTAATATATTGTATCGTCATTAAGCATTACTGTGTGTATTATATAGGTATATATGTGTGTGTGTGTGTGTGTGTGTGTGTGTGTGTGTGTGTATAATGTGGTAATTAATAATTGAAAATATTTTACATTTTTCACAGTGCATCCCCACCCCCATGGCCCCGCTGCCTCCTCATCCCCTGGACCCTCTCGGTTAACCACTTCCCAGGGTGCAGGCAGCCAGAGTCCAGCTGGCCAAGTGTCCATGAAGCTGGGAACTGCTCAACATTGAGAAGGAACAGCTCCAGTTACTCCGAGACCTGCATGACCTGCATTTGCTGGAGTGCAGCCATGATTGTTTGAACTGTTATTCACAATGCAAAGTTGTCAGTGTTCTCCCATATGTATATATATGTATGTATATTGCATGTATACAGTGCCTTGCAAAAGTATTCATCCTCCTTGGTGTTTGTCCTGTTTTGTTGCATTACAAGCTGGAATTAAAATGGATTTTTGGGGGGTTAGCACCATTTGATTTACACAACATGACTACCACTTTAAATGTGCACATTGTTTTTTATTGTGACACAAACAATAATTAAGATGAAAAAACAGAAATCTGGAGTGTGCATAAGTATCCCCCCCAAGTCAATACTTTATAGAGCCACCTTTTGCTACAATTACAGCTGCAAGTCTCTTGGGGTAGGTTTCTATTAGCTTAGCACATCTAGCCACTGGGATTTTTGCTCATTCCTCAAAACTGCTCCAACTCCTTCAAGTTAGATGGGTTGTACTGGTGTACAGCAATCTTCAAGTTATGCCACAGATTCTCAATTGGATTGAGGTCTGGGCTTTGACTAGGCCATTCCAAGACATTTAAATGTTTCTCTTTAAACCATTCCAGTGTAGCTTTAGCAGTATGTTTAGGGTCATTGTCCTGCTAGACCGTGAACCTTTGTCCCAGTCTCAAACCTCTGGCTGACTCAAACAGGTTTTCCTCCAGAATTGCTCTGTATTTAGTGCCATCCATCTTTCCTTCAGTCCTGACCAGCTTTCCTGTCCCTGCAGATGAAAAACATCCCCACAGCATGATGCTCCCACCACCATGCTTCGCTGCAGGGATGGTGTTCTAAGGATGGTGGGTTTGTGCCACACATGGCATTTTCCATGATGGACAAAAAGTTCAGTTGTTGTCTCATTTGACCAGAGAAACTTCTTCCATGTGTTTGGAGAGTCTGCCACATGCTGTTGGACAAACTCCAACCATGATTTTATTTAAGCAATGACTTTTTTCTGGCCACTCTTCCATAAAGCCGCACTCTGTGGAGTGTATGGCTTAAAGTGGTCCTATGGACAGATACTCCCATCTCCATTGTGGATCTTTGCAGCTCCCTCAGCATTATTGTTGGTGTCTTTGTTGCATCTCTGTTTAATGCTTTCCTTGCCCAGTTTGTGAGTTTTGGTGGGCAGCCTTCTCTTGTCAGGTTTGTAGTGGTGCCATATTCTTTCTGTTTTGCTATAATGGATTTAATGGTGCTCCTTGGGATATTCGAAGTTTGGGATATTTTTTATGACCCAACCCTGATCTATACTTCTCCACAACTTTGTCTCTGACCTGTTTGGAGTGCTCCTTGGTTCTCATGTTGCTTGCTTAGTAGTGTAGCAGAGTCAGGGTCCTTCCAGAACAGGTTGAGTTATACAGATGTCATGTGACAGATCATGTGACATTTTGATTGCACACAGGTGGATCTTAATCAGCTAATTATGTGACTTACGAAGTGAATTGGTGTCACGATGCAGGCACTTACGGATGTATGCGCAGAAGAGTGACGAGGAGCAAACAGTAACAGAACCAAGATGAGAATCAGAGTCGTGGAACTAGTGAGGGTCAGGCTATTGGCAAACAGCATTAAGGGGGAAGACAAAGAGTGAAAACAGAAAATAGAAAAGCAAGAGTCAGAAGAACAAGAGTCAGTCAGAAAACAACAAGGCTTGATATGAACTGATATAGGCAGAACAATACTTTGCAATGGAGTGGTGTGAGAGAGAGGTTTATATAGGCAAGGGGACTAATTGGAATGATGAGTGTCAGCTGAGTTCAATGATCGGGAGACAGAGGGCACTGTGAGTTCTGGGGGGGTGTAGTCCATGGTGTCCGTGTTTGTAGTTTGGACAGTTTCAGCAGGTTTAGTGACAATTGGTTGGACCAGCTCTTATTTAGGGGTTTCATACAAAAGGGGGTGAATACTTATGCACACTCTAGAGTTCTGTTTTTTTTCATCTTAATTATTGCTTGTGTCACAATGAAAAAAACAACATGCACCTTTAAAGTTGTAGGCATGTTGTGTAAATCAAATGGTGCAAACCCCCCAAAAATTAATTTTAATTCCAGCTTGTAATGCAACAAAACAGGACAAACACCAAGGGGGATGAATACTTTTGCAAGGCACTGTGTGTATATATATATATATATATATATATATATATATATATATATATATGCACACACACGATTGTTTTTACTGGGAAATACGCCCAGTAAATTTTTCACACTAACTACATCTGGGACATTGAGTAACATATTTTTCAACATCCTCACTCGTCAGGAAATTGGGTAATTGCTTTGATAAATTTGGATTCTTTTTGTTTGTGAATGTGTCTATATAATAAAAAGAAAATCACATGTTGGCTTGAAGATATAAAGTTTGTCTTCTCATGTTGAAAAACTCATATTTCTCATACAAAATACATCACAGATGTGAGTGACATATTTAAATAATATTGGCTGGCTTTGAGTGGTATATCAGATATGTTCCTGTGGCAGCGGGGGCGTGGTCAAGCGCCGGTCTGTGACAGGAGGGCAGAGTCGGGGAAGGTAAGTGGCAGAATCGCTACATCTGAGTGTAATTAACCTGTGTTTTGTGTGTATTCTCCCCAGTAAACCGCGCCCTATTTAAGGAGGGAGAGTGAGAGCGGAAGGGAGCTTCCCGAGCGGAGACTACAGAGTGTGTGTGCGCGAGTCTCCGAGTGTTGCTTTTAAAGTGTCCGACTGAAAAGTACGGCAATAAAACCTGATATTCACTCTGATCTCTGTCCTGCCGTCTTCTGTGCTCCACCCACACGTTATTTCCGCTACAGTAGTGCTGAAACCTGGGAAAAGGTGGAGCACCTGTCCTGCAGCCCCATGGAATCCTCCCCGTTCGCGGACTTGGTCCACGCCCTCGCCACGGCTCAGCAGAGCCAGCACCAGGCACTTGTCACGCTCCGGAAGGAGCAGGAGCGCCGCTTCGAAGCCCTGGTGCTGGCTCAGCAGGAAGACCGAGAGGCGTTCCGGCGCCTCCTCACATCGGCGGGGTCCACCAGCGCCCCGGCCGCGGGCCCATCTCCCCTCACCTTGACCAAGATGGGCCCGCAGGACAACCCCGAGGCTTTCATCGCGTTGTTCGAGCAGGTCACCGAAGCCTCGGGGTGGCCGATGGAGCAGCGTGCGGTGCGCCTCCTCCCCCTCCTGATGGGAGAGGCGCAGCTGGCCGCACTACAGCTCCCCGCCGACCACTGGCTGGCCTACGCTGACCTTCGCCAGGCTGTCCTCCAGCGCGTGGGGCGCACGCCGGAGCAGCAGCGCCAGCGCTTCCACGCGCTGCGGATGGAGGAAGTCGGCAGCCCGTTCGCGTTCGGCCAGCAGCTCCGGGTCGCCTGCTGGTGGTGGCTGAGGGCCGAAGATCGCGACGCCGAGGGAATCATCGACCAGGTGGTGCTGGAACAGTTCATCGCCCGCCTACCCGCCGGAACCGCGGAGTGGGTCCAATGCCACCGCCCGGCGTCGCTGGATCAGGCCGTAGGACTGGCAGAGGATCATCTGGCGGCTGTCCCGGTGGCAGGACAACGAATGACATCGTCTTCTCTCTCCTCTTCTCTCTCTCTCTCTCTCTTCCCCCTCCTCCTGTGTCCCATCCTCGCCCCATTCCCCCACCATGGAGGCGGGGGCTGGCTCCACCCCAGCCAGCCCACCGCACCCGTGGTGCCCTCCTGTTTCTCCCTTCTGTGTGTCTCTCCCCCCCCCTCAGGTGAGTGAGCCTCAGAACACGTCTGCAGAGGGAAGGCCCGGGCCGGTTTGCTGGCGCTGCGGGGAACCGGGCCACCTGCAGCAACAGTGTGCAGCGATGGAGGTGGGGGCAGTGGTGCAGATCCCCGATGCGCCAGAGGCTGCCCTCGATCAGGCCGGAGCGTATCGCATACCGGTAAGTGTACAAGGGGCGACATATCAGGCGTTGGTGGATTCGGGTTGCAATCAGACCTCGATCCACCAAAGCCTGGTGCAAGACGAGGCATTGGGGGGAGCACAAGGGGTGAAGGTGTTGTGTGTGCACAGGGATATTCACAGCTACCCATTGGTGTCGGTCCACATACATTTCAGAGGGGAAAAATCGATAGTGAAGGCGGCAGTTAATCCTCGCCTTACCCACTCTTTGATCTTGGGGACTGATTGGCCGGGATTTCGGGGGTTGATGGCACGCCTAGTAAAGAGTGGGTCCTGCCGGTTGTCAGGGGAGGGTCCCGGTGTCGCTTTGGCTGGAGCTGCGGTCGCAGAGCTGTCTACGTCATCTCCGCGACAGAGGGAGGAGCCCCCGGCCCCTCCTCTTTCTATTGGGGAATCCCTCGCGGATTTCCCACTGGAACAATCACGAGACGAGACTCTGCGACACGCGTTTGACCAAGTGAGAGTAATCGATGGTCAAACGCTCCAGCCGAACGCCACCCCGTCCTTCCCCTATTTTTCCATTTTGAAGGATAGGTTATACCGAGTGACGCAGGACACTCAGACGAAGGAGCGAGTCACCCAGTTGTTAATTCCAAAGAGCCGCCGGGAATTGGTATTCAAGGCGGCTCACTTTAATCCCATGGCGGGACACCTCGGGCAGGATAAGACACTAGCCCGGATAATGGCCCGATTCTATTGGCCGGGGATTCGCAGTGACGTCCGTAAGTGGTGTGCGGCATGCCGCGAATGCCAGTTAGCAAATCCAGCGGCCATTCCAAAAGCGCTCTTGTGCCCCCTACCATTAATCGAGACCCCGTTTGAAAGAATTGGGATGGATCTCGTCGGGCCATTAGATCGGTCAACACGAGGGTACCGCTTTATATTGGTTCTGGTGGACTATGCAACGCGATACCCGGAAGCGGTGCCTCTTCGCAATATCTCAGCACGTAGTATTGCAGAGGCCCTCTTCCACGTCATCTCCCGGGTTGGAATCCCGAAAGAGATTCTGACTGACCAAGGCACCTCGTTTATGTCACGAACACTGAGCGAACTGTATGGGCTACTGGGTATTAAGCCGATCCGCACCAGCGTGTATCACCCACAGACGGACGGTTTAGTTGAACGGTTCAATCGCACTCTCAAGAATATTATCCAAAAATTCGTAAGTGAGGACGCACGTAACTGGGATAAGTGGCTTGAACCCTTGTTGTTTGCAGTGCGAGAGGTCCCCCAAGCCTCCACGGGGTTCTCCCTGTTTGAATTATTATATGGGCGTAAGCCGCGCGGCATCTTAGATGTACTGCGGGAAAATTGGGAGGAGGGACCTTCACAGAGCAAAAACGAAATTCAGTACGTTATGGATCTGCGCGCAAAACTCCACACGCTCACCCACCTAACTCAGGAGAATTTGCGGCAGGCCCAGGAACGGCAAACCCGCCTGTACAACAAGGGCACGCGCCTTAGAGAGTTCACTCCGGGAGATAAGGTACTCGTCCTGTTGCCCACGTTGAGCTCCAAATAAATCGCCAAGTGGCAAGGACCCTTTGAGGTCACATGGCGAGTCAGGGACGTCGACTATGAGGTTAGGCGAATGGACAGGGAGGGGGTGCTACAGATCTACCACCTCAATCTGCTGAAACTCTGGAACGAGGAGGTCCCCGTGGCATTGGTGTCGGTAGTTCCAGAGAAGGCGGAGCTGGGGCCGGAGGTCCAAAAAGGGTCATTGGCATCTCGTACCTCTCCGGTCCCCTGTGGAGACCACCTCTCCCCGACCCAACTCACGGAGGTCGCCCAGTTGCAGGCCGTGTTTTCGGATGTGTTCTCGCCCCTGCCCGGTCGCACCAACCTCATAGAACACCACATAGAGACGCCCCTGGGGGTGGTAGTGCATAGCCATCCTTATAGATTACCCGAACACAAAAAAAAGGTGGTTTGGGAAGAACTTCAGGCCATGCTCGAAATGGGCATCGGCGAGGAGTCCCACAGTGACTGGAGCAGCCCGGTGGTCTTGGTTCCCAAGGCCGATGGCTCAGTCCGGTTCTGCGTGGACTATAGAAAAGTCAACGCAGTGTCTAAATTCGATGCGTACCCAATGCCTCGTATTGATGAGCTGCTCGATCGACTAGGCACGGCTCGCTTTTACTTGACACTGGATTTGACGAAGGGATATTGGCAGATCCCCTTCACTCCATTATCCCGGGAAAAAACGGCCTTTTCCACACCGTTCGGCTTACACCAGTTTGTCACACTTCCGTTTGGGCTGTTTGGGGCGCCCGCTACGTTTCAGCGGCTGATGGACCGGGTCCTCCGGCCACATGCCACCTATGCGGCCGCTTACTTAGACGACATCATCATTTATAGTAATGACTGGCAGCGGCACCTGCAACACCTGAGGGCCGTCCTTAGGTCGCTGAGGCAGGCGGGGCTCACTGCCAACCCGAAGAAGTGTGCGATTGGGCGGGTGGAAGTACGGTATCTGGGCTTCCACTTGGGCAACGGGCAGGTGCGTCCCCAAATTAATAAGACAGCAGCGATTGCGGCCTGCCCGAGGCCCAAGACCAAAAAGGGGGTGAGACAGTTCCTGGGGCTGGCTGGCTATTATCGTAGGTTTATACCTAATTATTCGGACGTCACCAGCCCGCTGACTGACCTCACTAAAAAGGGGGCGCCAGATCCGGTCCAGTGGACGGAGCAGTGCCAGCGGGCTTTCTCTGAGGTAAAGGCTGCACTGTTTGGGGGGCCACTTTTGCACTCCCCTGACTTCTCTCTCCCTTTTTTGTTACAGACGGAAGCGTCGGACAGAGGGCTGGGGGCCGTTTTGTCCCAGCGGGTGGAGGGAGAGGATCGCCCAGTCTTATACATCAGCGGAAAGCTGTCAGTGCGTGAGGGGCGCTACAGCACAATCGAGAAAGAGTGCCTGGCGATCAAGTGGGCGGTCCTCGCCCTCTGTTACTACCTGCTGGGGCACTCTTTCACCCTCTGTTCGGACCACGCGCCCCTCCAGTGGCTCCACCACATGAAGGATGCCAACGCGCGGATCACCCGTTGGTATCTGGTGCTCCAACCCTTCAACTTCAAGGTGGTCCACAGGCCGGGGGCGCAGATGGTCGTGGCGGACTTCCTCTCCCGTCAAGGGGGGGGGGGTCGGCTGCGGGCCGGATGGGCGCCCGGCCTGAGTCGGGCAGTGGGGTTATGTGGCAGCAGGGGCGTGGTCAAGCGCCGGTCTGTGACAGGAGGGCAGAGTCAGGGAAGGTAAGTGGCAGAATCATTACACCTGAGTGTAATTAACCTGTGTTTTGTGTGTGTTCTCCCCAGTAAACCGCGCCCTATTTAAGGAGGGAGAGTGAGAGTGGAGGGGAGCTTCCCAAGCGGTGACTACAGAGTGTATGTGTGCGCGAGTCTCCGAGTGTTGCTTTTGAAGTGTCCGACTGAAAAGTACGGCAATAAAGCCTGATATTCACTCTGATCTCTGTCCTGCCGTCTTCTGTGCTCCACCCACACGTTATTTCCGCTACAGTTCCATTCAGCTAGCATGATATTGAACGAATTGAAGACGAGTTCAGTATCATGCTAGCTGAATGGAATATATCTGATATGACAAGAAAAAAGTCAGCCAATATTATTATTATTATTATTATTATTATTATTATACATACACACACTCTTCATGTCAGCATTCTCGAAGGCCAATGCTAGCTTACCCACAACCCGGTGCTGTTAAAGGCCTCTGCATGCTCTTGCGACAAGGCTTTCGCAGATAGCTTTTCGCAGACAGTTGTAATTTATCGTTGAGCGCGGAGTAATAGGCGTGCACGATGTTATTCACCGCCACAATGCAAGGGGGTGCGAAGTCGTGAAATCGCTAGGAGTAGTTGGTGGGTGTGGTTAGTGGAGTGTTTATCCCTCGGTTACTTATAATGACTAGAACTGGAGTCGTATAGATGTCCGTACTTCCTCACTTCCTCGATCAACCGCTCTTCGTGCTGCTCCTTCTTCGCTCGTGTTTTTTAAAATGGCGGTCGTGAAAACAAACCAAACCGGAAAAGTAGGGAAGCAGAAGTGCGTGTACAGCGGATGTAGAGTGGACCAATCAGAGCCCTCTTGTCTGCAACGCTGTCTGCGAGGCTGTCTGCGGTGGTCACAATTTTGGGAAGGTGCGCGCAGAGCGTCTGCGAAGGGGGAGGGCTTCACAGACGCCGTCTGTGACACCATCTGCGAGGACTGGGTTGTCAGCATAAATTGGCCTTTAGTATGGCAGTGCAGTTACTTTCCAGCCAGTGTAGCTTTCATCAGTAGTGTTAGCAAGGGCCAATACTAGCTTACCCACGACTCTGCTTTGTTAGCGTGGCAGTGCAGTTACCTTCCAGCTGGTGTACCGTTCATCAGTAGTGTTAGTGACCGCTAATAAAGTGGTCAAGCCAGTGCTATCGAGAGCAAGTAGCACAGGCTAATGACTGAGAAACTAAGATTTCTGTGTACAGACTCTTCTTCCACACACTCGCCACAGTATTTTTCACTCTTACTTAAGTATTCATTTCCCTATGTAACTTAGTTACTTTTAAAATCACTATCGACAACTACACACAATAGAGCTTTCTGGCAGCCAAATTCTCTCAAAATCTTCCGTATTTAATGAAGCAAACTGGGTGGCCATGTTTGTTTACAAATTGTCACAGTTGTTCGCTTGCGCGGAAGTTTTATGTTTCCAACGTGTCTCTTTTCTAGTTTTTTGATGTCCATTGGTATGTTTTTCTTTTGTAAATCTCATCTCATCATCTCTAGCCACTTTATCCTGTTCTACAGGGTCACAGGCAAGCTGGAGCCTATCCCAGCTGACTACAGGCGAAAGGTGGGGTACACCCTGGACAAGTCGCCAGGTCATCACAGGGCTGACACATAGACACAGACAACCATTCACACTCACATTCATACCTACGGTCAATTTCGAGTCACCAGTTAACCTAACCTGCATGTCTTTGGACTGTTGGGGAAACCGGAGCACCCGGCGGAAACCCACACGGACACGGGGAGAACATGCGAACTCCGCACAGAAAGGCCCTCGCCAGCCACGGGGCTCGAACCCGGACCTTCTTGCTGTGAGGCGACAGCGCTAACCACTGCACCACCATGCCACCTCTCTTGTAAATATGCATGAATAATATCTAATGAAGTTTTGGTATCCTTTCAGATGTTCAGCACGTCTTTCTCTTTCCTGGAAAACACAGAAATAATTGTGCGCATCTCATCTCATTACCTGTAGCCGCTTTATCCTGTTCTACAGGGTCGCAGGCAAGCTGGAGCCTATCCCAGCTGACTATGGGCAAAAGGCGGGGTACACCCTGGACAAGTTGCCAGGTCATCACAGGGCTGACACATAAACACAGACAACCATTCACACCTACGGTCAATTTCGAGTCACCAGTTAACCTAACCTGCATGTCTTTGGACTGTGGGGGAAGCCGGAGCACCTGGAGGAAACCCACACGGACAGAACATGCAAACTCCGCACAGAAAGGCCCTCGCCAGCCATGGGGCTTGAACCCGGACCTTCTTTCTGTGAGGCGACAGCGCTAACCACTACACCACCGTGCCACCTCTCTTGTAAATATGCATGAATAATATCTAATGAAGTTTTGGTATCCTTTCAGATGTTCAGCACGTCTTTCTCATCTCATCTCATCTCATTATCTCTAGCCGCTTTATCCTTCTACAGGGTCGCAGGCAAGCTGGAGCCTATCCCAGCTGACTACGGGCGAAAGGCGGGGTACACCCTGGACAAGTCGCCAGGTCATCACAGGGCTGACACAGAGACACAGACAATCATTCACACTCACATTCACACCTATGGTCAATTTAGAGTCACCAGTTAACCTAACCTGCATGTCTTTGGACTGTGGGGGAAACCGGAGCACCCGGAGGAAACCCACGCAGACACGGGGAGAACATGCAAACTCCACACAGAAAGGCCCTTGCCAGCCCCGGGGCTCGAACCCAGGACCTTCTTGCTGTGAGGCGACAGCGCTAACCACTACACCACCGTGCCGCCCCGCACGTCTTTCTCTTTCCCGGAAAACACAGAAATAATTGTGCGCATGTGCAACAGAAAAGTTTCTCATTGGATATTTGTGCTCCAACATGTGACATCATTTTGTCTTGACAACGGGCAATATCATAAGCCATATTCAATGCTCATTCACCACTGGGTAGAGTGGCATAATACACATAGGATAAGTGATATGATAACAATATTGCATGCTATCGAACCAAATGAATGAAACCCGCTAGAAGGGAATAGAATATATGTTTTTATTCCATGGAAAAAGTGTCCTGTATGTGTAATAATTCCTGAGAGTTCACTCTGACGTCACTCCCAACATTTTCCCGCTGATTTGACACACATTGCCAAAATGATGAACCAATTTAAAATTTAAATTCTTTTTGTTAACTAGCTTTTTTTGTGGATGTGTCTGAATAATATAAACATTACACAGTGGCGCGAAAAATATCACTCGTACATTGTAATATCCTCTCTCTCCCTCATATATATATATATATATATATATATATATATATATATATATATATTAAAAGCTGCCATATGACTATTCTCACCCATGTGATTATTTGGATAATCTAAATCAGAAAGATGCAAAGGATAGACATGTGGAAATTAGAGTTTATTAGTGGTTATGATCATAGACGTCGCCAGACCCATTTTAGGGTAGCTCCAGCCACCCTATCTTATGGCAAAGCCACCCTATATTTTTTGCCCTTTTTTAAATTATTTATATTTTTATTTTTTTTTCCCAAAAAAAAACAAAGGCAGTAAAGCACTGAACATGAGCCATCAAGAACGCAAGTTAATCTGAACAACAGTTTCTGCTTGCTTATTTATTGTTTAATGCAATATTATTAATATCTTTATGATTCCTCCTCATTGGCTCTGTGTCAAGCGTCACGTCGAGTGGTAGGCTAGTAGGACTTAAAAAACTACGCGGGCATTCTGCAGCAGGCGCGGTGCGGGCTTCCATTGAGTTGGGTTTGCAGAGAGTCAGAATTCTATGCTTTCATTTGCAGACACACACGGTGAGATTGTAATTTGATGTCAGTGGTTCGCATTTGCTTAACTTTACCTAGGCTATATTGAGCAATGGGTAGTGAGGAAAGACGATATTGTAGCTTTTCTATTTCAACTGTAAATCTGGCACGTTAGCATGGTGAACAAACTTACTAAGCTGTGTGGGTTGTAGCCTACTAGCATTAGTTTTGGCATGGGAAAAGATTATCTGTCTGTCTATCCTTTGGGTAGATGGATATACGAAGATTTTTTAAGAAAGGGAGTCTGGTGAAGTTGCTTCAGCAAGCAATTAAATGATGAAAGCAATTTTAAAATAGAATAGAAATGGTGGGAAGTGTGTCCCCAAGGTGTGATGCTCTTGAAATAATGAATTGATTGACAGCCTTAGTAGGTGCTCTGAAAAATGTTCGGCGCGCACTGCGCGCGCACAATACCTTTTCTCCTCTGGGTGCTAAGCTACCCCTGTCTCTCAAACCTAGTGACGTCCCTGGTTATGATCCATACAAAATTCCTTGAAACAATTGGAGTGATGTAGATTTGTGGCCTAGCATTACCTACATACAGTAGATGTTGGAATGTACCTTCTCACTGCATTTTCTTTAAAAAAAAACTTATCGTTTGCTGGAAGAGAAGAGCAGGGAGGATTGAGAATCGAGTGGCTGTGGTTTGTTCACACCCAGTACTAATTCTTGTAGTGTCCTAGCAACCATCGCAAATATGTGTACAAAAAGTCCAAAAATGCCTACTTACCCAGGCATAAACAATACAGGATTTACCTTGTAGTGTTTTGATCCCCAGATCTTTTTCCCAGCCACAGGATTTCATCTGTTTGTCTGTGTAGAATGATGTCTGCAGTGCCAGATAGTTTGAGATGTCAGGGAACTTAATGGATGGATAATTTTCCAACTCACAGGAAAAATATTTCTTTACTATCATGTAAGGATCTATCCCATCGTAAGGAGCAACTTTCTTAAGGTACCTTGACTGTGCATTGGCCTCTAAATTGCAAAAATAGTTGGAGACGGTTTCACAAGCTCTTTACATGCCGGCAGCCAGATTGGTTTGCCTGACTACCACGTCATTCACTGGAAGTAAACTCACAAGCAAAAGTCATGTGACTGAATACAACCTATATTCTATTCCAGGTTAACCACTCACAAAGAATGACCAAAAAACCTTTAACTCTGTGGATTGTCAGTGAAAAAAATGGCAAGATCATGGCCACACACTGCGACTGTATGGCAGGCCTTAGAGAGCGCTGTTCTCACGTAGCATCATTGTTGTGGGCTATTGAAGCTGGACTGAAACAAAAGGATTAACTGACAGTTCCAGATAAAAAGTAGTATTGGGTTCTTCTTACTACTGTGAAAAAAAATCTCCTACTCCCAGATCAGAGATCCTTCCTTTCTAAAGAAAGAAATGCCCAAGTCAAGTTCCTAAGACACAATCAGAAGTTCAAGACAAGGTTCCAGGGAAACAGTAATACCTTTTATCTTTTTCTCTATTTGAATGACTGGAACAACCAAAAACAGCACAAAAATTAACCTAATTTAAGACAAATTAAGCCTTGCTTATTACAGGAAAGATGATGTCTGGTTGTCCCCCAGGAGAAATTATCATGTGATGTGTGACGTCATACACAAGGGGTCTATACCCAATGTAGCTATTTACTTCCAGGTGCATATAGCACTACACACAGACAAGTACCCAGCTGTCTGGAGCCAACAACTCTATTTACACCCTAACCCTAATCAGTTATAAATAGCCAAATTAGCTAATTTGAGTGTAAATAGCTGAAAAGCTGCCATACAACTATTCTCACTAATGTGCAAATAGACATTTTCACTAAATTAATTATCACAGTGCATAGATTCACAATGATCTGACCCTCCCCAATTTAAAATTCATGTACAGTGTAAAAAACATACAAACTTAATTTTTCCACCTTTATGGGCACAAAAATTAACCAATGCAGGGGCAGAACTGTTTTAATTTGAAAACGAAAAGTTGCGAAGTGTGAACACAAAATGTAACTTGTGTATATTAGGATACAGAGACCACAAATTTATTTTCTCATTACCACATTAAACTGAATCATGAACACTAAGTACAAAACATATTTTTGTTGCCTCTCAAAGGTTCTGATATTCAGCAACATGTACACTTGTGTCCATAAAGTTTCTGAAAGAGGTACTGAATGTAATTTCAAAATAGTTACTAAATATAATTAATCCATCACTATGCTAAGAGCACATACCTAAATCTTTAAAAAAAAAAAAAGCAGTATTCAGGCCACTTCAAATCAAACCAAATTTTATTAGTCACACACACACACAACTGTACATGGTATGATATGCAGTGAAATGCTTTTTACAACTGTATTTACTTACATACTGTAGAAATAGAAAAAGAAAAATATTAAAATATATTATAAAAGATTTAAAAGATAGATGACAAAAATCCTATCAAGAAAACTGTCAAATTACAGGAAATAAAAAAAAATATTACATTTATTTCTAAAGGGAGCACAGTGCAACCAAATGCGACTTCCTGGAGTCATGTTTGGATACACTGTGCAATTTTAGTAAATTGGCAGGGAAGTAAATTATGTGTGAACTGTAGTGTGGTAGAACAAACAATGCCTGATAAATGCACTCAGCTGTCAAAGGTCATGATTAATTTCTACTGTCAGGTAATTTAATTAGACATTGTGTATGAGTGGTATAATGATCTGACATAATAACAGAAGCCTAGTTACCACTATCACTTAGTCTTTGCTATCATCAATGTGGTGTGGTTGCTTAGCAACTATATTCACATACTCTAGGCTGCATACACCAATTGACCTGCTTTTTTATGAGTTTGAAGCAAACAGCAAACTAGGTCACTGAGAAAAAAAAGAAAGGTCCTGTATATCAAATCAAAAAGTCTTCTGTATTACCGCAGTAGAAAGAATGAATACAAAAAAGAGTAAAGCTTTGAATGTGAAAGAATTTACTTGTTTACTTTGAGGATCATTTACTACACACTGACTACTTAACATTTTCAGCCTAAGGTGTAACTTTGGATGGTCTTGCAATGTGCACACCTATGTCAAAAAGCATTGTAGTATGTAAGCAAACAAAAAGAAAGTCATCTGTGAATGCAGGTTTCTTTATTTATTGAATGGGCTTCCTAATAATTTGTTTGGTGAATGAATGTCTAAAGAAATAAAATTAATTGAATTACATTTAACAAGTATAAAACAAACTTCTAACATCACAAAGATTAAAAAAAATTGTGCCTTTTCCCCCTTTCCTTATGTAATAGCCAGCCAGCCCCAGGAGCTGTTACCCCCTTTTTGATCTTGGGTCTTAGGCAGGCCACAGTCAGCGCAGTCTTATCAATTTGGGGATGCACTTGCCCATGACCAAAGTAGAAGCCCAGATACCATCCACACATCCAACTGCACACTTCCTTGGGTTTGCTGTGAGTCCTGTGCATCTCAGAGATCTCAGGACAGGCTTCAGATGTTGTAAATGGCACTGCCAATCATTACTATAAATGATATCATCCAAATAGGCAGAAGCATATGTACTGTGTGGGCAGAGGATTCTGCCCACAAGTCACTCAGTACGTTTACATGCACGTCCAAATCGAGCTGCTGTTGGTAATCGAGCAAAGGGTCCCAGCAGGGGTGCCAGAGAAATCCAATCCTACATGCACAAGTGAAATCGGGCTATTGTGCAAGGTGCATTGTGCACCCGAGCCACACGTGGCGCTACACGCCCCATCGTGTTGGTACACTTCCGGTTGTCGTCATGAAGAAGAGCATAGTGTTGCCAGATACTGCTGACGTTTTCCAGCCCAAAACATGTTCAAATCCGCTAAAATGCACTTAAAACCCCCAAGCTGGCAACACTAGCAGTTCCGTGTTCAAGCTGTTAGGCTTGCTCTAACAGACTATGGCTACAAACTGTCCGGCGCAGACCACTGTTTTGTAAGACAACTTATTTTGCACAATAATATTTTTCTAAAGTCCATTTTTTGCTTACAAAAAAATATTTTTTTTTCTTACAATTTAACTTATGTCTTAATAAACACACAAAAAGTTCAATTGTTTTGTTTTTATTGACATTCTTCAGATGTTGGACATATATATATATATATATATATACACACACACACACACACACAAATACAATGACTTGTTTATGTACACAATTCACAGTTATGCAACAGCTGTACAGATGTATTTGGTGATACAGTAAGTGAGCTAAATTTTAACAGTGCAAACAATGCCACAAAAAGAAAAGATTCATGCCGTTGTCATGATTCGTTGTCATGCCGACCGAGGCTGTTGTGTTTCCCGCTTGTGGTCTCGTCACTCGTCACTTCCGGAAGTAGCTCGACAACTAGCTCGATAGGGTATACATGCGCAAAATAGCTCGGCAGAAATCGCATAAACTAGGTCGTGTAGCTCGATTCCGAGAAATCAAGTTCGGTTCAATTTCAGCCGAATTAAGGTGTATACATGGCCTCCCCGATCTGAACCCGAGTGGTGTTTTGCTATTGGACTTCTGTGCTAGTCACGGTTTGTCCATAACGAACACCATGTTCGAGCATAGGGGTGTCCATAAGTGCACGTGGCACCAGGACACCTTAGGTCGGAGGTCAATGATAGACTTTGTAGTCGTTTCATCTGATCTCCGGCCCTATGTCTTGGACACTCGGGTGAAGAGAGGGGCTGAGCTGTCAACTGATCACCACCTGGTGGTGAGTTGGATCCGCTGGCGGAGGAGGAAGCTGGACAGACCTGGCAGGCCCAAACGTATGGTGAGGGTCTGCTGGGAACGTCTGGCCGAGCACTCTGTCGGGGAGGTCTTTAACTCCCACCTCCGGGAGAGCTTTTCCCAGCTTCCGAGGGAGGCGGGGGACATTGAGTCTGAGTGGACCATGTTCTCTACCTCCATTGTGGACGCAGCTGTTCAGAGCTGTGGCCGCAAGGTCTCCGGTGCCTGTCGTGGCGGCAATCCCCGAACCTGGTGGTGGACACCAGAAGTAAGGGATGCCGTCAAGCTGAAGAAGGAGTCCTATCGGGCCATGTTAATCTCCAGGACTCCCGAGGCAGCTGACGGGTATCGGCAGGCCAGGCGTGCTGCAGCTCGGGCAGTTGCGGAGGCAAAAACTCGGAACTGGGAGGAGTTCGGGGAGGCCATGGAGAAGGACTATCGGTCGGCCTCGAAGAAATTCTGGCAAACCGTCCGGCGCCTCAGGAGGGGGAAGCAGTACTCTGCCAACACTGTTTACAGTGCGGGTGGGGAGCTGTTGACCTCGACTGGGGACATTGTCGGGCGGTGGAAGGAATACTTTGAGGATCTCCTCAATCCCACCGTCATGTCTTCCACTGAGGAGACTGAGGCTGATGACTCAGAGGTGGACTCGTCCATTACCCAAGCCGAAGTCACTGAGGTGGTTTGCAAGCTCCTCGGTGGCAAGGCACCGGGGGTGGATGAGATCCACCCTGAGTATCTCAAGTCTCTGGATGTTGTGGGGCTGTCTTGGTTGACACGCCTCTGCAACATTGCGTGGCGGTCAGGGACAGTGCCTCTGGAGTGGCAGACTGGGGTGGTGGTCCCTCTTTTTAAGAAAGGGGACCGGAGAGTGTGCCCCAATTATAGGGGAATCACACTTCTCAGCCTCCCAGGGAAGGTTTACTCCAGGGTACTGGAGAGGAGAATTCAACCAATAGTCGAACCTCGGATCCAGGAGGAACAATGCGGTTTTCGTCCTGGTCGCGGAACACTGGACCAGCTCTATACCCTTCATAGGGTGCTCGAGGGTTCATGGGAGTTTGCCCAACCAGTCCACATGTGCTTTGTGGATCTGGAGAAGGCATTCGACCGTGTCCCCCATAGTATTCTGTGGGGGGTGCTTCGGGAGTATGGGGTTCGGGGCTCTTTGCTAAGGGCTGTCCGGTCCCTGTACGAACGGAGCAGGAGTCTGGTTCGCATTGCCGGCAGTAAGTCAGACCTGTTCCCAGTGCATGTTGGACTCCGGCAGGGCTGCCCTTTGTCACCGGTTCTGTTCATAATTTTTATGGACAGAATTTCTAGGCACAGCCAGGGGCCAGAAGGAATCCTGTTTGGGAACCACAGGATTTCATCTCTGCTTTTTGCGGATGATGTTGTCCTGTTGGCTTCTTCAAACCAGGACCTTCAGCATGCACTGGGGCGGTTTGCAGTCGAGTGTGAAGCGGCTGGGATGAGAATCAGCACCTCCAAGTCCGAGGCCATGGTTCTCGACCGGAAAAGGGTGGCTTGCCCTCTCCAGGTTGGTGGAGAAGTTCTGCCTCAAGTGGAGGAGTTTAAGTATCTCGGGATCTTGTTCACGAGTGAGGGAAGGATGGAGCGTGAGATCGACAGGCGGATCGGTGCAGCCTCCGCAGTGATGCGGTCGCTTTACCGGTCCGTTGTGGTGAAGAAGGAGCTGAGCCAAAAGGCGAAGCTCTCAATTTACCGGTCGATCTACGTTCCGACTCTCACCTATGGTCATGAGCTTTGGGTAATGACCGAAAGGACAAGATCGCGGATACAAGCGGCCGAAATGAGTTTCCTTCGCAGGGTGGCTGGGCGCTCCCTTAGAGATAGGGTGAGAAGCACAGTCACTCGGGAGGAGCTCGGAGTAGAGCCGCTGCTGCTCCACATCGAGAGGAATCAGCTGAGGTGGCTAGGGCATCTTTTTCGGATGCCTCCTGGACGCCTCCCTGGGGAGGTGTTCCAGGCATGTCCCCCCGGGAGGAGGCCCCGGGGAAGACCCAGGACACGCTGGAGGGACTATGTCTCTCGGCTGGCCTGGGAACGCCTCGGTGTTCTTCCCGAGGAGCTGGCCGAGGTGTCTGGGGAAAGGGAAGTTTGGGCTTCCCTGCTTAGACTGCTGCCTCCGCGACCTGGTCCCGGATAAAGCGGAAGAAGATGAGACGAGACGAGACATGGCATTTTGAACTTCGATTTCAGTCGAGCAACGGCAGAAATTCGATTCTCTCTATGTGCATGTAAACGTAGTGACTGAAACATCAATGTAGCTCCAAACAACCCAAACAGAAGGGTGACATTGGTGTAAACCAAACGGAGTGGAAAAGGTTGTTTTTTCACAGGATATTGGGGTCCAGGGAATCTGCCAATATCCCTTGGTCAAATCCAGTGTCAAATAAAAGCAAGCTGCACCTAACTGATCAAGCACCTCATCAATGTGAGGCTACAGATATGTGTGAAATTTAAACACCGCTGTGGCAGGGCTTTACATTAACTTTTTTGCTCACCGGCCACTGTGGCTAGTGGTTTTCCCGAGTCACTAGCCATTCAGCCTTTTCACTAGCCACAATTTTGTTGCCAGGAAATCGCAGTTTTTTCTTCGCCATGATACGTTAAAGTTCGGAAGATCTAGACTTAATTATGAATGGCAGCATATAATGTATCTCTACAGTAGCACTCAAGTATTCAGTGCTGTTAAGGTAGCTCCCTATATGAAAACATGCAACCAATTCAGACAAAAATATAAAGAGTATTCTGTTTATTAAACTCAAATTCAAGCCCCTTACAATATGAAATATCGTATAATATGAAAAATAACATTCAGTACAACTGAACTGATTCTAATATTAAAAGTCCAATTAAAAACATTTATCATTGAAAAACATTTGATGTTTTGATATGCAAGTATTATGTGTATTATCAAGTATTATTATGTATATTATGTATTATCTATTAATAATGTGTGTGTGTGTGTGTGTGTGTGTGTGTGTGTGTGTGTGTGTGTGTGAACATGTGTAGAGAGAGACATTAAATGTCCTCATTACATTCATCATCAGATGAGTCTGAATGGTCCATGAAAAATGGTCTTCGTGACCTGAGGCTTCCAGCAGGCCATAAGTTGATAGCTGGGGTGGATCAACTTCTTTCCAATCGCGTGAACGTTTCTAAACAGCAGCTCCATCCTCTCCAGCTCAGCCAACTTCATGACAGCCAGGGACTGAAAGCAATGCTGTCCTGTAGTGAACCAGCCGTCTTTGCCGGTTTTGATGTTATAGTACCGATGTGTGCATTTGACTTTTCATGGTCCTTTATAGTTTCGAGTTTAAAATTGCTGGTGCCTGTCTTTGCCAGACTTTCTACAGTCTTCGCAGTACATGGTATTTTCGGTTTTGCTATGAACTAGCCAATCTCGCCCGAACTTCCATTTGTCATTGAACTGTCTTATCTTCCTATTAGCATCTTGTTCATCTCCATGGCCGTAGCCAGCTCTGAGGCCCCCGCGGTCCGGACCTCAGTCATTTTTAAGAGCTGAAAATACATTTGTACGCTAAATATTCAACTGGATAAAAAAAAAAGAATAACATTAAAACATCTCCATAAAAAGTGCATGTTAATTATGTTAAACATTGATTCTGTCTTCTGTGTGTGTTTCGTGTGCACTGCTCTTTGACCAAGAACACAAAAGCGAATGAGCGCGCGACTCAGCGGAGGAACGCAGTGCAGCAGACACGGGGTTTCCATGGTAACCATCAGTGCACTTTCATCAAGCTGTTAAATTGACATTTTTGAAGCAGCGCAGTTGTAGCCTGCCTTGTTTGTGACTTTAAAAATAAATCATTCAATAAGCCAAAACAATAGAGTGGAAAGTTTCAACTTATGTTTGCCTTGGATAACTTTGCCTAAAACATGGTGGTGTATACTGATTTTTTTTCCCAGAATGTTTTTTTTGTGTGTAGGTGCAACAGATGCCAGATTGTTAATGTATCTTAGTTCCATAGGCTACATGGTTAAGGTATCTTTTGTCCTCATTGCTTGGGCCAGATCAAACCATTAAACAAGCTTAAATTATTCTTACTTTTGCCACATACATGATTTTATTTTTCAAAACTGATGATATTCAGTTCAAACACCATTAAAAGTAATTTCAGGAATAGATCTCTTGTGTGATGTGTAATTCACCCCGCTCATTTAAATATGTCGAACATTTTTTGGTGCGCGCTTTGTGCATCACGGACCTTGGTGATTTTAAAATGCTGCTCCGGCCCTGCTCATCTCTGCCCCTTTTTTCCTGAGCAGCAGGGTTTGAAACTCCAGCTATATGCCACCACATAATGCACTTGTCAGTCATCAGCAACTTTGTTGCTTCGTTCATTAACTGCAGGTTACCGTATCATTGATATTATCTGAGATGTTAAAATACATTCTAAACAATTGTAACATGTCAGAATGTTTATGCAGGTGCTCATGGGAGTTGTAGGCACGTAATATTACATTGCAATGCGTTTATTATATCAGATGCCTTCAGAGAAAACTACAATTAAAATACATTGTCATACCACAGAATAAACCACCCACCAAAGTGGCTAGTGGGACTAAAGTTATTACCCACCAAAGCCGAATTTTACCTGCATTTGGTGGGTGGGCGGGTGCTAATGTAAAGCCCTGCACTGTGGCAGCGGGGGCGTGGCCGAGCGTCGGTTTGTGAATGGAGAGCGGAGTTGGGGAAGGTGAGTGGCCAAATCGCTACACCTGTTGTCAATTAATGTGTGTTTGTGTGTCTGGCAGTGACGCCGATCCATAAAAGGAGTGAGAGAGCAGAGAACAAGAGATTGGGACCAGAGCACAATGGTGTGTGTCGGTGTGTTTGTCCCAAATGAGAAACAGTATTGTGTTTCTCGCGTTCTTTGAGCAAGCAGCGGAGGCGTGGGGTTGGCTGGTCAAGCAGTGCACAGCATGCCTCCTTCCCCTGCTGACCGGTGAGGCGCAGCTCACCGCGCTGCAGCTCCCCACCGACAGCTGGCTCGTATATGCGGACCTCAAGAAAGCCATCCTCCAGCATGTCGGCCGCTCCCCAGAGCAACAGCGTCAGTGCTTACGCTCGCTGTGCTTGGAGGAGGTCGGCCAACCGTTCGCGTTTGGCCAACAACTCCGGGATGCCTGCCAGCAGTGGCTGAGGGCAGACAACTGCAATGCAGAGGGAATTATCGACCTGGTGACACTGGAACAGTTCATCGTGTGACTTCCAGAAGGACCGGTGGAGTGAGTCTAGTGTCATCGCCCAACGTCACTGGATCAAGCCATCAAGCTGGCAGAGGACCACATGGCGGCGGTTCTGACTGCAGGGAGACATGCTTCTCCTCCTTCTCTCTCCCTCTGCTTCCCATCCTTGCCCCATTCCCCCACCGCGGAGGTGGGGGCTGGCTCCCCCCCAGCCAGCCTGATGCACCCATGGTGTCCTCCCATTTCCCCCTTCCTTGTGTGTGTCTTCTCCCCCCCAGGTGAGTGATGTCCGTAACACCAGTGCAGAGGGAGAGCCTGGGCCAGTGTGCTGGCACTGTGGGGAGCCGGGACATCTCCAAAATCAGTGCTCCACAATGGAGGTGGGCGCGGTGGTCCAGGTCCCCAACGTGCCAGAAACTGCCCTCGATCGGGCTGGAGTGTATCGTATACCGGTAAGTGTCCAAGGGGATATGTATCAGGCCTTGGTGGATTCCGGCTGTAACCAGACCTCAATCCACCAAAGCCTGGTGCAAGGTGAGGCACTGGGGAGAGCACAAGTGGTGAAGGTATTGTGTGTGCACAGGGATGTTCACAACTACCCTTTAGTGTCCATCCACATTCTATTTAGGGGAGAAAAGCATCGTGTAAAGGTGGCGGTTAATCCTCGTCTCACCCACTCGCTGATTTTGGGGACTGATTGGCCAGGATTTAAAGAGTTAATGAAACACATAGTACAAAGTGGGTCCTGCAGTAATACAGTGGTGCTTGAAAGTTTGTGAACCCTTTAGAATTTTCTATATTTCTGCATAAATATGACCTAAAACATCATCAGATTTTCACACAAGTCCTAAAAGTAGATAAAGAGAACCCAGTTAAACAAATGAGACAAAAATATTATACTTGGTCATTTATTTATTGAGGAAAATGATCCAATATTACATATCTGTGAGTGGCAAAAGTATGTGAACCTCTAGGATGAGAAGTTAATTTGAAGGTGAAATTAGAGTCAGGTGTTTTCAATCAATGGGTTGACAATCAGGTGTGAGTGGGCACCCTGTTTTATTTAAAGAACAGGGATCTATCAAAGTCTGATCTTCACAACACATGTTTGTGGAAGTGTATCATGGCACGAACAAAGGAGATTTCTGAGGACCTTAGAGAAAGTGTTATTGATGCTCATTAGGCTGGAAAAGGTTACAAAACCATCTCTAAAGAGTTTGGACTCCACCAATCCACAGTCAGATTGTGTACAAATGGAGGAAACTCAAGACCATTGTTACCCTCCCCAGGAGTGGTCAACCAACAAAGATCACTCCAAGAGCAAGGCGTGTAATAGTCGGTGAGGTCACAAAGGACCCCAGGGTAACTTCTAAGCAACTGAAGGCCTCTCTCACATTGGCTAATGTTAATGTTCATGAGTCCACCATCAGGAGAACACTGAACAACAATGGTGTGCATGGCAGGGTTGCAAGGAGAAAGCCACTGCTCTCCAAAAAGAACATTGCTGTTCGTCTGCAGTTTGCTAAAGATCATGTGGACAAGCCAGAAGGCTATTGGAAAAATGTTTTGTGGATGGATGAGACCAAAATAGAACTTTTTGGTTTACATGAGAAGCATTATGTTTGGAGAAAGAAGAACAGTGCATTCCAGCATAAGAACCTTATCCCATCTCTGAAACATGGTGGTGGTAGTGTCATGGTTTGGGCCTGTTTTGCTGCATCTGGGCCAGGATGGCTTGCCATCATTGATAGAACAATGAATTCTGAATTATACCAGCGAATTCTAAAGGAAAATGTCAGGACATCTGTCCATGAACTGAATCTCAAGAGAAGGTGGGTCATGCAGCAAGACAACGACCCTAAGCACACAAGTCATTCTACCAAAGAATGGTTAAAGAAGAATAAAGTTAATGTTTTGGAATGGCCAAGTCAAAGTCCTGACCTTAATCCAATTGAAATGTTGTGGAAGGACCTGAAGTGAGCAGTTCAAGTGAGGAAACCCACCAACATCCCAGAGTTGAAGCTGTTCTGTACGGAGGAATGGGCTAAAATTCCTCCAAGCTGGTGTGCAGGACTGATCAACAGTTACCGGAAGTGTTTAGTTGCAGTTATTGCTGCACAAGGGGGTCACACCAGATACCAAAAGCAAAGGTTCACATACTTTTGCCACTCACAGATATGTAATATTGGATCATTTTCCTCAATAAATAAATGACCAAATATAATATTTTTGTCTCATTTGTTTAACTGGGTTCTCTTTATTTTCTTTTAGGACTTGTGTGAAAATCTGATGATGTTTTAGGTCATATTTATGCAGAAATATAGAAAATTCTAAAGGGTTCACAAATTTTCAAGCACCACTGTATGTCTCGGGAAGATCCCGGACTAGCATTGGCGGGAGAAGCTGTCACAGAGCCATCTACATCAGCACCGCATCAGGGCAATACGCGGAGTGAGGAGCACCCTGCCCCTCCTCCCTCTCTTGGGGATTCTCTTGAGGAATTCCTGTTAGAGCAGTCATGAGATGAGACTCTGCAGCATGCATTTGACCAAGTGAGAGTAATCGGTGGTCAAATTCTCCAGCCAAATGCAACGCCGGCCTTCCCCTACTTTTCTATTATTAAGGATAGGTTATACCGAGTGACGCAGGACACTCAAACTGGTGAAAAGATAATACAGTTATTAATCCCAAAGAGCCACTGGGAACTTATATTCCAGGTGGCTCACTTTAATCCCATGGCTGGACGCTTAGGGCAGGACAAAACACTAGCCCGAATAATGGCCCACTTCTATTGGCCAGGGATTTGCAGGGATGTCTGTCGGTGGTATGCGGCATGCCATGAATGCCAATTAGTAAATCCTGTGGCCACTCCAAAAGCGCCTTTGTGCCCCCTCCCTTTGATCGAGACCCCTTTTGAAAGAATCGGGATGGATCTCATTGGGCGATTAGATCGATCAGCATGGGGATATCACTTTATTTTAGTTCTGGTGGACTATGCAACACAATTTCCAGAAGCAGTGCCTCTCCGCAATATCTCAGCATGCAGTATTGTTGAAGTGCTCTTCCATATTATCTCCTGGGTCGGGATTCCAAAAGAAATCCTGACAGACCAAGGCACTACATTTATGTCACACACACTACATCAACTGTATAGGCTATTGGGAATTAAGTCTATCCACACCAGTGTCTATCACCCACAAACGGATGGCTTAGTGGAATGCTTTAATCAAACACCCAAAAACATAATTTTGGAGTTCGTAAGTGAGGATGCATGTAATTGGGATATATGGCTCAAGCCCCTGTTATTTGCAGTACGAGAGGTCCCGCAAGCCTCCACGGGGTTTTCTCCATTTGAATTATTATATGGGCATAAGCCGCTTGGCATTTTGGACGTGCTACGTGAAAACTAGGAGGGACCTTTGCCTAGTAAGACAGAAATTCAATATGTTCTCAACCTGCGCACCAAACTCCACAGATACACTTAACCCAGGAGAATTTGCAGTAGACACAAGAACATCAAGTCCGACTGTACAACAGAGGCACGTGCCTTAGACAGTTCATGCCAGGAGACAAAGTGCTCATATTATTGCCCATGTTGAGCTCCAAATTAATCACCAAGTGGCAAGAGCCCTTTGAGGTCACACGGCAAGTCGGAGACGTCAACTATGAGGTGAGGCGAAGGACAGGGATGGAGCATTGCAAATTTACCACCTCAATCTGTTAAAATGCTGGAATGAGGAGGTCCCCATGGCTTTGGTGTCAGTAGTCCCGGAGAAGGCGGAGCTGGGGCCAGAGATACAAAAAAAATTGACATCTCCAACCACTCCAGTCCCTTGTGGAGACCACCTCTCCCTGGCCCAACTCACTGAGGTAGCCCAGTTGCAAAAAGAAATTTTCAGACATGTTTTCACCCCTGCCTGGCTGCACCCACCTCATAGAACACCACACTGAGACACCCCCAGGGGTGGTAGTATGCAGCCGCTTGTACCGCCTACCTGAACACAAAAAAAGTGGTCCGGGATGAACTCAAGGCCATGCTCAAAATGGGCATAATTGAAGAGTCCCACAGTGACTGAAGCAGCCCAGTGGTCCTGGTTCCCATGACTGATGGGTTAGTCCAGTTCTGTGTGGACTATAGAAAGGTCAATGCGGTGTCTAAATTCAACGCATACCCAGTGCCTCGCATTGATAAGTTGCTCGATCGATTAGCCACTGCTCGCTTTTACTCTACAATGGATTTAATGAAGGGATATTGGCAGATCCCCTTGACTCCTCTATCCCAATAGAAAATGGCCTTTTCCACACCATTTGGGTTACACCAATTCATCACACTTCCTTTTGGGTTGTTTGGGGCTCCCGTGACGTTCCAGCGGTTCATGGACACAGTTCTCCACCCCCACGCCGCCTACGCAGCTGCATACCTAGATGACATTATCATCTATAGCAATGATTGGCCATGGCACCTCGAACACCTTAGGGCCATCCTAAAGTTGCTGAGGCATGCGGGTCTCAAGCTAACCCAAAAAAGTATGCAATTGGGCGGGTGGAAGTATGGTATCTGGGTTTCCACTTGGGTCATGGGCAGGGGCATCCCCAAATTAACAAGACTGCAGCGATTGTGGCCTGCCCAAGGCCCAAGACCAAAAAGTGGGTGAAACAGTTCCTGGGGCTGGCTGGCTACTATCATAGGTTCATACGTAATTATTTGGACATCACCAGCGCACTGACTGATCTCACTAAAAAGGGAGCACCAGATCCAGTCCAGTGGATGGAGCAATGCCAACAGGCTTTCTCTAAGGTAAAGGCTGCACTGTGTGGGGGGCCACTTTTACACTCCCCTGACTTCTCTCTCCCCTTTATTTTACAGATGGACACATTGGACAGGGGGCTGGGGGCCGTTCTGTCCCAGAAGGTGGAGGGGGAGGAACGTCCCGTGCTGTACATTAGCCAAAAGTTGTCAGTGCATGAAAGCAAGTACAGCACAATAGAGAAAGAGTGCCTGGTCATCAAGTGGGAGGTCCTCGCCCTCCGGTGCTACCTACTGGGATGCCCTTTCACCCTCTGTTCAGACCATGCACCCCTCCAGTGGCTCCACCACATGAAGGATGCCAACGCATGGCTCACCCTTTGGTATCTCACCCTCCAGCCATTCAAATTCGAGGTGGTCCACAGGCCGGGGGCGCAGATGGTGGTGGCGGATTTCCTGTCCCATTGGGGGGGAGGGGAGTCTGCTGCAGTCCAGACGGCTCCCCAGCCCAAGTCAGGCAGTGGGGGTATGTAGCAGCAGGGGCATGGCCGAGCGTTGGTTTGTGAATGGAGGGCGGAGTTGGGGAAGGTGGGTGGCCAAATCGCTACACCTGTTGTCAATTAATGTGTGTTTGTGTGTCTTGCAGTGACGGCACTCCATAAAAGGAGTGAGAGAGCAGAGAAGAAGAGATTGGGACCAGAGCATGATGGTGTGTGTGTGTGTGTGTGTGTGTGTGTGTGTGTGTGTGTGTGTGTGTCCCAAATGAGAAACAGTATTGTGCTGAAAAGCCAAAATAAACCTAATCTGAACATTAACAACAGCCTGCTGTACTTCTGTGCTCCACCCACATCCGGACAGCTTCTACAACTGCCTTGACTTTCTAAAGTCTACACAGAACTGGACTGACCTGTTAGTTTTGGGAACCAAAACCACTGGGCTGCTCCAATCACTGTGCAACTCTTCCATTACCCCCATGTCGAGCATTGCCTTGAGTTCATCCCAAACTGCATTTTTTTTCTGTTTGGGGAGCTGAAATGGATGGCTGCATACCACTACTCCTGGAGGACTCTCAATGTGATGCACTATGAGACTAGTGTGAGCAGGCAGAGGCAAAAACACATTGGAGAATTCCTCCTGCAACCTGGCAACCTGTGTTCTCTGAGAAAGCAAGAGGTGGTCTCCACAGGAGACCAGGTTGAATTGGGCTGAACTTTTTAGACTTACCTTCCAGTTCCTCCCTCACATGAACCACCATTGCCAGAACCACAGGAAACTCCTCTCTCCACAGTTTCAGGAGATTGAAGTGGTAAATCTGAAGTGCATCACCTGCAATTCACCTGACCCTGTAGTCAGCTTGATGTGTGACCTCAAAGCATCATTGCATTTTGCAAATAATTTAGACCTCAACATGGGTAGTAAAACAAGCACTTATCTCCCCATGGAAATCCACATAGCCAAGCCCCCATTACATAACCAGGATTGCTATTCTTGTCAAAGTCAAGTCAAATTCCTTCTCATGCCAGAATCTGGTCTTCCCAGGCAGTCTCCTGTCCCAGTACTAACCAACTCTTTAAGGCGTATGGATGTGGCACCGATCTCCATTTCAATAGCCCTCAGCCTTTCACCTATACAGCTAGGGTTACAGTAGGGGACTAGTCCTCTGGTAACTGTGAGAGTTTGACTTCCCCACTCGCATCTGTATTGTAGCGTGCCTTGCCAGATGGTGGTAGGTACCATTTTTATGATGGTCTTTGGTATGACCTGACCGCAACTTGCGATCTCCCGGTTGGGAGGTGGACACGCTAACCACTAGGCCAACTTGCGATCTGCTATTCTTGTGGCTAGAGTAAATTCCCCCTAGGTTAGATGACTCAGTGTGTGGAGTTTTGCTCTCAGGTCAAGAATGTACTGAATTCATTTTTACTAGTAGAAGGTCCCTCCATCCAATTTTCCTTAATTGATGTCTAAGATGCCACAAGGCCCAATACCATATAATAATTCAAATGGGGAGAACCCCATGGAGGATTGCAGGAATTCTCATATTGCAAATAAGAGGAGTTCTCACCACCTGTCCCAATTTCTGGCATTGTTGTGAACAAACTTATGAATCATGTTTTTAAGCATTTGATGAAATCATTTGACCAGACTGTTTGTTTGTAGGTGGTAAACACTGGTACAAATTTATTTAATCCCCAGTAATTCATGAAGTTTGCAAAGTGTGCGTGACATGAATGTTGTGCCTTGATCAGTCAGGATCTTTTTCGAAATCCCGACTAGGGAGATAAAGTGGAAGAGTGCTTCTGCAACACTGCATGCAGAAATGTTCCATATGGATATCATATTGCATAATCCCCTAAGACTAACACAAATGGGAAACCCCCATGCAGATCAATATAATAGCCCGATGAGAGCCATATCAATTCTGGGGACAAAGGGCACAACTGCACTTTTGGGGTGGCTGACAAATTCACCAGCTGATATTCCTGACATGCCATGCACCACCTGCAAACGTCACCATGAATGCCCAGCTAATAGAAACAGGCCATGAGTTGATTCAATGTTTTATCTTGGCCTAAATGCCCCATCATGGCATTATGATGAGTTCTCTGTGGCTCTTTGAGACCAACAACTGAGTCGTTTCTTCCCCCTGTGCGAGTGTCCTGCATCACTTGAAATAACCTATCTTTAATAATGGATAAGTACGAGAAGGAGAGTGCAATGTTAAGTTGTAGGTTTTAACCAATGATTATTCTCACTTGGTCAAAATATGCCTGGGACTGTCATTTTGCAACTGCATCAACAGGAAATCCTGAAGGGGTATCCCTGCAGAGAGTGGAGGGGTGGAGCCCTTCCCACCCGCCATGTCTCCCTAATGTGGGACTGACACAGACAGCCCTGGGACTACCTCCCCAGATAACTTTGCGCTGTGCTACAGTAGGACCCATCCACAAAGGAGTACTTTACTAATGCCCAGGTCAGACAGCAGAAAGACGCATGCTGCGACCTGAGATCGGTTGGGTGGTGACCAACTGCAGGTGGACACAGGTGTTTTGCATCAAATCCTTTGTTGTGGTCAGACGTATTGCAAGACGCAGAATTTTTAAGCTGAATCTTGTCAGGAGCTAACTGGGAACATCTAGGTCCTAATGCAATCTTTCACCCCATTCCCCGGTTTTCCCCAAGCTTTCCCCATGCTGTGGCCAGCACACCTGTCTCTCATCAGCTCATCCACGACTCTATATAATACTGTTCAGATATTCATTCGGCATGGGATTGTCTTCGCCTTAGGATATGGTTTATCACCCCTTTTTCCCCCTGGTTTTTATATTCTATTATTTTGTTACTTTGCTGCGTGCTGTGGAGTATTTCACTCTTCTGTGGATATCTTTTATTGGGACTGTGAGCATGTGGTTTTCCCGATGCGGAAGCGTGTTGAACTTTTAAACTTCTGAACAGTGTTCTTTGAACTGAGAGCTCTTTCCCGTTGCAGGGCTGAACTCGATCATGCTTTTTTCAACCCGCAATTGGTTGCTCAAGCGTTGCACAACTGCCTGCCTCTACATGCCTCAACCTACTATTTGCACCGATTGGAAGCAAATCATAGCTGAAATGCAAACAAGTCATGATCCACTTGCATCAACCTGCCTCTACTAAAGACCCTCTGCAATACTCTGCCATTATCTGCATTGTCGTGCATTGATGCAAGACCAGTCTTGTGTCTACCTGCAATTTTGCAATCACAGGTAGACACAAGTAGTTGAAAACTAGTTGCAGCCTGCTGTCTGACCTGGGCATAAGGCTTGAAACTATGGCCAACTGGTTTTCAAAATCAGTGGATGGGTGAGATGAGGACTAACCTGTGGCCTATGTTTTTCACCCCTGAACTGAATAGTGGATACTTGGGAACATCTCCATGTACACTCCTCACCTTCACCAATTGTGCATTCCCCAGTACCCTGCATTGTACGCTCTTGAATACTCGCTGCCACTCTGTATGTTCCTGCTTGTGTAACCCTTATAAGATGTCTTCTGCCTAAAATGACTCTTCTGGGACTGGTCAGGCTTGTGGTAACAGCAGGTTTATTCCACATCTGCATTCATAACAAAGGATAATAAGGTAGAGTAGAACCGTCATCTCTTGTGGACAAACAGCACATACTCTGCCTTGTCAAAAATCCTCCATTGCTTTGAGGATTACCCATAATCCTTTGCCATTACTACTCATGCAGGTACAACTTTATGACAGCAGGTGGTGGAGTTGTCCCATTTAGCTGGATTTAACCTGAACCTTTTCAACTATGTTACACTTGATACAGGGATAGTGCAGTGCAGGATGTGATGAGTGCTTTGAGGTAATACCTCCAATCATCTAGTACTGCTTGAGTGGTCCCACCATTTCTCAGGGTACAAGGGATGTATGCATCAAGACTCTTCTCTGTTCTGGCATCTAATGACATACCTCTTCCTGAAGTATTTAAATTAGCACTTCAACCAGTATCAAGATTTATTTATTAACTGAGACTTCAAAGCACATCTGAATGTGGCACTGGATAAGGGTGTCTGCCAAATGGCATAAATGTAAATAAATAATATATAATACTATTATAGTAGGGCGGCACGGTGGTGTAGTGGTTAGCGCTGTCGCCTCACAGCAAGAAGGTCCTGGGTTCGAGCCCCGGGGCCGGCGAGGGCCTTTCTGTGTGGAGTTTGCATGTTCTCCCCGTGTCCGCGTGGGTTTCCTCCGGGTGCTCCGGTTTCCCCCACAGTCCAAAGACATGCAGGTTAGGTTAACTGGTGACTCTAAATTGACCATAGGCGTGAATGTGAGTGTGAATGGTTGTCTGTGTCTATGTGTCAGCCCTGTGATGACCTGGCGACTTGTCCAGGGTGTACCCCGCCTTTCGCCCGTAGTCAGCTGGGATAGGCTCCAGCTTGCCTGCGACCCTGTAGAAGGATAAAGCGGCTAGAGATAATGAGATGAGACTATTATAGTAACATGGGAGAGCAGTATTCCAATGGCGCCAGAAGCCCTCCCAAAAAATCTACCTCTGATTGGCTGAGAGAAAACAAGAATTCTACATATTGTAGTGTTTGTAATAGCAATATCAAAAGCTGATGGTTATGTTGTCCCATTGTGTAAAACATTCACTTGATACAAATGCAATGAAAACTACAAAAGAATAAAGATGAATAAGTGGCTAAAAAGTACATAAAAACATCAATATCAATGTCCTACAGCAGAGGATAAATTGAATTATTAACATTCTATCTAACTGTATGTCATGAATATCACTAAATTACACAAAGTGGCTAACTCTGATAAGGATTAAAAATCAGATAAATTATTTATTACATATTGATATTAGGAAAGAAGCAGGAGTCCACTTAAATTGGATAAAACAAGCCAAGTGTGAAAACTAAAAATGTAATGTTTGTCAGTAACAGTGCTGAAAACACGAGTTCGGAGCAGCTTCCAAACATGGCCACTCCAGACTACAAACCCCAAGAGTCATAGCACCCTTTTGTCACCTGACTACTAATTACACCACCTGTCTCCCATTCAGCAATTATCACCTCACCTATAGAAGCTCAGCTCTCACTCCCTGACTTTGCAAAGTATTGTTTAGTGTTCCGTGCCTAACCTTAACGAGCCATTTGATTTCTGCCTGACTTTCCATGTTTGACCAGTGCTTACGTTTATTCTCAAATTCATTTCATTGTTTTCCCTACATTGCTCCATTTGCTGATCGATCGACCTCCGCCCGTTTCTTGACTATGATTCCTGCTCTTTGATTTGGGCTCAGACTGCAGTTTCTGAAGCCCCCAGCCTCCCCTGTGCTTGCATCCATAAGTGTCTGCATTCTGACAGATTACTTCGCCACTGATGGAAACAGCAGAGGAGTTGAAGCGGACTGCACTCAATGCTCAGGAGCGCTTGTTAGGTGAACATCAGCAGATGCTCAGCAACCTCAACACCAGGATGGCGCAGCTTGCTGCTGTCATGTCACAGGCCCTCCTAACATGCCCTGCATCCCCCACCAGTGCAGCTGAGCTAATTTCTCTACTGGAAAAGTTATTGGGTGAAGTATCACACTGTAAGGGATTTCTTCTCCAGTGCTCCCTGTATTCCTCCTCGCTCTCTGGGGTTTCTGATGAACAAAAAATTGCTGTATTCCTCACTTTACTCACAGGCAAAACTCTACAGTGGGCCAGTGCTGTGTGGGAGCATGGTGGTGAACACACCACTTCCTACGATCATTTCTTGGAACGTTTCAAGTGAGTGTTTGACCACAAACCCAAGGGAATAGATGTCGGAGAGAGTTTCTCGTCAATCAAACAAGGGAATAGAAGAGTAGCAGAGTATGCTCTGGACTTTCCCATATTGGCTGCTGTCAGTGTTTGGAACAAACCTGCGTTAAAAGCCACGTTTCATCAAGGGTTGTGTCCAGAAGTGCTAAGTGACAAACTTGCCATGACAAACACCTGTCCCTAGACTCTCTAATTGAGTTAGCAATTCATCCTGACCACTTAATCACAAACAGACCCTCACTACTACCACTGACTTCTCCCTCTCCTACCATGAACACACCAACTCCCATGGAAGTTTCTCATGCATGACTGAAATGATCAGAGAGAGAAAGAAGACGGCGAGAGGGCCTATGCTTCTACTGTGGTGAGTCCAGCCATCTAATTGCGAAATGCCCTGTCTGTCCTCCTCTAGGTGCTCCGGCCTGTCAAGTTAGCAATCCACCCAGCCCAGTGAGTGGGCTGGGTGGATTAGCCCTAAAACACAATCCTTTAAATTACCAGTCCTATTGAAGCTGCCAGACTCGACCCATGTCCTCTCAGCATTTATAGACTCGGGGCAGAAGGAAATTTCAACAACTGCTCAATTGTCCAGAAATTCAACCAGCCCACAGACACCTTACAGAGACCTCTCAAAATAAAGACCATTGACAGGGGTCCCACTGGGGACGGGCTGATCACCATTTGCACTGCTCCTCTCCAGCTTCGGGTGGGGGCCATCCATTCCAAACACATTTCTCTGTTCATCACCCAAACTGCTCATCACATCATCATCCTAGGGTACCACGGCTTCAACTCCATGACCCTCTAATCTCCTGGCAGGGAAAGGACATCGTACAATGTTTACCGGCATGTTTTCAAAATTGTCTGCAACTTCCTCAATTAGCCATTTCATCCACCTCTGTGGAGAGCCCTCTGCCCGATTCTCTAGACAATGTTCCTACCTGTTATCTTGACTTGAAACAGGTATTCAGCAAACGTAAAGCATGTGGCTTACCTCCTCACCATCCCTATGACTGTGCCATTTACTTCTTCCCAGGCACCACTCTTCCTCGCAACTGTATTTATCCATTGTCCCTAACGGAATAACCCACCATGGAAGAATACATACAATTGGCAATGAAACAAGGTTACATCAGACCATCTACCTCACCAGCTTCAGCCGGTTTCTTCTTTGTGGAAAAGAAGGGAGGAGGTCTCCAGCCTTGTATTGATTAATGGGGCCTGAATCAAATCAATGTTAAGTGTCCATATCTGCTCCCACTGGTGCCTTCTGCCTTGGAACAGCTACACTCAGCTAAGGTCTTTTCCAAACTAGACCTTTGCAGTGCCTATAACCTAGTCCGAATTTGAGAGGGGAATGAATGGAAGATGGCTTTTTGCACCACTGCTGGCCCTTTTGAATACTTGGTCATTCCTTATGGCTTTTCTTCAACACCAAGCATCTTCCAGTGCCTGACAAATGATGTCTTAAGGGACATGCTGGGGAAATTCATGATTGCCTACATTGACGACTTCCTAATCTACTCCCCAGATGAAGACAGTCATCTTGAATATGTTAGGTCTGTACTCTCCCGCCTGCTTGAAAACCATCTCTATGTCAAGGCAGAAAAATGCTAATTTCACGTAAACCAGATCTCATTTCTAGGGTACATCATCAGTTCTGAGGACATGAGCATGGAACAGGTGAAGGTCTCAGCAGCCACATCATGGCCCACTCTCACATCAGTTAAGGAGTTGCAATGCTTTTTGGGCTTTGCAAACTTTTACCAGCACTTCATTCAGGTCTTCAGTACCATCACCGCTCCACTAACCTCACTGCTAAAGAACAGACCACGTCACCTCAAGTGGAACCCAACAGCTGAGGAGGCTTTCAACCAGCTCAAGGCAGCATTCACCTCTGCTCCTATTTTACAACATCCAGACCCTACCAAGCCATTCATCATAGACGTAGATGCGTCCAAAATGGGAGTAGGAAGGGTGCTCTTGCAACGTTTCGGGGAGAAACCCAGGCTGCACCCAGTCCCCTTCTTTTCCAAGAAGGTCACGTCTACAGAGAGGAACTACAACATTGGTAATTGAGAGCTCCTAGCTATTAAACTGGCCTTGGAGGAGTGGAGACATTGGCTAGAAGGCACCACACACCCGTTCACGATTCCGAGCAACCACAAGAACTTAGAATACTTAAAGACTGCTAAATGTCTGAACCCACGGCAAGCCAGGTGCGCCCTGTTCTTCACCCGCTTTCGATTCACAATATCCTACTGCCCTGGCTCCAGAAATACCAAAGCTGATGCTCTCTCCAGAATCCATAATTCTTCACCCCATACCTCTGAACCAACTCCTATCTTACCACCTGAATGTTTCGTTCAAGCCATCACTTGGGCCATAGATAAGGAAATCAAGCAGTCACAAACCCTGAACCCTCCCAGACTTCTGCATGTCCCACCTGACCTCAGAGGGAGACTCATCACCCAGACCCATACTTCCCCTGCCACTGGTCATCCTGGCACTCACCGCACATACCAACTTATTAAGAACAAATATTGGTGGGAGAATATGATCTCAGATATCAATCATTTTGTCTACTCATGTTCAGTATGCACTCAGGCTAAGGTACCATGTGCTCTACCTGCCGGGAAACTATGTCCTCTCCCAGTACCTCAGAGACGCTGGTCACACATTGCCACTGATTTTATCACTGACTTACCATTATCCCAAGGTAACACAGTCATTATGGTAATCATAGACAGATTCTCCAAAGCAATCAAACTCATCCCACTACCTGGTCTACCCACTGCTTTCCAAACAGCCAAACTAATATTTAACCATATCTTCTGTTATTTTGGTATCCCTGAGGATCTAGTAAGTGACTGGGGTTATCAATTCATCTCACAGTTTTGGTCTAGTTTCATGGAAAGATTAGGAGTGTCAGTAACCCTCACATCAGGATATCACCCACAATCCAATGGCTAAGTGGAATATGCCAATCAGGAGGTGGATTGTTTCTTGCAAATCTTTTGTATGAGGAACCAAAAGGACTCAGCACAGTTTCTCCCATGGGCAGAGTATGCACAAAATTCAATCAAGCACTCCGCTACTCAATTGACACCATTCCAGTGCATACTCTGCTATCAACCCCTCTGTTTCCATGGAACAACACACCCACCCAGTTACTGGCGGTCGACACCTGGTTCAGGAGAAGCCAGCAGGTATGGGAAGAGGTTCACCAGAGGTTGGAACTAGTAAATGCAAAATATAAACAATATGCAGACAAGCACAGAAATAATAGCCCAGAATACTCTCCAGGAGATCAGGTATGGGTCTCCATGAAGGATTTAAGGGAACCTAACATGTGTAAGAAACTGCAAGCCTGTTACATTAGCCCATACCAAGTGCTACACAAACTCAACAAAGTATCCTACAGACTAGAGCTTCCGCCTCACAGCAGAATGGCACCAACCTTCCATGTCTCCTGCTTAAAACCAGCTATCCAAGGTCCCTTAGCCATGGATACACCCACCTGAGAGCCCCCTTCCCCAGACATTGAGGGTGAACCTGTCTACCAGGTAAATAAGATCTTAAACTCCTGCCACAGACAAGGTCAGCTGGAGTACCTGGTAGACTGGGAGGGCTATGGCCCAGAAGAATGAAGTTGGGTGAGCTCCAGGGACATATTGGAGCCCCTCCTTACACAATAATTCCACAGCCAGCATCCTGACAAGCCTGCACCTAGAGCAGGGGTGTCAAACCTGATCCATAAAGGGCCTTGTGGCTGCAGGTTTTCATTCCAGCCATGCAGCAGCACACCTGACTTGGCTCATTCAATCAACTGAACTGTCTTCACACAGTCAAATACTTGCAGCCACACCCACCCTTGATTAAAGGGTGGGTGTGTCAGTTGATTGAATAAGCCAAATCAGGGTGCTGCTGCATGGCTGGAATGAAAACCTGCAGCCACATGGCCCTTTATGGATCAGGTTTGACACCCCTGACCTAGAGGGAGAGGGCAACCAAGAAAGATAGTTGCTTCCAGAGGGAGCTCCTTCGGGGGGGGGGGGGGGGGTAATCTGTCAGTAACGGCACTGAAAACATGACTTCGGAGCAGCCTCCAAACATGGCCACTCCAGGCTACAAAGCCCAAGAGTCACAGTGCCCTCTGTCACCTGACTACTAATTACAGTACCTGTCTCCCATTCAGCAATTATCACCTCACCTATATAAGCTCAGTTCTCACTCCCTGACTTTGCAAAATATCGTTTAGTGTTCCATGCCTAACCTTAACGAGCCATTTGATTTCTGCCTGACTTTCCATGTTTGACCATTGCTTACATTTATTATCGACTTAATTTCATTGTTTTCCCTACATTGCTTCATTTGCTGATTGGTCAACTGGCACCCGTTTCCTGACTATAATTCCTGCTCTTTGATTTGGGCTCAGACTGCAGATGTGGAAGTACAGCTTGAACTCCAACAACTCATGCACATACCCCTTACATATGTCCACTTTTCAAATTTGTATATTTCAGATTCTTCTATTTCTTATTCTATGTATATAGCTACTTTTTGTCTTAGCCAAATTCTTCTATCTTAACTATTCAAGCACCAATCACCAAAGCAAATTCCTTGTATGTGAGAATGTACTTGGCAATAAACTTGATTCTGATATACAACAGATTCTGATATATATGTTGTATACATATATACAAATATATACACCAAACCCCTTATGGAAATTAACAAAACAAGGACTGTGACGTCGCCCAGTATGGTGTAGCCGGGGCCCCACCCTGGAGCCAGGCCTGGGGTTGGGGCTCGTATGTAAGTGCCTGGTGGCCAGGCCTTTGCCCATGGGGCCTGGCCAGGCTCAGCCCGAAGCGGTGACATGGGTCCAACCTCCTGTGGGTACACCACCCACAGAGGTAGTAGTAGGAGGCTGGTGCAGTGTGGATTGGGCGGTAGTCGAAGGCAGGGGCCTCGATGACCTGATCCCCAAACACAGTGGCTAGCTGTTGGGACATGGAATGTCACTTCGCTGGGGGGGAAAGAGCCTGAGCTTGTGCGAGAGGTTGAGAGGTACCAGCTAGAGATAGTTGGGCTCACCTCCACGCACATCTTGGGCTCCGGAACCCAGCTCCTCAAGAGGGGCTGGATTCTCCACTTCTCTGGAGTCACCTACAGTGAGCGGCAGCAGGCTGGTGTGGGCTTGCTTATAGCTCCAATGCTCAGCTGCCATGTGTTGGAGTTTACCCCAGTGAATGAGAGGGTCGCCTCTCTGTGCCTTCAGGTCAGGGAGAGGGCTTTTGCTGTTGTTTGTGCCTACAGGCCAAATAGCAGTATAGAGTATTCGGCCTTCTTGGAGTCCCTGGGAGAGGTACTGAGAGGTGCTCAGACTGGGGACTCCACTGTTCTACTGGGGGACTTCAACGCTCACATGGGCGATGACAGTGACACCTGGAGGGGCATGATTGGGAGGAACAGCCTCCCTGATCTGAACCTGAGTGGTGTTTTGTTATTGGACTTCTGTGCTAGTCACGGTTTGTCCATAACGAACACCATGTTCGAGCATAGGGGTGTTCATAAGTGCATGTGGCACCAGGACACCTTAGGTCGGAGGTCAATGATTGACTTTGTTGTCGTTTCATCTGATCTCCGGCCCTATGTCTTGGACACTCGGGTGAAGAGAGGGGCTGAGCTGTCAACTGATCACCACCTGGTGGTGAGTTGGATCCTCTGGCGGAGGAGGAAGCCGGACAGACCTGGAAGGCCCAAACGTATGGTGAGGGTCTGCTGGGAATGTCTGGCCGAGCACTCTGTCGGGGAGGTCTTTAACTCCCACCTCTGGGAGAGCTTCCAGCTCCCAAGGGAGGCAGGGGACATTGAGTCTGAGTGAACCATGTTCTCTGCCTCCATTTTTTGACGCGGCTGTTCGGAGCTGTGGCCGCAAGGTCTCCGGTGCCTGTCGTGGCAGCAATCCCCAAACCTGGTGGTGGACACCAGAAGTAAGGGATGCCGTCAAGCTGAAGAAGGAGTCCTATCTGGCCATGTTGGCCTCCAGGACTCCTGAGGCAGCTGACGGGTATTGGCAGGCCAGGTGTGCTGCAGCTCAGGCAGTTGCAGAGGCAAAAACTCGGAACTGGGAGGAGTTCGGTGAGGCCATGGAGGATGATTATCGGTCGGCCTCGGAGAAATTCTGGCAAACCGTCCAGCGCCTCAGGAGGGGGAAGCAGTACTCTGCCAACACTGTTTACAGTGCGGGTGGGGAGCTGTTGACCTCGACTGTGGATATTGTTGGGCGGTGGAAGGAATACTTCAAGGATCTCCTCAATCCCACCATCATGTCTTCCATTGCGGAAGCGGAGGCTGATGACTCAGAGGTGGACTCGTCCATTACCCAAGCCGAAGTCACTGAGGTGGTTTGCAAGGCACCGGGGGTGGATGAGATCTGCCCTGAGTATCTCAAGTCTCTGGATGTTGTGGGGCTGTCTTGGCTGACACACCTCTGCAACATCACGTGGCGGTTAGGGACAGTGCCTCTGGAGTGGCAGAACAGGGTGGTGGTCCCTCTTTTCAAGAAAGGGGACCGGAGAGTGTGTACCAATTATAGGGTAATCACACTTCTCAGCCTCCCCGGGAAGGTTTACTCCAGGGTACTGGAGAGGAGAATTCAGCAGATAGTCGAACCTCGGCTCCAGGAGGAACAATGCGGTTTTCGTCCTGGTCTTGGAACACTGGACCAACTCTATACCCTTCATAGGGTGATCGAGGGTTCATGGGAGTTTGCCCAACCAGTCCACATGTGCTTTGTGGATCTGGAGAAGGCATTCGACCGTGTCCCTCATGGTATTCTGTGGGGGGTGCTTTGGGAGTATGGGGTTCGGGGCTCTTTGCTAAGGGCTGTCCAGTCCCTGTACGAATGGAGCAGGAGTCTGGTTCGCATTACCGGCAGTAAGTCAGACCTGTTCCCAGTGCATGTTGGACTCCAGCAGGGCTGCCCTTTGTCACCGGTTCTGTTCATAATTTTATGGACAGAATTTCTAGGCACAGCCAGGGGCCGGAGGGAGTCCTGTTTGGGAACCACAGGATTTCATCTCTGCTTTTTGCGGATGATGTTGTCCTGTTGGCTTCTTCAAACCAGGATCTTCAGCATGCACTGGGGCAGTTTGCAGTCAAGTGTGAAGCGGCTGGGATGAGAATCAGCACCTCCAAGTCTGAGGCCATGGTTCTCGACCGGAAAAGGGTGGCTTGCCCTCTCCAGGTTGGTGGAGAAGTCCTGCCTCAAGTGGAGGAGTTTAAGTATCTCGGGATCTTGTTCATGAGTGAGGGAAGGATGGAGTGTGAGATCAACAGGTGGATCAGTGCAGCCTCCACAGTGATACAGTCGCTTTACCTGTCTGTCGTGGTGAAGAAGGAGCTGAGCCAAAAGGCGAAGCTCTTGATTTACCGGTCAATCTACGTTCTGACTCTCAACTATGGTCATGAGCTTTGGGTAATGACCGAAAGAACAAGATCATGGATACAAGTGACCAGAATGAGTTTCCTTCACAGGGTGGCTGGGTGTGCCCTTAGAGATAGGGTGAGAAGCACAATCAGTTGTGAGGAGCTCAGAGTGAGCCACTGCTCCTCCACATTGAGAGGAATCAGCTGAGGTGGCTCGGGCATCTCTTTCAGATGCCTCCTGGATGCCTCCCTGGGGAGGTGTTCCAGGCATGTCCCCCCGGGAGGAGGCCCTGGGGAAGACCCAGGACACGCTGGAGCGACTATGTCTCTCGGCTGGCCTGGGAACACCTCGGTGTTCTTCCTGAGGAGCTGGCCGAGGTTTCTGGGGAGAGGGAAGTTTGGGCTTCCATGCTCAGACTGCTGCCTCCGCAACCTGGCTCCGGATAAGCGGATGAAGATGATTATATATATATATATATCATCTCATCTCATTATCTCTAGCCGCTTTATCCTTCTACAGGGTCGCAGACAAGCTGGAGCCTATCCCAGCTGACTACGGGCGAAAGGCGGGGTACACCCTGGACAAGTCGCCAGGTCATCACAGGGCTGACACATAGACACAGACAACCATTCACACTCACATTCACACCTACGGTCAATTTAGAGTCACCAGTTAACCTAACCTGCATGTCTTTGGACTGTGGGGGAAACCGGAGCACCCAGAGGAAACCCACGCGGACACGGGGAGAACATGCAAACTCCACACAGAAAGGCCCTCGCCGGCCCCGGGGCTCGAACCCAGGACCTTCTTGCTGTGAGGCGACAGCGCTAACCACTACACCACCATGCCGCCATATATATATATATATATATACACACACACAGAGTTGTGGTCAGAAGTTTACATACAGTGACATGAATGTCATCTTGGATATGAATGTCATGCCGATATCTGGGCTTTCAGTAATTTATTTAAACTGTTCTTTTTCTGTAGCAGAATGTACAGCATACATCTTTAAGGCAAGGCAAGGCAAGTTTATTTATATAGCACATTTCATACACAGTGGCAGTTCAATGTGCTTTACAGAAGTAAAAGCAAAACAGTAAGCAATAGATAATAAAATTACATAAAATAAATGGGGAAGAAAAATAAGAAGAATTAAACAATAGTAGAAATAAAATAATAAAATGAAATAAAAGTTCAATTTAAAAAAACAAACAGCAGAATAAAATAGAATAAAAGTTAAGTAAAATTTAAAACATGCAGAGACTGTAAAAGTAAAGAGTTTAAAACATGTAGAGATGACAATATTAATAATTTAGCAGAAAGCATCTGAAAACAGCTTGGTCTTTAACCTAGATTTGAAGCTGCCAACAGCAGGAGCATTTTTGATGTCCTCTGGCAGTTGGTTCCATAGCTGTACTGCATAGTAGCTAAAAGCTGCTTCACCACACTTTGTTTTAACAACAGGTTTTAACAGTAAATTTTTCTGCTGCGATCTGGTAGATCTGATTGGGTTAGGCCGCTGCAACATATCAGAGAGGTAATTGGGCCCTGTACCATTTAGAGATTTGTACACCAGCAGCAATGCTTTAAAGTCAATTCTGTAGCTTACTGGAAGCCAGTGAAGGGACCTTAGAATTGGAGTAATGTGCTCTGTTCTTTTTGTTCGTGTGAGAACCCTAGCTGCTGCATTTTGAACCATCTGAAGTCGTTTGATGGTCTTTTTTGGCAGGCCTGTGAAAAGGCCATTGCAGTAATCAACCCTACTAGAGATGAAGGCATGTATAAGTTTTTCCAGATCATTTTTTGACATAAGTCCTCTTAGTTTGGAAATGTTTTTTAGGTGATAAAATGTTGTTTTAGTGATTGCTTTCATGTGACTGTCAAAGTTTAGCTCGTTGTCAATGAAAACACCAAGATTTTTAACCATTTCTTTTGTTTTAATCCCCTTTGTGTCAAGAATAGTGGTAATCCTGAGTCTTTCATCTTTTTTTTTTCCAAATAGAATTACTTCTGTTTTATCTGTGTTCAGTGTGAGGGAATTTTAATGGATGAACATTATTATTCTCTGTGTTTCTGTATGTTGAGCTCAAGTGACTTAATGGATGAATATTATTATTCTCTGTGTTTCTGTATGTTGAACTAAAGTGGCTTAGTTACTGAGAAGAGATGTTTTTTCCACATGTTGTAATCGCTTTTCTGTGGCCTTGGTGGTAATGAGCAGGGTGCTTGAGTTCATCCTAGCTTGCATCTTCTCATGATGTAACCACCTTTCCTGACCTTGGTGGTGATAAGCAGGGTGCCTGAGTTCTCATAACTACGCATCCGCCCGCACGCCAGGTGCACGCTCTAACAAAGCTTCATAGAAAATCTTGAGCCAATCAGGTGAAGACACAAGCAGTGAGCGAATGCTTTCAGAGTATAATAGATAACATTCCTAAAACACAACTCAGAGTGCGCGTACTCTCAGCATCATCAGAAGTGATGTCTTCTTCTATTCTTCTCTTTCCTTTCCTATTTTATATATCTTTTATATGATCTACTATAATAAATGACTGAAAAGACAACTGTTAAGTGTTCTGAAGTGTTTATTAGAAATTTCCATTACAATTTGGCGTCCCCTGGGTGGGCCCTATGCGTCTGATCCTCGGACGACGGAACACTCCCAAGGCTACGGTGCGGAGCTGAGAACTCGGACGAGAGACCAGGCCATCAGGGCTCACCGAACCAATAAGTGATAACTTTGCATTCTTGTGTAAAGAAATTAGTGGAAACAGTATTTAAAAATGATATAAGAGACGGACAGAAGTTTGTCCGAGCTCAGGAGGACTGCTAAACTGTGGTACCATCAATATGTTTGCAGACAACGGATAAAACACAATTTTGAGACAATAAACCGCGAGTAGTTTATTGGGTTGTGTTAGAGAATTATCCGCCTAAGTGACGACTGGGTAATCGCTCGCCTACTTGAGGAGGGGAAGTACGGGTGCGTGTTTCGATGGATTCACGTTCAGCGATTCGTGGGAATTGAATCTTGCTCCCTTTGTTCTGTGTGAACAACTGGCCCATCTGGGGAACGGGATAGAGAGGTTCGATCGCGAAAACGCAAAGACACACCGGTGTGCACACAAAATATTGATGAATTAACAGAGTATACTGTAATGTTTCTATCTTGAAATGAGAAACTTGGGTTCTTCACAATAACGATTTATTAACAATTAGCATCAGGAGCATACGGTACACGGTGTCCATTGTTCATCATCAACTTGTGATCTGCCATGCACATACACATATCAGGGGTTACACTAACTAGGCAGCCATCTAGTGGCAGGAGGTAGAACTGCAACTCTTATTATTCTATCATGACATCCCCCTTTTTCTTAAGATGAAAATATCACATTAACTGTTTTTTTTTAACTGCTATCTCATAACTAGTATTTTTTTTTTTAAGCAATCTGTATCTTTATATCAATATGCTTTTAACATTCACATGACTATGAACTCATTGTTTTAATTTTTTTTTTCTTCTGTTCAACTTAACATTTCTTAATAAACATAAACATGAACAGCCCTGTGATGACCTGGCGACTTGTCCAGGGTGTACCCCGCCTTTCGCCCGTAGTCAGCTGGGATAGGCTCCAGCTTGCCTGCGACCCTGTAGAAGGATAAAGCGGCTAGAGATAATGAGATGAGATGAGATAAACATGAACTTAAATTGTAATGAAAAGGATACAGCTCATAGTCCTTATAGATTCAGCCTGTCAGGTGCTTTGACAGTGCGCTCTGATCTTCTCAGCACGGGCAAGTCAGTCTCTACAGCACTCTGTTGATCAGCTGGTGGTGGATCTTCTGATGTGGTGGAGCCTGGATCTCCGGAAGAATCCTCATCGGTCTGTTCTTGCCAGGTGTCTGGTGTTTTTAGTAGACTCCGTCGGTTTCTTCTGAGGACTTGACCATCTTCAGTTTTGACATTGTACGATCTTGGACTCACTTCATCAAGAACTGTTGCTTTCTTGCTCCAGCTTGTGGAGTCGTGAATTCTCACTGTGTCATGCCTAGCTAGTGGTACTAAGCTTTTTGTTGACTTGTCATAATTTGCTTTTTGTCTCTTCTGAAGTTGTCTTTGTTTTTGTTTCACTTCCTTTTGTTTGTGATCAGAGGTGTATGGGAGTGTGGTGCGTAGTCTGCGTCCCATAAGAATTTCTGCAGGGGACTTGCCATGCTCAAGAGGCGAAGCTCGATAACTCAGCAGAGCTAAGTATGGATCTGAATGACTTTCTTGTGCTTTCTTGAGTAGCTGCTTGACTATGTGCACACCTTTCTCTGCTTTTCCGTTTGATTGAGCATACAGGGGACTCGAGGTCACATGACGAAAGTCATATTCCTGTGCAAAATCCCGGAACTCTTTGCAGCTATAGGATGGACCATTATCACTGTAGACAATTTGAGGAATCCCATGCCTGGCAAAGATCGATTTCATGTGCTTAATCACACAGGCCGCTGACATGTTGGGGAGCAGTGCTATCTCTGGGTAGTTAGATAGGTAGTCAATTACCAGCAGGTAATTCTTTCCATCCAAGTGGAATAAATCAGTCCCAATTTTCTGCCAGGGCTCGTCAGGTATCTCTGTGAGTATCATTGGTTCTTTTGGCTGCCTTGCCTGATGTTTTAGACATGTGGCACATCTTGACACCATACTGTCAATTTCAGCATTTATGCTTGGCCAATAGACTGCTGTTCTGGCCCTTCTCTTGCACGTTTCCATGCCTAGATGCCCTTCATGTAATCTTTTAAGCATGTCTGCTCTCAGAGACTGAGGAATGACTATTCTGTTCTTTCTCAACAGGAGTCCGTTAACAAAACTCAGCTCTCCTCTAATGTTGTAGTACTGTTTGCACTCACTCCTTGGCCATCCTTCATTCATCAGCTTGATGACTCTCTGCAGGATGACATCTTTCTTTGTTTCTTCAGCGATCAGCCTGGATTTCGTGTCTGTCACAGGCAGGGTCTCAGTGATGAGGTTGACATGTTGATTCACGTCATCTTCAGTGGAACACTCATCTTGCTCCTCGCTCTGTGTGGTTGCTCTGGACAGAGCATCTGCCAGCACTATGTGCTTACCAGGTGTGTATATCAGGTCGAAATCATAGCGCTGTAGCTTCATCATGAGCCTTTGAATGCGAGGTGACATTTCACTGAGATTTTTCTTTATGATGGATATTAACGGTTTGTGGTCTGTCTCTGCTATGAACTTTGGCAGGCCATACACATAGCCATGGAACTTCTGGAAACCATACACCAGTCCCAGACACTCTTTTTCAATTTGAGCGTACCGGCACTCTGCACTTGTCATCGTTCTCGACGCATAGGCGACCGGCTTCCAGTCTTCTCCATCTGCTTGTAGCAGAACAGCTCCAATGCCGTCCTTTGATGAGTCAGTGGATATCTTTATCCTTTTTGTTGGATCGAAAAACGTCAACACTGGCTCAGTGGTGAGAGTTGTTTTCAAGCACGACCATTCTGCCTCATGTTCAGATGTCCACTCGAACTCACACCTGTCACGAAGTAGCTCTCTTAAGTGCACTGTCTTGGCGGATAAGTTTGGTATGAATTTTCCAACGAAATTGATCATGCCTAATGCACGCAGCACACCTTTTTTGTCTTCAGGTCTTGGCATGTCAAGTATTGCTTTGATCTTTCTTTGGTCTGGTTCAACACCAGCTCCTGACAGTTTATCACCAAGAAAGGTGATGTCATTTACACCAAACTGGCACTTTGATCTGTTCAGCTTCAGCTGGCACTTCTGGACTCTCTGAAGCACTTTGATGAGCCTTTCATTGTGTTGTTCAAGAGAAGATCCCCATAGAATCAAATCATCGAGATACACACGTACACCTTCAATGCCCTCTATGATTTGCTCCATCGTTCTGTGGAATACCTCTGGAGCGGAGCATATGCCGAAAGGCATTCTCTGGAAGCAGTAGCGTCCGTACGGTGTATTGAAAGTGCAGTACTTTGTACTGTCCTCATGCAGTTTTATCTGCCAAAAGCCTTGTGAGGCGTCCAACTTACTGAAGTATGTGGCACCAGCCATCTCACTTGTTATCTCATCTCTGGTAGGTATTTGATAATGTTCTCTTTTTATGTTGTTGTTCAGATCTTTTGGATCCAAGCACACACGTAATTCTCCATTCGGTTTTCTGACGACTACCATTGAATTCACCCATTCTGTGGGCTCTTCCACTTTCTTTATCACACCTAGTGACAACATTCTGTCCAGTTCCTGCTTCAGCCTTTCACGTAGAGGAGCTGGAACGCGCCTAGGAGCATGGATGACTGGCTGTGCATCATCTCTCAGTTGCATCTTGTAAGTGAATGGTAAGACACCAAAGCCTTTGAAGACGTCTGGGTATTGGTTCACTATTGACTCAATGCTGCTTGGGCTATTAACATCATTAATGCAGTAAACCCTCTTCACTAAGCCTAAATTTTCACATGCAGCGTCACCTAATAAAGAGTCGTGTCCAGCCGGAACAACTACAAACATAATGTGATGCTTTTTTCCTTTAATTGTCACTATTAATTTGCATGTGCCTTTTGTGTCAATGCTGTGACCATTGTAAGCCTTTAGCTTCACTGTGCTGGGGTGGATGCGTGGTTTCACCCTCATGGCTCTGATGTCGCACTCACTGATTAAATTGGCCTTTGCCCCTGTGTCTAATTTCAGTGGTATGACTGCACCGTTTATTTCCAGTGGCACAATCCACTTGTCCTTTCCAACACATGATGTTGCATTTTTGCATTGTTCAATTTCTTTTGGCACTGTTGCCTTGCTATCTTCAGCCGGCGCTACCATGTCGATAAAGAACGAATCAGCGAGCTCCGTTTCCCTCACTGTGTGGACTCGATCACTCCCACTCTGCTTCCCTTTGGAAAAGCATTGCTTTGCAAAATGATTCTTTCCTTTGCATTTGCTACACATCTTTCCAAATGCCGGGCATTGTTTTGGGCCATGCTGATTGCCACATCTTTTGCATGAAAACATCTCCATGTCTTTTTGTTGTTTACTGTGTTTTTTCATTTGCTTCTTCACTGCTGCGACGGGCACCGCTGCACTCTCCTGATCTTTCTGCCCACTGAAGGTTTTGGCATGCTGCTTAGCTAGCTCACTGGCGTTTCCAATTTTAATAGCATCAGCTAGCTTTAGCTCTGGCTCTCGTAGTAGCCTCTCTCTCACTTTCTTGTCGTGCACACCAAACACAATTTGGTCACGGATCATAGAGTCTTTAAGTTCTCCAAAGTTACAGGTCCTTGCTTTCAATTTCAAGTCCGTCACAAAAGCATCAAAACTTTCAGTTTGCAATTGCATGCGTGAACGAAACACATACCGTTCGAACGTCTCGTTCTTCTTTGGTGAACAGTGTGCATCAAACTTTTCCACGACTTTGTCGAACTGTTCTTGGTGGTCCCTTTCAGCAAAAACGAACGTGTTGAATACCTCCACAGCCTGCGGTCCCGCGACGGTAAGAAGCAGTGCTATCTTCCTCGCGTCCGGCTTCGTGTCCAGACCCAGTGCTTGTAGGTACAAGTTGAAACGTTGCTTGAATGTTCGCCACTCACAGTCCACATTTCCAGTCCAATTCAGAGGTTCAGGCGGCTTCACACTTTCCATGACTTCTATTGGACCACTCCTGGTACCATGTAATGTTTCTATCTTGAAATGAGAAACTTGGGTTCTTCACAATAACGATTTATTAACAATTAGCATCAGGAGCATACGGTACACGGTGTCCATTGTTCATCATGAACTTGTGATCTGCCATGCACATACACATATCAGGGGTTACACTAACTAGGCAGCCATCTAGTGGCAGGAGGTAGAACTGCAACTCTTATTATTCTATCATGACATATACTGTCCTCCTCCAAATTCTGAAACAGAGAAACAGCTTTTGTACACATGCGCGAGTTGTCTTTGACGCTGTTGTGTTAAATGATATACCTACTTTGGTTTAAGGCAAATGTCAGATAAATTGTTTACTAATAAGAACACACCTAAAAGATTATTGTGTCGCATTTTTGGACATAGTCCAACCTGTTCTTTTTGTGATCCTGATAAAGAAACTCAGCTGTTGTTGTCATAACCTATTGATATAACAGTGTACAATGAGGAACAGAAACAGTAAGTTAGGGAAAGAAAAGAAAAAGCAAGTAAGTGTGAAGCTACATGTGCTATAATAAGAATTGGATGTTCCTATGACAGCCCAAACATCCAGTTTATGAAAACCTTGTATGGCGAGGATTATTTGGCACAGTTTGATATATGGGTAAAGGACTTAGGATTCCCTAGAAAGGGCAGTTTTAGTCCCAGGCAGATAGGACAGTTAGAAGAAAAGTTGAAACAGAAGGAAAAAGAAGAGCCTGCAGATAATGTTAAGTTCTTAGGGGACTGGAGGGCATTTTCTGCATGGAAAGAAGAAACACTTAAGAGAGAGTACAAAAGAGAGAAACGACAGGCAGGGCTCTCACCCTCTTCTCAGTGTTTGAAATTTCAGATGGACCCTGACCTGGAGTCTGCCCCACCACCCCAACACACACTGCCTCCTCAGCAAGGCAGAACATCATTCCCACAAGCGCTTCACCCACAGAAAGGGGGAGAAGTCGAGACAAAAAAGAAAAAAAAATATTGAGCCTCTGGAATCTCTCCCAGCCTACCAGCTGCCTCCAGCATCAGCGCCTCTCAGCGCTTCTCCGTCACACACGAGATCCGGTCTTGCATATGGTGATGGAAAAGACACCCTCCTGGACCTGACCACGTGCTCACCAGTGGGTCCACAAGGCCATAATCTAAAGTCTGAAGTCCTTCATCTTCCAATGATGGAAGTGGCTGGAGCTGATGGCGTGCTTTTAGTCCACAGACCCTGGATGACAGCTGATATCAAGGAAAGCATGGCTTCTCTTCCCAATGTGAGAGAGGTAGGAGGAAAGACATTTGGTAATGAGCTGTTGATATTTTGCAGAGAATTCCGACCGACCACCCATGAACTTCGCTGCCTAATCATGACCAAGATGGGTATAGATTGGAACAAAGTTTCCAAAGAGTGGCCGGAAGCTGACCAGCGAATGACTACACCAGACTGGAGCGCAGCTGGCAATAGTGAGTATAGAGATACCATCACTGCTGTCTGTGCTCGTCTGGATAGTGCTTTTCCTTTGAACATAGACATGACTAAGATCAGTATGTGTAAGCAAGAAGATGGAGAAGGGGTGTCAGCATTTCTCACCCGTCTCACTGCCGTGCATGAGAAACACAGTGGCCTGACCAGACCCGCGACCCTGGCTGGAGTGGAAGGCACTCCTGAGGTCTGGGAAGCGCACCTGCGGAACAGTTTCATGAGCGGTATGGATCCAGCAGTGGCCAAGTTAGTAAAGCAGCTCTGTCTCCTGTGGGAAACCACCAGGCTCACCAAGATCGAGCAGTACGCTGTGCATGCAGAAAAGCTGCTGAAAGAGAAGGAGAAGACAAAGTCGACACAAAGAGACCAAGACCTACACGCCACCACTCTCACTCTTTTCCAGACTGTTCAGCCTGGAGAAAAAGGAACAAGAGGAGGAAGAGGTCGAAGTAGGGGCCGAGACAGGACGACCTGGAGTTACTCGTCCTGGATTAAAGGCGTAACCTGCTACAACTGCAATCGGAAGGGACACATTGCTCGAAATTGTCTCCACAGTAACAGGCAGAAGCCCTGTGAGGAGTACAGCAAAGCAGACTGATGGGCGGACTCCGGGAACGGGCCCCACACAGAGAACAGGGGAGGTAACACACACACACCTGATGATACACATATACATAGACAGGAGCATTCACATAACGTTAAACACATTAGTAGCAGCACCTGCATGCAACAGCAAGACTACACAGAAACGCCCGATATACCAGTCCAAATAAATACACCTGAAGTTGCATTAAGTTTGTTAAAATACACAACTACTCCCTTTTCTAAACTCCCTTGTATGCCCCTCACTGTGTGTGGGCATGTGTTAACCTTTTTAGTAGATTCTGGAGCAGGACACTCAGTGATACAACATGGGGTACTTCCAGTAGACCCATCGCTCAGCTCAAATTCTATTCAGACAGTGGGCATCTCAGGACGACCTGTAACCGAAACTTTCTCAGTCAACCTCCTGTGTGAAAGCGAGGGAGGAATAGTTACGTCCCACTCATTTCTCATCTCACATACATGTCCAGTGAATTTGTTAGCATGTGATTTAATGTGCAAATTAGGAGTAAATCTCATGTCCACTCCAGATGGGCTAACCATTGAAGTAAGTGAAATGTGCGGTGTGCAGTATGGGTTTGGAAGCCCCCTGTATGTGTATGTCTGGCGGCTCTGCTCAGATCAACTCACACAAACTCCAAAACACCTTGTACAGCTCGTACGCTTGAACACCTCATCAGTTGACACAGATTATATGAAAGAGGAAGATTTGTATTGTACAGCACATGTTCACCAAGGGCAAGATGTAGAGTTTGAAAAGACTTGGTTTGCAGACCCCCACACACGTGAAAGATTGACCCTCAAACTATGTATTGGTCTAAACATTATTGTGCTGTGCAGGTCCATTTTACTCGTTGTCCAAACAGCTGCATCATTGTTCATCACAGTGTTCTCAAACATGTTATACGCAGCCTTGTGTCAGAGGTCTTTGAGGTTGGCTGCTGCCAGCATGATTTCTTTGACATCATTGATTCTATACCCCATGTCTCATTAGCAAGGCCACGAGCTGCCCATTGGAAAGACGTGGGGAAGTGGGTCAGGAAGTGTGCAGTCGATGGCAATGAATGGTCCCAAACAGAGGACCCTAGTGTGTTGTTTTGTCAAAGGCTTGGGGTCTACAAACAAAGTCATGCTATGTGTGTGTATGTTAAGCGCAGCGTAATATTAGCCACTGATGACCAGGGTCCTGGGGACCTCGGCCATAGTGGCCTGTTTGTCTCTGTTTCCACAGGCATAACTCCAGCAGAGGTGCACCCCAAATTGGCGGGAGTTCCAAATTCCGTTTGGGCAAAGGGTAAACATGATGTGGGCCTAATAAAGAATGCCGAACCAGTGGTGATCACCCCCAAATCAGATTTCAGTCCTAAACAGACCCAGTACCCACTCAAACCAGAAGCAATTGCAGGTATAAAACTGGTCTTTGATTCGTTGCTGAAGGCAGATGTAATTGTCCCTTGCCAGGACTCTCCAGTGCGCACTCTTATTTTTCCAGTTAAGAAGGAAGAAAACCGTCCCAGCCCGATGAGTGGAGGTTTGTCCAAGATCTGCAAGCAGTCAATGCTGCGGCTGTCCCGCACACGCCTGACATCCCTAAAGAGTGCTCTACAGACCACACCCACTCTGGGACTGCCTGACCCAAATAAACCATTTGTTCAAACTGTCGATGAAAAGAAGGGTTTTATGACCTCTGTTCTTTTGCAGAAACACGGGGATAGATTGAGACCTGTAGCCTATTTCTCCAGCAGGCTGGATCCAGTGGCGGCTGGACTTCCTGTTTGCCTGCGTGCAGTTGCTGCAGCTAAAAAGGCGGTAACTGCCTCCAGAAATATTGTGGGGTATTCTAACCTCACCCTTTTGGTCCCACATGCTGTCTCCCTGCTTCTGTTGGAGAAAAGACATCACATTTGTCAGCACAGAGATGGTTGAAGTATAAAACTGTCATACTTGATATGCCTAGCATAATTGTGAAACGTTGTACTGTTCTGAATCCTGCCTCTCTTCTCCCTACAGAGGATGATGGAGAGCCACATGACTGTGTTGCTCTCACTAACGATTTTTGTTCCCCCAGGGCAAATTTAAAGAGCGACCCTTTGGAAAATCCAGACATGATCCTCTATGTGGATGGTTCAGCCTCCCGAGACCCAGAGACAGGAAAGAACAAAGTAGGTTTTGCCATAGTCTCAGATCACGAGGTCCTCAAGGCGTCCTGTCTGCCCTCAAACCTGTCGGCACAGGCCGCAGAGCTCTGTGCCCTTATTGAGACATGCAAATTGGTGGCAGGGCAATCTGTCAATATTTTTACGGACAGTAGGTATGCATTTGGCGTTGTGCACGATTTTGGCACCATTTGGAAACATAGAAATTTTCTCACTAGCACAGGATCTCCCATTGCACATCATAAACTGGTCTCTGAGTTGTTGGATGCTGTTCTACTCCCTAGAGCTATTGCTGTGTGTAAGTGTGCTGCCCATACTAACAATACTGATCTTGTGTCTCAAGGGAATGCCAGGGCGGACGCAGCAGCTAAGTGTGCAGCCTCGGCTTCCAGTTCACCCTCTAACCTTGCCTTTCCTCAGGTTTCTACCCCTTGTTTACAGCTAGCGGACCTTCAGAGCACTGCCACCCAGGACGAGAGACAAGTCTGGAAACAGGCAGGCTGTATCCTTGCAAACTCAGTCTGGGTTTGTCCCCCGGGCCATCCCTGTCTACCAAAATACATGTTCCCTTTCTATGCAAAATTGGCACATGGGCTCACCCATGTGTCAAAAGGGGGGATGGTAGCAGAAGTAACAAAGAGATGGTTCACAAAGGGATTTTCAAATTATGCTGCAAAATTTTGCAAGCAAAGCTTGATATGTGCACAACATAATGCAGGTCAAGGTATCAAACTAACTCAAGCAGTACACCCAATACCAGACAAACCGTTTGATCACCTCCAAATGGACTTTATTGAACTGACACCTAGTGAAGGGAAAAGGTACTGCCTGGTAATAGTTGACATGTTTTCAAAATGGGTAGAAGTATTCCCCACAGCTAAACAAGACTCAGAGGTGGTAGTCAAAGCACTCCTGAGAGATGTAATTCCTAGGTGGGGTATACCTAGCAAAATCTCAAGTGACAATGGAACACCCTTTGTTAATGCAGCCCTAAAGAAAATAGGAGCATTCCTAGGGATAGACCTGAAACAACATTGTGCCCATCATCCTGCCAGTGCGGGAGCAGTAGAGAGGGAAAATGGGTCCCTTAAAAATAAACTAAGCAAAGCTTGTGCAGAAACAGGGCTAGGATGGACAAAGGTCCTCCCTGTAGTACTCACACAAATGAGGATGCAAACTAGGCCTAAACATGGGTTAAGCCCATTCGAAATTCTGTTTGGACGAGTACCCAACACGGGGATAGGGCTAGCTCAAGGAACACTGCTGGACACCACACTGTGTGATGATGCAATGTTGAATTACTGTGCAACGTTGTCCTCTGCTTTGAAACCTATCCACAAACAGGTAAAAGAAGCACTTCCCAAACCCACTGAGGGACCTCTGCATGATCTACAACCAGGGGATTGGATCATGGTGAAGGACTTCCGATGAACCAAGTGGAACAAGCCACGGTGGAACGGCCCATTCCAGGTCCTGCTCACGACCCCAATGGCAGTGAAGGTCACAGGCAGAGTGACGTGGATCCACGCTAGCCACTGCAGGAGGGTTCCTGAACCGGCTGAGCAGGAGGCAAAGGAAGGCCTAAGTGACCCAGATGCTGACTAAAGCTCGTGAGGAAGAAAGGCATCACTGCATGGAATAGTGCGAGTATCACATCAATCACGCACGCACCCTCAATAGGGAAGAGTATTTCAGTGTCTAGCTGATAGATAAGTCTTAGGGTTTTGAGTTTCCTCCAAGTCCCGGTGAGGTGGGACGAGGGCTGATAGGGCGTGCCCGCCCTCTGAGCACCAATACACGTCAAGAAGGGCAAGGGTTAACTCGGTAACATTACTGAGGCACTGAACAAGATGCGCAAGGTTGCTGAACAATCATAAGCAGATGAACATGGAGGAGTTGAAGACAGCTGATCGTGTTAGTTCAGTGGATGGAAGACTCTGATTCTATCCACCGTACCGGTCTTGGGCTTAGCGATTGTGATGCTATGTTTGCTCCCTGTTTTCTGTCAATGTTGTATGTCTGTGTTTCAGAGGCAGCTGAAAAATATTGGTTACCAGATGGTGAAAATAGACTCAGACGACTTACCTGACTGGCCTCCAAACTCACACGAAGACTATAACCCACCATTCGATGACATCAGCACAGTTGACATGAAACTAGTCCTGACTTAAAACACTTTCATTATGATTGTTTCCTGTTCTATTATTCCTGATCTATGTATATGGCTTGCTAGCATTTATTTAAGATGACTATGTCTTATAAAAACAGCCTTAGCATTATCCCTGTACACTCAATGACGTGTTAAGTCGAATCTCTCTGAGAACTCTTATCACTGAAACTGTGTACAGTTCTTTTCTTTCCTTTTAGTAATTTATCCTATAGGATAAAAAGGGGGGAATGTGAGGGAATTTTAATGAATGAACATTATTATTCTCTGTGTTTCTGTATGTTGAGCTCAAGTGACTTAATGGATGAATATTATTATTCTCTGTGTTTCTGTATGTTGAACTAAAGTGGCTTAGTTACTGAGAAGAGATGTTTTTCCACATGTTGTAATCGCTTTTCTGTGGCCTTGGTGGTAATGAGCAGGGTGCTTGAGTTCATCCTAGCTTGCATCTTCTCATGATGTAACCACCTTTCCTGACCTTGGTGGTGATAAGCAGGGTGCCTGAGTTCTCATAACTACGCATCCGCCCGCACGCCAGGTGCACGCTCTAACAAAGCTTCATAGAAAATCTTGAGCCAATCAGGTGAAGACACAAGCAGTGAGCGAATGCTTTCAGAGTATAATAGATAACATTCCTAAAACACAACTCAGAGTGCGCGTACTCTCAGCATCATCAGAAGTGATGTCTTCTTCTATTCTTCTCTTTCCTTTCCTATTTTATATATCTTTTATATGATCTACTATAATAAATGACTGAAAAGACAACTGTTAAGCGTTTTGAAGTGTTTATTAGAAATTTCCATTACATCAGCTGAAGAAAATTTTGTGACATCCAGTTGTTGATTTGGTCGATACACTGGTAGAGACATTCAAGGGGGGCATAATCATTAGGTGATAGAGCAAAATAAATTTGGGTGTCATCTGCATAGCAGTGATACAAAATTGAATTGTTCTTGATAATTTGCCCAAGTGGGAGCATATAAAGGTTGAATAGTAATGGTCCAAGAATCGACCCCTGGGGGACACCACAGGTCAAGGACATTGATGTTGAGGAACAATTTCCCATGGTAACAAAGAAGCTTCTATCTTTTAAGTATGATTTTAACCAATTGATAACTTTACCAGTCAACCCAACCCAGTGTTCAAGTCGATATAGCAGTATGTTGTGATCAACAGTATCAAAAGCTGCACTGAGGTCCAGTAATACCAGGACCGATGTTTTGCCTGCATCAGTATTAAGACATATGTCATTTATAACTTTAATCAGCGCTGTTTCAGTGCTATGATTGGCACGAAATCCTGACTGAAAGTTAACAGCTGTTTGATATCAAGAAAGCAGTTAATTGATTGAAGACAATTTTTTCAAGGATTTTCTCGATGAATGGTAGATTTGATATTGGCCTGTAGTTATTTAATACTGAAGCATCCAGATTATTCTTTTTAAGTAGGGGCTTTACAATGGCTTTTTTCAGGGACACAGGAACAATGCCAGTCTCTAGGGATGTAAGTCTCTAGGGAAGTGAAAGTTGCGAGAAATTGTTGCGATTTTCTCTTTTTGTGATAAAAATTGAGTGATGTGTTAAATATTAAAGTTATTACTGAAAAACTATTGATTAAAAAAAATAAAGACACTGAGAAATGGTCCTATAAACAACTTTACCAATATAAAAGATTACCAGGACTACAAAAATGCATAAAAATAAGCTTTACTTATCCAAATGCACCTGTTGGTTCAAACGTTAAAGTGCATAGAACCTCACAGCACAACATGAAGTTACCTTAAAATATAATATAAATGCCTCAGCTTTCATGTAAGAAAAAAAATATTAATACTAGTACTGTGTGCAGGCAGTCTCTCCTGAAGACTAAATTAAACAATAATTATAAACTAATAAAATAAATGGCTCAGGCTTCATAGAAGAAAAAAAAAACAATTTGAACAGAATCTCACAGTATGATGCTGAAGCTGCCTAAACAATGGAAAATAAAATACCACTTTGGCAAAAATGCTGGCATTCATTAATTTCTTGTATTAAGTAAAAAAATAATGTAAAGTACACGCAGTCCTTCACTGTAAACATAACACACTTTCAGTAACAGAATTTAAGCCTACATAAACACTGACTCACACATGCTGCTTCTCTTGAATGGAAACATGGAAGTAAGCAGTGTTGCCAGATACTGCTGATGTTTTCCAGCCCAAAATATGTTCAAAACCCGCCAAAATGCACTTAAAACCGCCCAATTGGGCGGTAAAGCGCCCAATCTGGCGGAAGGTAGTTTGTCGACGTCACCTCAAGACAATACCAACGATTGGTCAAATTTGCGGGAAAGTTGCGGTGATTGGATATAATTGCAACACCGCCCTGAATTCACGGGGATTGGTTGAATTTACGTTGAAGTTGCAAATGGCAACATCGCGAAATCCTGGAGGGTCTGACAATAGAACATAGACAACATATCAAATGTCGAAAGTGAGACATTTTGAAATTTCGTGCCAAATATTGGCTCATTTGAAATTTCATGACAGCAACACATCTCAAAAAAGTTGGGACAGGGGCAATAAGAGGCTGGAAAAGTTAAAGGTACAAAAAAAGAACAGCTGGAAGACCAAATTGCAACTCATTAGGTCAATTGGCAATAGGTCATTAACATGACTGGGTATAAAAAGAGCATCTTGGAGTGGCAGCGGCTCTCAGAAGTAAAGATGGGAAGAGGATCACCAATCCCCCTAATTCTGCACCGACAAATAGTGGAGCAATATCAGAAAGGAGTTCGACAGTGTAAAATTGCAAAGAGTTTGAACATATCATTTACAGTGCATAATATCATCAAAAGATTCAGAGAATCTGGAAGAATCTCTGTGCTTAAGGGTCAAGACCAGAAAACCATACTGGGTGCCCGTGATCTTCGGGCCCTTAGACGGCACTGCATCACATACAGGCATGCTTCTGTATTGGAAATCACAAAATGGGCTCAGGAATATTTCCAGAGAACATTATCTGTGAACACAATTCACTGTGCCATCCGCCGTTGCCAGCTAAAACTCTATAGTTCAAAGAAGAAGCCGTATCTAAACATGATCCAGAAGCGCAGACATCTTCTCTGGGCCAAGGCTCATTTAAAATGGACTGTGGCAAAGTGGAAAACTGTTCTGTGGTCAGACAAATCAAAATTTGAAGTTCTTTATGGAAATCAGGGATGCCATGTCATTCGGACTAAAGAGGAGAAGGACGACCCAAGTTGTTATCAGTGCTCAGTTCAGAAGCCTGCATCTCTGATGGTATGGGGTTGCATTAGTTCATGTGGCATGGGCAGCTTACACATCTGGAAAGACCCCATCAATGCTGAAAGGTATATCCAGGTTCTAGAGCAACATATGCTCCCATCCAGATGACATCTCTTTCAGGGAAGACCTCGCATTTTCCAACATGACAATGCCAAACCACATACTGCATCAATTACAGCATCATGGCTGCATAGAAGAAGGGTCCGGGTACTGAACTGGCCAGCCTGCAGTCCAGATCTTTCACCCATAGAAAACATTTGGCGCATCATAAAACGGAAGATACGACAAAAAAGACCTAAGACAGTTGAGCAACTAGAATCCTACATTAGACAAGAATGGGTTAACATTCCTATCCCTAAACTTGAGTAACTTGTCTCCTCAGTCCCCAGACATTTACAGACTGTTGTAAAGAGAAAAGGGGATGTCTCACAGTGGTAAACATGGCCTTGTCCCAACTTTTTTTGAGATGTGTTGTTGTCATGAAATTTAAAATCACCTAATTTTTCTCTTTAAATGATACATTTTCTCAGTTTAAACATTTGATATGTCATCTATGTTCTAATCTGAATAAAATATGGAATTTTTAAACTTCCACATCATTGCATTCCGTTTTTATTTACAATTTGTACTTTGTCCCAACTTTTTTGGAATCGGGGTTGTATTTACAAAGCATCTCTTTATGGATTTGATAATGGATGTGAAGTTTAGATTTGCGCCATTTTCTTTCAGTCTTTCTACATTCTCTCTTTAGCAGTTTAACAGCTGGGTATTGCGTCCATGGTGCTTTCTGCTTATCATTGACTCTTTTAATTTTGAATGGAGCAATATCATCCATAATTTGGGTCATATTTAAATTAAAAATTTCCAGTAAATCATCTACAGAGTCTGACATTTTGGTTGAGATCCGAGAGAGAGCTTGCTCAAAAAGAACACGTGTTATCGTTTATGACTCTCCTACCCATAGTTCTTGAGCTGTTCTGAATGTGAGGAGACATAGAAACATCAGAGAAAACACAAAAATGATCAGATAAGGCCAGGTTAACAACAGTAGTAGAAACAGTAAGACCCTTTGTGATGACGAGGTCAAGGGTATGACCACGAGAGTGGGTTGGCCCCTGTACATGTTGTACTAGGTTGAAGTTGTCAATACGTGCAAGTAGTTCTTTGGCATAAGTGTTTTCAGAATTATCTACATGCAAGTTAAAATCCCCAGATATAATAAGACAGTCAAACTCTAAGCAAATGACTGACAACAGTTCACCAAACTCTTCCAGAAAAACTTTGGCTGAATGTCTCGGAGGCCTGTAAATAGTTAATAATAATATGTTAGGAGAGCATGTAACAAGTGCACATAAGTGTTCAAAGGATGTAAAATCACCAAGTGAGGATTGTTTACATTGAAAAGAGACTTTGAATATATTTGTGATCCCTCCACCTTTCCCCTGTCGGGTAACATTCATAAAATTAAAATTTGGGGGAGTTGCTTCAATAAGGGTGGTAGCACTATTTGCTTGATCCAGCCAAGTTTCAGTTAGAAGCAAAAAATCAAGATTGTGTTTGCAGATAAGATCATTAATTAAAAATGACTTGTTTGAAAGTGATCTAACATTCAGAAGAGCTAGCTTTACAGAAAGTCTAGAAGTAATATCCGCTTGGGCATTCTGATATTGTTTTGAAACAAGAAGGGGACTAGACTGGTTTACCCCCTGGGTTAAATATGCTCTATGTTTTCTATTTCTTATCAACACAGGAATAGAGAATGACATAGGCATACTGGGTCCCAGCTTGTTTTCAAAACTACACCCAATGCAAGGACCCACAGCACATCATACAAGACTTTCTGTATGTTCCATTTGGTTTGACGGTGAAAGAATTGGAGATGTCATGTATCTTTTAGATGGTGAAAAAGATTGGTAGCCAGCTGAAAGTCCTGGGTGAACACAGTTCAGTCTGTTGGTTAATTTTTGATGAACTGGGTACACTGCTTGTCGTGACAGATTTGGGCTGGAAAAAGAGAGTGTAGCCATTGGCAGCAGTCTCTGCATACTATTAGGGAAATCCATGCAAGGGGGAGATGGAGATGGTACAATAAAATCAGAAGAGCGAGACTTTGGTGAGGTCTTTGTAAGTGTCTCCATGACTGTCTCTGAGGTGACTGTCTCCCTGATAGTCTCTGTGATACTTGCATGGGGTCAAGATGTGGATGATGCAGCCTTGACATGATTATCTTTAGGCAGGTCCTCAGTCTGGATGGAATTGCATGATAAAATCGCATGCTCACATTCTCCGTGTGATTGTTGATGTCCTTGGCAGTCTGCCCCAGATGGTTCTTGGCAGTCTGCCCCAGATGGGTCTTGGCAGTCTGCCCCAGATGGCTGTGTGTCCTTGGTGAAGACTTGCATAGATGATTGTTTTGGCTTTGCAGAGGTAACTAGGTCAGTCTGCGACATCTTATCAACTGTTTTCCTCAATGTTGACTGAGAGAAAATTGCAAGTCTATAATGATCTGCTAAGACTTTGGTCCCAATCCAGCTGAGTTCAGTACTATTTGGCTTGAAGAATTCTCTGCGATTCCAGAAAAGGTTAAAATTGTCTATGAAGTTCATACCAGATGAAAAACAAGTTTTTCCAAGCCAGGTGTTAAGGCTGAAGAGTCGAGTAAATGCAAAGCTTCCCCTTGCAGGGAGTGGGCCACTGATAAAAGATTGTATTCCAGTCTTATAGAGATCAGAAAAAAGTTTTCTGAAATCATCTTGGACAAACAGCTGTTCTCTGAAAACATCATTTGCTCCCACATGCACAACAATACGTTTGATAGTTTTATGCTCGGACATGAGCTTCAAAATGCTGTCTTTGGTGTCAGAGATGGATGCATTTGGAAGGCAGCAAATAATCATCCCATGTCCTTTTAAATGTCTTACAGTGGAATCACCATGAACAAGGGTTGTGGGATCCGGTGGTGTTACGAGCTGCTTTTGCCATTCACTGCGCATGCGGGGGGTATGAATTGCGTCTGCTCCGCGGATATAAAGGGATGCAGCACGCACGCTGTCAGCATAAAGCGGAAAGACGTGCTGGCGGCTACATCGATACATCTCTACTACATCTCGTTTTTGAAGAAGGCTACATTGATACATCTCTACTACATCTTGTATCAACACCATGGTGCACCAGTCAGGCAAGAAAAGGAAGTCCGTGCCTACTCGTTCAAGCCCTGGCAAGGCGAAGAAGGTCAGAACCAGCACCCCACCCCCTGACACTGACTGTGATGATGAGACTGCTGCTAGGTGTCCTTCTGCATACTCTAGACATACTCCAGACATCCTAAATATACGAGATACATCCCAGATATAAACGCTTTGTCCGTTTTGAATACTTTATATACGAGATGCATACGCTTACATCCTTTCTATTTCCATGCTACTAACGATGAATAGACGTTTCATGTACCTTATCTTTCCTCCCTCTTTCCATTTTCAGCTGCAGCGAATGTGAGTTGCGAGGATGCCCAGAGGATGCAGAGAGGATACAGCAGATGTTTAATGGATGATAACGGACATAGAATGTTTGTTGCTCGTATATGTCGCGGATTTACATCGTACACGGCGGAAAGTTCATCCGTTCTAAAAGTTTTGTGCAGCTCAAAACTTTTTGCGCGGATGAAATCACAGTGGACGGATGCTCGATGGATAGAGCGTATGAAGCACATATGCAATGAGTACACAACAGATTCATAGCGTTTTCCAACGGATGGCAAAGATTTTTTTACATCCTCTTTGCATCCGTAAGTGCAGTGGGACCGGGCCTTTATGAAGGCACAGAGACACTACCAGCTGTAGTCAATCATGATCACTAACAGGAAGTTAAGAGACCTTGGCCTTGGCAAGATGAGAGACATTTTGGAAGTTTCGGCACCTCTGAATTAATAATCTAAGTGAGTGTAAGTACATTTTTGACCATGTATGTGTAATTTTGACCCTGTGTTGATTTCAGAAAACCCAAAGAAAATTAAAACTTGTGCACCAAATTCTAGTGTCTTTTTTAATTAACGATGTACAACCCCAATTTCAAAAAAGTTGGGAGAAAGTACAAATTGTAAATAAAAATGGAATGCAATGATGTGGAAGTTTCAAAATTCCATATTTTATTCAGAATAGAACATAGATGACATATCAAATGTTTAAACTGAGAAAATGTATCATTTAAAGAGAAAAATTAGGTGATTTTAAATTTCTTGACAATAACACATCTCAAAAAAGTTAGGACTAGGCCACGTGAGACATCCCCTTTTCTCTTTACAACAGTCAGTAAACGTCTGGGGACTGAGGAGACAAGTTGCTCAAGTTTAGGGATAGGAATGTTAACCCATTCTTGTCTAATGTAGGATTCTAGTTGCTCAACTGTCTTAGGTCTTTTTTGTCATATCTTCCATTTTATGATGCGCCAAATGTTTTCTATGGGTGAAAGATCTGGACTGCAGGCTGGCCAGTTCGCTACCCAGACCCTTCTTCTATGCAGCCATGATGCTGTAATTGATGCAATATGTGGTTTGGCATTGTCATGTTGGAAAATGCAAGGTCTTCCCTGAAAGAGACGTCATCTGGATGGGAGCATATGTTGCTCTAGAACCTGGATATACCTTTCAGCATTGATGGGGTCTTTCCAGATGTGTAAGCTGCCCATGCCAGACGTACTAATGCAACCCCATACCATCAGAGATGCAGGCTTCTGAACTGAGTGCTGATAACAACTTGGGTTGTCCTTCTCCTCTTTAGTCCGAATGACACGGCGTCCCTGATTTCCATAAAGAACTTCAAATTTTGATTTGTCTGACCACAGAACAGTTTTCCACTTTGCCACAGTCCATTTTAAATGAGTCTTGGCCCAGAGAAGACGTCTGTGCTTCTGGATCGTGTTTAGATACCGCTTCTTCTTTGAACTATAGAGTTTTAGCTGGCTACAGCAGATGGCACGGTGACTTGTGTTCACAGATAATGTTCTCTGGAAATATTCCTGAGCCCATTTTGTGATTTCCAATACAGAAGCATGCCTGTATGTGATGCAGTGCCGTCTAAGGGCCCGAAGATCACGGGCACCCAGTATGGTTTTCCAGCCTTGACCCTTACGCACAGAGATTCTTCCAGATTCTCTGAATCTTTTGATGATATTATGCAATGTAGATGATGATATGTTCAAACTCTGCAATTTTACACTGTCAAACTGCTTTCTGATATTGCTCCACTATTTGTCGGTGCAGAATTAGGGGGATTGGTGATCCTCTTCCCATCTTTACTTCTGAGAGCCGCTGCCACTCCAAGATGCTCTTTTTATACCCAGTCATGTTAATGACCTATTGCCAGTTGACCTAATGAGTTGCAATTTGGTCCTCCAGCTGTTCCTTTTTTGTACCTTTAACTTTTCCAGCCTCTTATTGCCCCATCCCAACTTTTTTGTTGCTGTCATGAAATTTCAAATGAGCCAATATTTGGCATAAAATTTCAAAATGTCTCACTGTAAGAGTCAGAGTGGGTGGGTGGAGCACAGAAGCACGGTAGGCCAGAACTTAGTTCAAAAACTCTGTTTATTTGCAGCTTTTCAGCTGTTACTACTCTCCCAGCCATGCACCCACGCACACACATACACAAGTCTTCTGGTTGGGAAGAGAGCTCCCTTCCTCTGCTCTCTCCTTTTATAGGGCGCGGTCACTGGGGAAGACACACAAACACAGGTTAAATAACATCAGGTGCAGTGATTCTGCCACTTAACTTCCCTCCGTTCACAGACCGACGCTTGACCATGCCCCCACTGCCACATACCCCCACCGCCCGACTCAGGCCGGGGAGATGTCTGGCCTGCAGCCGACTCCTCCCCCCCTTGATGGGAGAGGAAATCCGCCATGACCATCTGCGCCTCCGGCCTGTGGACCACCTTGAACTTAAACTGCTGGAGTGCCAGATACCAATGGGTGATCCGCGCGTTGGCATCCTTCATGCAGTGGAGCCACTGGAGGGGCGTGTGGTCCGAACAGAGGGTGAAAGGGTGTCCCAGTAGGTAGTAGCGGAGGGCGAGGACTACCCACTTGATGGCAAGGCACTCCTTCTCTATGGTGCTGTAGCGGCCCTCATGCACCAACAGCTTCCTACTGATGTACAGCACTGGACGATCCTCCCCCTCCACCTCCTGGGACAGAACAGCCCCCAGCCCTCTGTCCGACGTGTCCGTCTGCAAAACAAAGGGGAGAGAAAAGTCAGGGGAGTGTAACAGTGGCCCCCCACACAGTGCAGCCTTTACCTCAGAGAAAGCCTGCTGGCACTGCTCCATCCACTGGACCAGATCTGGTGCCCCCTTTTTAGTGAGATCAGTCAGCGGGCTGGTGATGTCCAAATAATTAGATATAAACCTACGATAGTAGCCAGCCAGCCCCAGGAACTGTCTCACCCCCTTTTTGGTCTTGGGCCTCGGGCAGGCTGCAATCGCTGCTGTCATTAATTTGGGGATGCACCTGCCCATTGCCCAAGTGGAAGCCCAGATACCGTACTTCCACCTGCCCAATTGCACACTTCTTCGGGTTGGCTGTGAGATCCGCTCACCTCAGCGACCTAAGGACGGCCCTCAGGTGTTCTAAATGCCACGTCCAGTCATTACTATAGATTATAATATCGTCCAGGTATGCGGCCGCATAGGTGGCGTGGGGGCGGAGGACCCTATCCATAAGTCGCTGGAACATAGCGGGCGCCCCAAACAGCCCAAAAGGAAGTGTGACAAACTGGTGCAAGACAAATGGTGTGGAAAAGGCCATTTTCTCTCAGGATAATGGAGTCAAGGGGATCTGCCAATATCCCTTTGTCAAATCCAGTGTCGAATAAAAATGAGCCGTGCCTAGTCGATCAAGCAACTCGTCAATACGAGGCATTGGGTACGCATTGAATTTAGACACCGCGTTGACTTTTCTATAGTCCACACAGAACCGGACCGACCCGTCACCCTTGGGAACCAAGACCACCGGGCTGCTCCAGTCACTGTGGGACTCCTCGACAATGCCCATGGCAAGCATGGCCTTGAGTTCTTCCCGAACCACCTTTTTTTTGTGTTCAGGCAGCCTGTAAGGGCGGCTACACACTACCACCCCCGGGGGCATCTCAATGTGGTGTTCTATGAGGCGGGTGCGGCCGGGCAGAGGCAAGAACACATCAGAAAATTCTGTCTGCAACTGGGCAACCTTCGTGAGTTGGGTCGGGGAGAGGTGGTCTCCACAGGGGACCGGAGTGGTAGTCAATGTTCCCTTTTGGACCACCGGCCCCAGCTCCGCCTTCTCTGGAACCAACAGCACCAACGCCACGGGGACCTCCTCGTTCCAAAGTTTTAGCAGATTTAGGTGGCAAATCTGTAGCACCCCACCCCTGTCTGTTCACCTCACCTCATAGTTGACATCCCCAACTCGCCGTGTGACCCCAAAGGGTCCTTGCCACTTGGAGATCAATTTGGAGCTCGACGTGGGCAACAGCACGAGTACTTTATCTCCCAGTGTGAACTCCCTAAGGCATGTGCCCCTGTCGTACAGGTGGATTTGCCGTTCTTGGGCCTGCTGCAAATTCTCCTGGGTTAGGTGTGTGAGTGTGTGGAGTTTTGCGTGCAGGTCGATAACATATTGAATTTCGTTTTTGCTCGTTGAAGGTCCCTTCTGCCAATTTTCCCACAGAACATCTAGACCAGTGCAGCCTGGTGCTGGCTCTGTTGGGCCGTGGTGAGGGCATGGATCAGGTCCTTGAAGGGGGAGAACTCCATGGGGCTGTTCTTTTCTGTGCTCCATCCTGGGTTTCAGCACCACTGTAAGAATCAGAGCGGGTGGGTGGAGCACAGAAGCATGGCAGGCCAGAACTCAGTTCAAAAACTCTGTTTATTTGCAGCTTTTCAGCTGTTACTACTCTCCCAGCCATGCACGCATGCACGCACACACACACAAGTCTTCTGGTTGGGGAGAGAGCTCCCTTCCTCTGCTCTCTCTCTCCTTTTATAGGGCGTGGTCACTGGGTAAGACACAGAAACACAGGTTAACTAACATCAGGTCCAGTGATTCTGCCACTTACCTTCCCTGACTCCACCCTCTGTTCACAGGCCGACGCTTGACCACGCCCCCACTGCCACACTCACTTTCAACATTTGATATGTTGTCTATGTTCTATTGTGAATACAATATCAGTTTTTGAGATTTGTAAATTATTGCATTCCGTTTTTATTTACAATTTGTTCTTTGTCCCAACTTTTTTGGAATCGAGGTTGTATGCTATACAATCATTCTGCCACAGAAAAAGAACAGTTCAAAGAAATTACTGAAAGCCCAAATATTGACATGATATTCATATCCAAGATTATATATACACTGTATATAAACTTCTGACCACAACTGTGTATATATAATTTTTCCCACTTCTTTGGTTTCAAGCAGACAATACTGCCACCTTCTGATATAGAGAGCTGTATAAATACCATTATAATTTTGCACATATGGAGCCCTGACAATATCAATTTTTAACCACAAGTTTAATTATTCTAAACATATGCTTTAAAAGTATGTTTTGAATTTTAGAATGAGTTTGTTAAATATTCTATGTTATGAGATTTATGAAAGTGTGCACCAGAAATTGATGTGCGACAGATCATGTCACACATAAAGCATTACACAGGAAACACCATCATAAATGTATTTTGTGAGTGTTCTCAGAAAACTGGTTGTGTATCCTTAATTACTATACCATTTTGAAAATTATACATTTTGTCAGTATGGTGTGCTATTGCAACTTCCTGCAAACCACCAAAACATCACACATACTCCCTTTTTTCTTTAATTTTTTTATTATGATTTAATTACTGTTAATTGTGATTGTAATTATTGCATTTATTGTAATCACACTTGGCCACATTGAAAAAAAATCACTGCCAGTATCACTGTATTTGCATTATAAAATTTGTTATACAGCTTGCAAAAGCATCTTGAGCAGTTCATGCACGTAAGTCTTACTACTATTTCACAACTGTTCATTGTCATATATACATGTTTATGTGACTGATTAAATAGTACTTATTATACTACTGACCTAGGTGTTTGATATGCACCCTTCTTCACAGAATCACTGCTCACCTACCTCATACTGCATCTGACTAATTATTAAAATTTAAAAAAAATACATTTTAAAAACTATGTGAAAAAATCTGGGGCGGCACGGTGGTGTAGTGGTTAGCACTGTTGCCTCACAGCAAGAAGGTCCAGGTTTGAGCCCCGTGGCCGGTGAGGGCCTTTCTGTGTGGAGTTTGCATGTTCTCCCCGTGTCAGCGTGGGTTTCCTCCGGGTGCTCCGGTTTCCCCCACAGTCCAAAGACATGCAGGTTAGGTTAACTGGTGACTCTAAATTGACCATAGGTGTGAGTGTGAATGGTTGTCTGTGTCTATGTGTCAGCCCTGTGATGACCTGGCGACTTGTCCAGGGTGTACCCGGCCTTTTGCCCGTAGTCAGCTGGGATAGGCTCCAGCTTGCCTGCGACCCTGTAGAGCAGGATAAAGTGGCTAGAGATAATGAGATGAGATGTGAAAAAATCTGGGGCGGCATGGTGGTGTAGTGGTTAGCACTGTTGCCTCACAGCAAGAAGGTTCTGGGTTCGAGCCCAGTGGCCAACGAGGGCCTTTGTGTTTGTGCGCTGTGTGAGATGGCTGCCTCTCCAGTAGCGCTGTAGTTTTTAGCTCTGTAAACCTCTTTTTTTCCATGTTTTTTTTACTTTTTGCTCTTCTTACGAAGACATAGTGTGTTTTACTATATAACATGAATATATTTAACTTTAACACACAACCAGGAGCCATTATTCTCACTGATTCGAGAGAGGAGCTGCTGGCCCTGAAAACAATGGGACGAGCCGGGATATGACACCCCATCCCAGCCGAGTTGAGGAGGAAACCCAGGGGCTGCAAAGCTGGAGCTAAGCTAAAGGCTAGGCTAGCAGACAACCGTCAGTGCTACAAACCATCCATTCCCTCCATTATTATGGGGAATGTGAACTCACTGCCGAATAAAGTCGACGAGCTTTCCGCTCTGAACAACCAGCAGATTTATCGGGAGAGCAGCTAATTTATCTTTACAGAGACATGGCTAACCCACCTCGTACCAGATGCTAACGTGGACCTGTGGGGATTCACTGCTGTGAGAGCTGACAGAGACACTAACACATGCGGGAAAAGCAAAGGTGGGGGACTCATCATTTATGTTAACAACTGCTGGTGTAACCCGGGACATATCTCCGTAAAGACAGTTTTATGTTGCCCGGACTTGGAGCTGCTAGCTGTTAGCCTGCAGCCATATTATCTGCCAAGGGAGATCAGTCACGTGATCACCATCTGTGTTTACATCCCTTCGAAGGCAGATGAAGCCACTGCATGTGAGAAGATTCACTCTGTCACAGCAAGGCTGCAGACACAGCACCCTGAGGCATTTATGATAATTTCTGGGGACTTTAATCATGCTACTTTGGACTTTATTTTGGCTGCTTTTTACCAGGCTGTGGATTGTCCAACAAGGAACAATAGGACAATTGACTTGCTGTATGCTAATGTGAGGGATGCATACAGAGTCACACCCCTCCCCCCACTAGGGAAGTCTGACCACAACCTGGTTCTTCTACAGCCAAAGTACACCCCCCGGTTCAAAGGCAGCCTGCAACAACTAGCTCCATCAGGAAGTGGTCCCCTGAAATGGAAGATGCCCTCAGAGACTGCTATGACATCATGGACTGGGATGTGCTGCTTAGCCCACACTGTGAGGACATAAAGGGGCTGACACACTGTCTGACAGATTATCTCAACTTCTGTGCAGATGTGGTCTCCCCCGCTAAGACTGTACGGTGTTACCCTAATAACAAGCCATGGGTAACACAGGAAGTCAAAGCTGTCCTCAACAGGAAGAAGGCCGCCTTCAGGAGCAGGGATAGGGAGGCAATGAAAGCAGCACAGCAGGAGGTGAAATGCTGCATCAGGGAAGCTAAGGACAGCTACAGGAGAAAGGTGGAGCAGAAGCTGAAGGAGAACAGCATGAGGGAGGTCAGGGAAGGTGTGAAAACCATCACAGGCCACAATACAAAGACCAGAGTTGTTGAGGGGACAGTGGAGAGGGTGAACAAGTTGAATGACTTCTTCAATTGGTTCAACCAGCCCACGTCCCCCCCACCCTCTCCCTCACTGCAGCCATCTCTCCTTCTTCCCTCAACATACCTCCCCCCAGTCATCACGGCAGTTCCCTCCTCCCCCACCCCAACACAGACTCCTCTATGCATTACTGCAGACCAGGTCAGAGGTCAACTGAGGAAGCTTCACCCCAGGAAAGCAGCAGGCCTGGACAAGGTGTGTCCACGACTACTGAAGACCTGCGCTGCTGAACTGGGTGAACCATTCCAACACATCTTCAACCTCAGCCTGCAGCTGGGGAGAGTGCCAACCCTCTGGAAGACATCATGTATCATTCCAGTTCCCAAAAAGAATCGGCCCAGCGAGCTGAACGACTTCCGGCTGGTGGCACTCACTTCACATCTGATGAAGACATTGGAGCGGTTCTTCCTCAGCCTCCTCAGACCCCAGGTACAACATGCCCAGGACTGTCTGCAGTTTGCGTACCAGGCAGTGTGGCGAAATACATTCTGCCCCAGAGACATAACGTTTTCCCCTGTGACTGTCACCTTCAAAAGCACACTAAAACGACACAGCACTCACCTCATTAACATAACATGCAACACCTGTGAACGCTGATTGGGGGAGTGGTCAAGCATGATTGACGAAGCACTTGTTTTAAATGTCACTATGTTGCATCCGTAGCAGGGGGAGGAAGTGTAGCGCAGCAGAGCAGTGCAGAGCTCCGTTTGGTTTCTGTGCGAGCAAAGCGTTAAGGTGCGATTCTGGAGTAGAAGCTAACGCAACTGGAAGACTTGTACATTGTTGCCGACGACGGAATCTGCGGTGGAGAATTGCAAGCCAACCCAAGCAAGATTTCTGTGACGGAGCTACATCGCAAGCCACAGGTGAGAGGAGCAAATAGCTACTTCAAGCCCAATGTGGGAAGCGGATGGCTAAGGACTGTTGAAGCTTCGGATCCAGGACAGTCCAGTTTACACAGCCAGCTCCAGAACTGTGAGTTAAAGCGTTTATCCACACACCCCTTGCTGCTCGTTTACCAAGTGCTACTGGAACTACAAACGCTCTCTCCCTCTACACATGCTAACATCCACAAACACACACACCCACATACACACATGAGCACTGGGTTTACACGACATTTTTTTTTTATTTTTCATGCCCCTTTCGCTGTATTGGGAGCATAAGTGTATTGAACATTATGGAGTTGTATTGATGCCATTATTTTTTTTTGTGAATAAGTAAAGAGTATGCACATTTAAAACCTACTTTTGTTATTGTTTATTATTGCTGGCAGTGGTTACTTTTAAGCGGCAGGATTTTGGGCCTGCCTGGCACCCAAACTAAAATTTATACTTGAACCTTGGGTAACACCATTACAGAATTGGCACCCGAACAGGGACATGAACTGTAATTAACAGGACTTGAACTGTAATTAACGGGACTTGAACTGCTTAGTGACTGCTCCTTTGACTTTTTGGACTTGTGGGACACTTAAAAAAAAAAAAGAAAAAAAAAACTACTGTTGAATTGAGCGATGTATTGATGGTGGTGTGTATGCTATGCTGTGCCATCACTGCTATGTTGTGTTTTCACTGATACTGTGCTGATATTGGTGTTTTGAACCTGTGTTCAGGTCTGTGTTGAATTTTTATCACACTGCTAAATTTTCTTTGTGTAATAATTGCCTGGGTATTTCCTTATTGTGTTTACATGTCTCTTTGGTAGCTGTGTAACTTGTTATTTTTCAAGTGGGGTACATTTTGCTACAAACATACAGACACACAAAAAACACAAACATTTCAAACATCATTTTTCACATCATTTACTAATCACTAACACAACCTATGTCACAACCTAAAGCCGCAATGTCAGAATGGGAGAGCCACACAGACGTCCCCACGTCTCCTGAAACACCAACCTCACCACCTGACATAAGCACACCTCAAATTGAGCATCGGGTGTTCCTCCATCCTCCTTGGCATAGCGATGCCTCATTCATTCTCACTAGCCCTGGACTTCTTGGTACTGCTACTGCAGACCAGCTGCCTACTGTGACTACAGCGCCCCCTTCATTGACCGCTGAGCCATCCAATCTGCTAACAGCTGCACTACAGACTACTGGTTTGGACTACACTCAGGCTGCAGCTGCCTCTCCATTAGATATGGATTTGGACACTTCTCGTTCATGGTCTTCAGACACCTCAGTGCAGCGTGACTTGCCTACGGAGCTCCCAACACCAGCACGAAAGCTCGGCGCACTGGCGCTAAAAACTCCTAACAACTGGGCCCTGATATTTCAGAAACTGGAACAACAGGACGCTCAACTTGGTAAGGTCACTAAACTAGTGGCCAGGAGCCACTTTCACTTGGAGGCCAAGTTGGAGGTAGTGTCTGAAATGGCAAAAACAGAATTCACAAAACTCAGTGCAGCACTCACAGTTAGTACACAGAAAACAGAGAATGAATGGGATAAGTTGCTGAAGGCCATTAAAACCATCATCACAGAAGAAGCTAAAAACCAAAGTATTACACAACTGGAAGAAATCCGTTTCATGGTCAAGCAGTTACAGGCTGAGGTACAGCAGGAGATCTTGTCCCAGAGGAGGGCTGTTGCAGCAGACTGTGGACACCTGTCACAGAACATGGACAGCTGTGTTAGAATTACCAACCAAATAAACACATCTTTAGGACATCTACCAGCACACATAACAAAAGAGTACAACATACTTACCAACAAGATAACAGAGTTAGAGAAAAAGATTGAGCAATACGTCTCAACCACATCTCCTCTTACTGGCATGAGGCCATCAGTAACCCCACACACTACAGCTACAGCCACTCCAGCTTCACTGCCCAGCCACTCCAGCTTCATGCTCACCACGCCACCTACTGGAACAAAGTCTGGTCATCTAAAAGTTATAAAACTGTCATTTCCTACCTTTGGCAAGGCAAGCAACGATCCAGACCCTGTCCTTTACCTCTCTAAGTGCCGTGACTTTCTAGCCATTCACCCTCTGTGTGACGCAGAGATTCTGGCTACCTTCCGAACTGTCCTGCACGGCACAGCCAGAAATTGGTGGGAGATTGCCATGACTGAGGTCCTTACCTGGGCCCAGTTCCAGAAAAAGTTTCTGTCAGCATTCCTGTCTGATGATTATGAAAAGGAGCTCACGGACCAAGTGAGAAACTGATGGCAGAAAGAAAATGAGTCCATTCATGATTTTGCCTTCTCTCACCGTGCCCTTTGTAAACAATGGAAACCCACCATCACTGAAGCTGAGATAGTGAAGCTCATTCTAAAAAATGTCAAACCACAGCTGGCTACCTACCTAGGGGGTCGGGCTCAGAATGTTGAAGAGTTGGTGAAGCTCGACCATCAGCTGCAAAAAGACTTAGAACAACAGTCCTTGTATGAAACACAGCATGGTACACATGACAAAAGTGCACAGAGGGTGAAAAACACTCCCAAATCTACAGACTTGGACACCCCTTCTATTACATGCTGGCACTGTAAAGGTCAACATCCACCTGGCTCTTGCCCTCAATACCAACCATCTCCTGGAAGCCGTCAGTCCACACAACACCATCCCAAGAACAAGTCTCGACCATCTAAGCTGGCACAGCAGGGCAATGGCAACATTAACCTTACCACTACAAAGAGTTCGTAAAAACAGATCAGAAGTATGTCTACCACAACACCGGGAAGCACCTTCAATATTCCCCGGCAGCTGGTAGTCACAGTCAACATCGGACCTTGGAATGGCAGGGCTATCATTGATATTGGGGCAAGCTACACACTCATCCACGAACAGGTCTGGAAAGCTCTCAAAAGGCCCAAGGAAGACCTGGAGCCTTGGACAAGCAGACCTCTCTTCCTCGCTAATGGAGAGACTGAGATGCCCCTTGGAAAGGCTGAAGTAACCGTCAACTTGGGTGAGGTTTCATGCACGTATGAGGTGGCAGTCCTGTCCCCAAAAGCTTTGGCCTACAAAGCAGTTCTCGGCCTCGATTACTTATTTCACAGCGGACTGCAAATCCATGCAGCTGACTGTCAGTAGAGTTTCAAGGGGAGACCAGAGAGATATCTGTTCCAGCAGAATGATGAACAAACCACCCTTTACACTGCACCACTCGGGGCTACTCTTATGTCTTGCATACCCCCTCCTTGCTTGCCCCCACAGCCTGTGGCACTCACCACTCAAGACTACATTGATCTTGCAGTAGAGAATGCTGAGGTGAAAGAGTGGGAGAAGGCTGGTCTTAGACAATTTCTGGAGTCCAAGCCAGATCTATGTTCTTTGAAGCCAGGAAGGACTGACGTGTTAAAGCACCACATCCATACCACCAGTGAAGTGCCAATCAAGCAAAAACCCTACAGGATGTCTGCGCAAAAATGTCAAGTCATGGAGCAGCATCTGAAGGACATGCTTGATCAAGGTGTGATCGAGCCATCTTACTCCGGGTGGACCCCACCAGTCGTCCTTGTCCCAAAGAAATGTGGAACACTCAGGTTCTGTGTTGATTACAGAAAGTTAAATGCAGTCACTGAGACCAATGCATACCCACTGCCCAACATCAATGAACTTCTAGAGTCACTTGCCGGCTCCACTGTCTTCTCCACTCTAGACCTAAACAGTGGCTATTGGCAGGTTGCCATGGACACCATAAGTGTGGCCAAGACAGCTTTTGTGACCCACATGGGCACTTTCCAGTCCAGAGTCATGCCTTTTGGACTCAAAAACACCCCACCCAGTTTCCAATGCTTAATGGATCTGGTGTTGGCTGAGCTTAAAGGAAAAGTGTGTCTAGTGTACCTAGATGATATTGTGATCTACTCACCATCCATCCAACGTCATTTCCAAGACCTTCATGCCGTTCTGGAAAAGCTTCAAGCAGCAGGACTCACCTTGAACCTGAAAAAGTCCAAGTTCTGCATGCAGGAGATAAAGTACCTGGGCCATGTCGTCTCCACCCAAGGAACCACTGCAGACCCCATGAAGGTGAAGGCCATCAAGGCTTACCTGGCTCCAACAACGTTCAAAGAGGTGCAGAGATTCCTTGGCCTTGCAGGATGGTACCACTGGTTTGTACCTGGATTCTCTCAAATCGCAGAACCACTCAACGCTCTCAAGAGGAAAGGTCGTGTCTTCCAGTGGGATGAGAAGTGTGAGAAAGCTTTTCAAACCTTAAAAGACCACCTTATGTCTCCTCCTGTCCTTGGTCATCCTGACCTAGAACTTCCTTTCTTCGTCTACACAGACGCCAGTGACTTGGGGCTTGGTGCCATCTTGGCACAAAAGAAGGGGATCGGCCATGAAGAGGTCATTGCTTTTGCAAGCAGAAGTTTAAACAAGGCTGAAAGGAACTACTCCGCGACGGAGAAGGAATGTCTCGCGGTCATCTGGGCGCTGGAAAAATGGCAGCACTACCTGGAACCCAAACTGTTCACAGTAGTGACTGACCATGCCTCCTTGCAGTGGGTATTCAGCAGCACCAAGACCTCTAGTCGTCTCCTCCGTTGGGCCCTTCGCCTTCAGAAGTTCAACTTTATCATTGAATACCGCAAAGGGAAACTCAATGTAGCACCGGACGCCCTTTCTCGATGTCCTGTGGGGCCTTTGTGCATGTTGGCTGTGAGCCAAGAGGAACCACAAGATTTTCCCTTCTCCACCATGACCTTGTGGGAGGAACAGCACAAAGACCCCCAGATAGAGAAAATCATGAAAGATCTGGCTGAAGGCTGTGAAGACGTCGAAGAGAACTACGCCATGGCTGATGACCTGCTTTACAGAATGATCAAGCTGGATGACAATGACAAGAAGCATCACTTTCGTGTGTGGATACCAAAGACACTAATACCTCCACTCCTGGCAGCATACCATGACTCCCCCTGGTGTGGACACCAAGGTATGTTCAAGACCTACAAACATATTCACAATGTGGCTTTCTGGCCTAAGATGTGGGACGAAGTGTGGAGCTATGTTCGTGCCTGTACAGTTTGCCAGACACACAAAGGAGACAATCAGAAGCCATGTGGGAAACTCCAACAAACCACTGTGAGCTATCCCAATGAGATGCTTGGAGTTGACCTCATGGGACCTCTACCCTGCAGTTCGGACAGACATGAATATCTACTTGTCCTCATCAATTATTACACCTGCTGGGTAGAGTTATTTCCCCTCCATACAGCATCCTCTGCCGGGGTAGCCCGCATCATCTGTGATGAAATACTTACCCGCTGGGGCGTACCCAATTATATCCTGTCTGATAGAGGGCCTCAGTTTGTGTCCAGCTTGTTCAAGGAACTCTGTCACACCTGGTCGGTCACCCCCAAACTTACCACAACATACCATCCACAAACCAACCTGACTGAAAGGGTTAACAGGAATCTGAAATCCATGATCGCATCCTATGTCTCAGATAACCATCGAAAATGGGACCAGTACTTACCTGAATTCCGATTTGCCCTCAACTCTGCTGTTCATGAGACGACTGGGACTACTCCTGCCGAGCTGCACCTTGGGAGAAAGCTGCGTAGTCCCATGGACAAACTCCTCAGAGGACAAAACCTTACCCCTGATGACGCCGGATACGATGTTGTGCGACACCTAAAAGACCTGCAAAAGAAAGCACACATTAGCAGTAAGAAAGCAAAGGCAAGACAACTTAGGAACTACAACAAGAACAGAAAAGAAGTTCAGTATGTACCTAAGGACAGAGTGTGGGTGTGCAACCATGCTCAGTCATCTAAGGCCAAACACTTTTCTGCAAAGCTGGCACCAAAGTGGAAGGGACCCTACAGAGTCTTGCGGCAGTTGGGCCCTGTGAACTTTGAGGTGGTATGGGAAGACTCCGGGGAAGACCTGAGCAATATCCACGTCAACAACCTCAAACCCTGTTTTCCCACAGCAGCTGAGATTGAGAGACAGGAAATGGAAGCACTGTCTAAAGTCTTTGAGGACAACTCCAATGATGAAGACTTTCTCGGCTTCACTTAGTCGCTTGTCTCTTGCCAACCATGGGTTGTCTTCCCATGGAGGGGGGGAATGTGGCGAAATACATTCTGCCCCAGAGACATAACGTTTTCCCCTGTGACTGTCACCTTCAAAAGCACACTAAAACGACACAGCACTCACCTCATTAACATAACATGCAACACCTGTTAACGCTGATTGGGGGAGTGGTCACACATGATTGACGAAGCGCTTGTTTTAAATGTCACTATGTTGCATCTGTAGCAGGGGGAGGAAGTGTAGCGCAGCAGAGCAGTGCAGAGCTCTGTTTGGTTTCTGTGCGAGGAAAGCGTTAAAGTGCGATTCTGGAGTAGAAGCTAACCCAACTGGAAGACTTGTACATTGTTGCCGACGACGGAATCTGTGGCGGAGAATTGCAAGCCAACCCAAGCAAGATTTCCGTGATGGAGGTACATCGCAAGCCACAGGTGAGAGGAGCAAATAGCTACTTCAAGCCCGATGCGGGAAGCGGATGGCTAAGGATTGTTGAAGCTTTGGATCCAGGACAGTCCAGTTTACACAGCCAGCTCCAGAACTGTGAGTTAAAGCATTTATCCACACGCCCCTTGCTGCTCGTTTACCAAGCGCTACTGGAACTACAAACGCTCTCTCCCTCTACACACACTAACATCCACAAACACACACACACACACACACACGAGCACTGGGTTTACACGACATTTTTTTTTTTTTTTCATGCCCCTTTCGCTGTATTGGGAGCATAAGTGTATTGAACATTATGGAGTTGTATTGATGCCATTATTTTTTTTTGTGAATAAGTAAAGAGTATGCACATTTAAAACCTACTTTTGTTATTGTTTATTATTGCTGGCAGTGGTTACTTTTAAGTGGCAGGATTTTGGGCCTGCCTGGCACCTGAACTAAAATTTATACTTGAACCTTGGGTAACACCGTTACAGCAGGTGTTGGTGTGGAAGACGCCATCCTCTATCTGCTACACCGAGCCCACTCACATCTGGATAAGGGAAATGGCACAGTGAAGATCCTCTTCTTGGACTTCTCGAGTGCCTTCAACACCATCCAGCCCCTATTGCTTCAGGACAAACTGAACAGGATGCGAGTGGACCCCTGCCTGGTCACCTGGATCTCCAGCTACCTCACTGACAGGCCGCAGTATGTCAGACTGAAGGACATCACATCTGACACTGTAATTAGCAGCACCAGAGCACCCCAGGGCACGGTCCTGGTCCCTCTTCTCTTCATCCTGTACACTGCGGACTTCTGCTACAACTCGGAGCTGTGTCACATTCAGAAGTTTGCAGATGACACAGCCATTGTTGGGTGTATCAGTGACGACAGAGAGGATGAGTATAGGAGCCTGGTGAGGGACTTTGCTGTGTGGTGCAACAGGAACCATCTGCAGCTCAACACCTCGAAGACCAAGGAGCTGGTCATTGACTTTGGGAGGTCCAGACCAAGGTCACAACCAGTTCTGATCGAGGGAGTCGAGGTGGAAGCTGTGGATTCCTACAAGTACCTCGGGCTGTGGCTGGACAGCAAGCTGGACTGGACTTGCAACATCAATCACTTATATAGGAAGGGACAGAGCAGGCTATACTTCCTTAGGAGGCTGCGGTCCTTTAATATCTGCAGGAAACTCCTGTGGATGTTCTATCAGTCTGTGGTTGCCAGTGTCCTGTTTTACACCGTGGTGTGCTGGGGGGGCAGCACATCCAAGAAGGACACATCCAGGCTGGACAAACTGATCAGGCGGGCCAGCTCTGTGGTCGGCATGAAGCTGGACTCTCTGGTGACAGTGGCAGAGAAGAGGTCTATGGACAAACTATTGAACATCATGGATGATGCCAGTCACCCTCTGCACACTGTCATCAGCAACCAGAGGAGCCTGTTCAGTGACAGAATGCTCCTTCCCAAGTGCAGGACGAACAGACTCAAAAACTCCTTTGTCCCTCATGCCATCAGACTGTACAACTCCTCTCTGGGGGGGAGGAGGGATAACAGGAGGACAGAGGATGGGAAGGAGCAGTAGCCTAGCCTAACAATAAGCAATACCGGACAATGTGCAATATAATGTGCAATATAAAGTGCAATATCTTTCCTGCTCCCCCCCCACACACACACACACTTACCCTAACCCCGCTTCTCCCCCTTCCCCCCCTCCCCCCTTCATCTCTCCCCCATATCTTATTCTTTTATATTTGTATATGTAAATACTTAATTTATTTTAATTTATCTATAAGTTTTCTCTATTTCTTTTCTCTGTTTATCTGTAATGATGCTGCTGGAATCTTAATTTCCCTGAGGGAACCCTCCCAAAGGGATCAATAAAGTTTTATCTAATCTAATCTAATCTTTCTGTGTGGAGTTTGCATGTTCTCCCTGTGTCTGCGTGGGTTTCCTCCAGGTGCTCCAGTTTCTCTCACAGTCCAAAGACATGCAGGTTAGGCTAATTGGTGGCTCTAAATTGACCGTAGGTGTGAATGTGAATGGTTGTTTGTCTCTATGTATCAGCCCTGTGATGATCTGGCGACTTCTTCAGGGTGTACCCCGCCTCTCACCCATAGTCAGCTGGGATAGGCTCCAGCTTGCCTGCGACCTTGCAGAACAGGATAAGCAGCTACAGATAATGGATGGATGGATGTGAAAAATCTGTAATTTCCTCAGCATCTTTTTCAGGTTACCTAGACTGCTGTCACAGTGTAAATTTACCACCAGGATCAGTGTATATGAAATATAGGCAAATATATTTTAGTGTTTAAAGTGTGCTTAGAGCTGACATAACTAGCCTGAGCTGTAATAAGTATATTTACTCGTTTGCAGTGATTAAAGGGAGAGTTTTGTTTCACAAAAATACAGCAAAACAATTCAGGCATGATGCCCAGAATGGCATCTGACATAACCAGGATGATCCTGGTCTTGATTCCCTGGATGACGTCTGACACAACACCAAGCATGATACTGTGCTTGAAATCCCATATAATTTGTCTGAAAACCATGCTCTTATTCTTGCAGATCATTGTAAACCTAGTTAAATCATTGTAAACCATGCTCCTACACTTGAATGTTACGTGCAGCCCTGAACATCAGCTGGCAGAGCTGTGTACCAAATGAAGATTTATTTGGTACCCTCGCCAGAATTTCTGACAAGGTGGCCTGGCGGAGACTTGGACTTGCAGGCCACTGTTTCAGGCACAAGAATGTGTCTGCTGGTGAGCTTGTGCTGTGGGAGCCTCTCCACAGTTGCAGAAGTCGAGGTCGTCCCCCTACAACCTTCACTGACACCCTGAAAAGGGACGTGGGTGCTGTCAGTACTGCTGAGCTAGCCAAATGCATGCCTGATCGACAGGATTGGGCCTCCAGGCATGCGACTTGGTTGAGGCCGCCATGAGTAAGTGAGTGAGTGATATGAGGTGTTTTGTGGTCAGTGTACTACACTGTAGTGTGTCATGTGGTAATGCATTATATGACAATGCACCTTTCATAAATATTACCATATATCGGTTGTAATTATGTTCTACACGTATACCTGCAACTCTGACAATATCATTTTCAGTGACTAATAAAATGGTTTTGAAAGTTCCTACTTTTAAAACATATTTTTGATATGGTAATTTTCTTTCAGAGATTTTATTTACAACATGTCTCTGACAGCTCAAAATGCATCTCCGGGCATTTCAAAACTGCAGAGCTTCTGGTCCCCCGGACTTACTGGGTTAATTCACACACACCCCTTCCCATTTTCCTGGATCCACCCCTGCACTAGAATCTTTGCCGAAACTAAAGTCATTCGTTCAGCTTTGACAGATTGCTTCATCTGCTCCTGGACAGGTCCACTATAATCTTTTCTTGTAGGCCTAAGTGACATTGTCATCTATGTTATTTAGCCTTTAAATGTGTAAGCTACATTTTGCAATGTTGTATATGACATAACATTGCTTGTCACACTGTATTAAGATGTAGCGGTTGACCTAATAAACCATAGCCTACTGTGGCCAGTGCTAGCAGGAGAAAGCTCAGTGTAGTGCCAATCAGTCAGCTGAAGTTGTTGCTAAATGTAGCGTTGCTGTAACAGAAATCTAGCTGAGGTAAAATTGTAACAGTTCAACGACATAAGCTAACTTACACACAAATTGGTGTGTTATCCCTAGCTGGCTATGTAAAGCTGTAGGTTTATGGTAATGTTACCAAAGTGTCAGTAATTTGTATTTTTTTTTTTTTTTGTGATGTGTAGCGGACTACACATTTTGATTAAGGCTACTCATTTAAGCTAGGTCATCAATTCAGCTTTGCCTACAATTTATGGAGATCAGGAATCATTTGTATCTTCAATAATAAGAAGAAGAGGAAGAAGAAATTACCATACCTGAAAATTGCTTGGATTGAAGTAAACTGTTTATTTAATTTGTGTTGTGTGTTTTGTATATTTGTAAATACATTGTCCATTACTAGTGGTAATGGTATGGTAATTAATTTAATATATTTACTTTCATGGGTCTAAAACATCTATTTCAGCTAGCCTACAATTTAAGAGTCTATAACTCTAAACTATATACCCATACCAGAGATTCACACATTGTCTTTAATTAATGTTAACTTAAAGCAGTTGCAGAATCAGCCTACAGTGCACTCAGTGAGGAAAATCCCACTTTTTATGCAATGCATGATCAAAATACACGAAAAACAGAAATGTCCCCTCTTTTTATTACAAAGATGAAAACATTAGATGTTTTAATGATATTTTCACCGCTGAACCGAAAATGTCCCCGGATTTCTTCTCAGTAATCTGGTCACCTTAAACGAAACATATACACCATGTTGCCAGTTTCTCAATAAACCATGATGAAATATCTGTTGTTTTGTTTGGTGTCATTGAATATGCAAAGTTAACATGTTGTCATTTCACATAATGAAGGAATACAAAGAGTATTCTTACAATTTGATATGTTTGTGTATTGTGGCAGTGAATACATACGCCATCATTAAGTAGGGGTTCTGGAATAAAGATGCAAAAGAAGAGTATTACAGCTTAGTTGCTTAACATGCTAACATTTAATCACTGTTGAACCATATTGCCATTCTGAGGTTGTTAATTGATTCAGAATGAATGCCATGAAATCACAGGTGTTACGGTGAGTATGCAGTCCCAAGCTGATTATTGGCCACCATTGGTGGCCAATAATCAGGTACTAATTGGTGGTAATAATCGGATATCATTGGTGGTAATAATCAGGTATCATGCAGGTACACTTATGAGAAAAACAAAAGTACATAATCATCATCATCATCATCAGTCGGCTGCAGAGAGTCGATCACAAGTTTCGTCCACGACTGATGGTCAGCAGCCAGCACAGCAATAGTATTGGGGATCAGGTCACCCTCCACATCCCCCAGCAGGTTCTGAACTTAGGTCAGGTAGCTCATCTTCTGACATCCTGGGCATCTTTTGCCATGGGTTGGGACGTAGAGGGCATATGTCCTGATTGGCTCCTCTACGGACATCCTTAGGGCGTGTCCAATAAAACGCAATTGTTGCTGTCTGACTTTGTTGATGAGAGGCTGAGTGTTTGTTGCCTTGTATATCTGAGCATTGCTTACATGATCAAGGCACTTAATGTTCAGCTTAACTCTGAAGCAGGATGTGGCAAATGCATTTATCTTGTTCTCCATGTCAAGCGACAGTACCCAGGATTCACATCCATATAAGAGCACTGACACACAAGTGACATTAAAGAGCTTGATTTCTGTAGCAGTGGGGAATGATGGGCTTCTCCAGATCTTTTGAAGTTTCCAAAAAGCAGTCCATGCAAGTGCCCTTCGCCTGGTAAAATTGTTCTTACTGGATGCCATCATGGATACTAGATATTTAAAGTTTGATACATGTTTAATAGGCTGACCATACACTTCCAGTGGTGGCTGTGGGTTGCAGTTGATGGTCATATACTCAGTTTTGAGAACACGAATGGTGAGGCCTAGTTGTTTTCCTGCAGCAGCAGTTCTGGTAAGTTGTGCCTGTGCTTTAGGTCACGGGCGCAGATAGAGGGGGGGACGGGGGGGATTCGTCCCACCCAGATTTAAATTCACCTCGTTCGGTCCCCCCCACTTATAGGGAGGAAAAAACATCTATGATGTCTTTCTTTGCATAAGGCAAACCTCACGGAAAAATCAAAAGACTAATTACCATTTGGTTTATTGAGGTGCACAGCAGTGCATACATAGTTGCAACTGCGCAGACTGCACGGGTTGCGAGCTCGAGCTTGGTTGCTATGGTTACCCACAACAAGTTTGACAGGCATATCAGGGACAGCTCCTCCTAGTTCAGGACCCCAACACGGCATAATGAAGGGTGCCAAAAGGCAGAAAACGATTGCATCGTTTTAAAAAAAAAAAAACGACTGTAAGTAAACTGTGCCTTATTTTATCATATCACCTTGCAATTTTTTGATAGTCTGTTCAAAGTAATGTCGTAGTGAAAGTAAAATCATACGGAGTAGAGATGCCTTTCTGGTAGCCTCCTTCTTTCGGTGGCAGCCTGTAGATACAGTGCTCAGAAGGCAGTTTTAATGTTTAATCTGGCGTTCCCTGACATAATTTCAGCGAGCATATTGTTTCATAAGGAAACTTTGCGAAGAGTTGTTGACTGACTGCTGCTCACGCAACACACAGGCATAGTTAGAAAGTCAGGATGCACTGGTTTACACTTTACACACACACACGTAGCCCAGCCTCTCGCTATGTTTAACAGTTGGAACTTAGCGGTTTTAAAACTAGTTTTGCAGTTTTGCAATTTCTGTGTGTGATGATAAGGTGTAAACTTTGGATTTCCATAGGCTATGTTAAACAGGGATCCCAGACATCCGCTATTTAGCGGAATTCCGCTATTTTTCTAGCCAAAGTGGTGGTGTTTTTTTTTTTTAAATCTCTTGTATATCCATTAAAAATATGTTTAAGTAAAATGACTAGCAGAATACGTTCTGATTTGGTTTGCTTGTTTAGCGATGTTTTCGTCGGCTTCATTTGTTCTCGTTGACATTCGGGAACACTCGGAAGTTAAATTGATGTAAATACCGCGAGACTGTATGCGATAGAACGAGAAAACAATATGGCTGCGCCCATTTGCTAGAAAATGTGTTTTAACTCCGTTCGTGCTTTTGTTTCTAATGCGTTGAACTTCATTCAATATGTCGTGGAAAAAAGATATCGTCCATGAAAGAGATAGCGGAACAGTGTCCAGGTTAGAAGAAGTATATTCTTCAAAGCTACATTTTCATCTAATTTTTATAAATAATTTTTTTTTGCCACTTATGTCATTGATTAAAAAATATGGCATCAAATAGATACACATTATTGTTAAATTCTGTTGCTTTTCTATGTTAAATCTATGTAAAAAATGTGTTCTATAGCATCTTTAAATGTTAAAATCTCAACAGCTTCAGGGGGCTTGCAGCGCCCTTGACCCCTGCTGATAGTTTCTTACATTCCTCTATTTTTTTCAATTACTGCTGGGATCCCTGGTTAAAATGTTATCATTGTCCTGGCCTGCAGGTAGTTCCTGGTGATGGCAGTGAGGGAGGTGAAATAACACTACCGTTCAAAAGTTCGGGGTCACCCAGACAATTTTGTGTTTTCCATGAAAAGTCACACTTTTATTTACCACCATAAGTTGTAAAATGAATAGAAAATATAGTCAAGACATTTTTCTGGCCATTTTGAGCATTTAATCGACCCCACAAATGTGATGCTCCAGAAACTCAATCTGCTCAAAGGAAGGTCAGTTTTATAGCTTCTCTAAAGAGCTAAACTGTTTTCAGCTGTGCTAACATGATTGTACAAGGGTTTTCTAATCATCCATTAGCCTTCTGAGGCAATGAGCAAACACATTGTACCATTAGAACACTGGAGTGATAGTTGCTGGAAATGGGCCTCTATACACCTATGGAGATATTGTACCAAAAACCAGACATTTGCAGCTAGAATAGTCATTTAGCACATTAGCAATGTATAGAGTGTATTTCTGATTAGTTTAAAGTGATCTTCATTGAAAAGAACAGTGCTTTTCTTTCAAAAATAAGGACATTTCAAAGTGACCCCAAACTTTTGAACGGTAGTGTGTGTATATATATATATATATATATATATATATATATATATATATATATATATACACAGGGGTTAAATTGGGATTGGTTATGTGGGGGGGCTCTGCCTCGTACCCGCCCCTGCCCCCGCCGCCCTGCCCCAAAATACTTTTTGGAAAATAACCCTCTAATTTGATAACCATATCATATTGCACAGAGATATACACCTTATCTGTGTGTTGTAGGCCTATGTGTGTCTTGTAGTGCCCCCCTACACATTATGGCAGTTTGAATGTAGATTGGTTGGCCAATGTAACAGATTGTACAGGTTGTTGTACATTGGTTTGAAGGAAATGATTAGTGGGGGGTCTGGGGGTCCTCCCCCAGAAGTTTTTTATTATCATACATGTTATTTGCTGAATTCTGGTGCATTTTAATAAGTTGTTAGCTGACTTTACAGAGGTAGGTTGAGCAATATCATGTTAAATCTTGTCACATGCCTACAGGTGAAAAATGTGAAGGAGAAATGTTCAGTGAGAAAATTTGAAGGCTTGCACAATCTTAAACCAAAACAGTTGATTTATTTTGGAGGATAAATGTTAAATATGCCAAAACACTGTCAGTCAAATTGTCAATCAGATATATTCATGCAGTGAATGCAACCAAATACAAACAACACTATAACATTGGAAGCATTTATTATTATTGTTATTATTATGTATTCAATTATTTATTTGGCATGTGGTGCTTTTTGTATTGTCTAGAACATACATAAGATGAGCATATTATAGCAGCAAAATAGAAGCACAATCATTTGAATGCAGCAAAAGTTTTGCTGCATTCAAATGATTGTGCTTCTATTTTGCTGCTATAATATGCTCATCTTATGTATGTTCTAGACAATACAAAAAGCACCACATGCCAAATAAATAATTGAATACATAATAATAACAATAATAATTACACTAATAATACACTAATAATATTAACAATAAATAATAATAAATTAACATTAAATTAATATTAACAATAAATAATAAAACACTAATAATATTAACAATACAGTGAACATGATCATTATCATATTTTTTATTATTAAAAACAAAATATCAAATAATACTGAAGAGGGGAAAAATAATACTGATCTAAATATGTTGTGTTTTTATTTTTAGACAGTATGTGTTTTGCAAAACACATACTGTCTAAAAATAAAAACACAACATATTTAGATCAGTATTATTTTTTCCCCTGGAAATTGAACTCGCCAAATGCACAGACAGTTCGTTCAAGCAACTCTGATGGATTAGGATCGTATGCAGGTAAAAGGGGAGACGGTGTACGGAGAAAATTATAAACAAGTCACAACGCTGAAACACAAGCCCAAAAACCCGCAAACCACGACTTCTAATTTTTTTTTTAAGCGAGCTCACAAAAAAAGAAACCCCAAAGTCGCTTATAAAAAGCGGAATTGGCAACCCACGCAGTGTTCCAGAAACCAGAATCTCTGATCGCAAGTTCTGTTCTAAATAAAAATAAAAAAAAAAAGTTCTGTTCTAAATAGCTTTGACAGGTCATCTTGTTATCAGGAAAACTATGATCTATCTCATAAAAGTCATGGGTTTATTGATTAATAAAATGATATTTAATTATTCAGAACTGAAAATCGTGAAAAGGGTTTGTTGCTTTTGATGTGTGTGTGATCATATGCCATCCGCTCCGAGCTTATGTGCCGGAGAGCCCCGGCCCAATTTAACCCCTGTGTATATATATATATATATATATATATATATATATATATATATATGTGTGTATATATATATATATATATATATATATATATATATATATACACACACACATACACAAAATGGAATCATTTGCTGACAGCTCAGTCCCCCCCAGTTCAAAAATCCTATCTGCACCCCTGCTTTAGATATAGAAGACTCCAGCAAGGCGATGTCGTCGGCAAAATCCAGATCATTTAAAATTTTGGCTGGATATCTTCTAGACAGACGAGGATGAGTAACTATGCCGGAGTCAGTGTCTTCAGTTGATTTTTTCATTAGGAAGTCAATGAGCACAGTGAACAAGAAGGGGGCAAGAGCATCCCCTTGCAGCACCCCTGTGGTGACTTGGAGTGGATCAGAGATGTTACCATCCACCATGACAACACTTTTAGAATTGTTTTAAAGTATACTGATGGCATTGACAATGACAACCGGGATACCATAGTGACGTAGAACAGCAAACATGGCATTCCTATCGATGGAGTGAAACGCTTTCTTGAAGTCTATAAATGTGATGACAAGTGACAGTTGGTGGGTTTGAAAGGCTTCAAGGATCCTCCGTAGGATGTGTATTTGCTGGGTACAGCTTCTGCCTTGACGGAAGCCGGCCTGGTTGTTCCTCAGAATTGGGTCAACATGGTCTCTTATCCTCATTAACAGTATCTTGTTGTAGACCTTGGCAGCTATGGACATTAGGGTAATCCCTCTGTAGTTGGTCATGAGGCTGAGATCCCCTTTCTTTGGCAAAGGAACTATGACGTTTGTGGTCCATTGCTCAGGTGGGGTAAGTGTTACAAAAACTTCGGTACAGAATGTATGTATCATGCTTGCCATTATGTCTCCACCCCCTCAAAGGGCTTCTGCAGTGATTGCACAGTCCAGGCCAGCAGCTTTGTTGTTCTTCATGCTTTTGATGGCCTTGACTGTTTCCTCTAGTGTGGGTGGGTTGATACAGATGGGTAGGTCCTGGTCGGCTGGTGGTGGGAGAACAGATGTTTTTGGTCCACTGTCATTGTTCATTAGGTCTGAAAAGTACTGTCTCCATTCAGCAAGAAGCTCGTTGTTGCTAGATGGGGCTGTTCCATCTCACTTCTTTACCTTTTGGTTGTCTCTTCTGTTCTGGCCGGAGATTGAGTTGATAATTTTCCATGTGGAGATGTGGTCACCTTTTTTGTCTGCTTCTTCAAGGTCTTCTATTTGTTGTTGTGTAAAGGCAAGTTCATCACACCTGTAGGACTCATTTAAGCTCATATTTAGATGCCTCCATGTCTCTTTTGACCGACGGGTCCTTGCAAGCAGGAATTTTCTCTTTGCTTTGTCTCTCTGGTCACGTAATTCCAGGGTCTTATCTGACACCCAGCTGGGCATTCCACAAGGTTTGCATTTTCCTACCACCTTTTCTGCTGTTTCTGCTACAGTCTTCTCCCACTGGGCATACCTCTCAGTGATTGATGATGAGGCCTCGTCACATTTAAGCTCCTTGAATCGGTTTGAAAGCTCGATCCAAAATTCCTCCCTTGTTTGGGCTACCCTTAACTTCCTCCAGTTGAACTTAGGCCTTTGGCATGGTTTCCCTTTGGATGTACAGAGACCAGTGGTGAGCAATATATTTAGGATACGATGGTCTGAATCCAACTCTACTGAGTTGTAGGCTCTACAGTTCCGTAACAAGTTCACCCATTTGCCGTTGATTAGAATGTGGTCGGGCTGATGAGTGGAGCCACCTGGGTGCATCCAGGTCCAGAGGCGTCTTCTAGGTTGGGGGAATCTTGTCTGTGCTGGACGGAGCTTGTGTTCTTGGCACAAGTTCACTAGGCAGTCACCGTTGTCGTTTGTCTCACTGTAGAAGCAATGGGGTCCTATTACTGTTGGATGGGATACGTGACTGTCCTGTCCAATTCTGGCATTAAAGTCACCAAAAACAAGGTGCTTGTCATGCTCCTTCATCATATCTAGCTGGTCTTTAAGCGTACTGTAGAAGTCATCCTTGTCTGCTGGGCTGGCAGACTCAGTTGATGCGTAGATGACTGTGGTTGTACGCCGAGGGTTACCATGGAATGTGGCAGTCAATATTCTCTGACTGACAAAGTTAACACTTTGTAAACACTTGTATATTTGTTTGGAGACTACAAGACCAACACCTCCAAGTCTTTGGTCTGTGGCTGAACTATAGATAAGGACCCAGTTCAAGTCAAGTCAAGTCAAGTCAACTTTATTGTCAAATATGCTATACATGCTCGACATACAGCACAGATGAAATTTCAGTCCTCTCTGACCCACGGTGCAAACAGGCAATGCAATAAATAAAAATAGAATAATTGAAATAAACAATATAAACAGTATAAACACTCTAGATAAGAAATAGATATAGACTAAACACTAATATATATATATATATATATATATATATATATATATATATATATATATATACACACACACACATATAAATTGGAGCAAAAGGACATAAACTAAACACTCAAGGGCACTTGAGGTATAGCAGGTAAACATGAAATAAGCAGTATAAACAATAAACTAATAGCTGTTAAGGTGAGGTAGTGTGGAATAGTGCAAATGAGCGAGGTAAAGTGAAATGTGCAGTCCCTGAGTTCAGTGTGCGAATGAATGTTGAGAGTGTGTGTGTGTGTGTGTGTGTGTTGGGGGGAACTGTGAGGGTGACATGATGTCAGATGCTGAAGGGGGGCAGGGGGGTGTACGGGCAGAATCTTGTCCAATTCTTGTCATCTGACCATAATTCTTCAGAAGGGGATTGTGTTGCTAGTCGGTGCTCTTGAATACCAACAATGTCAACACCTGCATCATTTAAGCCCATGAATAACTGGTGGGTCTTCCCTTTCTGGTGGAGTGTGCGCACATTGTAGGCCGATATTACAAGTGGTTTGAAGGTAGATAGACGAGACATATCAGGATCAACAGTCTGTGATGGTGTTCCAGGTTCCTGCTGACTCATCACAGGGTCTGGAAGGGACGTCTGTCTGGCTACCTTCGATCTAGTTCGTGGATATTTCTTTGTGATTCTCGTAATCGTTATATTAGTCAGAATTGTTTTGGTCCGCTCTGGCAACTGTACGGGTGATTGGCCCTGGACAGCTATAGGCGGAGTGCAGGTGCTATTAGCCAGCAGCAGCTCCCCTGGGAACCATCCCACCATGGTTGAACCTGCCAGGAGCAGAGGGAACCTAGCAAGGTTCCATGCTCCCGATGATATCGCAACTCAGGGTCATTGCTGTAGCTGTTGCCTGGGGAATACCACTAGGAGGTTAGCACTCTGACTTATATCCCCAAGCCTGGGGAATACCACTAGGAGGTTAGCACTCTGACTTATATCCCCAAAAGTACATCCTCCTTCAATTCTATATTTTTGTTTTTGCATACATGGATCAGCTGGGGGGTGGGGTTCATATCCAATATGAGCCACTTTCTAATGTTGTTTTAAATCAAACCATATCCAACATTTGTTAATTAGATTCAAATCTAAACACTAAACATCCTTGTGACGTTATCATCAATGTTACACAACATTTTGTTGGTTAGGTTAAATCATTACTTGGCACTCAAATGAGACATGAATTATAAGAGGGTAATTTTACAGAGTCAGAATGAAATAAGCTGTGGGGATACACTGACCAGGCTTGTATGAGGACATTTCTTGGGCCATGGCAGACCAAGGATACAAGATGAGTCACTGGCTGTCTTCTTGTTTGTCATACATTGTAAGACTACTAAAATAACTTCAAATGCTGCTTTATGGAGTAATTAAATTAGCACTTTATTATTTAAAAAAATCTTGTATTGTGTGTTTTTCATACTAAACTACCTCTCCAACATGCTTTTTAGACTGATAGTATTCTTACCAGTATCAGGATGTAGTTATTGATAGAGACTTTAGACTGTAGGTTGAATTGGGATTAATTAAATTATAAATTATGTAATAATTGATAATTAAATTAATCAATTTATAAATAAAGATCAGTCTCATAAAATCTTAAATTATTAATCTTAATACTCACCGTGAATGGTTACATTCAAGATTAATGGTAGCTCTGTATTAGATGGGAAACCCAGTTGTATACAAAAGCTAAATTCTGAAGGAAAAAGGAGTTCTAAATAGTTGACCTTGTGAATTAACAACAGGAACAAGTAAAATGCAATTCAATTTTATTAGCTTTTATTTGTCTACTACTCACTAATAATAATAATAATCTCAAAATACATTCAATGTCGGCAAAGGTAATAACAAGACAAAACAATGGAACAATTACACCTGGACTATAAATTTGAGGGAAAGAGAGAGAGAAAAAGATAGAAAAAGAGAATCCCTTGTGTGTGCGTGTGTGTGTGTGTGTGTGTGTGTGTGTGTGTGTGTGTGTGACCTAGCTTGTCGTTAGCTAAAACAAAGGAATGTTAGCTAAATAGAACAAAGGATTAGCTCTGTGGCTAATGTGTGCTTTGTGTAGGTATCTGTGGGCAGATGCTAATGACTAGCCACTCTGGCAATGCTTGAACAAAATGGCGGTCAGTGCCTAGGTGTCGTATCACAGGTAACTCAATGAGGAAGGTATCAAAATGGCGTCGGAAAAATGGCGCCTGCAGGCCTAGTCGAGAACACAAGCCTACGAGCTAGCGTATCACCCTGAGGTAGCTAGCAATCAGTTGCTAAGGAGAATCTGACCACGTTACAGCTGGATCCAAACACTGTACTTAACAACAATTTCCAACAGACTATCTAGGCAAAGAACTCAACACGAGAGAGAGAGAGAGAGAGAGAGAGAGAGAGAGAGAGAGTGTGTATATGTGTGTGTAATAGGTGTTGGATGGAGAGAACTAGGCCTTGTAGCGGTCTAGCCTCGGAGCTTAAAATAACAAACTTGTCGCTGCGCTGCTAATCAGATAGGGAAGCTAGCAATGGAGTTAAGGAAAGATATCATGCAAGATACCCTGTCTAACAAGTTCAAAGAAAAAAACAGAACCAAAACAAACAATAAAAACAAACAAACACCTTCCGTGTCTGAGCGGGTATGCTAAATAGCTCAAAGCTTAAACATGACCCTAACAACCATCTGAATAAGCTACAAATTAAAAATTTTCCCAAGTGCCTACTCAATGCGATGGAAGTTCTTTCTCCGATGTCCGCGCTGAGGGTCGCGATCCGAGGAGAGGAGGTTAGCGGCGCGTTGCGTCCAACCGCGGCTAACGAAGCAGGGAGATGGAGGCCTAGCTGGCCCACGGTGCTTCAGGAGAAACCTCCGGTGATGCGTCGACGAGAAAAAGCTGAGAGGAGCGAAGCTGTCCGCAAATGCCTCTTAGCGTGGAAAACTACTTAACTGTAGTTAAACTTTGCAAAGGTTTAGAATCAAAACCACTATATCGCTGAAACTTAGCGGGTCGTTCAAAAGTTCGGCCGAAACTAATTTGAACAGGCTGTTCTCAGACAATAGCGGTTAGTCTCAACACTGTAGGCGAGCGTGCCTACAGTCCGTCCGACCACTCCAGTAGTCAGAACACGAGAGGACGAATCGAGGCGCTCTCGATACAGTTAAAGCAGTTCCACTTTACGTCACATCCGGGTGGAGCGCGCAAGGAATTGTGGGATCGTTATAGGGGGCGCTGGCGAGTTACCAACAAGACTGTAGCTTGCTTTGGATAAGGGCATCTTCTAAATGCCATAAATGTGCATGTAAATAAAAAGTTCTTAAGGATATGTAGTGAAAATTCATTATGTCTGATAATTATAACTATTCTTTTAAGTTCGTTTCTTAAGACACGTATTTTTGTTACTTCGCTTGTTGACAGTTTCGGCGAACACTTCCGCCTTCTTCAAAACAGTCACCAGATGTCGAGTGGACTACCTGTCAAATTGGGCGGGACGTTCACGCCTCCATAGAGTAACATCAGCTGATAAGGCACGTCACCACTCGACATCTGGTGACTGTTTTGAAGAAGGCGGAAGTGTTCGCCGAAACTGTCAACAAGCGAGGTAACAAAAATACGTGTCTTAAGAAACGAACTTAAAAGAATAGTTCTTAAGGACTTTACAAAAAGGCTAAAACCAAAAGTAATTGCAGTAGAAACAACATAATCATTTGTCCATTCTCCATCATCAGAAGTCTCTTTGACACAGTAGACCACACACTGTGTCTCACCCCTGGAAACAAACCCAGCATGCTGGCATAAAGGGTCAACCCCTGTGTTCTGCTTGTGCTGCATCTATGCATTAGTTGTATATGTTTAAAAAAAATCGGAAGGTCATTTGCAAAATATTCAGCCCAAATCCTTTTTTTTTTTTGCATAGTGAACAATATTGTGGAGCTTTTGAGACGCGTTTGCTTCTGGGTCTTTTTCCAGCATTACCTGCGCACAGAGGACAGACTAATGGTGTACAGTTGGGAATACAAAAACTATGCATCAAAACTTTTCTTAGAGCTGCAGAATATCTTTGATATACATGTAAAACAGTAAACCACCAATGAATTGGATGCAGAGCAGTTTGGGGAAACTTGGCATGCTAACCAAAGGAAGATGCATAGATGTACAGTGGGGCAAAAAAGTATTTAGTCAGTCACCAATTGTGCAAGTTCTCCCACTTAAAAAGATGAGAGAGGCCTGTAATTTTCATCATAGGTATACCTCAACTATGAGAGACAAAATGAGAAAAAAAATCCAGAAAATCACATTGTCTGATTTTTAAAGAATTTATTTGCAAATTACGGTGGAAAATAAGTATTTGGTCCAGTGGCGGCTGCTGGTTTTTAAAACAGGGGAAGCCCATTATAGGCATTCATCGTAAAACCTGTAAGCCGGATATCAAAGCATAGAAAGGTGTGCCCCATTAGCATAGTGAACTAGACAACCCTACCTAGTGGCAGAAAGTATTTTTGCTTGTACATTTCATGTTATAGTCTGGCTTGCCAGGCTAGTGCCTCATATCCTTAATCAAAAATATCAAACATCCAAAAATCACTGGCTATTCAATGAAGAGCCTTGAACATCATACCCTGATATGCAACACAGAGTCTTTAACACAACACCCAACTGTGCAACACATCCTTGAACATCTTCTGCAACACAGTCTGGAAATTCATAACCAGGTAGGCTATGCAACACACAGAACCTTGAATATCATACCCAGGTATAACCTATAACACAGAGCCCACCATTCTCTTAACATTACTGAACAATATACACACTTCAGATTCATGAACATGAACACTATTTATACACAAATTCTGCCCTCCACTCCTTTTCCAGAAAATGGTCTGTGACCCTGTCATACCAGCTGGTTGTGCTTTCCAGAAACTTCACCAATTTCTGTTAGCAGCTAGCACTGCAGATCCCAATAAGGCTCAAGCTAGCCTACAACCAGATTGAACTACAAATGAAATAAACGAGTGAATTCACGAATGATCAAACTGATAGAATGGATGAAAGTTAATGGAGCACAACGAATGATATTTACATTTATTTACAGAGTAATGTACAGAGACATCAATGAGAAGAAACGTTTATATGAAAAGAAATTCGGACAGCACTTTGGCATACGACTGCACTTTCTCGACATCCGCTAGGGACTGACTGATCATACTTCCGTGTTCCTCGCCGAAGTACCGCCCTCCTCATGTCTTTCAAACACTACCTCCAATAATCCTTTATCAGCCCGGCTTCTTGTCCCTCCCACTGTCTCGTTTAGTCCCAGAGAAGCCCGGCTTCCCTGGAAGTGACGATTTTGTTGATTTTAACCAATAACAACTAGCCGAAATTGGCTGTTCAGAGCCGTCTCATAGACTGCAACAGATACCCGGCTGCCAGTCAGTGTTGCCAGATACTGCTGACGTTTTCCATCCCAAAGTATGTTCAAAACCCGCCAAAATGCACTTAAAACCGCCCAATCTGGCAACACTGCTGCCAGTCCATAGAGCCCATTGAAATAAGAAAGGTTACAGCCTGTCAGCAAAGGTGATTCTCGTAGCGAACTGAAAGTTCATCAGACATCACTCAAATAAGTTACAGGATAGTTATGAACATAAATACAATCTTGGGCATATATTATGTTATGCAAGTTATTGTTTTAATGAGAATTCAATGTCGTAGACACCACAGTTTGGGGAGAGAATTTTAGGGGAAGCTCAGCTTCCCTTGTTGTCTCTGAGAAATCGCCCCTGACTTGGTCAATAACAAAAGTTCATCTCAATACTTTGTTATATACCCTTTGGTGGCAATGACAGAGGTCAAACGATTTCTGTAAGTCTTCACAAGGTTTTCACACACTGTTGCTGGTATTTTGGCCCATTCCTCCATGCAGATCTCCTCTAGAGCAGTGATGTTTTGGGGCTGTCACTGGGCAACACGGACTTTCAACTCCCTCCAAAGATTTTCTATGGGGTTGAGATCTGGAGACTGGCTAGGCCACTCCAGGACCTTGAAATGCTTCTTACGAAGCCACTCCTTCGTTGCCCGGGCAGTGTGTTTGGGATCATTGTCATGCTGAAAGACCCAGCCACGTTTCATCTTCAATGCCCTTGCTGATGGAAGGAGGTTTTCACTCAAAATCTCACGATACATGGCCCCATTCATTCTTTCCTTTACACGGATCAGTCGTCCTGGTCCCTTTGCAGAAAAACAGCCCCAAAGCATGATGTTTCCACCCCCATGCTTCACAGTAGGTATGGTGTTCTTTGGATGCAACTCAGCATTCTTTCTCCTCCAAACATGACAAGTTGAGTTTTTACCAAAAAGTTCTATTTTGGTTTCATCTGACCATATGACATTCTCCCAATCCTCTTCTGGATCATCCAAATGCTCTCTAGCAAACTTCAGACGGGCCTGGACGTGTACTGGCTTAAGCAGGAGGACACGTCTGGCACTGCAGGATTTGAGTCCCTGGCGGTGTAGTGTGTTACTGATGGTAGCCTTTGTTACTTTGGTCCCAGCTCTCTGCAGGTCATTCACTAGGTCCCCCCGTATGGTTCTGGGAGTTTTGCTCACCGTTCTTGTGATCATTTTGATCCCACGGGGTGAGATCTTGCGTGGAGCCCCAGATTGAGGGAGATTATCAGTGGTCTTGTATATCTTCCATTTTCTAATAATTGCTCCCACAGTTGATTTCTTCACACCAAGCTGCTTACCTATTGCAGATTCAGTCTTCCCAGCCTGGTGCAGGTCTACAATTTTGTTTCTGGTGTCCTTTGACAGCTCTTTGGTCTTGACCATAGTGGAGTTTGGAGTGTGACTGTTTGAGGTTGTGGACAGGTGTCTTTTATACTGATAACAAGTTCAAACAGGTGCCATTAATACAGGTAACGAGTGGAGGACAGAGGAGCCTCTTAAAGAAGTTTTTACAGGTCTGTGAGAGCCAGAAATCTTGATTGTTTGTAGGTGACCAAACACTTATTTTACTGAGGAATTTACCAATTAATTCATTAAAAATCCTACAATGTGATTTCCTGGATTCTTCCCCCCCCCCCCCCCCCCATTCTGTCTCTCATAGTTGAAGTGTACCTATGATGAAAATTACAGGCCTCTCTCATCTTTTTAAGTGGGAGAACTTGCACAATTGGTGGCTGACTAAATACTTTTTTTGCCCCACTGTAAATATAAAAGAGATTTTGCTTAAGAGCACTTTTTGCTGGCCATCACTATGGCCCAACAGGTAGACAAATAGCATGTGTTATCAGTCAACATACACTGTCTGTATTGGGGACTGGAATTCAAATTAGGATAGATGGGTCTGTGTCAAGTGAGGTCTCTGAAGCACTGTGTGGAAGTGACTGCCAGCTGGCTGATTCCTGCCCAAATGTTTATGTTTTTGGGTGAGCATCATAAACAGGCTTTGCTAACCAAGGACAGGTTAGCTCCACTGATAGTCAATTTGCATGTGTACTTGAATGCAGGTTAAAGCACTGGTGACCCTGATAACGATAAAGTAGTTACTGAGAATGAATGAATGAATGAATGAATGAATGATCATTTAAGTCTGTTATTGAACATCTGCAATTGAACATTATCTGAAATTGTTAATAATTGCTCATTGTTTCAGTTTTTAAAGGAGAGAGCAACAACCTAAGGGTTTTTTTCTTCAACTAAGAGCACCTTGGGCCTTGTGAACTTGTAGAAAACAAAATTGTTCCAATCTCAATCTCATAAGTTTATCTAATTTGTCTAGTTTTAAAGTCCAAGAGAGGACGCACTGCCATCACAAGATAAGTTGGTCATTTTTGATAATTTTTCTGAATCTTAATGAACAAATATCATTTCCAACAGATTTCTAAATATATGACTATTATTTAAAAATAGTTTGGCATATTAATACTATATTATTTTCATAACTAGTTTTGCCAGTTGATACCTTTTTACAATTATTATACAATTGTGAATGAAGTTAATTAAATGTCACACGTACCAAACACCTTAATCCACTACATCTAATTTGTATATAAAATACATGTCTCATATGTATGTAAAATATAATGTTGACTTGGGTACATACTGTTTTGAAATAAAGAAATTGTATGGTTTCATTAAGGAGAGTATAATCTCACAAAGTGTGGAGAAGTGTTTAATGTATGGTTAGAACCTTTAGAATTGTTTTTTAATGGGTGTGGTGATGGAAATGACAGGGTGTTGTGGTAATGACAATTAATGAACATTAATGTAGAAAATCCTAAATCGAAAACAATGGAAAAATGTATTTGAAACATTTTTTGAAGGTCATGAAAGTGAAACTGTCATGAAACAAAACTATGCTTTTACAATGCAAAATATTGACAAAGCAAAAATGAATATAACCAATGAATGATAGATCAAAATTAATATTTTAAACATTTTAATTGGTCTCATAGATTAACAATTGTGTATGAATTACTGTATAGAACTTTAATCCTGTGCGGTCTAGCTGTCCCCCACCGGGGACATTTCAATGTGTTCAAAACAAACGCCTGGCTCTCTGTGAGTTTTTATCCTAGAAACATATATGTGGCATCACCAGAAAGCTTGATTCTTCTAGTTTTCAAATATATGTTTTTATTACCATTATTAAAGCTGGAGATTTTGTAAGGGGAATAAAAAGAAATCCAAGACTTTGTCATACCTCAGAGGATTATTTCTCAGTGACGGCCACACCTTTCGCCTATTGACATGCTAACCACACAAGCTATTCAAGACGTCATTCGCCATTTCATAGGTGAGAACACGCCCCACCTCTCCGCTGTAAATAAGCACACATGGCTACTTACAGACATTCACTACTACTACTGACTAAGATACAGAAGATTATGGCTAACAAACGCAAGATGTCCGCGGCTGAAGCACTGCAGCTTATACAAGAACAGCTGGCAATAGTAAGCGACACAGAAGACGAGAGGTCGGATGTGTCCATTGACGATGAGGATGAAGAAATGTATTTTGAGCATCGTCTGGATCCAGCAGAAGATATTCCTGAATCTAAAAAGTAAGTAGTCTATTTTCTGTCAGCAACCAAAGCAAACACGCTATTGTTATGTGCAACAGTTGTAGTAGCCACTGTGGAATCCTAAAATGTGTTTGTGGCAGCGGGGGCGTGGTCAAGCGCCGGTCTGTGACAGGAGGGCGGAGTCAGGGAAGGTAAGTGGCAGAATCACTACACCTGAGAGCAATTAACCTGTGTTTGTGTGTCTTCCCAGTGACCGCGCCCGATTTAAGAGGGAGAGCTGAGAGCAGAGGGGAGCTGTTCCCTGAACGAGACGCTAGTGCGTGTGTGTCTATGTGTGTGTTAAAAGTATTGTTAGACTGAAAAGTTGGCAATAAAGCCGTTATTTAACCCGATCTCTGTCCTGCCATCCTCTGTGCTCCACCCACACGTAGGGAACATTTATAGTGGTGCCGAAACCTGGGATCCAGAGTGGAGCACCAACCAAGCAGCCCCATGGAATCCTCCCCGTTCGCCGACCTGGTCCACGCCCTCGCCACAGCCCAGCAAAGCCAGCACCAGGCGCTTGTCACGCTCCGGAAGGAACAAGAGCGGCGCTTTGAAGCCCTGGTGCTGGCCCAGCAGGAAGACCGCGAGGCGTTCCAGCACCTCCTCACATCGGCGGGGTCCACCAGCGCTCCGGCCGCGGGCCCGTCCCCCCTCACCGTCACCAAGATGGGCCCACAGGATGACCCCGAGGCGTTCATCACGCTGTTTGAACAGGTCGCAGAAACCTCGGGGTGGCCAATGGAGCAGCGCGCCTCCTCCCCCTCCTAACGGGAGAGGCACAGCTGGCCGCGCTACAGCTCCCTGCCGACCACCGGCTGGCCTACGCAGACCTCCGCCGGGCCATCCTCCAGCGCGTGGGGTGCACGCCGGAGCAACAGCGCCAGCGCTTCCGCGCTCCGCGATTGGAGGAAGTCGGCCGGCCGTTCGCATTCGGCCAGCAGCTCCGGGATGCCTGCTGGCGGTGGCTGAGGGCCAACGACCACGACACCGAGGTGATCATTGACCAGGTGGTGCTGGAACAATTCATCGCCTGCTTACCAGCACGAACCGCAGAGTGGGTCCAGTGCCACCTCCCGGCATCGCTGGATCAGGCAGTCGAGCTGGCGGAGGATCATTTGGCGGCTGTTCCGGCGGCAGGACAGCAGATGGCGTCTTCTCTTCTCTCCTCTTCTCTCTCTCCCCCTCCTTCTGTGTCCCGTCCTCGCCCCATTCCCCCACCGTGGAGACAGGGGCCAGTGCCACCCCAGCTGGCCCGCCGCACCCGCGGTGCCCTCCCGTTTCTCCCTTTTGTGTCTGTCTCTCCCCCACCTCAGGTGAGTGAGCCCCAGAACACCGGTGCAGAGGGAAAGCCCGGGCCGGTTTGCTGGTGCTGCGGGGAGCCGGGCCATCTTCAACAGCAGTGCACGGCAATGGAAGTGGGCACAGTGGTTTGGATCCCCAACGCGCCAGAGGCTGCCCTCGATCGGGCTGGAGCATATCGCATACCGGTGAGTATCCAAGGGGCTACATATCAGGCATTGGTGGATTCTGGTTGTAATCAGACCTCAGTTCGCCAAAGCCTGGTTCAAAACGAGGCATTGGGGGGAGCACAAGGGGTGAAGGTGTTGTGTGTGCACGGGGATGTTCACTGCTACCCTTTGGTGTCGGTCCACATTATTTTCAGAGAGGAAAAATTTATAGTGAAGGCGGCGGTTAATCCTCGCCTTACCCACTCTTTAATTTTGGGGACCTTCACAAAGCAAGAACGAAATTCAGTACGTTATGGACCTGCGCGCAAAACTCCACACGCTTACCCACCTAACTCAGGAGAATTTGCGGCAGGCCCAGGAACAGCAAGCCCGCCTGTACAACAAGGGTACGCGCCTTAGAGAGTTCACACCGGGAGATAAGGTACTCGTACTGTTGCCCACGTCGAGCTCCAAATTGATCACCAAGTGGCAAGGACCCTTTGAGGTCACACGGCGAGTCGGGGACGTCGACTATGAGGTGAGGCGAATGGACAGGGGTGGGGCGCTACAGATTTACCACCTCAATCTGCTTAAACTCTGGAACGAGGAGGTCCCCGTGGCGTTGGTGTCGGTGGTTCTGGAGAAGGCGGAGCTGGGGCCGGAGGTTCAAAAAGGGGCATTGGCATCACATACCTCTCCGGTCCCCTGTGGAGACCACCTCTCCCCGACCCAACTCACGGAGGTCACCCAATTGCAGACCGAGTTTTCGGATGTGTTCTCGCCCCTGCCCGGCCGCAATAACCTCATAGAGCACCACATAGAGACGCCCCTGGGGGTGGTAGTGCGTAGCTGCCCTTACAGACTACCCGAACACAAAAAAAAGGTGGTTCGGGAAGAACTTGAGACTATGCTCGAAATGGGCATCGTCGAGGAGTCCCACAGTGACTGGAGCAGCCTGGTGGTCTTGGTACCCAAGGCCGACGGGTCGGTCCGGTTCTGTGTGGACTATAGAAAAGTCAACGCAGTGTCTAAATTTGACGTGTACCCAATGCCTCGTATTGATGAGTTGCTCGATCGACTCGGCACAGCTCGCTTTTATTCAACACTGGATTTGACGAAGGGATATTGGCAGATCCCCTTGACTCCGCTATCCCGAGAAAAAACAGCATTTTCCACACCGTTTGGTTTACACCAATTCGTCACACTTCCGTTTGGGCTGTTTGGGGCACCCGTGACGTTTCAGCGGCTGATGGACAGAGTCCTCCGCCCCCACGCCACTTATGCGGCCGCATATCTAGATGATATAATCATCTATAGTAATGACTGGCTGAGGCACCTGGAACATCTGAGGGCCATCCTTAGGTCGCTGAGGCGAGCAGGGCTCACAGCCAACCCAAAGAAGTGTGCGATTGGGCAGGTGGAAGTACGGTATCTGGGCTTCCACTTGGGCAACGGGCAGGTGCGTCCCCAAATTAATAAGACGGCAGCGATTGCGGCCTGCCCGAGGCCCAAGACCAAAAAGGGGGTGAGACAGTTCCTGGGGCTGGCCGGCTATTACCGTAGGTTTATACCTAATTATTCGGACGTCACCAGCCCGCTGACTGATCTGACTAAAAAGGGGGCACCAGATCCAGTCCAGTGGACGGAGCAATGCCAGCAGGCTTTCTCAGAGGTAAAGGCTGCACTGTGTGGGGGGCCACTTTTACACTCCCCTGACTTTTCTCTCCCCTTTGTGTTACAGACCGATGCGTCGGACAGAGGGCTGGGGGCAGTTTTATCCCAGGAGGTGGAGGGGGAGGACTGCCCCATCCTCTACATCAGTAGGAAGCTGTCAGTGCGTGAGGGGCACTACAGCACCATTGAAAAGGAGTGTCTGGCGATCAAGTGGGTGGTCCTCACCCTCCGTTATTACCTGCTGGGGTGCCCTTTCACCCTCTGTTCGGACCACGCGCCTCTCCAGTGGCTCCACCGCATGAAAGATGCCAACGCGCGGATCACCCGTTGGTATCTGGCACTCCAACCCTTTAATTTCAAGGTGGTCCACAGGCCAGGGGCGCAGATGGTCGTGGCGGACTTCCTCTCCCATCAAGGGGGGGGGGGGGGGTCGGCTGCAGGCCGGACGGCCGCCCGGCCTGAGTCGGGCGGTGGGGGTATGTGGCAGCGGGGGTGTGGTCAAGCGCCAGTCTGTGACAGGAGGGTGGAGTCAGGGAAGGTAAGTGGCAGAATCACTACACCTGAGAGCAATTAACCTGTGTTTGTGTGTCTTCCCAGTGACCGCGCCCGATTTAAGAGGGAGAGCTGAGAGCAGAGGGGAGCTGTTCCCTGAACGAGACACTAGTGCGTGTGTGTCTATGTGTGTGTTAAAAGTATTGTTAGACTGAAAAGTTGGCAATAAAGCCGTTATTTACCCCGATCTCTGTCCTGCCGTCCTCTGTGCTCCACCCACACGTAAGGAACATTTACAGTGTTCTATTATAAACCAACCGTTTTGAGACATAAACCTACGTTGTACTCCAGTAGAAACAGCATATCTCTACAGTATTACTACAGCTTATCTGCCAGCTACTGAAACATGCATATACATGTTGTCTCATTACTCAGCAAACAAAGGATTTTGCCTGTGCTGGGGCAGGATACTTACTTAGGCTACATCCACACAACAACGGCAACGAGATGTTATTAAAAAAAAATCACGTCCACATGGGCAACGGATCAGTAAAATATCAGATACATATGGCAACGCAACACTTGCTGAAAACGATGCAATACACATGCCACACCTCTAGGTGCGCTGTAAGACGGTTCCATCAGAGACACCAGGACAATAGAAGAAGTAAGGATGCATGCGCATAAACTATTATGCGCGAGACTTCATATTAGCCACAAAGTCAGGAAAATCTGTTCGTAAAGTTACGTTATAATGACCAAATACAATGAAAAGTATTTTTCCAGTCTCACCTGTGAAAGGTAATCCCATGTGATCTCGTTTGGACGGTAAACCTGTTGGTACAGTTAAACACAGCACATGAATGAGGCATCTTTATTCTCCACTTTGCCCCATCCAATATGGCGGCAAGGATGACGTATGATTCTACACGGAAGGCAGCGTCTTTAATGGTCCGGAATAAATTGAATGCTACACGTTGATGGATTCATTTGTTCTTCTACGCCCTTTTTGAGGAATGTATTGTAGGACTTAAACCAACATCTGAAGAGGTGAGATCGCTCCTTTTTTTCCCTATTTTTGCTGGCGGGATTGACTCTGCCCTAAGGGCAGAGTCTCTCACTCTCTATCTCTCTCTCTCTCTCTCTCACTTTGCACCATTACACAATAAATATTCACAGTGAAAATATTTTGTAAGCGCGTTTCATGAACCAAGTTATAGGATTTGTTGACAACTCGCATCGAGTTCATTACACTTCTACCCAGCGTGAAGCACTGACAGTCATGTGGTTGTGACATTATCATAAACAAATCCGTTCTACTCATCCAAACGACTTTGCAACGGCGCCGTTGCCCCATCTTTCCACTCTGGAACCCATTCTCAAAAGATTTCGTTTTGGGGCACCCAAAACGCCGGTGCCGTGTGGACGCCAGGCCGAAACGATAAACAATTTTATCAGATTCACCTGAATCCGTTGCTGTGTGGACAGGGCCTAAGGCTTTTGTGCTGCTGAGAGCTATTGACAGGGGGGTGTGAGAACCATTGACAGCTATCAAAAAGGGGGAGGTGATAGTTGAAGGTGTGAGACACCCATTTATCAATATGTATGAGCAAGAGGCCAAGAAAAAAGCACATAGTACAAAGATTTAGTAATTAGCAATGTAATCACAAAATATTTTTGAATGGTTTTTTCACTGCTATGCAACCAGCGCTTGTGATCATAAGATACAGGCTTCAAAATTTTTGGCCCTATACATTTATTGTGTGTTTTTGTACAAAGTGTGATGACCTTTGAAAATAGTATTTTGCCCATGTTGTATTTGAACTACATTTAAATAAAAACTACTTTTTATTCACTCAATTTATTCTCATTTTGTTATTGCAGAGGGTTTCCAGATTATAATAATATGTGCCACTTTTGCATGGATGTTTTCAGTTAGATCAAATACTTAAAGAATGTGAAGGTGTAGTGCAGTGCAAGAAAATGTCTGAATGGCCCAGGATCTGTAAGGGTTAAAGTGCATATTCTGGACCAATTTCGTGTTGTTGTTTTTTTATATGAAAGTATGTCCCTTTACACACTCATCCAGAAGGGTAATTTTGCACAACACAATTTTTTTTCTGTCTACAGCAGAAAAAAATAAAATAACAAAACACGTCTGGAAAAATCCCAAGGGAGTCTGGAGCCAGACTCGTGACGTCACCTACGGAAGCGCCAGCAGGCTGCATGAGCTTGCACAGTTTCAGTGCACAGCCTGTGTAGACCAAGCACTCCCATTTCTCTCCCATTGTCCAGTCTTTTGGAAAACACTGAGTACTAATCCCATCAAGACTGGTGTTGCTACACCTTCCTATGATACATCTGTTAACCATTTAGATTAGATTAGATTAGATTAGATTAGATTAGATTAGATTAGATAAAACTTTATTGATCCCTTTGGGCGGGTTCCCTCAGGGAAATTAAGATTCCAGCAGCATCATTACAGATAAACAGAAAAAAAAAACAGAGAAAACTTCTACAATCCCGATTCCAAAAAAGTTGGGAGAAAGTACAAATTGTAAATAAAAACAGAATGCAATGATGTGGAAGTTTCAAAATTCCATATTTTATTCAGAATAGAACATAGATGACATATCAAATGTTTAAATTGAGAAAATGTATCATTTAAAGAGAAAAATTGGGTGATTTTAAATTTCATGACAACACCACATCTCAAAAAAGTTGAGACAAGGCCATGTTTACCACTGTGAGACATCCCCTTTTCTCTTTACAACAGTCTGTAAACGTCTGGGGACTGAGGAGACAAGTTGCTCAAGTTTAGGGATAGGAATGTTAACCCATTCTTGTCTAATGTAGGATTCTAGTCGCTCAACTGTCTTAGGTCTTTTTTGTCGTATCTTCCATTTTATGATGCGCCAAATGTTTTCTATGGGTGAAAGATCTGGACTGCAGGCTGGCCAGTTCGCTACCCGGACCCTTCTTCTATGCAGCCATGATGCTATAATTGATGCAGTATGTGGTTTGGCATTGTCATGTTGGAAAATGCAAGGTCTTCTCTGAAAGAGACGTCGTCTGGATGAGAGCATATGTTGCTCTAGAACCTGGATATACCTTTCAGCATTAATGGTGTCTTTCCAGATGTGTAAGGCCACTCATTTTATATTATCTGGTTGACGGATCCACCGAAGTGCTGAGAAAAGTGCCGCTTGAAAAAAAATATATTCAACTTTATTTTTTATTTTTCCCCCGCCGAGCTCTCAAAAGATGCCGATGTGAAAATAATTTTATTTAATCTAAATTAAACGTTAAATCGCATCTTTATCATAACCATTTGATACCTCGTGATACAACTTGCCATTTTTTCAGTCACTGTATTGACCCCACTGTATTCGCGTCTCGTGTCTCGCGTCTCGAGAGTTCCCAAAGTGCATTGCGAATAATGACGGCGTCCAGGAAGCGTGTTCATGCCATGTGAGAAGAATCGAATAACAAATCACAATGACTTCGTTCGTGCAGGTTCGTTTAAATGGGGGACAAGCTGCATTTAAGCAGTCTGCCAAAGGAGAAACTGTCGGCAAGTTTATTATGCGTGTGGCAGACTGTGCTCTGGCCGATATCCTGACCGTTAGAGTCGGCAATGATGGTCATCGAGCAGATTTGACACAAGCCGACCTACAAATGCCCATGACAGTTGTAGTGGATGAATTTGGCTACAAATTTTTTACAGCGGACATAAGGACCAATCCAGTTGCAACAGATAAAAAAAAGTGACAGTTGTCCATCAACATTTGATGTCCTCATGAATGTCCAACGAAAGTACACATCCTTGCCCGCAAAAAGCTATGACGAATGGCTGAACTTAAATTAATAATAAATATTTATTATTAGAATCTAATTGCATGTGTATAGACCTGGAATATACTGATACCAAAATATACATGGTAAGTGTTTGTTTATATTATACAGCATATATGGAAGTTAACCTCACGAGGAAACGTTTTCCTTTGTATAAATATATACCTAAATTGGTTTTGCATTTGTTTCATTAATATGAACACGTCAATATGTCAACTGGAAACTTCTTTTGGTAGACTAGTACAAATATTTGGGGTTAATTAATTTCAACAATACAGCCAAAAATTTTAAGTGCATTATTATTATTTTTTCCTCCGACACATTTTTTTCATTTAAAGAAAATAATATTATCTTGTGGCCTTATTTTTTTTCTTATTTCACTCTACATCACACAATTTGACCTGAAAAATCCGTAAACCAGAAAATAAAAAACAAGTGGCCTAAGCTGCCCATGCCACACGCACTAATGCAACCCCATACCATCAGAGATGCAGGCTTCTGAACTGAGCGCTGATAACAACTTGGGTCGTCCTTCTCCTCTTTAGTCCGAATGACACGGCGTCCCCGATTTCCATAAAGAACTTCAAATTTTGATTTGTCTGACCACAGAATAGTTTTCCACTTTGCCACAGTCCATTTTAAATGAGCCTTGGCCCAGAGAAGATGTCTGTGCTTCTGGATCATGTTTAGATACGGCTTCTTCTTTGAACTATAAAGTTTTAGCTGGCAACGGCGGATGGCACAGTGAGTTGTGTTCACAGATAATGTTCTCTGGAAATATTCCTGAGCCCATTTTGTGATTTCCAATACAAAAGCATGCCTGTATGTGATGCAGTGCCATCTAAGGGCCCGAAGATCACGGGCACCCAGTATGGTTTTCCGGCCTTGACCCTTACGCACAGAGATTCTTCCAGATTCTCTGAATCTTTTGATAATATTATGCACTGTAGATGATGATATGTTCAAACTCTTGCAATTTTACACTGTCGAACTCCTTTCTGATATTGCTCCACTATTTGTCGGCACAGAATTAGGGGGATTGGTGATCCGCTTCCCATCTTTACTTCTGAGAGCCGCTGCCACTCCAAGATGCTCTTTTTATACCCAGTCATGTTAATGACCTATTGCCAATTGACCTAATGAGTTGCAATTTGGTCCTCCAGCTGTTCCTTTTTTGTACTTTTAACTTTTCCAGCCTCTTATTGCCCCATCCCAACTTTTTTGAGATGTGTTGCTGTCATGAAATTTCAAATGAGCCAATATTTGGCATGAAATTTCAAAATGTCTCCCTTTCAACATTTGATATGTTGTCTATGTTCTATTGTGAATACAATATCAGTTTTTGAGATTTGTAGATTATTGCATTCCGTTTTTATTTACAATTTGTACTTTGTCCCAAAAGTAGATAACTTAAAATAAATTAAGTACTTACATATACAAATATAAAAAGAATTAAAGCAGCTAACAGCCTTGACAGGCCCTCGCACGTGTGGTTCCGCAACCCAGGACATTCTGCCACCCAACAAAACAGTCATATGTCATATATTCATCAAATGTTCAAAGGTGATGTGCATGTTGCAAATGCCATGACTGCTTGACGGATGAGAGATAGACAGACAAAGACTGTAAGTGTGTGTGTGTGTGTGTGTGTGTGTGTGTGTGTGTGTGTGTGTGTGTGTGTGTGTGTTTCTGTGGTGTGAAAATGTACATTTATATATGTACAAAACTATACATGTGCCTCCTCCTTATCTCTGTCTCACGCTGTAATCTGCCACAATGATGGCAGGTCACTAATATATAGATTTAGGCACTGCCTAAAAGCAGACCTCCCATCTGTTTCTGGATTGTAGAATTTTCTTAGATCATAGCCAGTCTCTTTTGTTTTATTTCTTTACTGGCTAGCACTGGCCACTAGGCGGTGTGTATGACTGGTAATTACTAACACTGGCCACTAGGTGGTGTGTATGACTGGTGGTACACGTACATGAACAAACCACAAAAAATCGACTCGATGGGTTTACCATTTTTTCTTAGGTATGGTGCTCCGCTGGAGCTCCGCTATTATTTTGTGTGTGTGTGTGTGTGTGTGTATGTGTGTGTGTGTGTCAGAGGGAGAGAGACAGAGAGAGAGACAGAGAGAAAGTGTGTGTGTGAAAGAGAGTGTGCTCATAGATGTTGCGTGTGCATGTGAGTGCATACTTGTGAGAGAGTGTATGTGTGTATGCATATGACTGTGTGTGTATGAGTGTGCACAGAATTGTATATGTTATATCATCAGACTCAAGATATCCAATATTTTGTAAAGTTTCAGATCAATCCAGCAATGAATTGAACATTTCCTGCTTGGCCAGGTGGTGGCGCTATAACAGGCAGGCCCATTGGGCATCAGGTTATCATAATAATCATAATATCTATTGAAGTAAGAAGTGTCCGACCATACAGTCAATGCACTGTGGCTTTCTGACATGTTTCCTGTTTATGTGGCAAGATATTAAAATCATAAGGCCATTTCAACATATAACAAGATATCAAAAATCCCTTCGCAATTTAATATCAGCGACATCTTGGCATCACGTATAACAAATTTCACATGAATCTCATGAACCGTCTAGGAGGAGCATGTTAAAATTCATCATGTGTCAAACACACATATTCAAAACCCTATTCTTTCCTTGGCCAGTTGGTGGCGCTATACCAGACAGGCCCATAATGGCTAAAGAGTATCAGAATCAGAATCATATTACATATCAAGTTCAACATTCAGCAATATCTTGGCATATTATATGTTATAGTATTTCAACATATTACAACATATCAAAAATCCCTTAGCAATTCAACTTCAGCAATATCTTGGCATCATGTCTGCCAAGTTTGACATGAATTTGAGGAACCGTCTAGGAGGAGTACGTTAAAAATGACCATGTGTAATTTCACTCCAAACGGCCTTATGACATCATCATTCCAGAGTTCTACCCATTCATTTCAATGGGAAAAGGAAACGGGGCGCTATGAAGTCCTTGGGCCATGCCCGGGGCCAAAAGTCTGTGGCTGAGTAGCGATGACTGATGTGTATACCAAATTTCATGAGTTTTCGTGCATGGGAAATGCCTCAAATAAGGCCAAACACGGCATAATAATAATAATAATAATCCTTCGAAAAACAATAGGGTCTTCACACCGTTCGGTGCTCGGGCCCTAATAAGATATGGGGAAGAGAGGAAGGGGCGGGAAGGAGGGGGTGGAAAAAGGTGGGGAGAAGGGGGGTGGCGGTAGGAGAGATATTGCACTTTATATTGCACATTTTAAAATTACGCAATAATGTTGAAGAAATTTGCAGAAAACCACCAGGTCGTTTTCTCACAAACAAACCAGCGCTGACGTAGGATTCAGAGGGAATTCGTCTCAAATGGCTTGATTTCAACTGAATTTTTCTGGTATTGTGCAAGGTAAAAAAATTGCACAAAATGCAAAATGTGACATATTTGACCAAAGTTTAATATAAAATAGGAGAATTACATTGATCTTGCTCCTGAATTTACCCGTGATATGCATTTTAACATCAAGTGGAAATGTACCTTGTACTTTCAATGCATACTTTGTGTAGTGTGTGTGTGTGTGTGTGTGTGTGTGTGTGTGTCGGCATAGTATTACACATCTATTTTACATGGATGTGCTTGTAGTCCAAGTCCCTTCCCACACCATGTGGCACATAGGGTGGCGCCGATCTCCATTTCCGTAGCCCTCGGCCTCTTGCCTGTTACATAGCTAGGGTTACAGTGGGGGGCTAGTCCTCTGGTAACCGCGAGAGTTTGACTCCCCACTCGCATCTGTATTGCAGCGTGCCTTGCCAGATGGCAGTAGGTACCATTTTTATGATGGTCTTTGGTATGACCTGACCGTGAGTAGAAAGAAGAGCCCATAAAGATCTCTCAAGACTGACCTTCTTAGATGTGGTGGTAAACACAGCTGATACACACCTGTGAGAAAAGTATGGAAAGACAAAAGCAGCAAGGAGCACTGAATCTGAAGATACAGTGGGTATAGGATCACTGAAACTGGGCAGTTGAATAATGTAAGAAAAAAATTGCCTGGTGTTTTTTCAAATCTTCAGCTGTCCAGCATGTGCCCAGTGTAACCTCTGATTCTTCTACTATTGTATCCCATCCACCTCAAGGTTCAACATGTTTCTGAGATGCATTTCTACTCACCACAGCTGTAAAGAGCGTTGATTCAAGTTCCCATAGCCTTCCTGTCAGCTCATACCTCATATCTGGAACCAGCAACCATGTCATGGTCAAATGAGATCACATTTATCCTCATTCTGTTGTTTGATGTGAACATTACCTGAAGCTCTTGACCTGTATCAGCATGATTTTATGTATTATGCTGCTGCCACATATTGGTTAGGGGATAGGGGAAGCCATAGCCTAATGGTTAGAGAAGCAGCATTGGGACCAAAAGGTTGCTGGTTTGATTCCCTGGACCAGCAGGATGAGCTGAAGTGCCCATGAGCAAGGCACCTAATCCCAACTGCTCTGGCAAGAATGGTGGTGTACCTTGCATCTGATGCTCGGGAGGACATCAGTGGAAACAATCACTCAGGAGGATGTCAGTGGAAATAACCTAGCCTTTTTGGACTGTGGTGTGCACATCAAACAAGAGAAGCCTTAGCATCAAGGTCTACTGGAAACTCACAGACCAGTACCTACTGTTTGATTCTCACCACCCACTGGAACACAAATTGGGGGTCAATGGGACCTTATATCACAGGGCTCGGAACATTCCTACAATGGTAGAGGGAAAATAGAAGGAGGAAAAACACATCAAGAAGGCACTTCAGAAATGCAGGTATCCTAACTGGGCTTTCATCAAGACCAGGAAAAGAAACATAACGGACAGGGAAGAAAACAAACAAACACAAGAACATTGTCATTCCCTACATTTTTGGACTATATGAGAAACTCAGGAACAAACACAACATCCCTGTACACTTCAGACCCAGTAACACTCTGAGGCAGAAATTGGTCCATCCTAAGGACAGAATACCCAGACACAAACAGGACATAGTGTACTCAATTCAGTGCAGTGAAGAATGCACAGACCTGTACATTGAGGAAACAAAACAACCGCTTCACAAGTGCCACTGAGTATCTTCACAGATATGGCTCAACACAGTTCCTCAGGCCTGGACTCTGCAGTCAATCTTCATCTCAATATCAAAGGACACTCGTTTCAGGACTGCAATGTACACATTCTAGCCAGAGAAGACCAGAGGTTTGAAAGAGGAGTAAAATAAGCCATATTCATCAACCTGGAATGGCCATCACTGAACAGAGGAGGTGGGCTGAGACACCACTTATCAGCCACCTACAATGCAGTCCTTAGCACACTTCCCAGAAAACCGAATCCACACCAAGACTCAGCTGACTTCAAAGACTCACATGATGGCAGAAAGAGCCAATGACCCACAGATCACCCTAACAACCCTCTAGGCTGCTAACACTGTTCACACCTGGCCTCCAGGCACCCTAACAACCTACAGGACTTCTTCCCCAGTGACTGCGCCCTATATAAGGAGGGAGAGAGAGGAGGAAGAGCGCTCTCTCCCAAACCAGATGACTAGTGTGTGTGTGTGTGTGTGTGTGTGTGTGTGTGTCTGGGTGACTGGGAGATTGTGTGTGACTGAAAAGTAACACAATAAAGAGTTTTGACAACTCAATTCTGGCCTGCTGTACTTCTGTGCTCCACCCACCCGCTCAAACTCTTACAGTGGTGCTGAAACCCGGGACGGAGCACAGAGGAGAACAGCCCCATGGAGTCCTCCCCCTTCGCAGACCTGGTCCACACCCTCGCCACGGTCCAACAGAGCCAGCACCAGGCGTTGGTCGCCCTCCGAAAGGAGCTAGAGCAAAGGTTTGAGACCCTGGTGCTGGCGCAACAGGAAGCTTGTCAGGCGTTCCGGCACCTCCTTGCATCGGCGTGGTCCACCACCTCCACCGCCGCGGGCCCTCCCCACCTCACCCTAACGAAGATGGGCCCGCAAGACGACCCCGAGGCCTTCCTCGCACTATTTGAACAAGCAGCAGAGGCCTCGGGCTGGCCGGTGGAACAGCGCGCGGCACGCCTCCTCCCCCTACTAATGGGCGAGGCGCAGCTGGCCGCACTACAGCTCCCCGCCGACAGCCGGCTGGTCTACGTGGACCTGCGCTGGGCTGTTGTGGGTGCTATTGGTCTTAAGTGATCAGTCTCATTAAATCAGTCTCATTAAATCAGTCTCATTAATAATACCATTAATTTTGGTGTTTAATAATAAATTACCAAACAGTTAAATTATGGTATATTCCAAATTATTATGATCAGTACTGATGCAGCAATAATGTATTACTGACCATATTACATAGACACTACAGCCAATAGCACTCATATACACTTGGGTGAAGGCAATTTGGAGTTCTTTGAGATTGTGTGACTTCAAGAGTACAGTAGCAAACAACGGACAAACACAGTTCAACAGAATAATTGAATTTATTATAACAATGATACTAAATGGGTAATAGCAGTTTAATACATTATATATAAGGCATAAACAGTGAGGTGTGTATGTGGGTGTGTATGTATGTGTGAGCGTGTGTGTGTGTGTGCGCGCAAGGGGAGAGAGAGAGAGTGTGTGTGTGTGTGTGTGTGTGTGTGTGTGTGTGTGTGTGTGTGTGTGTGTGTTGGGGAGGTGAGAATCACCTCGTGGTCTCTTGAGACAAAGGAATTCGTCGTGGTTGCTAACCCACTCCCTATAACATTACCAAATTCACTGAAATCTTGATGAGGTCAAAATATGTGTAATAATGAAATTAAAGGATGTTAGTGAGGATAGAGGAGAGCATGCAACAGCTTATCTTTTTGAAACAACGGAGAAAGAGCAATGTAGAACACAATGATCAGTATGCACAATTAAACAGTTTCTGAGTTTAAATTCACACTACTTCATAAAGCTAATTCCTAAGACTAGTTTGCCCAAATGCCAGTCTTACTTCCAATATTTTGCTTCTATGCAGGATATGCGGAGATGTCCTGAAGCTTCATCTTTCATGAGGAAAAGTCTCGGACGATAATGTGCACAGTGATTAAGTCAGAAGAAATCCAGTCGCTTCTAACTTTTAATTAACTGCTTGGGCTGCAGTCATAACATTACTTATAATAATCAAATAAAATCAGTTGTAACTCAATATGACTGAGATGGCGCAACTTAGGTAATTTTACCGTGGCCAGTGGTATATACGAAAGCGCACTGAGTCTTCCTTTTCTTACAAGGCCGACATCTTGATCTTGCAAGTTCTGATGAGCGGGTGTCTCTTTATGTCTGTATGACACGACGGTCCATGACGAGAGAGAAAGAATTCAGGATGTTCGAGTCACTTATGGAGTCGGAGGGGATGTGACGTAGGTAATCCCGCCTAGGCGTGACATAGGTCATCGCGGAAGTTAGTTGATGGGATTTGTAGTTCTAGACGGGACAGTAGCTGTACCTACATTCCCCCTTTTGGTCTCAGGAGTATGATGGAGTCGTAGCACTGAGAGCACAGTACAGTACAGTCCACATGTCCATAGTCCTTGAGGTAGCATCCTCTGTACAGTCCATGGTGTCCTGTGGAACCTGTGTAAACTCATGAGTCCTAGTAAGACAGTTGGAGGCATAGGCATTTGGGCCAATATCAGGCTGTAAGCATTTGGGCATATAATCACTCTCTATCTAACTAGGTCAAAATCACATCTAAAAAAAACATTAAACATTAAACACTACATAGTTACTTCATTTCCTATGCATAAAAACAAGAAAAGAGAAGGAATGAAGGAAAGAAAAGAAGTATTAGTGCTTGGGTTTGTAAGCCTAATCTTCTGGAAAGGTAATAGCAGCGGGTGGTCTGGCCAGAAAGCGTGCGCTACTGTGGCTAAAGCTGTCAGGGATGCAGACCATCTTATCCAGCTTGGTGTGTAATGTTCTTATGTATTTGTGTAGCATGTATGCAATGCCAGCGGTTAAGACCCAGCCACTGAGGAGAAGTCCCAAAGCAATCAGACTTATAGTAGATCCTGGATCAGATGACTCTCTGACCTGGTAGCGGGAGACCATAGTCGAAATTCCAGTCTGGCCTAAACTAAATTTCACTGTTTTGGTCCCTTCAACCAGTAGTTGCTGTTGGAGGGTGTTATTGATCTCAAGATCATAACCTTGAAATGTGTCTATCATTTCAATCTCAGAATCATACCTGTCAGTACTAAGATGGTGTAGGGTGATATCACCTACATGAATGGTGGCTCCCTGTGGTACACTAAGGAACACCGTTTGGTTTGGGATTTTCATTCTGGTGGCTGTGTCATGCTGATCGTATGACATCAAGACTTCAGTTTTTGGAGTGTTAACAACCCACCGATTACCAGCTCTCTCTACACTAGTTTCCATATCCTTGTCCTTTGCGGACATTTGACCTACACACTTTTGTTCGGGCGCTTTTGCCCTCAAGCCACACAGGCGATCTGCAGTGTCTCTAATGAATGGGTTGCTTGGGCAGACCCAGTGGATGTCTTTAGTGAAGGTGCACATCTCTAGGTTGGGAATAAAGTAGACAGAGGGGTTGTCATCATGGAACGCTACCATGGGTGGTGTCTGTATGCGTATACGGACATTGTTTTTCCAGAAACCCATGTTGAGGACAGACTTGAGTCTATATATGTTGTTTTTCTCAAGGATGGGTAGGTTCAGCATGAATCCTATCTCTAAGTCTTGTGGATTCACAAAAATGGGGATAGCACTGCCAAGACTATAGGCCAAGTGTATTTGCGATGAATACACATTAGTAGTAGTAGCGGATTTTAGTATTTTATCTACCATGCTGGGCAGCACGGTGGTGTAGTGGTTAGCGCTGTTGCCTCACAGCAAGAGGGTCTGGGTTCGAGCCCCATGGCCGGCGAGGGCCTTTCTGTGTGGAGTTTGCATGTTCTCCCCGTGTCCACATGGGTTTCCTCCGGGTGCTCTGGTTTCCCCCACAGTCCAAAGACATGCAGGTTAGGTTAACTGGTGACTCTAAATTGACCGTAGGTGTGAATGTGAGTGTGAATGGTTGTCTGTGTCTATGTGTCAGCCCTGTGATGACCCGGCGACTTGTCCAGGGTGTACCCTGCCTTTCACCCATAGTCAGCTGGGATAGGCTCCAGCTTGCCTGCGACCCTGTAGAACAGGATAAAGCGGCTAGAGATAATGAGATGAGATGAGATGAGATGAGATGAGATCTACCATGCTAAGGGGTATCAGATACGGTGGGATTTTACCACTACTCAGGGTACTGATTGAGCTGCTAATTTCTCTAAGCAGGTCTTGCATCAAATCCCTTACTACCCGGATGTATTTGATCTTGTTCTTGATTATTTCGGCCAACTTGTCTACGGCATGCACAGTGTTATGGATTAGAGCAGAAATGTGACTGGGAATGTTAGTGTACGCTTATGGGTGAGTGAGGCATACAAGCTAGGTGGACAAGATGGGCATAACTATCGTCCAACCCCTTTTGGAGTGAGGACTGTTCAAAAGGCTTGATTTGATTACTATGGACCCATCAATATGAGGGCGTTTGATTAGGCCTGGATGTCCTAATGCGATATGCGACGGGGGACAGTTTTCCCATGATCGAAAGGTCCCGACCAGTGTGGTAGGAACTTCTTTGAGACTCCTACCGGCTTGGTAAAGTTGAAGTATAGGACTTTGTCGCCTATTTGATATTCGTGATGGGAGGCTTTTCGGTCGTAGTAGGCCTTTTGTTCTTTTACGCTCATTTCGAGATTCTTTTGGGCCCATGCAAAGGTTGACTGTAGGTGGCGTTGTAGATCAGTGACATATTGATGTGCGGTGTATGCAGTTGCAACGCTCATGTCCTCTGGTCTGTACAGGAGATGCAGTGGGAGAACCATCTCCCGCCCAGTCATCATCTCAAAGGGTGTGACTTCAGTGGTGCGATGAGGGGTGGACCTAATGGCCATTAGCACCAAGGGAAGTTTCACATCTCAATCTTTACCATGGTGGGTGACATACTTCCGCAGCATGCTCACAATGGTTTGATTGGCTCGTTCAGCCTGACCAGAGGATTGAGGGTGGTACGCGATATGGAATTTTGCCTCAATGCCTAACATGTTCCACAGCGCAGCCATTACACCAGCAGTGAAATGGGTGCCTTTGTCTGAGTCGATGGATAGAGGAAGGCTTTTCTGCATGAATACGGGGCAGGAATGGCTTTGACACAGCATGTCAAACAAAGTCTGGCTGATGGCTGACTTCTCAGACCAAAGCGTCATAGCTGCATTGAGGACCGTGGTCTCATTGACTCGCACTTCACTTGATAGGATAGGGCAGTACATAGCTGAGGTTGAGTTACTCAAGGAACAAAGGAAAAAGGCGTGGTTTTCCAAAGAATTGTGGCCACTAGGAGGAATCGCGATGTCAGGTGTTTCGACACCAGACTCGGTGTACTAAGACATGAACTGAAGTTCATCGGAAATTTGGTCTCCCGCGGCGCTTGGTTGGTCGGTGTCTGCACTCATCTCATCGCAACGGGTTTGTGCATGTTTTCTGGGATCCAATGGCTGTGGGGTTGTGATTTGGGCCCGCAGTTGACTGCGACGACAATCAATGAGTGGCACCAACCTGTCGAGTAGGTCTTGGCCAATCAGTAGTTTTTCGTACCCACAGAGCAGATGTAAGTCAGATGTATGATTGACATGCCTTGGAATGTGAGTTCCAACCATGCCATTTGTGTTACTGGGGCTTTGTTTTGCGTGAAGCTGACCAAGTTTATGTTGCAGGGCTTGGTTGGGATTGGGTCACCTTGTGAGAGCCGTGTCTGAGAGATGGTGGCGAAGACTTTAGCGCACATGAGCGTGATCTCCGATCCAGTATCTAGAAGGGCTTGGAGGGTGATTGTACCCTCGACCACCACGGGGGTGTAAATGCGCTTAGCATTGCCCCTTCTAACTAGATCACCTAAGAACTGCATCAGAGGTGCGTTTTGCGTGTTTGCCTTCACCACCAGGGGGGGCCCTACATCCTGACCATCGCCTGCTGTTTCACAGGGATCTCCTCCCCATTTCACGAGATATACTCATGGTTCCTGGCCTAGTCATGCCAGCGGGTGGCCTTTGTCATCTTTCTTGGGCTCTTTTGTTTTACCTGTTGAGGGGTCTGACCTCTTCTGTAACAGTCCTTTAATCTTAGCCAACTGGGCTTTCAAAGAATCCAGCTCTGAGCGGAACTTACCAGGTTGGTCTGAGTCACTGTGTCGGTCACCTCTTCCCCTACGTGTAGAGCTATGGTCGGAGTGCTCCTGCCATCTCTGGCCAGAGCGGGGATGACGATCTTGCTGCCAACTGCCTTGTTCCTTATGACCATTTTCATATGGTGAGCGGTTGCCATGGTCACTGTGGCCTTGCCCTCGGTCCCTCCTGGCCTTACCTTGCCGATTCTTCCACTCACCCTGGTGATGGCCCGGCAAGGGGCGGTTCGGACTGGGATCTCTCCAGGTGGGTCCGCCTTTTGGAGCTTCACCTCCTTCTAAGGCTAGCGGGGGCCTGTCTGCACCCTGGAGACTAAGGACCCTGGGTTCATCATCGTTTCCGTCTGTGGTTTTGACAATGGTCTCCCAGGTCATTTGGGCTAGTTGCCTAATTTCCCTCATCGAGTAGAAACCTTGTCGACACGTCAGTGTGACTTGAGTCCGCACGCTTGGGTGGAGGTTATGTAAGAAGAGGGATTTGAAGCCTCTATCTTCTTCCAAGCCTGGTGCACTACTACTCTGGAAATAGGCAGTACGTAGCCATCTATAATATTCACGAGGCGCCTCAGACCGTTTCTGTTTAATTTGTATTGCACACAATGTCACGGAGGTTTCATCCGTGTACGGCGCATATTCTTCCCTCATGTAATTGCGAAGTTTCGAATAGCTATCACGAACGTCTTGGGGTAGCACCTCTAAAAAGGCACGAACGCTGCTACTTGAGGTCTTCCAGATCAGTTTAAGTTTCTCTCACGTTGTGGCTTTTGGCAGGTCCATCAGGCATCGGTCAATTTCTCACAAATAATCATTTACATTTGTTCTTTTATTATCAGGATCGAATCGCTCAACATCTTTGGCAAGTAGGTCAATTTGCCGTATGCGAAGGGCTTGGTGCCTGTCCTTGTGCGGCCTCCTTCGCTCTCCTGAGTACTCACTATCTGAGCTACTTTGGTATCGCTCCCGTTTTGCACGAGATTCGTAGTCTGATTCATCCGAAGATGGATCAGGGATACTGTAGCGCACTGACCTGGGTGTGCTATGGGCCTGGGCTCGGGATGAGCGCAGTATGGCTCCACCCTGGCTAAAAGACGAAGGAGTCATGTAGCGAGTTGATGGAGATTGGGGGGATGTCTGGTCCTCGACCAGGTAATCCACGGTGTCCGGCTCGGACGCCTCTTCCCGCTCTGAGCTTCGGCGCATTGCTGGGGGTCTTTCACACCCCTCACACCCTTCTTGGGGGGTCTGCTCCTTGGCAGCCCTCTTGGCAGCCTTTTCGGCTTTCTCTAGCCTTTTGTCGCAATCATCAAGGGAGTTTTTCAAGAGCTCACGCTCCCTATATAAATCATTGTTATCGGCTGCCAGCTCGGCATCGCTGGTAGTCAGCCTGTCAACCTCTCCGCGGAGGTGTCTGATTTCTAAATCAGTATCTTGGAAGTGTAACAGGAATAGCCTACCTAGTGCCTCTTGGACACTAAAAGTTGTTCTTTTTGGGTCTCTTATATGTTTTATTGAGTTATCTATGTTATTTTGGCATTCACCCTTACTCATGTTCCTAATGTTTGCTCTTTCGGAAGCAGAGCAGTGAATGAGGTCTGCGATGACATCAAAGAGAGACACATCTTGAGCGTTGTCTTCAGCCTCTGAGACACGAGGGGATGCCATTTTACTTAGGTTGGATATTAGGTAATTAATTAATCAATGAGTAAATTAATTAATTAATTATTATTAATTAATATTAACTACTTAATTAATTATTCAATCAATAAAGTTTGTTTTTGTTTGTAAATGCTATCTCTTATCCTAAGTTATTAATAGGTTATTAGTATTTTGTTATATGGTTATCATGTTACTGTTAACCGTTTAACACACCTGGGGATATACCTTGGCAGTTGCTTAATCAAACTGATAATTTATCTGTTGTTGCAACAATATTCAAGAAGTCAACAAACCAATCGCCTCACACGGGGCACCAATAAATATGTGGGTGCTATTGGTCTTAAGTGATCAGTCTCATTAAACCAGTCTCATTAAATCAGTCTCATTAATAATACCATTAATTTTGGTGTTTAATAATAAATTACCAAACAGCTAAATTATGGTATATTCCAAATTATTATGATCAGTACTGATGCAGCAATAATGTATTACTCACTATATTACATAGACACTACAGCCAATAGCACTCATATACACTTGGGTGAAGGCAATTTGGAGTTCTTTGAGATTGTGTGACTTCAAGAGTACAGTAGCAAACAACGGACAAACACAGTTCAACAGAATAATTGAATTTATTATAACAATGATACTAAATGGGTAATAGCAGTTTAATACATTATATACAAGGCATAAACAGTGAGGTGTGTATGTGGGTGTGTATGTATGTGTGAGCGTGTGTGTGTGTGTGTGTGTGTGTGTGTGTGTGTGTGTGTGTGTGTGTGTGCGTGAGGGGAGAGAGAGAGAGAGAGAGAGAGAGTGTGTGTGTGTGTGTGTGTGTGTGTGTGTGTGTGTGTGTGTGTGTGTTGGGGGAGGTGAGAATCACCTCGTGGTCTCTTGAGACAAAGGAATTCATCGTGGTTGCTAACCCACTCCCTATAACATTACCAAATTCACTGAAATCTTGATGAGGTCAAAATATGTGTAATAATGAAATTAAAGGATGTTAGTGAGGATAGAGGAGAGCATGCAACAGCTTATCTTTTTGAAACAACAGAGAGAGAGCAATGTAGAACACAATGATCAGTATGCACAATTAAACAGTTTCTGAGTTTAAATTCACACTACTTCATAAAGCTAATTCCTAAGACTAGTTTGCCCAAATGCCAGTCTTACTTCCAATATTTTGCTTCTATGCAGGATATGCGGAGATGTCCTGAAGCTTTGTCTTTCATGAGGAAAAGTCTCGGACGATAATGTGCACAGAGATTAAGTCAGAAGGAATCCAGTCGCTTCTAACTTTTAATTAACTGCTTGGGCTGCAGTCGTAATGTTACTTATAATAATCAAATAAAACTGGTTGTAACTCAATATGAGTGAGACAGCTCAACTTAGGTAATTTTACAGTGGCCAGTGGTATATACGAAAGCACGCTGAGTCTTCCTTTTCTTGCAAGGCAGACGTCTTGATCTTGCAAGTTCTGATGAGCGGGTGTCTCTTTATGTCTGTATGACGCGACGGTCCACGATGAGAGAGAAAGAATTCAGGATGTTCGAGTCACTTATGGAGTCAGGGGGGGATGTGACGTAGGTAATCCCGCCTAGGCGTGACATAGGCCATCGCGGAAGTTAGTTGATGGGATTTGTAGTTCTAGACGGGACGGTGGCTGTACCTACACTGTCCTCCAGCATGTGGGGCGCACCCCCGAACAACATTGACAGCGCTTCCGCGCTCTGCGCCAAGAGGAGGTCGGCTGCCCGTTCACGTTTAGCCAGCAACTCCGGGACGCCTGCCGGCGGTGGCTGAGGGCTGACAACCACGACACTGAGGGAGTCATCGATGTGGTGGCACTGGAGCAGTTCATCACACAACTTCCCAAAGGGACCACGGAGTGGGTCCAGTGCCATCGCCCGGCGTCGCTGGATCAGGCCATCAAGTTGGCGGAGGATCACTTGGTGGCTGTTCCCAAGGCAGGATCACAGATCCCCTCTTCGCTTCTCTCCTCTCTCTCTCCCCCCCTTCTGTGTCTCGTCCTCGCCCCGTTCCCCCACCACGGAGGCAGGGGCCGGCTCCCTCAAAGCCGGCGCCACCGCACCCGCGGTGCTCTCCCGTTTCCTGCTTCCGTGTCTGTCTCTCCCCCCCCCCTCAGGTGAGTGAGCCCCAGATCGCAGGTGCAGAGAGAGAGCCCGGGCCAGTTTGCTGGTGCTGCGGGGAGCCGGGGCACCTCCGGCATCAGTGCTCGGCAAAGGAGGTGGGTGCGGTGGTCCAGATCCCCAATGCGCCAGGAACCACCCTCAATCAGGCCGGAGCATATCGCATACCGGTGAGTGTCCAAAGGGATACGTATCAGGCTTTGGTGGACTCTGGCTGTAATCAGACCTCAATCCACCAAAGCTTGGTGCAAGACGAGGCATTGGGGGGAGCACAATTGGTGAAGGTGTTGTGTATGCACAGGGATGTTCACAACTACCCTTTAGTGTCAGTCCACATTCTATTTCGAGGGGAGAAATTTAGTGTAAAGGCGGCGGTTAATCCTTGCCTTACCTACTTGATAATTTTGGGGACTGATTGGCCGGGATTTGGGGAGTTAATGACTCATTTAGTGAAGAGTGGGTCCTGCCGTAATTCAGCAGGGGGAGGTCCCGGTGTGGCATTGGCGGGAGCAGCTGTCACAGAGCCGTCTATGTCATCTCTGCATCTGAGTGAGGAGCAGCAGGCTCCTCCTCCCTCTCTCGGGGAATCCCTCACGGATTTCCCGTTAGAGCAGTCGCGAGACGAGACTCTGCAGCATGCGTTTGACCAAGTGAGAGTAATCGATGGTCAAATGCTCCAGCCAAAAGCTACATCATCCTTCCCCTCTTTCTCTATTATGAAAGATAGATTATACCGAGTGACACAGGACACTCAGACTAAAGAGCAGATCACGCAACTTTTGATCCCAAAGAGCCGCCAGGAATTGGTATTTCAGGTGGCTCACTTTAATCCTATGGCTGGACACTTGGGGACTAGCCCAATAAGACACTAGCCTGAATAATGGCCCAGTTCTATTGGCCAGGGATTCGCGGCAATGTCCGTAGGTGGTGTACGGCATGCCGCGAATGCCAGTTAGTAAATCCAGCGGCCATTCCAAAAGCGCCTTTGCGCCCTCTACCATTAATCGAGACCCCGTTCGAAAGAATTGGGATGGATCTTGTTGGGCCATTAGATCGGTCAACATGAGGGTATCGCTTTATTTTAGTCCTGGTGGACTATGCAACGAGATACCCAGAAGCAGTGCCTCTTCGCAATATCTCAGCATGCAGTATTGCGGAAGCACTGTTCCACGTCATCTCCCGAGTCGGAATCCCCAAGGAGATTCTGACTGATCAAGGCACTTCGTTTGTGTCACGCACACTGAGCATACTGTATGGGTTATTGGGAATTAAGCCGATCCGCACAAGCGTTTATCACCCACAAACGGACAGTTTAGTCGAAAGGTTCAACCTCACACTCAAGAATATAATTAAAAAATTCATAAGTGAGGATGCACACAATTGGGATAAATGGCTCGAACCCATGTTATTCGCAGTGCGAGAGGTCCCCCAAGCCTCCACGGGGTTCTCCCCATTCGAATTATTATATGGGCGTAAGCTGCGTGGCATCCTAGATGTACTGCAGGAAAATTGGGAGAAGGGACCTTCACCGAGCAAAAATGAAATCCAATACGTTATTGACCTGCGAGCAAAACTCCACACACTCACACATCTAACCCAGGAGAATTTGCGGCAGACCCAAGAACGGCAAATCCGCCTGTAAGACAAGGGTATGCACCTTAGGGAGTTCGCACTGGGAGATAAAGTACTCATGCTGTTGCCCACGTCGAGCTCCAAATTGATCGCCAGGTGGCAAGGACCCTTTGAGGTCACACGGCGAATCAGGGACGTTGACTATGAGGTGAGGCGAACAGACAGGGGTGGGGCGCTACAGATTTACCACCTCAACCTACTCAAACTCTGGAACAAGGAGGTCCCTGTGGCATTGGTGTCATTGGTTCTGGAGAAGGCGGAGCTAGGGCCGGAGGTTCAAAAGGGAACATTGGCATTGCGTACCTCTCCGGTCCCCTGTGGAGACCACCTCTCCCCGACCCAACTCACGGAGGTTGCTCAGTTGCAGACCAAATTTTTGGACATGTTCTCGCCCCTGCCTGGCCGCACCCGCTTCATAGAACACCACATTGAGACGCCCCCGGGGGTGGTAGTGCGCAGCTGCCCTTACAGGCTACCCGAACACAAAAAAAGGTGGTTCGGGAAGAACTCGAGGCCATGCTTGAAATGGGCATCATTGAGGAGTCCCACAGTGACTGGAGCAGCCCAGTGGTCTTGGTTCCCAAGGCCAAAGGGTCGGTCCGGTTCTGTGTGGACTATAGAAAAGTCAATGCGGTGTCTAAATTCGATGTGTACCCAATGCCTCGTATTGACGAGTTGCTGGATCAACTAGGCACGGCTCACTTTTATTCGACACTGGATTTGACAAAGGGTTATTGGCAGATCCCCTTGACTCCACTATCCCAAGAAAAAAACGGCCTTTTCCACACTGTTTGGCTTACACCAATTTGTCACACTTCCTTTTGGGCTGTTTGGGGCGCCCGTTACGTTTCAGCGGCTTATGGACAGGGTCCTCCGCCCCCACGCCACCTATGCGGCCGCATACTTGGATGATATTATAATCTACAGTAATGACTGGCCGCGGCATCTACAACACCTGAGGGCCATCCTTGGGTCGCTGAGGCAAGTGGGTCTCACAGCCAACCCAAAGAAGTGTGCGATTGGGCGGGTGGAAGCATGGTATCTGGGCTTCCACTTGGGCAATGGGCAGGTGCGTTCCCAAATTAATAAGACGGCAGCGATTGAGGCCCAAGACCAAAAAAGGGGTGAGACAGTTCCTGGGGGCTGGCTGGCTATTATCGGCGGTTTATACCTAATTATTCGGACGCCACCAGCCCGCTGACTGATCTGACTAAAAAGGGGGCACCAGATCCAGTCCAGTGGACGGAGCAATGCCAGTGGGCTTTCTCTAAGGTGAAGGCTGCACTGTGTGGGGGGCCACTGTTACACTCCCCTGACTTTTCTCTCCCCTTTATGTTGCAGACGGATGTGTCAGACAGAGGGCTGGGGGCTGTTTTGTCCCAGGAGGTGGAGGGGGAGGATCGCCCCATGCTGTACATCAGCAGGAAGCTGTCAGTGTGTGAGGGGCGCTACAGCACAATAGAGAAGGAGTGCCTCGCCATCAAGTGGGTGGTCCTTGCCCTCCGCTACTACCTGCTGGGACACCCTTTCACCCTCTGTTCGGACCACGCGCCCCTCTAGTGGCTCCACCGCATGAAGGATGCCAACACACGGATCACCCATTGGTATCTGGCACTCCAGCCCTTTAACTTCTAGGTGATCCACAGGCCGGGGGCGCAGATGGTCATGGCGGACTTTCTCTCCCATCAAGTGGGGGGGAGTCGGCTGCAGGCCGGACGGCTGCCCAGCCTGAGTCGGGCGGTGGGGGTATGTGGCAGCGGGGCCATGGTCAAGCATTGGTCTGTGACCGGAGGGTGGATTCAGGGAAGGTAAGTGGCAGAATCACTGCACCTGACGTCAATTAACCTGTGTTTGTGTGTCTTTCCCAGTGACTGCGCCCTATATAGGGAGGGAGAGAGAGGAGGAAGAGAGCTCTCTCCCGAACCAGATGACTAATGTGTGTGTGTCTGGGTGACTTGGAGATTGTGTGTGACTGAAAAGTAACACAGTAAAGAGTTTTGACAACTCAGTTCTGGCCTGCCGTACTTCTGTGCTCCACCCACCTGCTCAAACTCTTACATATATATATTTGAAAAAAATTTATGTTTGAAAAAACAATGACAGAGAGAATTGAAAAAGACAGCTTGCTCTCAACCGACCTCCCTGTTAAAAATAAAGGTTAAATCAAATAAACAACAATGGGCGATTTGCAACGACATCATCTCAGTAGGAAACCTCCCGAATGGGGCCCCATGTCAATCCCACCTCACATTAACCTGTGTGATGTTAATGGACTGCAATGGAAAAGAAGCTGAGGGAAAATGAAGAGGAGTTATCCATCTGGTAGTGAGAAGAGGAAGAAAAAAAGAGAATGAAGAAAAAAGAAAGAAAGACAGTGGTAAGTGGAGCAGATAATGATATAAGCATAACATTAACAGTAAATGACTGCTGTTATTGAACAAATGGTGTTAACTTTGTGTGAGACTGACCTGTGCTAACATTAGTTTCAGAACGTGACCACTGCATAAAACTGACGCTAACGCTAACTTACGCAAATGTTAGCTGCTGTTCAAGTGTCTCCCTGGTACGTTAGTCTAACGTTAAGTTTGAAACGTAGAAACGGTAACATTGTTGCATTGTTAACAATGCAACATAAGCTTGCATTCGGTTAGTTTGCAAGCTGAGCTGGACTCACACTCTATTGGCCGTGACCAACTCGAATGCGGTCCAGCACTTTTTTATTGCTCTTTACCATTCTATTTTCACATTTGGAATTTAAAAAACTTTGGTTTCATACATTTTTCGTTGGTGTCAGATTATTTATAACATATTGGTGATGAACACTGGTCAGAAGGGCCCCCTGGAAATTTTTGCTTGGGGCCACAACAGACTCTAGTATCGCCTCTGGTCAATAGGTTCCCACTTGTCACACTTAATTGCTGCGATTCAAAGCTTTCGGCGAGCTTCAGGTTTCTTTGGTATGCCATGCTTGCCAATTTTTCAAAATTCTCATGGGGGAGAAAAGTGCGTGAACGACATTTTCAATTGGACAAGGGTATGATGCATGGTTGAAACGATAAAAACCAGTGGATCCCAATTAATTCCAAACCATTTGAAATTTATACAATTAAAGAGTTTTTGAATTGTTGATATTGTTCTATCAATTACTATAGGTTATGGGATTCATGTATCAGGCATGAGATAGCTCAGAGTAAAAAATCTGAAATAATACTCGTCTTGAATTTTAATATAATAACAATGAAAGGGAAGTTTGCTTAAATCAGATTTTTAGCTGAAAAATCTCATGCCTGAATATTGTATACATACAGAGACCCACAGAAAACAACACAAGTGATGATTTAGAAGAATGTTTATAATTTCTTAAAATAGTCACAGTGAATGAAAGTATTACTGGATTGCATCAAATGTGTTTTCCTTCTGTAAGCTCATGTAAAAATACAGAGAACTATAATATCATATATAAATTAAATTTTAATAAGATTTGACCAAAATAGTAACAACTCAATTAAATAAATGCTGCACTGTCTTAGTACTACTAAAATGCATCTCTCTCACTAAACACTTTCCAACAGAGTTTTTAAAAAGCACTAGATATACTATCAAAATCCTATCACAATGCATCAAAGGAGTTTTCAAACAAAATTTAAAAATGGCACTAGAAATACTACCATATTATCAAAATATACTCCACAAAGAAATTCACTCGAATGCAAAATTTTAGTACTACCAAAATACACTCACTAGTAATCTTTCACTTAAAACCTCAAAACTCTATCAAAATCAATCACTTTCCAGATAATTCACTTGTAAACTTTCACTTAAAACTTTCAAACATAAATTCAAAATAGCACTAAGACACTACCACACTATTCAAATACACTCAAACAGATTTGATAGTTATGGCCACCCGACCCAGTGTTAAAAATTTTCCAACTGAAATAAATTCGTGAGACCCGGATATAAACATACAGACTTCTAAACTTTGATCTGTGCGGTCAGTGAATTGCTTACCTTGCAAAATGCGTTGGTCTGGCTGGTCAAAAATTTGCTTATCTATGGAAATTCATTCTACCATGCAACCTGGTATTTGCATTCATATTTTTGCTGTTTGGTATTGGGTTTAGTGGCCATGATGAATGAATGCTTGTAAAAAATGTCAGACAGCCTGGGTGAATCCTACATTACGGAAGTGACTGTTGTTCTGTTCATTGATTGGTTAAAAATCAGTTGACATCAGCAGTGTTTCTCATACGATTCTGATTAGACATAATTGGGAGTATTTTTAACTTGGCGGTAGGGATTTCCCAAAACCGGGAGATTATCCAGTTTTTAACAAATACGATCAGCAGGTGGGAGACAGAGGCTAAAATTGGGAGCCTCCCACCGAAATTGGGAGGGTTGGCAAGCATGCATAGTATGCGGTAAAAGCTCTTAGGATCATTCTTATCAAATCTGTATGTACAGCCGATAACACAACACGACACTACCATAATTAATTAATGACCCGATAACTCCGATCGGCCATTTATAAATAGCTTCTTGCCAACCATTTCGTGATGTCACAGCGAACGCTCCCATACTGCATATGTTTGGAGTGCTGAATTTCGTTCATGTGGGAGGAAACAGGTTGATGGCGGCTGAGACAGTTGAGAGAACGCATGCTTAGCCAGTTGTAGATGATTATTTCGCCTTAAACTTTACAATTATTACATGTGAACTTACTAAATTGTAAGTTTTCTGTTTTTGAACTTTGGACTCTTACGAAGACTTTCCTTGAAACTAACTCTTAATATCATCGAACTCCGATTTCGTTCACCCATAACACATCTGCCATGGGAGACAAACGGTCAAGAGAGAAAGGCAAGTCCAACAGAACTCTTTCATTTACATCCTTAGTGTGTCATGATCCTACCTGGTGGCTTCTCTCTTCAGGTAACATCTCCACTCAGCATTACCGGCCACGCCCGCACTCACTTCCTCTTATTAACTTTCAGTGACTGTCATTGGCTGTTGCCGATCACCTGCTTCCCCCTGTGTGTATTTAAGCTGCAGTCCTCCCAAGCCTCAGTGTCAGATCGTCTGCAACTCTCAGCCTGATAACCTGCTCTGTGTTCCTACTACTCTGACTCCTGATATTGTTCTGTTCCAGTTTGACTCTGTCTGCTCTCCAGCCCCGGTAACCCGACCTGCCTTCTGTCCCGTTGACTCTGCCTCTTGCCTGCCCCTCTTGTACCTTCGCCTGATCTCCAGCTCGCTCAGCCCTGCTGCTAGCCTGCCTGGTTTGGCTCTCTAACTCTTGCCTACTGAGGGACTGCTTGTTGGGAGACTGCCTGAAACCCAAGCACTGTCAGCCTACTGCCACAGCTCTCTGACTATACCAGATCCTGTCAGATCTCAGCTGCTAAGCAGGGTCAGGCCCAGTCAGTACTTGGATGGGAGACCTCAGATGTCACCTCCAGCCATTCCTGCCTCTCAGTTCTCCTGCCACTGGACTTCACCCACACACATTCTCCCAACTCCCTTTTCCCCTGTTATTAATAAACTGTGGTTTGAGTGCAATTGATCTCCTCTCCTGTTTGTTCCGTGACATAGTGCAAGATTCAGGAAACAATATGGACATATCTACAATAAACGGGCATGCATATGCCCAAGCTGAAGTCATTTTACTCCCCGAATTGGCTCCTTCCACTCCCGCCATGAAAAAGGGAAAGATGGAGCCAACTCTCTCCGAACTGCAAGACAACATTTTGAGGTTGGTAGCGGAAAAAATGAAAGAAAACACAGACTCTTTAGCCTGTTTGATAAAGAAAAATACGGATTCGATTGAGTCTCTGAAAGATTCAACGGAATTTCTTGCAAAAGAGGTTCAGATCGTTAAAGCTGACATGACATCATTAAAGCAAGTTAGTGAGAAGCATCAGGGAAAGCTTACAGAAGTGGAAGACAAAGTTAATGAAATAAAACGCTATCATCGTAGATGGAACTTAAGATTATATGGACTTGAGGAAAAGGAGGGAGAAGTGGTGAAGCAACGTGTGATCGACATTTGTAAAGCCATCATACCAAGCAACAGCAGCGAGGAGCTACGATTTCACGTGGACGTATCCCACAGAATTGGCAAAAAGGAAAAGGGGAAAACATGCCCAGTCATCACTCATTTCACGTCGAGATCTACGCGGGAATTGGTGTGGAAATGCGCGAAGGATTCTGGCTACCTCAAGGATAACAAGCTCAAGTTTGGAGAAGACCTTACTTCTAAGGATAAGGAGGCGCACAACATGCTATGGCCTCAGATCGCCGAGGCTCGTAAACAAGGGAAAAAAGCCTTCTATGTTGGTGTGAAAGCCATTATCAACGGCATAGAGATCAGAGCCTGTGAATGAATTGCCTTATTAACATAGCCTCTGCCTCCTTAATGAAACATTTTTCTATCGAGAAACTTTCGTTTGGCAGTCTATAGATCGACTTATTCTTTTTGTTACTGGTATTGATATTTTCTGAGTCAGAATAATGCAAATGCAGGTGTTTTATGGTTCATAATAGTTTTTCAAAGGTGAAGTTCATCTATACTGGTTCTAAAAGCTCAAATTTTTTTGACAGGTTCCTGTTATAGTGCTCAACACGGCACTTTACTTATGTTCACTTAATGTTAGGGGTATTCGTGAGCAAATTAAGAGGAAGGCTATTTTTTTATTTTGCAAAAATCTTAAGGCTGACTTTTATTTTCTTCAGGAAACCCATGCTTTACTTTCAGACTTTCAGTTTTGGAAAAATCAATGGGGGGATGACATCTGGATGTCTTATGGAAATAGTAATTCAGCTGGGGTGGCAATTTTAAAGGACTCTTTTCAAGGGAGAGTATGCAAGAGTATATCTGACAACTCTGGAAGATGGTTAATTCTAGTCGTGGAGTTTTTGAATGACATTTTTATTTTAGGTAACATTTATGGTTATAACAGTAGTGTAAGAAACAAAACCCTGTTTGAACAGTTTGAGGAGCAAATTCATGCACTGACAAATACATTTGTGAATGCTAAACTTATCTTGGGAGGGGATTGGAACTCTATAAGTGATCCCCTTGTAGATTGTTTCCCCCCAAGACCAATGGGAGGGTCTTATGGTGAATTTAGAAATTTATGTTTGCACTTAAATTGCTGTGATATATGGAGAACTAAAAACCCTCTACAAATCCAGTTCACTTGGAATAACAAAGACCTGTCTAGAAGGTCTAGGATCGATTTCTGGCTTGTTTCTAATGAGCTATTAGACAAGGTGAAGGAAACAAAAATTGACCCCAGTTCTCTCTGATCACAAAGTTATCTCTCTTGCTTTACTGATGGAAATTTCTCCAAATAAACCCAAGTTAAACTTGTGTAAATTAAACAATACACTCTTAAAAGATCCTGTCTTCAAAGAAAAAGCCATAGGAATCATTACTGAAAATTGGAATAAAGCTCAAGAAGAAAAAATATTTGGTAAACACTGGGAATATACAAACTTCCAAATTCGTAATGTTGCAATTTCAAGGGGTAAGGAAATGGCTAGAGAAAAAAGAGCTCTACAAGATAAAACTCTTAAGGACATAATAGCCATTTATGAAAAAGACACACTGTCCCAAGTTGACATCAATAAACTATCTGGTCTACAACTGCAATTAGATGGTATATATGAGAACATGGCACAGGGTGCCTTTGTTCGCTCCAGATGTAAATGGTGGGAGCAAGGTGAAAAGAACACTAGATACTTTCATAATTTAGAAAAAAGGAATGCCAGCATTAACAACATACATAAACTAAAAATTAATCAATAATTTTCTGAAAACCCCAAGGAAATATCCAACTTTGTGGAAGACTTTTATAGAAAACTATACACTGAGCCAGATGTAATTTATGATACACTCCCTTTTTTGTCTTCTTTAAAGAATAATGTAAGGCAGATTGCCCGAACACAAAAAAGTCTATGTAATCAGAATATGTCCTTAGATGAAGTTTAAAAAAATATTAGTCAGTTAAAAAATAATAAATCCCCTGGTAATGATGGTCTTACAGGAGAATTTTTAAAAGTCTTTCAAGAATGCATTGCTGAATTTTTATTGCATGTGTTCAAAGAAGCTATAGATCTTGGTAAACTCCCTCCTTCCTTGTGTCAAGGGGTAATTACCTTGATACCTAAAGCTAATAAAGATCGTTTACTAATTGAAAATTGGAGATCTATTACAACCCCGATTCCAAAAAAGTTGGGACAAAGTACAAATTGTAAATAAAAACGGAATGCAATAATTTACTAATCTCAAAAACTGATATTGTATTCACAATAGAACATAGACAACATATCAAATGTCGAAAGTGAGACATTTTGAAATTTCATGCCAAATATTGGCTCATTTGAAATTTCATGACAGCAACACATCTCAAAAAAGTTGGGACGGGGGCAATAAGAGGCTGGAAAAGTTAAAGGTACAAAAAAAGGAACAGCTGGAGGACCAAATTGCAACTCATTAGGTCAATTGGCAATAGGTCATTAACATGACTGGGTATAAAAAGAGCATCTTGGAGTGGCAGCGGCTCTCACAAGTAAAGATGGGAAGAGGATCACCAATCCCCCTAATTCTGCGCCGACAAATAGTGGAGCAATATCAGAAAGGATTTCGACAGTGTAAAATTGCAAAGAGTTTGAACATATCATTATCTACAGTACATAATATCATCAAAAGATTCAGAGAATCTGGAAGAATCTCTGTGCATAAGGGTCAAGGCCGGAAAACCATACTGGGTGCCCATGATCTTCGGGCCCTCAGACGGCACTGCATCACATACAGGCATGGGCGCCGCCAGGGGGGGAAAGGTTAGAACAATTCTAGGGGCCCAGCACTGCCATGGGGCCCTTTAAGGGGCTGATAATATGCTTTTAATGATTTTAATAAGACTTTTGAAATAACAACAATGCAATATTCTATCTGGTAAAATGAGCTAATTGAACAAGGTTGTCTATTTCTTGAGTTCTTCAACATATTGTCATTTAACCCTCCCCCTTTTGCGAAATGGTATGGTCCAGTTCTGGTAGAAGTGCGATGCGTTAAATCTGTGTGCTGATCAGTGCAACGCTACTTTCTGCTGTGTTGCGGTGCAGCAGCCAGCCAGCCAGCAGTGGAGTGCGTACAGTCTATGATTGCTAAATATGAAGAGTGGCTGTCAAAAACGTAAAGAAAGGCAGCTGAAAGCTGAGAGGGACCGGAGAGGCAGGCAACTGGTCACTCAGTTTTTCCCAAAGAAAGGTAGCTATCGCTCACGTGTGTTCAAAATATTAGCGAATGGTAAATGAACAGTATGAACGTGGTTGGATTAGCCTATCAAGAGAACACTTTTACAGTTTGTACAGTGACATTTTTTCCATTTTAATAACTGAACTGACTTGTGTGCAGGGGCGGTCCTGGGGGTGGTCCGACTGGGCAGCCGCCTGGGGTGGCATCGCAGGGGGGGCGGCACAAGCACGGGTGTGAAAAAAAAACGGTCCCAAAAAAAAAAGGTCCCCCCAAAAAAAAACCCCGAAAAAAAAAACAAGACGGGCGGGGGGGTGAACATTTTGGATGGGGAAGCCCAATACCAAAGTTGCGCAGGTGACGTCATCATAACAAGAGGCGTCAATACCTGAAGTTGGTCAGTTCTTGTAGCTCAATTGTAATTAAGGGTTTGCAGGCTGATGCAGTCTCCCAACATGCAGGTGGACCTGGCTGTCAGTCTTTTGAAGAAGGCAGAGCAAAGTCTCCAGAGCTACAGGGCAAGTGGCTTCGTGGCAGCACAGATGGCAGCCAAAGACATTTGTGAAGCAATGAATGTGGAGGCTGTTTTGAAACAAAAGAGACTGAGGACCACAAAGCGGCACTTCTCATACGAATCTCATGATGAACCCTTCAGTGACGCATTGAAGAAGCTGGAGGTTGGCTTTTTCAATGTGGTTGTGGATGCAGCCCTGGCAGCCATTAAAGAAAGATTTTCCACATTGGAAAATGTGGGAAACAGATTTGGCGTTTTAACAGCTTTTGAAAATCTGTCAAATGAGGAGCTGGCAGGCAAGTGTGAGGCACTAGCCACCACCTTACATTTTGGAGAGCACTTTGATTTGAACAGCAAAGAGCTCGTGCAGGAGATCAGGAACTTTCCTGACTTGCCGTCAGCAACTGTGACCCCCCCTTGAGCTGATCACATTCATGCACGAGAAGGAGCTATCAGAGATCTACCCCAATTTCTGGACTGGACTCAGAATTGCTGCCACTCTGCCTGTCACTGTGGCTCAGGCAGAGAGGAGTTTCTCGAAGCTAAAACTGATCAAGACTTACCTAAGGTCAACAATGTCACAGGAACGGTTCAGTGGCCTTGCTGTGATCAGCATAAACCACGCCTTAGGGGAACAAATCTCATATGAAGACATTGTGGAAGAATTTGCATCCAGGAAGGCCAGAAAAGCCAACTTTTAGGTTGTGCTTTCACTTTTGCATCCTGAATATAATTGCCACTTAAATGTATATAGACTGTTTTCCTCTTACTTGTTTTGCACGTCTTGTTATTTACAACAAATTATAGTGGTTTGCCATTTTTGCCACTTTAAAGAGTGTTAACTTCTTCATTTGTTACTTCTTGTTATTTATGATACACAATAGTGTTTGTTATTTCTTCTTATGTGTACAGTAATATGTATAGGATTTACCTCTTCTCTGTCGTTAGTTCATTTATTTATGATACATGATTGCGTTTTACCATTTTTGCCACTTTAATGTATAGTATTTTTAGATCTTTTGTCACTTCATGTTATTCTGTAATTGTGATTGTTTAACTGTTTGGCTTCTTTTGTTATTTATATGGTGCGATTTTAATGGAGGTTTAAGTCTTCTTGTTAATAATAATGGTGAATGGTACTCTATGATAATTCATTGTGCACTCTGTTGGTAAAACTGACTGACTTGTGCAATATTTTGACCATCGGGTGGTGCTGTAGTGCAGTTGTGCTTTCTTAAATAGCTGTGGATAGCTGTAATGCGAAGTCATTGAGTCTTTTTGTTTATTGTTTATCTTTTATTGTTTATCTTTGTATTTTTTATTGCACTAGTCATTAAAACTGGAAATTTGTTCTTGAAAATAGCTGTTGTGAGTTTGTGTATGGGGTCGTGTGTGTTCTGGACGAAGTTAGTGTTTTCTTAGGTGGTGGGTGGGAGGTGGTTGTTGGGTTGGGCCGGGGGGGCGCCAGCAGGGGGTTTCGCCCGGGGAGTAAATCACTCTAGGATCGCCACTGCTTGTGTGATAAACAAGATGAAATATTACGTTATGCTGGTGCTAATAACTAGTGCTAATAACCAGTTTCATAACTAATGGGGTGCCCTAAATATGCACAGATTCAGCCTCAGGGGGACCTCCGCCCTACCAAATCACTGAACCCCCCTTTGCAGAAGGAGGTAAGCAGCAATACAACCCATAAATGCTTTAGGATTGAAGTTTTTAATGAGCGAGCGCCATATACAGTTTGCTAGATTAAAGTGTTGCTAATAACGGACACCAGTCAAGTGTTTGACATGGTTATGTGTGTGGAATGTTCACATGTTCTAAACCATTAGTTTAGAACGTGTTTAGGGGCAACCAATAGTCTAACTCTGCTTACGCTCAAATTTCTGTCTAGGCACACTTTGCTTTGAACATATTCCCTTTTTGCAGAACAGTACACACAGCTTTCTACCTAACACATAACAATCCATGGGATTTCCATAGGTATTTTGATGCTGGGTAGAAAACTTTTTCTATGATTTATTAGCAGTCACATCACACATTTCACTACCAATTGTCCTAGTGCAAGAAGGTATGTGGCAAAATCTTGAATTTTCATTTGTGATTGTAAATGCACCAGAATTAGTCACTGACCAGTTTTCATCGAGTCCCTGGTAGGTTAATACATAAAATGTAATAACAAAGTCACAAACTCAAGGTCCATGGGCTATCAAAAGTCAAATAATGGCAATAGTGCAATTGTGACGAGGGTGGGCAAAGTTGGGGGGCCCAAAATTCTAATCTTTCATGGGGCCCAAAATTTCTGGCGGCGCCCCTGCATACAGGCATGCTTCTGTATAGGAAATCACAAAATGGGCTCAGGAATATTTCCAGAGAACATTATCTGTGAACACAATTCACCGTGCCATCCGCTGTTGCCAGCTAAAACTCTATAGTTCAAAGAAGAAGCCGTACCTAAACAGGATCCAGAAGCACAGACGTCTTCTCTGGGCCAAGGCTCATTTAAAATGGACTGTGGCAAAGTGGAAAACTGTTCTGTGGTCAGACGAATCAAAATTTGAAGTTCTTTATGGAAATCAGGGACGCCATGTCATTCGGACTAAAGAGGAGAAGGACAACCCAAGTTGTTATCAGCGCTCAGTTCAGAAGCCTGCATCTCTGATGGTATGGGGTTGCATTAGCGCATGTGGCATGGGCAGCTTACACATCTGGAAAGACACCATCAATGCTGAAAGGTATATCCAGGTTCTAGAGCAACATATGCTCCCATCCAGACGACATCTCTTTCAGGGAAGACCTTGCGTTTTCCAACATGACAATGCCAAACCACATACTGCATCAATTACAGCATCATGGCTGCGTAGAAGAAGGGTCCAGGTACTGAACTGGCCAGCCTGCAGTCCAGATCTTTCACCCATAGAAAACATTTGGCGCATCATAAAACGGAAGATACGACAAAAAAGACCTAAGACAGTTGAGCAACTAGAATCCTACATTAGACAAGAATGGGTTAACATTCCTATCCCTAAACTTGAGCAACTTCTCTCCTCAGTCCCCAGACATTTACAGACTGTTGTAAAGAGAAAAGGGGATGTCTCACAGTGGTAAACATGGCCTTGTCCCAACTTTTTTGAGATGTGTTGTTGTCATGAAATTTAAAATCATCTAATTTTTCTCTTTAAATGATATATTTTCTCAGTTTAAACATTTGATATGTCATCTATGTTCTATTCTGAATAAAATATGGAATTTTGAAACTTCCACATCATTGCATTCCATTTTTATTTACAATTTGTACTTTGTCCCAACTTTTTTGGAATCGGGGTTGTACTTTAATAAACAATGATAAATTATTTGCACATTTTCTCACAACGTCTCAAGTTTCCACATACCCCCACCGCCCGACTCAGGCTGGGCAGCCGTCCGGCCTGCAGCCGACTCCCCCCCACTTGATGGGAGAGAAAGTCCGCCATGACCATCTGCGCCCCCGGCCTGTGGATCACCTAGAAGTTAAAGGGCTGGAGTGCCAGATACCAATGGGTGATCCATGCGTTGGCATCCTTCATGCGGTGGAGCCACTGGAGGGGCGCATGGTCCAAACAGAGGGTGAAAGGGCTTCCCAGCAGGTAGTAATGGAGGGCGAGGACCGCCCACTTGATCGCCAGGCACTCTTTCTCAATGGTGCTGTACAGGGGTTAAATTGGGATTGGTTATGTGGGGGGGCTCTGCCTCATACCCGCCCCTGCCCCCGCCGCCCTGCCCCAAAATACTTTTTGGAAAATAACCCTCTAATTTGATAACCATATCATATTGCACAGAGATATACACCTTATCTGTGTGTTGTAGGCCTATGTGTGTCTTGTAGTGCCCCCCTGCACATTATGGCAGTTTGAATGTAGATTGGTTGGCCAATGTAACAGATTGTACAGGTTGTTGTACATTGGTTTGAAGGAAATGATTAGTGGGGGGTCTGGGGGTCCTCCCCCAGAAGTTTTTTATTATCATACATGTTATTTGCTGAATTCTGGTGCATTTTAATAAGTTGTTAGCTGACTTTACAGAGGTAGGTTGAGCAATATCATGTTAAATCTTGTCACATGCCGACAGGTGAAAAATGTGAAGGAGAAATGTTCAGTGAGAAAATTTGAAGGCTTGCACAATCTTAAACCAAAACAGTTGATTTATTTTGGAGGATAAATGTTAAATATGCCAAAACACTGTCAGTCAAATTGTCAATCAAATATATTCATGCAGTGAATGCAACCAAATACAAACAACACTATAACATTGGAAGCATTTATTATTATTGTTATTATTATGTATTCAATTATTTATTTGGCATGTGATGCTTTTTGTATTGTCTAGAACATACATAAGATGAGCATATTATAGCAGCAAAATAGAAGCACAATCATTTGAATGCAGCAAAAGTTTTGCTGCATTCAAATGATTGTGCTTCTATTTTGCTGCTATAATATGCTCATCTTATGTATGTTCTAGACAATACAAAAAGCACCACATGCCAAATAAATAATTGAATACATAATAATAACAATAATAATTACACTAATAATACACTAATAATATTAACAATACAGTGAACATAATCATTATCATATTTTTTATTATTAAAAACAAAATATCAAATAATACTGAAGAGGGGAAAAAATAATACTGATCTAAATATGTTGTGTTTTTATTTTTAGACAGTATGTGTTTTGCTAAACACATACTGTCTAAAAATAAAAACACAACATAATTAGATCAGTATTATTTTTTCCCCTCTTCAGTATTATTTGATATTTTGTTTTTAATAATAAAAAATATGATAATGATTATGTTCGTATGCAGGTAAAAGGGGAGACGGTGTACGGAGAAAATTATAAACGTCACAACGCTGAAACACAAGCCCAAAAACCCGCAAACCATGACTTCTGATTTTTTTTTAAAGCGAGCTCACAAAAAAAGAAACCCCAAAGTCGCTTATAAAAAGCGGAATTGGCAACCCACGCAGTGTTCCAGAAACCAGAATCTCTGATCGCAAGTTCTGCTCTAAATAGCTTTGACAGGTCGTCTTGTTATCAGGAAAACTATGATCTATCTCATAAAAGTCATGGGTTTATTGATTAATAAAACGATATTTAATTATTCAGAACTGAAAATCGTGAAAAGGGTTTGTTGCTTTTGATGTGTGCGTGATCATAAGCCATCCGCTCCAAGCTTATGTGCCGGGGCTCAGCCCCGGACAGCCCCGGCCCAATTTAACCCCTGGTGCTGTAGCACCCCTCACGCACTGACAGCTTCCTACTGATATACAGTACTGGGCGATCCTCCCCCTCCACCTCCTGGGAAAAAACGGCTGTAACAAAAACCCTGTAACCCAGCCCTCTGTCCGACGCATCCGTCTGTAACAAAAAGGGGAGAGAAAAGTCAGGGGAGTGTAAAAGTGACCCCCCCACACAGTGCAGCCTTTACCTCAGAAAAAGCCCGCTGGCATTGCTCCCTCCACTGGACCGGATCTGGTGCCCCCTTTTTAGTCAGATCAGTCAGCGGGCTGGTGACATCCGAATAATTAGGTATAAACCTACGATAATAGCCAGCCAGGCCCAGGAACTGTCTCACCCCCTTTTTGGTCTTGGGCCTTGGGCAGGCCGCAATTGCTGCTGTCTTGTTAATTTGGGGATGCACCTGCCCGTTGCCCAAGTGGAAGCCCAGATACCGTACTTCCACCCGCCCAATCGCGCACTTCTTCGGGTTGGCTGTGAGACCCACTCGCCTCAGCGACCTAAGGATGGCCCTCAGATGTTGGAGGTGCCTCGGCCAGTCATTACTATAGATAATGATGTCATCGAGGTAGGCGGCCGCATAGGTGTCATGGGGTCAGAGGACCCTATCCATCAGTCGCTGAAACGTAGCGGGTGCCCCAAACAGCCCAAAAGGAAGTATGACAAATTGGTGTAAGCCGAACGGTGTGGAAAAGGCCGTTTTTTCTTGGGATAATGGAGTCAAGGGAATCTGCCAATAACCCTTTGTTAAATCCAGTGTCGAGTAAAAATGAGTCGTGCCTAGCCGATTGAGCAAGTCATCAATACGAGGCATTGGGTACGCATCGAATTTAGACACCGCGTTGACTTTTCTATAGTCTACACAGAACCGGACCAACCCGTCGGCCTTGGGTACCAAGACCACCAGGCTGCTCCAGTCACTGTGGGACTCCTCGACGATGCCCATTTCGAGCATGGCCTCGAGTTCTTCCCGAACCACTTTTTTCTTGTGCTTGGGTAACCTGTAAGGGCGGCTATGCACTACCACCCCCGGGGGCGTCTCAATGTGGTGCTCTGTGAGGTTGGTGCGGCCGGGCAGGGGCGAGAACACGTCTGAAAACTCGGTCTGCAACTGGGCAACCTCCGCGAGTTGGGTCAGGGAGAGGTGGTCTCCACAGGGGACCGGAGAGGTACATGATGCCAATGTTCCCTTTTGAACCTCCGGCCCCAGCTCCGCCTTCTCCGGAACCACCGACACCAACGCCACGGGGACCTCCTCATTCCAGAGTTTGAGCAGATTGAGGTGGTAAATCTGTAGTGCCCCACCCCTATCCGTTCGCCTCACCTCATAGTCAACGTCCCTGATTCGCCGTGTGACCTCAAAGGGTCCTTGCCACTTGGCGACCAATTTGGAGCTCGATGTGGGCAACAGTACGAGTACTTTATCTCCCGGTGCGAACTCCCTAAGGCGCGTACCCTTGTCGTACAGGCGGGTTTGTCGTTCTTGGGCCTGCCGCAAATCCTCCTGAGTTAGGTGCATGAGTGTGTGGAGTTTTGCGCGCAGGTCAATAACATATTGGATTTCATTTTTACTTGGTGAAGGTCCCTCCTCCCAATTTTCCCTCAGCACATCTAGAATGCCGCACAGCTTACACCCGTATAACAATTCAAACGGGGAGAACCCCGTGGAGACTTGGGGGACCTCTCACACTGCAAATAGCAAGGGTTCGAGCCATTTATCCCAATTACATGCATCCTCACGAATTTTTTAATTATATTCTTGAGGGTGCGATTGAACAGTTCAACTAAACCGTCCGTTTGTGGGTGATACACGCTGGTGCGGATCAGCTTAATACCCAACAACCCATACAGTTCATTCAGTGTACATGACATAAACGAGGTGCCTTGGTCAGTCAGAATCTCTGTCGGGATTCCAACTCGGGAGATAACGCGGAAGAGTGCTTCTGCAATATTGCATGCTGAGATATTGCAAAGAGGCACTGCTTCCGGGTATCGCGTTGCATAGTCCACCAGAACTAATATAAAGCACTACCCTCGTGTTGACCGATCTAATGGCCCGACGAGATCCATCCCAATTCTTTCAAACGGGGTCTCGATTAACGGTAGAGGGCGCAAAGGCGCTTTTGGAATGGCTGCTGGATTTACTAACTGGCATTCGCGGCACGCTGTACACCACTTATGGACATCGCCGCGAATCCCTGGCCAATAGAACCGGGCCATTATTCGGGCTAGTGTTTTATCCTGCCCTAAGTGTCCAGCCATGGAATTAAAGTGAGCCGCCTGGAATACCAATTCCCGGCGGCTCTTCGGAATCAAAAGCTGCGTGACTCGCTCTTTAGTTTGACTGTCCTGCGTCACTCGGTATAATCTATCCTTCATAATCATGAAGTAGGGGAAGGACGGGGTGGCGTTTGGCTGGAGCGTTTGACCATTGATTACTCTCACTTGGTCAAACGCATTCCGCAGAGTCTCGTCTCGCGACTGCTCTAATGGAAAATCCGTGAGGGATTCCCCAATAGAGAGAGGAGGGGCCGGCAGCTCCTCACTCTGACGCAGAGATGACGTAGACAGCTCTGTGACAGCTGCTCCCACCAATGCCACACCGGGACCGCCCCCTGCTGAATTACAGCAGGACCCACTCTTCACTAAATGAGTCATTAACTCCCCAAATCCCGGCCAATCAGTCCCCAAAATTATCGAGTGGGTAAGGTGAGGATTAACCGCCGCCTTCACTATAAATTTTTCCCTTCGAAAAAGAATGTGGACCGACACTAGAGGGTAGTTGTGAACATCTCCATGCACACACAACACCTTCACCAATTGTGCTCCCCCCAATGCCTCGTCTTGCACCAGGCTTTGGTGGATTGAGGTCTGATTACAACCAGAATCCACCAACGCCTGATATGTATCCCCTTGGACACTCACTGGTATGCGATACGCTCCGGCCCGATCGAGGGCAGCTCCTGGCGCGTCGGGGATCCGAACCACCGCGCCCACTTCCATCACCGAGCACTGCTGTTGGAGGTGGCCCGGCTCCCCGCAGCACCAGCAAACCGGTCCAGGCTTCCTCTCTGCACTAGTGCTCTGGGGCTCACTCACCTGAGGGGGGGATTGACAGACACAGAAGGGAGAAACGGGAGGGCACCGCGGGTGCGGCGGGCCGGCTGGGGTGGCACTGGCCCCTGCCTCTGCGGTGGGGGAATGGGGCGAGGAGGAGACACAGGAGGAGGGGGAGAGAGAGAGGAGAGGAGAGAAGAGGTTGTCTGTTGTTCTGCCATCGGGACAGCCGCCAAATGGTCCTCCGCCAGCTCGATTGCCTGATCCAGCGACGCCGGGCGGTGGCACTGGACCCACTCTGCAGTTCCTGCTGGTAAATGCTCGATGAACTGCTCCAGTACCACCTGGTCGATGAGTCCCTCTGCGTCGCGGTTGTTGGCCCTCAACCACTGCCAGTAGGCATCCCGGAGTTGCTGGCCAAACATGAACGGTCGGCCGACTTCCTCCAAGCGCAAAGCGCGGAAGCACTGACACTGTTGCTCAGGGGTGCGCCCCACACGCTGGAGGACGGCCCGGCGAAGGTCCGCGTAGGCCAGCCGGCGGTTGGCGGGGAGCTGTAGCATGGCCAGCTGCGCCTCTCCCGTTAGCAGGGGGAGGAGGCGTGCCTCGCGCTGTTCCACCGGCCACCCCGAGGTCTCTGCTACCTGCTCAAAGAGCATGAGGAAGGCCTCAGGGTTGTCCTGCGGGCCCATCTTCATTAGGGTGAGGGGGGAAGGGCCCGCGGCAGTGGAGTTGGTGGACCCCACCGATGCGAGGAGGTACCGGAACGCCCGATGATCTTCCTGTTGCGCCAGCACCAGGGCCTCGAACCGTTGTTCTTGCTCCTTTCGGAGGGCGAGCAGCACCTGGTGCTGGCTCTCTTGAGCTGTGGTGAGGGCGTGGATCAGGTTTGCGAAGGGGGAGGACTCCATGGGGCTGTTCTCTTCTGTGCTCGTCCCGGGTTTCGGCACCACTGTGACAGTTCGTAAGGGTGGGTGGAGCACAGAAGGACGGCAGGCCAGAACTGAGTTCACAAAACTCTTTTTTATTGTGACACTTTTCAGCGTACACTTCTCCCAGACACTCAGACACACGCACACACATTAGTCGTCTGGTTGGGGAGACAGCTCCCTCTGCTCTCGCTCTCTCCTTAAATAGGACGCGGTCACTGGGGAAGACACACAAACACAATTAACATCAGGTGCAGTGATTCTGCCACTTACCTTCCCTGACTCCGCCCTCCGGTCACAGACCGACGCTTGACCACGCCCCCGCTGCCACAAGCACCATTCTTGTTCATTTTAGTTATGCAAATTTTGGCTCTGCATTTATTTAATGACTCCTTTCAGGGTATCAGCATTTTAGGAAGAGAAATAAAATGCTGTCAGTTAGCTGATGACACAGCTATCTTTCTCAAAGATGAAATGCAGGTCATAAAGGTAATTGAATGTATCGAGGAATTTTCAAATATATCAGACTTGCATTTAAATCTCAAAAAAAATGTGTTCTCTTCCCTCTAAAAGATGACTTATCTCTAACTGAACTTGAAGGTATTCCAGTGTCAGACAAAGTGACCTACCTGGGTATTGACATTTGCAAAGATCAGTCAGAAAAGTGAAATGTAACTTTAACCCCCTTATCCCTAAAATCAAAAGAAGATTTAACCTATGGTTAATGTGTGACCTTTCTATCAAAGGCTGCATTTTACTTTCTAAAACAGAAGGTTTATCTCGTTTAGTTTACCCCGCTAGAGTTCTTGACATCCCAAAATCTATTATTAAAGAAATAGACACTACTTCAACCAATTTTATTTGGAGGAATAAACCTTATTATTTAAACAAGTTCTAGGTAGCCCATGTGATCAGGGAGGGTTAAATGCTCTAGACTTTCATTCGTCCAATACAATTTTTAAAGTGAACTGGATTAAAGATTATATAAAAAACAAAAACAAGTTATGGTACTCCCGTGGCCGTCGAGGGCCTTTCTGTGCGGAGTTTGCATGTTCTCCCCGTGTCCGCATGGGTTTCCTCCGGGTGCTCCGATTTCCCCCACAGTCCAAAGACATGCAGGTTAGGTTAACTGGCGACTCTAAATTGACCGTAGGTGTGAATCTGAGTGTGAATGGTTGTCTGTGTCTATGTGTCAGCCCTGTGATGACCTGGCAACTTGTCCAGGGTGTACCCCGCCTTTCATCCTTAGTCAGCTGGGATAGGCTCCAGCTTGCCTGCGACCCTGTAGAACAGGATAAAGCGGCTAGAGATAATGAGATGAGATGAGAAGTTATGGTACCTTTTACCAAATCTTATTTTCCAGAAAGTCGGTAGCATATAACTTTTGCTTCATTGCAATTTTCAGGTTGATAAACTCCCTATTAAGTTATCTAACTTTCATAAACAGGCTCTCCTTTGTTGGCTTCTGACTTACAAACATAATTTTTCACCACACAAACATTTAATTTGGAATAATAAACTTATCACTTTTAAAAACAAATCTATGTACTTTGAAAAGTGGGTCTCCATCTCATTATCTCTAGCCGCTTTATCCTGTTCTACAGGGTTGCAGGCAAGCTGGAGCCTATCCCAGCTGACTATGGGCAAAAGGCAGGGTACACCCTGGACAAGTCACCAGGTCATCACATAGAGACAAACAACCATTCACACTCAATTTAGAGTCACCAGTTAACATAACCTGCATGTCTTTGGACTGTGGGGGAAACCCACACGGACAACATGCAAACTCCCCACAGAAAGGCCCTCACCAGACACGGGGCTCAAACCCAGACCTTCTTGCTGTGAGGCAATAGCGCTAACCACTACACCACCGTGCCACCAGTGGGTCTCCAATAACATTTTATTTCTCAATTGATTAATAACGAAGGCCAATTTCTTACATATATTGAATTCTTAAACAAATTTGCCATCCCAGTACAACCTAGAGAATACAGTATTGTGTTTGCTGCACTTCCTGATGGTTTTCTTAGAATACTACCCAGATAGCAGAGGGACGTTGAAACGGCGCCGATTCTTGGTCAGAATGGTCGGTTTCCGTCGTAAGTCAGAAAATCAACGCTGAAACGGCGCCGTGAAACGTCGATTTCTCCGCCGTCGGAGAAGGTCGATTTATCACTGTTGAATCACCGTGGGTAAAGGTTGATCTGTCGACCGTCAGAGAAGGTCGAATATACGATGTTGAACCATCATCACTTTTGCCGGCCAGTTTTCAACATTGGTAGGATGAGCCGTTGGATGTCCCACGCTGTCCCATAATGCAGTGCGATTACCACTGCTGTTTACTGGATGACATCATTTTCGTTATATACCTGGGTGCACGTGAAACTCCCACCACTCGGTTGGATCGCGACTCTCTTGTGGATCGGCCTGCTGTTACGCTTGAACCATTGAAACAACATTGAGAAAAACACTGGACCACGCTACATTTTCATTCATCCCTGGACATCTGGTACGTACCATTATTCAGTCACTATTAATAAAGGGAATTTCGAATACAATTTCAAGCAGTTTAAGAAGTTATGATGAACTTCAGTCATATCACGCGTTGGAGAAATTTCCCTCAACTAGTATCCATTTGAAACAACAACAATGCAGATGCATTATTCAATCGAAAAACGAGTCGAAGTAGTTGTCTTGTTGGAGTGAAAACTTAGCGTTGGTGTGAAAACTTAGCGTTTAAATCGAGCATGTAGGCCTAGGTCGCATGTCGTTTTGAGCTGACCTGTTCTTTTGTGTAGCCATGGGTCGCGCCTCGCGGCCATGAACTTTAAAGATTATCCAGGCTACCAACGCTTCTGTAGTGACCACTTTGTTTGAGGTACCACGAACAAAATTGCTTATATTCCCTCAACTAATACAATAAACATGCAGATGCATTGTTTAGTTGAAAACTAGTCAAAGTAGTGGTCTTGATGGAGTGAAAACAAAGCATTTCAATCGAGTATATAGTCCGTGGTTATAACTGGTAGCTCTATACCCGACTTGAGGGGGCTACTGCTGACTTTCTTTATCAATGCTGCATCAAATTAATTTTGGTTATGTTTTTCTGTTTCCATGTACAGGTGTCTGCGCCGCAGGAGGAATAGGCCACAATTATAAATTATAAATAAATCATAAAATGTTTCTAAGAACTTGTTCAAGTGTGTTCTGTTCCTTATAAATGTTAAAAGTTATGCCTCATTAGATAGCTTGACAAACATTAGGAGAGGTGCATTGTTGCATGCATTTTTATATCCTGTTGTATATAAAACAGGACGTAGCCTACGCACATTGATATAAATTAAATTTCACTTTCATGGTTGAAGTATGCATGTGTGTGTTCATCCTAGGCAAGAGCCCCGATGCTTTATTGTTAGCTAGTTTAATTTAGCCTGTTTTGCTTAATTTGTAGCCTTCCTGTTGTACATAAAACAGGAAGTAAAGTTGGATGAATCATCACCGAAAATTAAACTATAAATCGACCGAAATCCGTAGTTGAATAAAGGGTGAAAGGGGGTCTATTCTCTGTCGGCCACCATCCACTTTTCAACGTCGTTTCAACGCAAACTCGTATGAGCAAAGCGGTGTTGAATCAACGCCGGTGATCCACGATGATTCGACGGCGTATGGTCGAAGAACATGCCGATGATTCCCCGTCGAATCAACGCCCTTTTGCTATCTGGGTAGGCCCTCAAGCTCTCTGCGAGCAGTCTACTCTACAGACTGAGATATCACTGAATGGTGTTAGCATAAAAAATGCAATAATAGATGGTTAAGATGAATAGTGCAGCTACCTGCTATTCCACGTTGCAAAAGCTATTGGGACGGCATCTTTGACGGAATTCATTGGGACAGGGTCTGGTGTTGTGTCAATGATTTTATATTAAATAACAAAGTAAAAGAAATATACTATAAAATAATACACATGTTCTATCCTACCAACTCTTTGTTAAAAAAAAAATTAGAGATACTTCAGACTCCTGTGTTTTCTGTGTGACTATGACTGAAACTATTTCCTATTTATTTTACGAATGCGTTTACACAAGGTACTTCTGGCCTGAAGTAGAGAACGTGTGGTGTGTTATGGTCCTGCAGTGTTACACTTAATCAAAAAGATGTTTGTTTGGTTTTTTTTAGAAAGAAGCCTTTTGTAAAAATCACATTTTCACCATAAATCTTCTTATCCTGTTAGGAAAATTCCACATCCACAAATGTAAGTGGGGGGACACTCTCAATCATTGCATTTAAAAATGAAATCAAATCCTATCTGAACACTTTAATGGGACTATACAGCCAGAAAGCAGACAGGACTCTCTGCGTGCTTGCAGATTTGCATTCCTCTTTGTGATTTATTTTTTGTATTTTTGTACCCCATGTATGTTGATGTATGTATTCCGATTTTTGACTTGATCTAATTAAAAAAATGTTTGGAGTGCTCTAAGGTGGAACATTGTTTCTGGGCATTGTTTCTGCCCGACGGGACTACGAAAACACAAGGGTTGTCCAATGGAATTTATCAAGATAGACAAATGCTTCGAAACTAACATAGCATAAAGCAGATTTTTCAAAAATCACATGTTGCGGTAGTAACCGAAATTGACCAAAATTAGCCAGGCTTGTTAAAATAAATCTGGTTTACTGAGTTATCTCGCTTCGTAGAATAACCCTGCCTTCTTCCTGGCGGAGGAATCCATCTACTATGACGTCACTTGTTGTTTGGAAGAAAGAAACACGGTACCTAGACCTGAGTCTGTCGTTTTATCACTCCTACACATTTTATGATTAAATAAAGCCGAATCATGTCTACACCGGCAAGGAGGCGATTAATGAGGGACTTCAAAAGGTATCTTAAGTATATTTAAGACTGCTGTTTTGTTTTTTGGGTTGTTGTTTTTTTTTCAGTACTGCTTGCTAGCTATTTAAAACTGCTAGATAGCTTGTTAAATAAGTCTAGCTAGCTCGTAATGGATTACTGTATGACGCCAAACAGTACATGATTTGATTATCGTGCTTATGGGGTTTTTTTTCTTTTTTTAACGTAACTAAAGGTGTGCCATGTTAGCGGAAGGTTTAGCAAGCTAGTTAGCTACCCAGCCAGCCAGCCAGCCACATAGGTAGCTATGTAATGTAATTGAAATAAACTGAATAATAATCCAAACAAACCAGCACTGCTCTGCTTAAATCGAAACTCATTTTGTATAATATACGCAAATATTAGTCTGTGTTATCCTGTGACCTAAAACGGTCACCTGGATACCTTCTTGGGCTCGTGCGCATCTAAGCCGAGACCTTACGACTGTATGACGTATATGTTTGATTTAAAAAAAAAAACACCGTTATCTTTCAGCCATCGGCCCCTTTTTCTCTCCTCCTACTCATGTCAGAATTCATGTGCACCTAGGGTTAGTGGCTACTACTTTGAAGTGGGTTCCTTCATTATGCTTTCTTCTGTTGCCCTCACTAGTGGTTGGAACAACATGGTAGGTGCCTCCCTAAGTGCATTTGTTGTCTCAAATGAACTGAGAGATGTGGCACCCTTGACACTTGTGAATCATATCACACATTTTTTTAACCGATAGATTGCTTTCAGTGGGGTGGTGCAGTGGTTGGCACTGTCACCTCACAGCAAGAAGGTTATGGGTTGGAGCCCAGTGGCCTGCAGGGACCTGTGTGGAGTTTGTGTTACCCCTGTGTCCATGTGGGGTACCTCTGGGTGCTCTGGTTTCCCCCACAGTCCAAAGACATGCAGTTAGAATTGTCCATAGGTGTGAATGGTTGGTTGTTTCCCAAGCCCGGAAATGGGAAGGTTGCGCCAGGAAGGGCATCCAGCGTAAAATTCGGCTCCACTTAATATGATCTGTGGATCAATAGGGTCCATATGACAGCGACCCCACACACACAAGTAGGACAAGCTAGAAGAAGTGAGAGAGATTACTTTCAGTGAGGGAGAACTTGCAGAATGTTCCTTGCAAGAAATCTGAACCATTTTTTTTCTGTGGTTTTGCATATATATGTTTGGACTATTGTCCTGCTCTAAAATTCAACCATGACCCATATGCATATTATGGGCAGAGCTAGTCAGATGTTAATTTAAAATCTCCAAATACCTCATGGAGTTTGTGATGCTATGTATCTTAACAAGGTTTCCAGGCCCAATGAAGGAAGAAAACAGACCCATATCGTCACAGATCCTCCATCGTACTTAATAGTGGGTTAATAGGTTCTTTACTGAATGATTGTCCTGGTTTTGTTAAAAAGAATGTCGCTAAATTATTGTTGTTTGTTTTTGGAATATCGCTAGAATAAAAAATGGTGACTGCGCCTCATTTGGTGCAGAGGATTCTGGGAAGGGTGAGCCAGCCCCTTTAAGAGCACAGTGCATAAACAAATATCCTCAAGCATGAATGGGCACCAGAACGGGTTGAAATTTTTCTAAGACAATGCAAGAGAACATTTTTTCCTACAGAAAATGTTTGCTTCATGTTATTGTTGTTAAAGGTGGTTCTACGTGTTACTGAACAATAGGGTATACTTATTTTTTTCCTCACTTGGTTTCTGAATGTTGATTTCCTTTTTGGAAAAAAATGAATACATATTGAAATCTGGGGGGGGGGGGGTTGTTGTCACTGGAGGTTGTTTGTTTATAGACATTGGTGAGAACCACAGATCCTATTATTTCGGGCCTGATAAATAAAAACATTGACTTGAAGGAGGGTGTACTTTCTTTTTACATGACTGCACTTCAGGGGCCAGTATCTTTGTGGTATTATAACAAAGCAGGATTTTATAACAACTATTCATAAGTTCATGTTTGTCTTATGTTCATTAGGCTTCAAGAAGACCCACCAACTGGTGTGAGTGGTGCTCCTTCAGAAAACAATATCATGCTGTGGAATGCTGTTATTTTTGGGTGCGTAGTAAAAAGTCACATTTATTAACTGACCCATATGGTCTGTCTAATGAACAAGGTAGTACGTATGAACTGATCTGGTTTCAAAAATAAAACATGGAAATTAATAGTGGGTAATGCATTGCCATTAAATAAAATGCATATAAATATCAAGTATTGAAGTAACTTTTTTTTTGTTTTTCAGACCTGTAGGAACGCCATTTGAGGATGGTAAGTTATTATTTTATCACATTAAATAAATGTTAACCCCCCAGTAGTCATGTTGGAAAGATTGAGTTTGCACAAAATCAATAATTCAGTATTCAGTGTGATCTTTTAAAATAATGCTGTTACTGAGGTATCCTATAGTTGTACAAAATGAGGGCCCAGTGGAAAAAGAAGGGACTGATGAAACTGTACTTACCTGTGTAGGCAGTGCAGTTTTAATGTGGTGGTGGACCGATCATTCTATTGATTTAATATCATAGTTATTAATAAAATAGTTTCAGTGCCTTGTGTAATTTGCTGGCATACCAAAAAAAAACCTGTAATTACCTGTGGCAAGCTCCAGGGGTTATTATTCTACATAATGGCTATTCTTTATCTGTTTTAACAAATGTTAATGTGTTAGGCCAGGGCTTTTCAAAGTGTGGGGTGCGCCTCCCCTAGGGGGCGCCAGAGTTCTTCAGGGGGGGTGCAACGTGAGGAAAAATAAACCAGAATAAGTTACTATTGCGGACATTTAGCGAACTTCAGCTAGCCTTTGCCAGAGACAAAATGGATCGATTTTTAGTACCTAAAGCTACAGTGAGTGAGGAGAGAGTGTCTGGGCCAAGCAAAAAAAGGACGTATGACCACGATTATTTAAAGTTTGGATTTTCATGGACTTGATCTGAAGATGTTCCACTGCCACAGTGTGTTGTTTGCCAAGAGGTGCTAGCTAACGATGCTATGAGATGTTTAAAATGTGTAAAACAAGATTTTTTTTTTAAAAAAAGCACAGATGTTTAAAATGTGTAAAAAAAAAAAAAAAAAGTTTTAAAAAAGCACAGATGTTTAATATGTGTAAAAAAGAGGTTTAAAAAAGCACAGATGTTTAAAATGTGTAAAAAGAGGTTTAAAAAAGCACAGATGTTTAAAATGTGTAAAAAGAGGTTTAAAAAAGCACAGATGTTTAAAATATGTAGTAAAAAGAGGTTTAAAAAAGCACAGATGTTTAAAATGTGTAAAAAGAGGTTTAAAAAAGCACAGATGTTTAAAATGTGTAAAAAGAGGTTTAAAAAAGCACAGATGTTTAAAATGTGTAAAAAGAGGTTTAAAAAAGCACAGATGTTTAAAATGTGTAAAAAGAGGTTTTAAAAAAGCACAGATGTTTAAAATATGTAGTAAAAAGAGGTTTTAAAAAAGCACAGATGTTTAAAATGTGTAAAAAAAAAAGGTTTTAAAAAAGCACAGATGTTTAAAATGTGTAAAAAAAAGGTTTTAAAAAAGCACAGATGTTTAAAATGTGTAAAAAAAGAGGTTTAAAAAGCACAGATGTTTAAAATGTGTAAAAAAGAGGTTTAAAAAGCACAGATGTTTAAAATGTGTAAAAAGGTTTTAAAAAAGCACAGATGTTTAAAATGTGTAGTAAAAAGAGGTTTTAAAAAAGCACAGATGTTTAAAATGTGTAAAAAAAAAGAGGTTTTAAAAAAGCACAGATGTTTAAAATGTGTAAAAAAGGTTTAAAAAGCACAGATGTTTAAAATGTGTAAAAAAAAAAAGGTTTTAAAAAAGCACAGATGTTTAAAATGTGTAAAAAAAGGTTTTAAAAAAGCACAGATGTTTAAAATGTGTAAAAAAAGGTTTTAAAAAAGCACAGATGTTTAAAATGTGTAAAAAAGAGGTTTAAAAAAGCACAGATGTTTAAAATGTGTAAAAAAAAAAAGTTTTAAAAAAGCACAGATGTTTAAAATGTGTAAAAAAAAAAAGGTTTTAAAAAAGCACAGATGTTTAAAATGTGTAAAAAAGAGGTTTAAAAAGCACAGATGTTTAAAATGTGTAAAAAGAGGTTTTAAAAAAGCACAGATGTTTAAAATGTGTAGTAAAAAGAGGTTTTAAAAAAGCACAGATGTTTAAAATGTGTAAAAAAGAGGTTTAAAAAGCACAGATGTTTAAAATGTGTAAAAAAAAAAAGGTTTTAAAAAAGCACAGATGTTTAAAATGTGTAAAAAAAGGTTTTAAAAAAGCACAGATGTTTAAAATGTGTAAAAAAAAAAGGTTTTAAAAAAGCACAGATGTTTAAAATGTGTAAAAAAGAGGTTTAAAAAGCACAGATGTTTAAAATGTGTAAAAAAAGGTTTTAAAAAAGCACAGATGTTTAAAATGTGTAAAAAAAAAAGGTTTTAAAAAAGCACAGATGTTTAAAATGTGTAGTAAAAAGAGGTTTTAAAAAAGCACAGATGTTTAAAATGTGTAGTAAAAAGAGGTTTTAAAAAAGCACAGATGTTTAAAATGTGTAAAAAAAAAAAAGGTTTTAAAAAAGCACAGATGTTTAAAATGTGTAAAAAAGAGGTTTAAAAAGCACAGATGTTTAAAATGTGTAAAAAAAGGTTTTAAAAAAGCACAGATGTTTAAAATGTGTAAAAAAAAAAAAGGTTTTAAAAAAGCACAGATGTTTAAAATGTGTAAAAAAAGGTTTTAAAAAAGCACAGATGTTTAAAATGTGTAAAAAAAAAAAGGTTTTAAAAAAGCACAGATGTTTAAAATGTGTAAAAAAAAAAGGTTTTAAAAAAGCACAGATGTTTAAAATGTGTAAAAAAAAAAGGTTTTAAAAAAGCACAGATGTTTAAAATGTGTAAAAAAAAAAAAAAAAAGATGTTTTAAAAAGCACAGACATTTAAAATGTGTAAAAGAAAAAAAGTGTACAACAACCATAATAATAATAAGTTAAATTTATATAGCGCCTTTCAAAAAACCCAAGGACGCTTTACAATTATAGACAAGGAAAGAAAAAATAAATAAAAAATATAATTAAAAAAATAATAAAAAGTAAAAAGTCCACCAAGTGGGGGTCAAGATGTAATTCCTGTGGTGTAGCAGCCACAGTCCCACCAAAAGGCGCACGAAAACAAGTCCCACATCTCCAGCACTGCTGCCGTGACACCGTCAGCAACATTGCTCGAACACCACGCCATGGATCCATTTTTTTTTAAATACGAATGGAACATTAAGTATAGCAACAACAAAAATTGTAAGTGGGGGCGCTGTTGTTTATTTGCTCTCTGAGGGGGGGGCTGACTCTCCCACACTTTGAAAACCCCTGTGTTAGGCTATGTAACGTATTTGTTCTCTGTAATGTGAAATTGTGTATACTCTTGCAGGAACATTTAAGCTTGTAATAGAATTTTCAGAAGAATATCCAAATAAGCCTCCTACAGTTCGATTTATCTCCAAAATGTTCCACCCAAATGGTGAGCAACTGTTTCCTGAGTTTTATTGTCTGTAACCATATCTCTCTGAAAAATATATCAGTAGCGTATGTTCTTAATATTCTTAGTAAATGCAGTCAGTCAATTTTTTGTTTTAAAAAAAATAATGTTCCAAACTAGGGGGTGGTTGATGTGACAAAAATATCATATATTGCAATTCTTGAAGATATTTCAAAGGTACACACTATACACTTACAGAGCACTTTATTAGGAACACCTGTACACCTAATCATTAATGAAATTATCAGGCAATCATGTGGCAGTAGTGCAATGCATAAAATCATGCAGATACAGGCCAACAGTTTCAAGTAATGTTCATGTCTACCATCAGAATGGGGAGGGAAAATGTGATCTCAGTGATTTTTGACCGTGGCCTAATTGTTGGTGCCAGACGGGCTGGCTTGAATATTTCTTGTAACTGCTGATTTCCTGGGATTTTCATGCACAACAGTCTCTAGAGCTTACTCCAAATGGTACACTGAAGAAAAAACATCCAGTGAGCTGCAGTTCTGTGGATGGAAGCACCTTGTTTTTGAGAGAAGTCAACAGATAATGGCCTAACTGGTTCGGGCTGACAGGAAGGCCACGTTCATGCCGACAAACACTGTCCAGTTGTGGTGAGCAGAAAACCATCTCAGAATGCACAACATGTCCAACCTTGAGGAGGATGGGCTACAACAGCAGAACACATCAGGTTTCACCTCCGGCAGTCTGGAAAAAAACAGCCTGGTCTGTTAAATATTGATTTTTACTGAGGCACACAGATGGGAGGGCCAGAATTTGGTGCCAATAGCATGAGTCCATGAACCCAGCCTGCCTTGTGTCAACAGTCCAGGTTGGTGGAGGTGGCATAATGATGTGGGGAAAGTTTTCTTAGCACACTTTAGGTCTGTTAATACCAATCAGTCATCACTTGAATGCCACAGCCTAGTTGAGTATTGTTGCTGATCATGTGCCACAATGGCCGCAGTTTACCATCTTCTAATAACTACCTCCAGCATGAAAATGCACCCTATCACAAAGCAAAAGTCATCTCACGCTGGTTTCATGAACATGGCAATGAGTTTAATGTTCTTCAGTGGCCTTCCCAGTCATTAGATGTGAATCCAGTAGAACACCTTTTGGGATGTGGTAGAACAGGAGATTCACAGCATGAAAGTGCACCTGAAAAATCTGCAGGAATTGCATGATGCGATCCTGTCAACATGGACCAGAGTCTCAAAGGAATGTTTCCAACATCTTGTGGAATCCATGCCTTAAAGAATTCAGGCTGTTTTGAGAGCAAAGGGATGCCCTACCCAGTATTAGTATAGTGTTCCTAATAATGTGTTCGGTGAGTGGATATCATATTGCCCAGCCTACTCGAATATCCATTATTTGTTATATATCCACATTCACTGGATATGAGCAATCGCACGCTCTAATTGGCTACTCTACTACTAGGATATCAGCTCATATACTGTGAGTAGAGGAAAAACTAAATGGCAGAGCATGTTGCTGAACCAACTGAAATAAAAACTCTACTTGAAAACAAAATACCAAAAAAGCAACAAAACATGGAAAGCAAGTATTTGATTGTAATAACGTATCTTTTTTTTTTTTCAAGAATTATTATTATAGCTGGCAGCACAGTGGTATAGTGGTTAGCACTGTCGCCTCACAGCAAGAAGGTTCTGGGTTCGAGCCCAGCGGTCAATGAGGGCCTTTCTGTGTGGAGTTTGCATGTTCTCCCCGTGTGTGCATGGGTTTGCTCCGGTTTGCTCCACAGTCCAAAGACATGTAGGTTAGGCTAATTGGTGGCTCTAAATTGACCGTAGGTGTGAATAAGCGCGAATGGTTGTTTGCCTCTGTGTTAGCCCTGCAATGACCTGGCAACTTGTCCAGGGTGTACCCCGTCTCTTGCCCATAGTCAGCTGGGATAGGTTCCAGCTTGCCTGTGACCCTGCAAAAGGATAAGCGGTTACAGATAATGGATGTATATTATTATAGCATTTTTCACAAATTGCTACTGTCATTTTGCTGGTTTGTTTACATTCTGAGCGGAAATGATTTTGTCGTACATTTTAAGTTTTTATTTATTGAATTTGCAAAAAAGAAAAATGCTCCCTTTCTCAAAATCCAGTGAATGTGGATAGAATAGAAGTTATTCCACTCAATCTCATTGTACATGGCATATAGCCGACTTGGCGCAATGCATCTGGTCAGTTATCAGCTCATGTATGACTTGATTTCATGGAATAACTGTTAAATATATTGCACTTATTAGCTAATATACTATATCTTTGCTGTTTGTTTCTTTCTTTCCAAAATTGTAACTATACTGCATGCTTGTATTATATTGTTTTGAAGTATAGACTTGCCAAATGCAGGTTTTAGTACTTTTTTTAGCAGTATTGAGTAGACTGCAACTGGGGGGGTTACGCATACTCTAAGTGAACCAGCCATACTAGTCTAGTGAGCTTATATTGTTTATCGTTACAATATGTTTTTTGTACCAGTGTTAGCAAAGAAAATAAGTTGTTTTAATCTCACAGTTTATGCAGATGGCAGTATATGTTTAGATATTCTTCAGAATCGCTGGAGTCCTACATATGATGTATCCTCTATTCTGACATCTATCCAGGTGAGTTATCATTCTTGAGAATATTTTTTGGTATTGTGGTTAAGTTCAAGTTAATGCTTCTATTTTTAAAACACAATTGACACTTTTGATATGCACGTTTAGCTCACACTTGGAAGAGAAACCTTATGTTTCTTGAAGCAAGGTAACCATGCTGCCTTGTTATTGATATGGACTAATAACAGTCCAATTAAGTGTGGTTTGTCACAGAAACTTTGATGTTCATATGCCATAACATTAGTGATCTAATAAACACTGCCCTATTGTAATGATGCATAATACTTTGTCCATATTACTTTATGGGTATAAGCATAATGCAACGTAACAAAGTTCTTTTCAGACATGTAGTACAACCCCGATTCCAATAAAGTTGGGACAAAGTACAAATTGGAAATAAAAATGGAATGCAATGATGTGGAAGTTTCAAAATTCCGTATTTTATTCAGAATAGAACATAGATGACATATCAAATGTTTAAACTGAGAAAATGTATCATTTAAAGAGAAAAATTGGGTGATTTTAAATTTCATGACAACACATCTCAAAAAAGTTGGGACAAGGCCATGTTTACCACTGTGAGACATCCCCTTTTCTCTTTACAACAGTCTGTAAACATCTGGGGACTGAGGAGACAAGTTGCTCAAGTTTAGGGATAGGAATGTTAACCCATTCTTGTCTAATGTAGGATTCTAGTTGCTCAACTGTCTTAGGTCTTTTTTGTCGTATCTTCCGTTTTATGATGCGCCAAATGTTTTCTATGGGTGAAAGATCTGGACTGCAGGCTGGCCAGTTCAGTACCCGGACCCTTCTTCTACGCAGCCATGATGCTGTAATTGATGCAGTATGTGGTTTGGCATTGTCATGTTGGAAAACGCAAGGTCTTCCCTGAAAGAGATGTCGTCTGGATGGGAGCATATGTTGCTCTAGAACCTGGATATACCTTTCAGCATTGATGGTGTCTTTCCAGATGTGTAAGCAACCCATGCCACACGCACTAATGCAACCCCATACCATCAGAGATGCAGGCTTCTGAACTGAGCGCTGATGACAACTTGGGTCGTCCTTCTCCTCTTTAGTCCGAATGGCACGGCATCCCTGATTTCCATAAAGAACTTAAAATTTTGATTCGTCTGACCACAGAACAGTTTTCCACTTTGCCACAGTCCATTTTAAATGAGCCTTGGCCCAGAGAAGACGTTTGCGCTTCTGGATCATGTTTAGATACGGCTTCTTCTTTGAACTATAGAGTTTTAGTTGGCAACGGCGGATGGCACGGTGAATTGTGTTCACAGATAATGTTCTCTGGAAATATTCCTGAGCCCATTTTGTGATTTCCAATACAGAAGCATGCCTGTATGTGATGCAGTGCCGTCTAAGGGCCCGAAGATCACGGGCACCCAGTATGGTTTTCCGGCCTTGACCCTTACGCACAGAGATTCTTCCAGACTCTCTGAATCTTTTGATGATATTATGCACTGTAGATGATGATGTGTTCAAACTCTTTGCAATTTTACACTGTCGAACTGCTTTCTGATATTGCTCCACTATTTGTCGGCGCAGAATTAGGGGGATTGGTGATCCTCTTCCCATCTTTACTTCTGAGAGCCGCTGCCACTCCAAGATGCTCTTTTTATACCCAGTCATGTTAATGACCTATTGCCAATTGACCTAATGAGTTGCAATTTGGTCCTCCAGCTGTTCCTTTTTTGTACCTTTAACTTTTCCAGCCTCTTATTGCCCCTGTCCCAACTTTTTTGAGATGTGTTGCTGTCATGAAATTTCAAATGAGCCAATATTTGGCATGAAATTTCAAAATGTCTCACTTTCGACATTTGATATGTTGTCTGTTCTATTGTGAATACAATATCAGTTTTTGAGATTAGTAAATTATTACATTCCGTTTTTATTTACAATTTGTACTTTGTCCCAACTTTTTTGAAATTGGGGTTGTATAAGGCTTATCTTCACCAGATGATAGTCTTCATAATCAGGAACATGCATAGATGTGAAAACACTGTAAAGTGTTCCATAACTGTGTAACTATTATAACTAATGCAGCATACAAATCACCTCACAGTTAAATAGAACATGTTCAGTAATAAAATCATGATTGTGTAATGAAAGGAGAGAACACCACTGCTCATAGTTGACGTTAGACATTTTTCCTCAGAGCTGTAAGCTTGATATGCTGTTTTGGAGATATCAGTCTATGGCTACATAAAGTTCCCCAAAGATTCAAGTATGCATTTTCCTTAGTCTTTATTAATGCACTTAACTATTTAACTAGGTCATCATACTTTAAGCACAGCAGCCAGCAGGTTCTGAAAATGTCAGTGACTAGTTTTAAACTATTAAACTAGTTAGTCTTTAATTTATTTGCTTTATCCATTACTGCTATGCAGTGACAGCTGTTGGCCTTTTGAAATAGGGGAAGCTCGGTTTTAGGTCTATGTAATAAACTTCAGTTATTTGTCAATTTGTTATTTATATGTGAACTCTGCCATGTCCTACTCTAATTCTGCCAAGTAAACTCAAGCATGCACGTGAACTTAAGTGTTCCTTGCTTTTGTCACGCCTTTTGTATGCCCTGTCAAAGTTGGTCAAATCTCCAAAACCCAGTTTTGACCAAATAATACATCCCTGGGATGGTTTCATTAAGAAACAAGGCCAACAGTACATTCTCTTCATCAAAGCACTCCCAGTTAACCAGTTTACTTTGTCATACCAAGACAGCTGAAATGAGCAATTGTGTCTCCCTGACTTTTGAATTAAATCAATCTTGGGCATTGATCTGCCTTGTTGTTTAATTTTGAGCCTCTCCTCTTAAGGAAGAACATCAAATGTCTTCTCCAAAATCAGGTGGACAACATTAGCAATGTTTGCTATTTTGCACAGCTAACAGCTAGTTAACAGCTGGCTAGATTTCCCCTCTATTGCCTGGCTTAAAATAAACAACCTTTTATTAAACTGAAACGAAAGCAAGTAACAAACTCACGAACTCTATATTTACAGTATATGCAAATGGAAATAGGAACTGTATATTGGTAGGAAAAGAACTCTCAGAACTTCACTTGAATCCCTCCAATGTGACGTATAATTATCCCCCGCTGGCCGAAAGGCCCGAAGGGGGATTGTCGTGGCGATGTTTGCCGGTCCGTCCAGGGAACGGTACTCACCTTCTGAAATCAACTCCTCCTTCAAATTTTGGAGGAATTTCACGAAACTTGACAGGATTCTTTGTTATATGTCGGTAATATGCATATTGCAATTTCGTTCAATTCGGGCGCATTTTACCAGAGTTATGGTGTAGTTGCCAGCAGGGGATATTGTGCTCTCAGAGCACTCGTTTTAAAACGCTGTCAGTCACATGACATTCAGAAGAGATTTGAGAGTTCCTCCAATCATCATACAGAAGCCCAGCGTTCAGTCCCGCCTTATTGTCAGTGACTCTCCATAGACCCCCAGTGAAGCCGGGCGTCCAGAGATTACGTTTTAAAAGTATGTTGTCCAATAAACATCTAGCTTTGCTGCACTGAGATCAAAGCATATCTCGTAGTGGCATTAAACTACAGAGATGCTGAGAATCAATAGGATTTCAGTGGGTCATGCTTCCACAGGCATGGGGGATCCACGTTATCAGATTATGACGACCAGCAAGAAATAACTACTGAACGAACTAGTCGTAAAGCTGAGCACTTTCTAGCACAAAATATCGATTTGGAATTAGTTAAGTAATGTAAATACATATTTAACAGAAACTTGTTTGTGACCATTTTACAGTAACCTGGACTTCCCTAGTAACCTTAGAACAGTTGCCTCTGCTGCTGTATCATCAGAGTAAATCACATTATGTAGTACTTTGTTTATTGTTGATTTTAAAACAGTGCAGTAAGGATTATTATTTATTTTTTTTACAATTTGACACACCCTGACACAATTGAGTACCTCAAATTAAAGGTTTCAGAAACCTTTAGGACAGGGGTATAAAGACCAACATAGCAGTGTCCCAAGGTAATACCCCTATATATTATTTCATGTACTTTTTTTTTTCTTAAATCCAGGACAATGAATATTTGAACTTTTGAGTGTTACAAGGTTTAAAAAAATGTATGTAGTCCATGTTAGAGCTGCCACTGATACAGGGGTGATAGCGTTCCGGCGCCGCGCCGGATTTCCGGCGTACCGTGGCTGGGGGGAAAAAAAAAATCTAGTTCGCCCATTGTCCTGTGTCATTCTGAGATGCGCAGATAGACAGTAAAGGGAATTCGCATGATATGGAACTAGTGGGAAAAAAGTGCCGTCACGGCACGAATTAGGGTCTAATTCGTGCCGTGACGGCACTTTTTTCCCACTAGTTCCATATCATGCGAATTCCCTTTACTGTCTATCTGCACATCTCAGAATGACACAGGACAATGGGCGAACTAGATTTTTTTTTTTTTTTCCCCAGCCACGGTACGCCGGAAATCCGGCGCGGCGCTGGAACGCTATCACCCCTGCTGATATCATTATTAAAACATCCCAGTAATGATGGGATATCGTTAATACCTAGTATACAGTCAATTGACACAAATATTAAAACTCACAACAAAATAAAAATATGCTGATTCCAATTCATGAAGTGAAATAACTGCATAATTATCATACTGTATCACATCTGATGAGGTTTTTATAGATTTGTCTCAAAACATCCAACCACAGATGGCAAATAAAGCATGCAGCTTAAGGTTGTTATATACCATGCCATAATGATTGCTGTATTTCATTTTTTGATAGCTGAACTCTGTTTCACATATTGCTCCATTTTGTCTTACGGTGGGTGAGAAATTACAGAAATTACATGGCAAAACTCACCTATGTCTAATTTTTTCCATTTATTTATTTATTTTATTTTTTTCCATTTAATGCAGTCCTTGCTGGATGAGCCGAACCCTAACAGCCCAGCCAACAGCCAGGCAGCACAACTCTATCAAGAAAACAAGCGGGAGTATGAGAAAAGAGTTTCTGCTATTGTGGAGCAAAGCTGGGCTGACTCCTAATGCTCATAATTCACATACTCCAGTACCGTTTTATCAAGTTCTTCAGTCTTTTATTTGACGTATCCCGGACACACACATGAAAGAAACTGGTTTGTTGCAAGTGGAAATCCAATCTTTAGGGACTCCTTTTGCCAGTGTTTTGCTGCAAGCAGAAAAGATTGTGCTTTTGGATTTTTTTTTTTTTTTTAAGATTCATGGTAAATTATTGTTAAGATTTTGTTTTACAATTACTCCAGAAGTATTGGCACCCTCAATGAGAGTGGTGCAAAAATTACTGTAGAACATGTTCAGTTATTCAATATTTTGAGCTTAACATTTTCTTAACTTCTTTCCCTGTGGAAAAAGGTCTCAAAATTATTAGTACCCACAGAAGAATAATTGGTGAAGCCTTCCTGGGAATATAATAATAAAAAACAGACATAATAAAGCAGACGTGCAGACTTGTGCATTTGGAATCATCCTCTTCAATTCAGAGTTTCAGATGTTCGGTTCAATTTAGTTTTTCAGTCTCATGAGAACACAATTCAAAATTGTTGTTCCACAAATACGCCGATGTTTAGGTGCTGCATTTTGTGGGTTGCTCTCAGAAAAGGCTTTTTAGTTAACATTTTGTACACTTTAGTTGTTCTGGAGATTTCATTTAATCATTGATTTTGAAACTGCACAATCCACAAATCAACTAAATCTTTGGGTCGTCTTTGCCTTCCTCACTGTATGTGGTGGTAGTATGCTCATGCATCCTCTTCATGCAAAATTTTGAGCTATTAGAGATTTTAATTTTTTTATTGTTCCTGATAGTGCTTAATGGGATTTTTGTCTGTGGGTTTTGTTTTTTTTTTTGTTTGGTTGGTTTTTATATATAGCAGTGTTAAAAGATTTTTACTTTTCCCTATTCTGATGCATCACAGGGGTTTTGAAGAAAAAAATTGTAAATTGTAAAATTCTTATTGTTTGTGTGAACTAAATATGAATTTTTTTTTTGTTGCAAAGTTTATATTGTATGTATTAATTATTGCTTATTTCCTTGAAGGGTGCCAACAGTTCTGGAGCTTAATGTTTTACTGATTTATACTTAGACTTTTTTAAGTTAATAAAAGTGTTGTGTAATGGCATAAATCCTTAAGTTATTTATAGTGTAACCTTACCTACAAAATAGCTTGTGGGTTTTGTTTGGTCTGGAAATTAAATCAACCATGGCAGTAAGACACTAAAGAATCCTACCCATGTCACTTTTCTTTTCTTGTTACAATAATAAAAATGAAATGTACTATGAGAGATATAAATTTCACTGTCCTATATAGAATTACAGCAGCCAAATTAAAAGGTAATTTAAAAATAATGTGTGGATTATATTCTGAATAAATGTGGTAGCTTTAATAATATTTCTAAAAGACATTTTCTTTTGGAATCTAATTATGTATTCTTAATATGGATATTAAATTTTGGGGCCCATTCATAATGTTTGTCTTGCGAATAATATAATAAAATTTATACTTTTATCTAAGGTCAAATTGATATGTTGGATATTGCACCTCTTTTTTTGAACTACCTCAGCATGATCATGAAGATATTTAAATAGTGTTGTGGCATTTTAAATTGTAAAGTTTTACAGTTGCTGACAAGAATTATTCCCCAGCAGGTAACTTTTTCTTAACTCTTAGCATATTATCAGAGTTCATTTGTTGAAAATGCGCAAGAACCAAAACACCACAAATGTCTTAAGATGAACTCTCTTATTTAAAAAAAAAAACTTAGTTTGGAAACAAAGTATATGAAAACAGTTCTGCAAATAATGCTATTGAATCAGTTTTGCTGGTGGTAGAACACAAGTGAAAAAATGTATGCAAGCATCTTGAATTGTGTTCACTGAATGCATTTATGTCAAAACTGTGTGAATAGTTTGAAAAAGTGAACTTTGTACTGAAAATGGCTGCAATTTATACTGAAAATGATGCAAATGTTTTGAACAATGTAGTCTCATCTCAAAAAATTAGAATATCATGAAAACGTTCAATACTTTCCATCAGTTATTTAAGAAGGTGAAAATTTAATATATTCTAGACTCATTACATGTGAACTAAAATGTTTCATTATTCGATTTTAATTTTGATGATTATGGCCTACAGTGCAATATATAAAAATTTCATTTTCAGTTTGAGTAAATTACTATTCAATCAGTATAAATACCATGCATCTCTCGGTCTAGTTCAGTACATGTAACCACAATCATGGGGACGACTGCTGACTTGACAGTTGTCCAGAAGACGATCAACACCCTCCACAAGGAGGGTAAGCCACAGAAGGTCACTGCTGAAAAGGCTGGCTGGAAAAGGTGCACAAGCAACAGGGATAACTGCAGTCTTCAGAGGATTGTCAAGAAAAGTAAATTCAAAAACTTGGGAGAGCTTCACAAGGAGTGGACTGAGGCTGATGTCAGTGCATCAAGAGCCAGCACACACACACACATCTTCAGGAAAGGGGGCACAACTGTCACATTCCTAATATCAAGCCACTCCTGAACCAGAGACAACGTCAGAAGTGTCTTACCTGGGCTAAGGAGACAAAGAACAGGACTGTTGCTCAGTGGTCCAAAGTCCTCTTTCCAGATGAAAGTAAATTTTGCATCTCATTTGGAAATCAAGGTCCTAGAATCTGGAGGGAGAGTGGAGAGGCACGGAATCCAAGGTGTTTGAAGGCCAGTCTGAAGTTTCCACAGTCTGTGATGATCTAGGGTGCCATGTCATCTGCTGGTGTTGTTACACTGTATTTTATCAAGTCCAAAGTCAACACAGCTGTCTACCAGGAGATTTTAGGGCACTTCATGTTTCCATCTGCTGATCAGCTTTTTATGGAGATGCCGATTTCCTTTTCCAGCAGGACTGAGCACCTGTCCGCAATGCCAAAATTACAACCAAATGGTTTGCTGACCACATTACTGTGCTTGATTGCCCAGCCAACTCACCTGAACCCCATAGAGAATCTATGGAGTATTGTGAAGAGGAAGATGAGAAACACCTGATCCAAAAATACAGATGAGCTGAAGGCTGCTATCAAAATAACCTGGACTTCACAAAAACCTTAGTAGTGCCAAAGGCTGATCGTGTCCATGCCCTGCCGCGTTGATGCAATAATTCGTTGTAAAGGAGCCCCAAGTACTGAGTGTATAAATGAACATACTTTTCAGAAGTTGGATGTTTCTGTGTTGTAAATCCTTTTTTATTGATCTTAAGAAATATTCTAATAATCTGAGATACTGGATTTCTGATTTTCATGAGCTATAACCCATAATCAAAATTAAAACAAAAAAGGCTTGAAATATTTCACTTTACATGTAACGAATATAGAATATATGAAAGTTCACCTTTTTTACTTACATTACAAAAAAAGAAAACTATTTCATGATATTCTAATTTTCTGAAATGCACCTGCAGAAAAAGAGGATTGCTGTCAGAAGGTTGGTGTCAGTGTGAGTAATGCCAAAATAATAAACAAAAATGTCAACTACATCAAAAACTCCATCAGAGAGAATCATAGTTGAAAATGAGTCATTTCTGCATTGGCAAAGAAGTGTATTTGTGCCTTGCCAACTTCTCCTAGGTCTGGGACACCACTTCAAAGGGTAGATGTCACTCAAATGGGCATATACAGTGGTGCTTGAAAGTTTGTGAACCCTTTAGAATTTTCTATATTTCTGCATAAATATGACCTAAAACGTCATCAGATTTTCGCACAAGTCCTAAAAGTAGATAAAGAGAACCCAGTTAAACAAATGAGACAAAAATATGATACTTGATTGTTTATTTATTGAGGAAAATGATCCGATATTACATATATGTGAGTGGCAAAAGTATGTGAACCTCTAGGATTAGCAGTTAATTTGAAGGTGAAATTAGAGTCAGGTGTTTTCAATCAATGGGATGACAATCAGGTATGAGTGGGCACCCTGTCTTATTTCAAGAACAGGGATCTATCAAAGTCTGATCTTCACAACACATGTTTGTGGAAGTGTATCATGGCACGAACAAAGGAGATTTCTGAGGACCTCAGAAAAAGCGTTGTTGATGCTCATCAGGCTGGAAAAGGTTACAAAACCATCTCTAAAGAGTTTGGACTCCACCAATCCACAGTCAGACAGATTGTGTACAAATGGAGGACATTCGAGACCACTGTTACCCTCCCCAGGAGTGCTCGACCAACAAAGATCACTCCAAGAGCAAGGCGGGTAATAGTCAGCAAGGTCACAAAGGACCCCAGGGTAACTTCTAAGCAACTGAAGGCCTCTCTCACTGGCTAATGTCAATGTTCATGAGTCCACCATCAGGAGACCACTGAACAACAATGGTGTGCATGGCAGGGTTGCAAGGAGAAAGCCACTGCTCTCCAAAAAGAACATTGCTGCCCATATGCAGTTTGCTAAAGATCACATGGACAAGCCAGAAGGCAATTGGAAAAATGTTTTGTGGATGGATGAGACCAAAATAGAACTTTTTGGTTTAAATGAGAAGCGTTATGTTTGGAGAAAGGAAAACACTGCATTCCAGCATAAGAACCTTATCCCATCTGTGAAACATGGTGGTGGTAGTATCATGGTTTGGGCCTGTTTTGCTGCATCTGGGCCAGGACGGCTTGCCATCATTGATGGAACAATGAATTCTGAATTATACCAGCAAATTCTAAAGAAAAATGTCAGGACATCTGTCCATGAACTGTATCTCAAGAGAAGGTGGGTCATGCAGCAAGACAACAACCCTAAGCACACAAGTCATTTTACCAAAGAATGGTTAAAAAGAATAAAGTTAATGTTTTGGAATGGCCAAGTCAATGCCCTGACCTTAATCCAATCGAAATGTTGTGGAAGGACCTGAAGCGAGCAGTTCATGTGAGGAAACCCACCAACATCCCAGAGTTGAAGCTGTTCTGTATGGAGGAATGGGCTAAAATTCCTCCAAGCTGGTGTGCAGGACTGATCAACAGTTACCGCAAGCGTTTAGTTGCAGTTATTGCTGCACAAGGGGGTCACACCAGATACTGAAAGCAAAGGTTCACATACTTTTGCCACTCACAGATATGTAATATTGGATCATTTTCCTCGATAAATAAATGACCAAGTATAATATTTTTGTCTCATTTGTTTAACTGGCTTCTCTTTATCTACTTTTAGGACTTGTGTGAAAATCTGATGATGTTTTAGGTCATATTTATGCAGAAATATACAAAATTCTAAAGGGTTCACAAACTTTCAAGCACCACTGTATACTGTTTTTACAATGCATCTGCTACACCACTGTGCTGTCCCTGTAAGGGAGTCACTCTCAGTGAGGCTAAATGTGGATGGGGCCCACTTGAATAGGTGTGCCAACCAGTAGTGAGAATTTAAGATCTAGACGGACCACCCTCAGTTCCAGCTGTGACACTACACTGCTCCTCAAGCAGGGAGGGAAGCATTTAGGGATCATTAACAACCTTTGATGGTGGTACGACTCCAATCGGACTTCCCAGTCTCACTCCTCCTTGTGTTCCTCAAATTGAGCAAATGAAGGTCTAGCGTTTTCAATTAATTTAGTTCCATGTACAACCCCGATTCCAAAAAAGTTGGGAGAAAGTCTCATCATCTCTAGCTGCTTTATCCTTCTACAGGGTCGCAGGCAAGCTGGAGCCTATCCCAGCTGACTACGGGCGAAAGGCGGGGTACACCCTGGACAAGTTGCCAGGTCATCACAGGGCTGACACATAGACACAGACAACCATTCACACTCACACCTACGGTCAATTTAGAGTCACCAGTTAACCTAACCTGCATGTCTTTGGACTGTGGGGGAAACCGGAGCACCCGGAGGAAACCCACGCGGACACAGGGAGAACATGCAAACTCCACACAGAAAGGCCCTCGCCGGCCCCGGGGCTCGAACCCAGGACCTTCTTACTGTGAGGCGACAGCGCTAACCACTACACCACTGTGCCGCCTTGGGAGAAAGTACAAATTGTAAATAAAAACGGAATGCAATGATGTGGAAGTTTCAAAATTCCAAAATTTTTATTCAGAATAGAACATAGATGACATATCAAATGTTTAAACTGAGAAAATATATCATTTAAAGAGAAAAATTAAGTGATTTTAAATTTCATGACAACAACACATCTCAAAAAAGTTGGGACAAGGCCATGTTTACCACTGTGAGACATCCCCTTTTCTCTTTACAACAGTCTGTAAACGTCTGGGGACTGAGGAGACAAGTTGCTCAAGTTTAGGGATAGGAATGTTAACCCATTCTTGTCTAATGTAGGATTCTAGTTGCTCAACTGTCTTAGGTCTTTTTTGTTGTATCTTCCATTTTATGATGCGCCAAATGTTTTCTATGGGTGAAAGATCTGGACTGCAGGCTGGCCAGTTCAGTACCCGGACCCTTCTTCTATGCAGCCATGATGCTGTAATTGATGCAGTATGTGGTTTGGCATTGTCATGTTGGAAAATGCAAGGTCTTCCCTGAAAGAGACATCATCTGGATGGGAGCATATGTTGCTCTAGAACCTGGATATACCTTTCAGCATTGATGGTGTCTTTCCAGATGTGTAAGCAACCCATGCCACACGCACTAATGCAACCCCATACCATCAGAGATGCAGGCTTCTGAATTGAGCACTGATAACAACTTGGGTCGTCCTTCTCCTCTTTAGTCCGAATGACACGGCGTCCCTGATTTCCATAAAGAACTTCAAATTTTGATTCGTCTGACCACAGAACAGTTTTCCACTTTGCCACAATCCATTTTAAATGAGCCTTGGCCCAGAGAAGACGTCTGTGCTTCTGGATCTTGTTTAGATACGGCTTCTTCTTTGAACTATAGAGTTTTAGCTGGCAACGGCGGATGGCACGGTGAATTGTGTTCACAGATAATGTTCTCTGGAAATATTCCTGAGACCATTTTATGATTTCCAATACAGAAGCATGCCTGTATGTGATGCAGTGCCGTCTAAGGGCCCGAAGATCACGGGCACCCAGTATGGTTTTCCGGCCTTGACCCTTACGCACAGAGATTCTTCCAGATTCTCTGAATCTTTTGATGATATTATGCACTGTAGATGATGATATGTTCAAACTCTTTGCAATTTTACACTGTCGAACTCCTTTCTGATATTGCTCCACTATTTGTTGGTGCAGAATTAGGGGGATTGGTGATCCTCTTCCCATCTTTACTTCTGAGAGCCGCTGCCACTCCAAGATGCTCTTTTTATACCCAGTCATGTTAATGACCTATTGCCAATTGACCTAATGAGTTGCAATTTGGTCCTCCAGCTGTTCCTTTTTTGTACCTTTAACTTTTCCAGCCTCTTATTGCTCCTGTCCCAACTTTTTTTTTAGATGTGTTGCTATCATGAAATTTCAAATGAGCCAATATTTGGCACGAAATTTCAAAATGTCTCACTTTCAACATTTGATATGTTGTCTATTTTCTATTCTGAATACAATATCAGTTTTTAAGATTTGTAAATTATTGCATTCTGTTTTTATTTACAATTTGTACTTTGTCCCAACTTTTTTGGAATTGGGGTTGTAAATGAATTGTGTGGTCTGTTTCAGTACTATTGACATGGGGGGAAGCAGCTTTGGGACCAAAAGGTCACTGGTTTGATTCCCTGGACCAACAGGAATGTTGAAGTACCCTTGAGCAAGGCACCCAACCCCCAGCTGCTCCCCAGGCTGTTCTGGGTATGTTGTACCTTGCTCTGGATAAGAGTGTCTAAGATGTGCCCTGCTCATTAGTGGGGATACCCATGAGCCAGTCATCTAAATATAATGGTATTCTTATGAGTTTTGGCCATCCGAAGTAATAGAGCTGCCTGCATGCATCACGTAAACATCCTAGAGAGAGGCCAAAAGGTAGAACTTTGACATTTAAGCTAAAGAATGTGTGTTCTATAAGTTTCTCTGTAACCTTAAGATGAGGACATGAATGATAAACTAAGAAGACGACTGTCTATACAACCTTCCGTTCATCCATTATCTGTAGCTGCTTATCCTGTTCTACAGGGTCGCAGGCAAGCTGGAGCCTATCCCAGCTGACTATGGGCGAGAGGCGGGGTACACCCTGGACAAGTCACCAGGTCGTCGCAGGGCTGACACAGAGACAAACAACCATTCACACTCACGTTCACACCTACGGCCAATTTAGAGCCCTATACAACCTTGTTCTGGAAAAATGTACCTTTGATAAAAAGCTCATTTGAGATGGTTCCGCCACTGGGTGTCGCCAGTGATGCATAGGTCTGAAGGTATTCTGACAAATAAGGACTTGACTGGGAGAACTGAGTAAACCTCATCTCTCATCTCATTATCTCTAGCCGCTTTATCCTTCTACAGGGTCGCAGGCAAGCTGGAGCCTATCCCAGCTGACTACGGGCGAAAGGCGGGGTACACCCTGGACAAGTCGCCAGGTCATCACAGGGCTGACACATAGACACAGACAACCATTCACACTCACATTCACACCTACGGTCAATTTAGAGCCACCAGTTAACCTAACCTGCATGTCTTTGGACTGTGGGGGAAACCGGAGCACCCGGAGGAAACCCACGCGGACACGGGGAGAACATGCAAACTCCACACAGAAAGGCCCTCGCCGGCCCCGGGGCTCGAACCCAGGACCTTCTTGCTGTGAGGCGACAGCGCTAACTTGAGTAAACCTACTGAGAATAAACTATCCATTTATTAAGGTAAGAGATAAGACCACATTGTGCTTGCTGAAGCCTAAGAACAACAGTTCTAGGGTTCTGTTGAGAGGGCATGGTTATATCATGGATACATTCACAATGAGAATGATTAGTCAGGGTTTGAGTACTGGGGTCTGTCATAGAAAATTGTTAAATTGAAATCAGTCAGAGGCAGAAATCACTTCAGAGTCAATACTTAATATTTTTATCAGCCAGGGAGACAGAAGATTACCTTAGTCCTTTTCCAAAGATCACTCCACAAACAATTCTAAAACAATTTTAGATACCTTGCTATAGGGTTTAGTCTCATGTCACTGATTGCAAAGGAATACAGATTTAGAATACAGGTTAGACAAAGGAATACAGGGTTGTTGTTTTTGTTGGTGGTGGTGGTGGTGGTGGTTTTTGTTTGTTTGTTTGTTTGTTTGTTTGTTTGTTTGTTTGTTTGTTTGTTTGGCTGGCTGGCTGGCTGGCTGTCATACTGGAGTTAGTCATGAACACCCCTGAGTGTTTGACTGGTCAATGATACTATAAATGATTATGAATATCTAATGTTAAATTTTTGGTATGTTTGTTCTGGAGTCTTTAAACCATTATGTTTGCATTTCAATTTAATGTGAGTTAAATTTAATGTCCGCCTTGGAGATATAGAATTGGATTACTGAAATCTATATGTTCTATGAGTTTGAATCTAAGGACTGCTGGAGACCTTGGGTTTGAATAATGAGAATTATTTCTATTGTCTGTTTTTCATGTTATCTACAGCTGTTAAATGTTGACTGAGTGGACTTGAAATTTATGGTATTTCCTTGTGTGTCTGAGGAAGCATGTATTGTGCATTGAAAAGTATTAAACAATGTTTGCCTTGTTGGAATAGCAGTCACTAAAATAAATCATTATGATCGAAAAGATTTATTTATGTTTGTATTTAGAAGCCTTTTATCTGATCAAGTAAGTCTAACATTACAATAACAATAAGTGAGCGGCATGGTGGTGTAGTGGTTAGTACTGTCACCTCACAACAAGAAGGTTTTGGGTTCGAGCCCAGGGGCCTTTCTGTGTGGAGTTTGTATGTTATCTGTGTGGATTTCCTCTGGTTTCAAAGACATGCGGTTAGATTAACATGGGGTGGCCTTGGGCTAAAGTGCAAGGCACCTAACTCCCAACTGCTCCCCAGGTGCTGTAGTATGGCTGCCCACTGCTCTGGGTATGTGCATGTGCTCATTGTGCATGTGTATGTGTTAAATGCGGAGAGGAATTTCGCTGTGCTTACATGTGACAAAGTTGTTCTTCTAATAATTTGTTGGAATTTATTCTATGAGTAGAAAAAAGTGTGATTATTGACAAATAATAAACTGCATCCCTTCTGTGACCTCACAGCGGAGCTCCTATAGTATGAGACTCATTCAGCACCACTGTATAAAGGAGCGGTACAGGAGGTTGTTTGTACCAACAGGGATCACACTATACAACAGCTTATCACTGTACTGGGACACTATTTTGTACTGAGCTAGTCTTATCTTAGACTTAAGATTAGTTTGTTGGACAATAGTTGAACTTGACCAGTCTTCACTATGCATATCCATATGTGCTGCCATTTTACTTCTGTTCATTTTTCTCTTTTCTTTCATATTCACTAGATACAGTGTATCCCTGTGATTATATTGCTGTTTATGATTTTTGCACTATTGACAATGTTTACATTGAACTGCTATTTTAATTTCACTCAACTCTGCTATCTATGTATCTTATCTTCTTTATTTTCAGTCCTGAGTCATGCAGACACCATGGAAAATGCCACAAGAGAGCATTCACAGCTTACTAAATACTTAGTCACTCACTTTCAGTGACCCCTTTATCCTGACCAGAGCCTATCCCAGGAATACTGGGCATGAAGTGGTAATACATTCTGGTCCATTGCACGACCCCACACACACACGTTTCCACTGATTCCTAATGGGAAGTTCAATATCTCTAACTCTGTAAATTTGCTCAACAACAAGGTTACATTGGGAAGATATTGTGAGTATAAATTTAAAGATATTGTGAGTGATATGGATACAAAGAAATGAGATGGAATTTAAAGTAGCCAAAAGGAAAGGAGGATGGTTTAATATTAAAAGTTTAAAAAAAAAAAAAAAAGGTTATACAGGAAATAGTAAAAAGAAAGGCAGGTTCAAACAAGCTGAGATAATTGGCTATAACAATAGTGAGAGAAGAAAAAAGAGAACTGCACATGCCCTGTCTTTTCCTCTTCTGTATTTTGCTGCTTCCCAACAAAGCGCACAACCATTGATGCCAATTCTGTGCCAAACACCTAGGAGTATTGAGGATTATTCTAGGATAATTCCCCAGCCTGAAATAGAATTAACTAAAGGATACACTGATGAAGGTGCCTTAGATCTCTAGGTGCCTTAGGTCTCCATCTCAGTGGACAGCTCTGAGGCATGAGAAACATCTGTTCAAACAGTCGTGTCAGGGAAAGATTCAGATTTAGTTTTCAACAAGAATTCAGATTTATTACCTCGCCTGTGACGGAGTAAGCGGGGTGAGGTAATCAGTGCGGTTTGTTTGTATGTCTGTATGTTAACAATCTAGCGTCTAGACGGTTGCACCGATTAACTTCAAATTTTCAGGGGAGATGGGCAATGGTTCGTAGATTACCTGATTAAATTTTGGGGTAATTGGGTCAAGGTGAAGGTCAAGGTCACTGGAAAAGCCGGGCGAGGTTTGTTTTGCCTGGCAACACTTGTTTTTCTACGTATCTGTAAAATCATCATTAAAACTTCACTCTCACCCTCTGCTTTTTTGGGTAAAAACTTTGCTTTTGTAGTTGATACTAGTGCATATGTTGTAAACATGATGCTCTACCAGAGGTTCCCACCTCTTTTAAAAATGGTTATTGTTGAGGTTTCAGTCATGACCTCCAGTCAAACTGAACTGTTCTGTTATTAATATCATTTGGAACTTTGAAACGATTGCTCAGTTTGTTTGTTTGTTTGTTTGTTTGTTTGTTTGTTTGTTTGTTAAGGGGGTATATTTAAATTTAAAATAACTTGAACCATTCCTTATTTGGGAATGTTTACCTCGCCTGCAACAAAGTAAGTGGGGTAAGGTATTGTAATCAGTGCAGCTTGTGTGTGTGTGTGTGTGTGTGTGTGTGTGTGTGTGTGTGTGTGTGTGTGTGTTAACAATCTAACGTCTAGACAGTTGCACCAATTGACTTCAGATTTTCAGGGTAGGTGGGCAGTGGTCTGTAGATTACCTGATTAAATTTTGGGGGTAATCGGGTCAAGGTGAAGGTCACTGGAAAGGTCAACCTTTTGGTCAAAATAACATGTTCCATTATAACTCAAAAACAGTTGCCGATAGACAAATGTTTACTATTGTGAGCATACAGGAACTCCCATATGGCCTTTCATTTGGCATCATGATCTTTGACCTTGAGTGACCTTGAAAGGTCAAACTCAAGGTCACGGATTTTCAGAGGGCTGTAACTTGAAAACAGTTGATGGTGGACAGATATTTACCATTATCAATTTATAGGAAGGCAGCACGGTGGTGTAGTGGTTATCGCTGTCACCTCACAGCAAGAAGGTCCAGGTTCGAGCCCCGTGGCCGGCAAGGGCCTTTCTGTGTGGAGTTTGCATGTTCTCCCCGTGGGTTTCCTCCAGGTGCTCCAGTTTCCCCCACAGTCCAAAGACATGCAGGTTAGGTTAACTGGTGACTCTAAATTGACCGTAGGTGTGAATGTGAGTGTGAATGGTTGTCTGTGTCTATGTGTCAGCCCTGTGATGACCTGGCGACTTGTACAGGGTGGACCCTGCCTTTCACCCGTAGTCAGCTGGGATAGGCTCCAGCTTGCCTGCGACCCTGTAGAACAGGATAAAGTGGCTAGAGATAATGAGATGAATTTATAGGAAGTGCCATATGGGCTTTCATTTGACATGATGACCTTTGACCTTGAATGACTTTGAAATGTCAAACTCAAGGTCATGGATTTTCATAGGACTATAACCTGACAGCTGATGACTGAGAAATATTACCATTATCAATCAGAATCCCCAGAGGGAAATTCAAATTTGCTACCAAGCTCCTGAATCAGAGAAGAAGTAAACATGTCTAAAAATAGTAGATAAAATCATCTGAAAAAATAAATAAAATAAATAAGTTCAATAACTTAAGTAAAAGCAAAATGAAGTGATTTTATATACAATGATTCCTATATACATATATTGCACCTGAGTTAAGGATACATTATACATGGTAAGACAGTGTACCACAGTTATACAGTGGCATTGTACAGCTTGACTGCAACAGGTAGGAATGATTTCCTGTGTCTCTCAGTTGTGCAGCATGGAAAAATCAGCTGTTTACTGAACGTGCTCCTGTGGCTGATCAGCTCCTCATGTAGAGGGTGGGAAGGACAGTCTAAGATTGTTTTTATTTTGGACAATGTCCTCTTCTCCAACACCACTGTCAGAGAGTCCAGTTCCACGCCTACAACATGGCCGGCCTTCCTGCTGATCTTATTGAGTCTGTTAGGGTCCTTCCCCCTCAAGCCGCTGCCCCAGCAGATGACAGTGTACAGGATGGCACTGGCCACCACAGACTCATGGAATATTCGCAGCATCGTTCGGCAGATGTTGAAGGACCTCAGGTGTCTCAGAAAATAGAGACGGCTCTGGCCCTTTTTGTATACCGTGTCCACGTTTTTGGACCAGTCCAGTTTATTATCCAAGTATGCCCCCAGGTACTTATATTCCTCCACCACATCCACACTGGCCCCTTGGATGTTAACAGGGTTCACCGGAGCCCTGATTCTCTTCAGATCAACCACCAGTTCTTTCGTCTTCGTCACGTTGAGCTGTAGGTGGTTCTTCCTGCTCCACGTGACAAAATTGTCCACCACCATCCTCTACTCACTCTCATCACGACCAGTAATACGTCCAACCACTGCAGAGTCATCAGAAAATGTATGGAGGTGGCAGGTCTCCGTGCAGCAGTTGAAATCAGTGGTGTAGAGCAGTGTTTCCCAACCACTGTGCCGCAGCACATTAGTGTGCCATGAGAGATCATCAGGTGTACCGTGGGACATTATCCAATTTCACTTAATTGTTCCGAAAATTATTTATTTACTGCAAATAATTTGTCTTCGTTCGTCTATGCCAGCGACGTATAGTGACCGGCAGAACAATTAAATACTCTTCCAATAGATGGCAGCAGGTAGCTAATTAACCTGTGTATCTACCTGTTGCCATTCAAACAATAGAATTAGTAATGCTTCAGGTGTGACAGCGGTGATAGCGATAGCAGGCATGAGAGTTTCCCGCTTTTCGGCGGATTTCCTCTTTTTCTGAGTATATATATATATATATATATATATATATATATATATATATATATATATATATATATACACACAGTATATAGTGTGTGTGTGTGTGTGTGTGTATATATATACATATATATACATATATACATACACAGTGTGTATTATATATATATATATATATATATATATATATATATATATATATATATATACACACACATATAGTGTGTGTGTATATTATGTGTGTGTGTGTGTGTGTGTGTGTGTGTGTGTGTATTATATATATATAAAATATATATATGCACACACTGTGTGTGTGTGTATGTATGTGTATATATATATATTAGGGCTGTAACAATATGCGAATCGAAATCGCGATACGCAGAGCCACGATCCGTATCGCGATACAAGAAGGCAGAATCGCGGTACACCCTTTCCAACTTCTCCTCAGCCCAAAAACAGAGGCGCTTCCAAACTTCAATTTATGAATACTTTACTTTTTATTTAAATTACATTTTAAACTTACTTAAATTACTTTTTTTTTTTAATATCTATTAGTAAGTCGTTTTTTCGCCGACCTGCGACAATCTTCTGCGAGTCACGCAACGTCCACACTCGCCACTGGCAGAGCATTCATTTCTTTTAAGCGGTCGCCATTCTGGTTGCGATGCGGGGAGCGAATCTGTAAACAGGCAGTTCATTGGCTGGCTAGGTGTGCCACAAGCCAATCACAATCACTTGACCGGAAAGGCATGCAGTGTTGCCAGATTGGGCAGGTTTAGGTGCTTTTTGGCTGGTTTTGAACATATTTTGGGATGGAGAAAATTAGCAATATCTGGCAACACTGAAGGCATGTCTGCTTGGGCGGAAGCCTTCTGCGGCCCTTACATTTTGACACGCGAGCAATGTTTCACTATAAAAATTCTGTAATTTCCATCTGTTTTTCGCGATCACAGAAAATCATTGGCCCTATGAGAGTGAGATAGTGAGAGAGCCACCCCCCCCCCCCCCCCCAAAAAAAAAAATCTTAACGGATTTACATGATTTGGAAAAATGACTTTTTCAGAACCGAAAAAAACAGAGCTTCCGGCTCAACAGTATTATTTTGAGAAATAAAACAATCTTTGGATATACATTTGTTCATTTTTGCATACATATTACTCATTCTCTGCAGTGGTCTGAATTATTTGTTATTAAATAGTTAATGTAAGTAAGTAAATGTTAATAAGTCAAATGTACTATTTTTAAAAAAAAATCGTGGGCGTATCGAATCGTGGGTCAAAAATCGCGATACGAATTGAGTGTATCATTACAGCCCTAATATATATACATACACACATTTGTGTGTATGTACATACATACATTATATATATATATGTGTGTGTGTGTATACATATAAGTGTGTGTGTGTGTGTCTCATCTCATCTCATCTCATCATCTCTAGCCGCTTTATCCTGTTCTACAGGGTCGCAGGCAAGCTGGAGCCTATCCCAGCTGACTACGGGCGAAAGGCGGGGTACACCCTAGACAAGTCGCCAGGTCATCACAGGGCTGACACATAGACACAGACAACCATTCACACCTACGGTCAATTTAGAGTCGCCAGTTAACCTAACCTGCATGTCTTTGGACTGTGGGGGAAACCAGAGCACCCAGAGGAAACCATGCAAACTCCACACAGAAAGGCCATCGCCGGCCACAGGGCTCGAACCCGGACCTTCTTGCTGTGAGGCGACAGCGCTAACCACTACACCACCGTGCCGCCCGTGTGTGTGTGTGTGTGTGTGTATTTTATTTTATTTTTTTTTTTTTTTGTGATATTTTTGTTTCGTGGTGTGCCGTGGGATTTTCCAAATGTAAAATATGTGCCGTGGCTCAAGAAAGGTTGGGAAACACTGGTGTAGAGAGTGAAAAGAAAAGGAGAAAGGACAGTCCCTTGCAGAGCCCCGGTGTTACTGATCACTCTGTCTGACACACAGCACTGCAAGCACACGTACTGTGGTCTGCCAGTCAAATAATCCACAATCCAGGACACCAGTGGGGCATCCACCTGCATCGCTGTCAACTTCTCACCAGGGTTTAATTTGAGCCGGAACATGACGGAACAAGATCCGGAACCTCCGTTGTCGGATCCGGCAGCTATTTTCATTTCATTCGGTGTTCCGGCAGCTATTTAAATGGATCAGATCACCTCCGTGACCATCACAAAGGGAAAAAATCAAACAATAAATTAAATAAGTAAATACAAATTTGTTTAGTGTTCGGTTTTGATTTTGATATCTGTTGTTGATTTCTCTCCTATGACATCCACAAAATCCATGCGAAAGGGGAAGAGGGAGGGACATGGGGTGTATACTTCCGCTCAATAGAACACCGGGTTTTTTGTAGCCGTTAGCTTGCGCTGTGGAAAAAATGGCAAAAAAAAAACAAGAAAGCTTACTAAAATTTTTAAAATGAATTCTCCAACTTGTTTTGTAAACCCTTTATTTCTTAACTATTACTTGAATTGATTGCACTTATGTTTGCTGGCACTGCCTTTAAATTATTCTCTTTTTGGGGCTTTTTCCACCTTTATTGGATAGGACAGTGTAGAGACAGGAAATGAGCAGGAGAAAAACAGGGAGGGCTCGGAAAACGACCGCAGGTTGGAATCGAACCAGTCCCCGGATTTATGGTATGGTGCCTTATCCACCTGAGCTCATGTCTCATGTGATCTGATCTCCAATGGTGAAATAAACCGGTTGTGATATGAGTAGAGTCTGTTATTTTAGAAGATAAATTTAATATATAGCCTAATAAAAATATTTTATAACATAATATCACGACATATTACTGTCTGTAACTGTTCGTCACTAAAGCGTTTTCTAAGATCATAATGTCTGATATTATTATTTTTTACATACACAATAGGCGTGTGTGCGTAAAGTTATAGTAAACCACCCCCCGCCTTTTTTTTTTTTTTTTTTGAGTCGCCGGACTCACCCACCTCCTGTGTTCCGGGACTTCCCACTTCACAAATTAAGCACTGCTTCTCACCCAGCAGAGCCAGCCAGATGGTGTCAAAAGCACTGGAGAAATAAAAAAAAACATGATCCTCACAGTGCTGGCTGGCTTGTCCAGGTGGCCGTAAACTTTGTTGAGCAGGTAGATGATTGCGTCCTCTACTCCAACATGGGGCTGGTAGGCGAACTGAAGAGGGTCAAGAAGTGGTTGGACCATAGGCCGGATCTGCTCCAGGATGAGTCTCTCAAGGGTCTTCATGATGTGTGATGTCAATGCCACGGGCCTGTAGTCTTTGAGGTCACTGGGACGCGGCTTCTTCGGTACAGGGACGAGGCATGAAGTCTGAAGACCCAGGCTCATGTTGAAGACATGATGAAGTACTCCACTTAGCTGGAGGGCACAAGTCTTCAGGGCCCTGGGGCTAACATCATCTGGGCCTGCTGATTTTCCTGCATGGAGTCTCTTCAGCTGTCCTCTAACTTGCTCCTCGCTGATGATTGGTGTGGAGGTGATGGGTGGGGGAGGGATGAAGGTGTTTCTGGGGGGGGTGCTCAGCCAGGGGGTCTGTTGAGGAGGTGCGAGCGAGGTCCTGAAATGGGGATGAGGTTGGGCAAGAAGAGGCAGGGGAGGGGAGAGAATGTGAAGTGTGTGGTTGTAGCCATCCTGCAGAAGAGTGGTGGTGGTGGGTTGGGGTCACGCCATCAAATCTGTTGAAGTAAAGATTCAGCTCATTCGCCCTTTCTACATTGCCATCCACTCCATCACTGTTGGTTGGCTTGTATCCAGTAAGGGTCTTCATTCCACTCCACACCTCTCTCATGTTGTTCTGTTGGAGTGTCCACTCCAACTTCCTCCTGTACTTTTCCTTGCTCTCAGTTCACGCTGTACTCCTCGTACCTCCTCCTTGTTGCCGGTTCTGAAAGCCCTCTTCTTCTCATTTAAGAGGCCTTTGATGTCCTTTGCTACCCATGGCTTGTTATTGGGGTAACAGCTGACAGTCCTAGCTGGGACAATGGTGTCCACACAGAAGTTGATGTATCCCGTGATGCACTCTGTGAGCCCATCAATGTTGTCTCCATGGGGCTCACACAGTATCTGTCAGTCTGTCACCTCGAAGCATCAACATCAATATATAGGTATAAAATAAGTGCTGGTGGGCAACGTTTGTTTTGCCTGGAAACACGTTGTTGTTGGGTTTTTTTTAATTATAAAGTTGTTTCAGGATAAAATCTCATCTCATCTCATTATCTCTAGCCGCTTTATCCTGTTCTACAGGGTCGCAGGCAAGCTGGAGCCTATCCCAGCTGACTACGGGCGAAAGGCAGGCTACACCCTGGACAAGTCACCAGGTCATCACAGGGCTGACACATAGACACAGACAACCATTCACACTCACATTCACACCTACGGTTAATTTAGATTCACCAGTTAACCTAACCTGCATGTCTTTGGACTGTGGGGGAAACTGGAGCACCCAGAGGAAACCCACGCGGACACGGGGAGAACATGCAAACTCCACACAGAAGGGCCCTCGCTGGCCACAGGGCTCGAACCCGGACCTTCTTGCTGTGAGGTGATAGTGCTAACCACTACACCACCGTGCCGCCTGTTTTGGGATAAAATGGAAAATAAAATTCTTACTGCATCAAACAAACCCTTGTGTCAGTATGCATTGCACATGTGAATATTCATCCATGACAAGACATATTGAATCTGCTTAACACTGACATAATGTAATAAGTCATGTCTAGTAACACCAGAGGCGCTTTTCAGCCCTTATAGCATTTAACAGTGCATTAGTAATAGTAAAGAAGCAAAATACATTTAATTCATAAGAAAAAAAAAAACAGGAGAAGAGTTATGTTTTCTGTACACACTGGGAAAGGGATATTTGTTTAGGCACCGAAACCAATTAACTATACTACACACTATGCTGTGGATGCCAAAGGCCCTATTTCTAATTCAAACTTCTTTTTATTTGTTCCTCCTTGTAGTTGACTTGGTTAAGTTATCCTTTAGTTTTTGGGTTTGTTTTGTTTTTTATATATAATAAAATTGGTCTGTGAGATGAGATGTTTTACAATCTAGAGATTTCTGAACTCTTTTGCATTCTAGCAGAAAATAAATTGTTGCTACTTAAACTGACTCCATAAAAGCTTTTGGTGTATATCATGATTATAATACAGTTTCGAAACAGTATGGGTTTCTGTCATGTCCAGGAAAATATGGTTCATTATAATCTGGTTTATAATTGGTTATAGGTCATACATTTGACACACATTTTACTGTGTACATAATATAGTGCAAATATAAAATCTAAAACTATACTGTAAGCTAGAGCGGCACGGTGGTGTAGTGGTTAGCACTGTCACCTCTCAGCAAGAAGGTCCTGGGATCGAGGCCGGCGGGGGCCTTTCTGTGTGGAGTTTGCATGCTCTCCCCGTGTCTGCGTGGGTTTCCTCCGGATGCTCCGTCTCCCCACAGTCCAAAGGCATGCAGGTTAGGCTAATTGGTGGCTCTAAACTGACCGTAGGTGAGTATGAATGGTTGTCTGTGTCTATGTGTTAGCCCTGCAATGACCTGGCGACTTGTCCAGGGTGTACCCCGCCTCTCGCCCATAGTCAGCTGGGATGGGCCCCAGCTTGCCTGCGACCCTGTAGGACAGGACAAAGTGGCTAGAGATAATGGATGGATGGATAGTGTAAACACTGGAATTTGTATAAATATTTCTAGATATAAAATATTAACTCATTTACCCTTAACACCCACGTGCAATGAACCGGTGCTACAGGTGCTCTAGCCCCTGCCCCTTTTCTGTTTGCTGTCCAAAGTGCCCTTTTCATAGGGACTGCTTTGTTGTTTTGTTTTGTTTTTTATATTTGTAAAAGATAAGTTAGCTCCAACAGCAATATTCTCTACAATTTGACAATATATGAAATTATAGATTTATAAAATAGCGTTTTTCTATGTAAATGCGGGCATCAATCCGTGACGTCATGCATTCAGTGACCCTCCGTGCAGAAAGCGCATGCAGGCGGTTGACAGTGGGAGACAGTGCGAGGAACGGCATGGTAAGGTCACACTGAAAGTCTCCTTTCATTTCTTATCTGAACATGCAAGATTGTGCAGCTTAGAACACAACAGTAAATGCGTAGGGTTGTTTATCATTTAATGAAGCTGCCTAGGCTATATTTAAACCGTTTGCTCCATCCATTTCATTAATGTGGCAGATTCGGAAACTTTAGTTTGAATGACGGCGTTAATAACATATTCTAACAGCTTCGAAAACTCAAGGCTGAATGACGACGTACACAACATATTCTATCAAGACTTGTTATAGTAGCTTAGGTTAGTTGAGTTAAAACATAGGGAAACGTTTTCTAAATAAGTGAAAGCCTGCATTATGCAAAGATGCCAAGGAAAGAGAGGATAAAGAAGCAGAAAGAGAAGGAGCTGCGGGAGGCAGCAAAAGGCAGTGGATCTCTGTCCAGTTGGGTCAGAAAGAAAACTACAGGTCAGATTAATCTTCACTTCAGAATGAACAAGAACTATCTGACATGTCTTGTTACCAAGATCAACTATATTTTCATATTAATGCTTCAATAAATACAGTATGAAAATGTTGGTAATAAGTCAGATGCATGTTGTCAATTCTGAACTAATGTACCAGTTGCTCACATTGAAGTGATTGCTGAATAGACTACTGAATGGTAAATAACAAACTGTTACTTGTTCTCAGGAGTGGAAAGTTCCAGATCAGATGAACAGGTTGAGGTAGAAGCTGGAGTTAGCGCAGGAGGCACAGGAAGTGTGCAGGAAACAGCGAAGTCACAGAGAGATGTTGATGTGGAGGAAGGAGATACCGAGGAAGAGAGTGTGGAAGATGTAGAAAATCATACACACAGAATGTTCAGTTGCAATTGAAATTTAGTTTTGAATAAAGTTAACTTGTGTGAAAAATTTGTTCCAAGTGCCCTTTTTTGAATGTTGAGCCCCTGCCCCTCCAAAGGTCTTTGCACGGCCCTGAGCCTTAACACAGGTTAATGGTCACAAAGGGGGAAATGCCATCTCAGTGAATTTGACCATGGCATGGTTGTCGGTTTCAGACGGGTTTGAGTATTTCAAAAACTGGTGATCTATATAAGTAAGCCACGTTAGGGTGGGTCTAACACATAAAAATGGAGCGGGTAGTGTGCCTGGTCGCTTTAGATTTGTAGCTGCCACACGCTACAGGTGAGGTGCAGACCGAGTGGCGCTGAATGGGGTTTAGTGACTTCTCACCCGCCACGAAACGTCCAACTGCTACAGCGCGAGTTTAAATGACGTCATGCAACAGATCAAGATTACACAAAAACCCGGAACTTGCCGCTGTGCGAGAGGGGGGGGGGGGTTCATTCCTGAATGTGACAAAGTAGAAAACCGGTTCGATTCAATTAACAATGGTGGTAACATTTATAACAAAAAAATAAAATGAAATAAATAAGGAGGTGTGGGTACTTGTGAATCAGAATTTGTGAACGCTGAAGAAATCTGAATATGGTTATTTTTATTCTTGAAAACGTGAATTTTAAAATCTCATTTCATCTCATTATCTCTAGCCGCTTATCCTGTTCTACAGGGTCGCAGGCAAGCTGGAGCCTATCCCAGCTGACTACAGGCGAAAGGCGGGGTACACCCTGGACAAGTCGCCAGGTCATCACAGGGCTGGAATTTTAAAATGTTAATCTTAAAGGGAGTTAATTCAAAACAAATAAATACCCTACAGGTTTGTTGTTTTGGAAGTAGGCCGAATACATTTCAGTGCTGTGAAGTCAGTGGTGTTTACATATTTGTTTCTGTTCGAATTTCTATTGAATTCTCTTATCTGATTGGTCAGACAATGTTTCTTTCTCTTTTTTTCCTCAGTTTACATACCAACAGCTCTAAGCACAAATTTATGTTAATACGCTCATTTAAATACATGGTTTCTATAGTAACAGATTTCTCAGGAAATTGTAGGCTATGGCGGATTCTCTACGTAATCCAGCATTACATTACATTATAACCGGGTTTTTAAAAACCTACCGCTATTTAACAGAGTACAAATATGTTTGTTGGCATGGTGAGGCAGTTATTTAACACGTAGGCTTTAGAAGAGGTTTCTTGTAATTTTGTGATAGTTTTTCGTCGTCACTCGAAACCTAAGTGGGGGTGAGGCGAAGTGAAAGAATGTGGCATCTGTGCACCAGTGAGACAGGGCGTGGCTATTCTACGCACGTTTCCTTTTATCCACGCAGAAGCTTAAAGGACAAGGTGAGCTAGTCCTTCACAATAGTTTCGGAAGGACGGCAATTAGGTTGGGTTTTTTTTTTAGTTTCTCAGGCTTCAACTCAGGTAAAAAAAAAAAAAAATAGTATTTTTAATAGAGATATTTTTAAAAACAGTGAATAATGTTTGCACTTGGAATTCAGCGTTTACTGGTATTTTTCGCCTGTATGTCGTCGTCAGGTGAGTTTTTGTTATTTTGTTTTTACAGTGTTTCTACTTCTACTTTATTAATTGATAAAGCGTATTTAAACACATCACCTCAATATAAATGAAGCATATAAATACAAGTAATAAACTTATAAAATAAACTAACAAAATAAAGTAAAGGATTAAGACTGTGTAAGTGGTTAGGGAAAGGGGAGCTAAACTTATTTATCGAAGTAAACTGTCTTCAAAAAGTTTTCTCTTGGCATAGATTAAAGTCTTAGGATAGTCTTAATCCTTTTCTTTCTCTTCTTTACAGTTTTTTTGTTTGCTTTTTAGCATGCTACAGGTTATGTAAATAATTACCCAAAACATGTTTGCTAGTTCCCTACAGGGGTTGTGTGTTTTGTTTAGGTGTGCATGTACTTTTCAGTAGCACAGTATAGACCTTTTTGTTTTTAAAAAGCTTTCTTTTGAGCTAGTCCTAAATGTTACCTTTTACTATCCTCATTTCAGTAATCCATGGCCAACAACGAGGTATGATTGGGATTCAGGTTCCTGACTCGGGCTCGGACTTGGTCTATGTTGACGCAGTTACAAGCAGCACACTAAAGAGTGGCCTGACCACAGTTTTTCTTCCGCTCATCTACATTTTTGTGTTCGTTGTTGGTTTGCCCAGCAATGCCATGGCAATTTGGGTCTTTGTCTTCAGATCAAAGAAGTTCCACCCAGCTGCTATTTACATGGCCAACCTTGCCTTGGCTGACTTGCTGTTTGTCATCTGGACCCCACTAAAGATTGCCTACCACTTCAATGGCAATGACTGGCCTTTCGGAGAAGAGATGTGTAAAGTCCTAGTGGGCTTCTTCTATGGAAACATGTACTGTTCTATCCTGTTCATTGCATGTTTGAGTGTACAGAGATACTGGGTGGTGGCTCATCCACTCACCAAGCAGAGGACAAACAATAGACTGGCTATTGTTGTATCAGTAAGCATCTGGGCTTTTATTTGGATCAGTACCACACCACTCTTCTTGTACCAGCAGACGGCCAAACTCTCTGGGCTTAATATAACCACTTGCCATGATGTCAACATTATCACACCGGAAAACTCTAAGAGCGGCAACGTCTTTCAGGATGTGCAGAAGCCATACTATTACTTCATGGTGATGGCAGGGTTAGCATTCTTCATACCATGTGTGGTTATCATCACAGCTTATGTTCTGATGTTACGCAAACTGGGACAATCCACCATGGAGGGAAGCAGTGCTAGCAAGAACCGTCACCGTGCCACAACTCTCATCATTACAGTTCTTGTTACATTCCTGATCTGTTTTATCCCTAGCAATGTGATGCTAGTGGTGCATTATGCTCTATTGGCGAAAGGAATTGCTAACAATGGATATGGTGTCTACATCACTGCCTTGTGCTTAACCAGCCTCAACAGCTGCCTGGATCCCTTTCTGTACTATTATGTGTCAGAAGAGTTCCGGTCACATGTGAAGAACACGCTCCTGTGTCGAAGCAGCCGGACTGTGGAGAGGATGAGAGTCTCCTTTAGTTCCTTGAAATATTCTAAGAAGACAAACACTTACACATCTAGCTCAGGCCATACAGATACCAGTACAATCTAAGACCTTCAATGTACATTTGAAAAGAGACTGGACCATTATTTATCCTTACTGTGAAATATTATTTTATTAGAGGTTCATTAGATTAGACGTTCTCAGGTAGCAAAAATCCACAAAGCTGGATTTTTCCACGAAGTAGGAGACAAGCTATGATTTTGTTTTATTCTGTGTATAAAAGAAAGGGTATGCGTATGTGCGTGCATGTGTAGTTTAAATACTGGAAATGTTACTCAGTGTCAAAAACAAGCACCAGGTTACAGAATGAAACTTGAGACAAAAATCTCTCTGTAGTCAGTCAAGTTTGGGGGACTTTTTTTTTTTTTTTAATCAAAATGTAAAGTTTGAGTGTCTAATAGACTGAATCAGTCATTTGACTTTGCTTTGTTCTGTTGTGCCATAATGGTTTTATTTTTGTTTTTTTTTAGTTGTCCACTGCTGACCAACCTCAGATTTTATTGTTGTTTTATCATCTGTGTGTTGTGACAGAGGCTCACAAAGAACCATTTTTAAATTAAAATAGTTTTTTTACATTAAGTTGGCCCCCCATGATAGTGAGTGACCTGTCCAGAGTGTGCCTGAAGTCAGCTAGGACTGGCTGCGGCTCACCCATAACCCTTAGATAAGTGGTATAGATGATGGATGGATACAACCACAGGGAGGATATACAAAGTGTGTGTGTGTGTATGACCTGTGTTGTGAAATGTATCTTGGTAAAATTACTTATTTCTTCATTAAAATCCTTGTCATATATAAAAGGAAATCACAAGTATCATGGGTTTTTTGTTGTTTTGGGGGGGTTTTTTTTGGTTGATTTGGAAGCAATGGACTTCACCCCCCTTTTTTGCTTAATAAATATATGACCGCATTCACTCATTATTTGATTCTTCTTTAAGTCTTCAAATCATTTTCGGCAGATCCCTGAGTGGACCAGAATTCAGTTTGAATTTGTAAAGGGACAACTCTACTGCGATAATATCAGTCCCAGCACATTTTGTGTATGAGGCAAGCTTTACCTCTTATCTCAAATACATCTATTCTGGGCCCTGTTTAAAACAGGCCAGGCTGGTTCTTAGTATAAGTAACATATATATATATACCTATTTAAGTTGCCATCTCACAAAGTCTTACCAGAATATCTGAATGCCTTTATTAAATGTAGAGCTGCCGCTTTACTTCCTGGCTCCCATAAAATGTATTGGTACACTAGCAGTGTTTGAGCCTGAACACAGACAAGGCCTGGACCCTACAGAGACACATGCTTTAAAAAAAAGTGCAGTTCAATTATGTTAAATTACATGCTAACACTGGTAAATCTTCTCAGTGTCCATATTAGATTTTGAACTATCAGACATGTATGCACATGAATATTTGCTCTACTTTGTGTCTGCTTTCACAGAGGAATAGTGGTGATTTATCCAGAACTATCATTCTGGATTATCTAACGACCAATCATAACGTGTGTGTGTGTGTGTGTGTGTGTGTGTTTGCACACAGTTAAAGGATAACCATACTACTCAATATCACAGTTCATGATCTTACTTTGGACTTTGTGTTTTACAACAATGACAGCTCAACAGCAGTCCCAATACCTATGTTCCAATAGTATTTTTCTATGATTTTTTTATATGATATATGTAGATGTTAAAATGTAGATCTTCATGTTTTAAAATCTTTGAAGCATTTTGCAAGCAGCATAGTACTTGGAAATAATGTTTGTGATAGCTACAGTATATTGGCATAATAATAATATATTGGTATGACTATGAACTTGTTTTGTATCTGTTGAAATGCTCAGAAGTCCAGTTCCTTTTCTTATACGGTCCTCAGAAAGGGGTAAAAGTGTAAAATGTCTAAACATGAGTGATATTAGGGGCTGACAGACCCTATTTAAATAAACATAGACTGAAAGTTACAGTCTGTGCTTAAACTACTAGACTAATATTTCCTTGTGTCTGAAGTGTGAATGACCACTAGAATTCAGAATAAGTTACAAGAAAAGTTATAAAAGTTTATGCTATCTTGATACACCCAGATGGCAATGTTGACTCACTAGTAGAATAATGAAAAATTGTGTGAAATTTTATGTTTCAAACTGCAAGATCCTTTACATGTCTTCATATTCAAATTTAAGAATATGCCAGTTTTGCCTTGAATCAACTGTACTCATTTCCATAAAACAGACAGAGAATATGTATGACTTTAAAAGTGCTAAATAAATCAAAACATTTAAATGTTATGTCAGCAACCTTCATTTATTTGAATTATAATACACTGTCTGGCCAAAAAAAGGTCACCATTTGGATTTAAATAAGCAAATACTTAAGAGCCTTTGATTGAATAATTACTGCAGTGATTACTATGTTTCAGCTGGCAGCAATTCTGTTAACCCTAACTGATGCAGTGAGTAGCTTCCTATTTCTTAAACAATCATGTATCCCCTGGTCATGGAAAAGATGTTGCTGTGTTTCAGACAGGTCAAATTATTGGCCTGTGTCAAGCAAAGAAAACAACAGCTAAGGAGGTTGCTGAAACTGGAATTGGGTTAAGAACTGTCCAATGCATTATTAAAACTTGGAAGGATAGTGGTGAACTGTCAACTGTCGTGTATTACACACAAAATAAAGTTCACAATGTTTTAAGCAAAAAAACTGAAAGTGCATACCAGCCAGACGCGCAGCTTGTGAATAGGCAAGGCAGGCAACTGCTTGGGGCCCCCTGGCCCAGGGGCCCCCTGAGAGTTAGGGCCCGAGGGCTTATTTTGTTTTTTATTGTTTTTATTGTTCTTTACCATTATATTTTCACATTTGGAATTTAAAAAACTTTGGTTTCATACATTTTTCGTTAGTGTCAGATTATTTATAACATATTGGTGATGAACACTGGTCAGAAGGGACCCCTGGAAATTTTTGCTTGGGGCCACAACAGACTCTAGAATCGCCTCTGACACCGGCAGACATGGAAAAACTGCAGTATTCTTTTATTTCACACACACAGCAACTTATCACTGTCTATCCAGGCCTTAGAGCACACAGTGCAAGAGAGAGCCCCTAGAGGTGTTCTTCCTTTTTATATTTACACATTAACCAATAATAGATCTCTACCACATTTCATTACCAATCAGCAACCTGTGTACATACAGATCTACCAAAATATCACTAATTTCTGTGTTAACACCTCAACTTCATGGAAGGAATGTGGTCGGAAAAAAAAATCCTGACTAATTGTGATTGTCGAGCATTTAAACACTTTGTGAAGTTGAAACTGGGGTAGCATGGTGGTATAGCGGTTAGCACTGTTGGCTCAAAGCAAGAAGGTTCTGGGTTCGAGCCCAGCGGCCGACAGGGGCCTTTCTGTGTGGAGTTTGCATGTTGTCTGCGTGGGTTTCCTCTGGGTGCTCCGGTTTCCCCTGGGTACTCCGGTTTCCCCTGTAGTCCAAACATGTGCAGGTTAGGCTAACTGGTGGCTCTAAATTGACTGGAGGTGTGAATGGTTGTGTGTCTCTAGGTGTCAGCCCTGCGATGATCTGGTGACTTGTCCAGGGTGCACACTGCTTCTCGCCCATAGTCAGTTGGGATAGGCCCCAGCTTGCTTGTGACCCTGCACAAAATAAGTGATAATGGATGAAGTTGAAACTCATTTTTTATCATAATGGTTGTTCAGATCTTGGATGTTGATACAAAATAAGTTGAGTTTTAGCATCTATGTCTATTAAAGTGAGCTCTGTAAGTCCCTACTATTACCTAGATTTGGAAAACATTTTCCATTGTAGATCCCATAAGACCATAATTGATGTTCTGTTGTGACTTCTGAGCATTTGGACAGATGGAAAACATGTTTGTTTTTTATAACAACTTCCTAAGTTGGGGCAGTGAGGAACTGGAAACAGGCATGATAGTTCAAGGTGTGCTTTATTTTTCCCTTTCACGTTTTAGTGAATACTAACACATGCACAGAAACAGACATTGGGAATGCAGCTCTCTCTCTCCTGTTACTAGCCATCTGAAAGACACATATACCCCTTTTCCACTAAATCAGTTCCAGGGCTGGTGCTGGTTCACAACTCGTTCAACTTGCGAGCCAGCTGAGAATCAGTTTGCTTTTCCATAGCTCGGGGTGCTAAGGAGAGCTACGTCATTACATCGCTGTATACATCAGTTACATCGCTGCGTTTGCATAAACCTTGGCACGAACAGCGAAGCAACAACAACACGGAGAAGAAGCAGCAACAACAATAATGGATGACTTCGCATTTGTACAGCTGCTGCTTCTCGTTGCTTAAAAATGGCGACCTTTCATGGTCTTGCTATTGTTGTTGGTCTTAACAACTCCGCCCCCCCGCTGATGTAAGCGGGGCTTTCCTCTGGCCCAGCAAAGAGTTGGTGCTAGCCTGGAACCGGTTTTTCTGGCCCCAGAGCCAGTTCTTTGTCAGTGGAAACAGAAAACCCGGTTCCAAACTAAGCACTGGCCCCGAACCAGCCCTGGAACTGCTTTGGTGGAAAAGGGGCAACAGAGACATGCATTAATAGACAGCCAGTAATTAGACACAGGTGTAACTCGTCAGCTGTTACCTGTTGTTTCAACCTGACTCCTTGCTACAGCCAATGCTCGACCACATCCTCACTGCTACATCTTTATACTGTATCTGCAAAATATCATGTGGCTGGTAAAATTATTTCTGGAGACGTTAAAGCCTAAACATGGCTATCCGGATAAGATGTTTTTTAATTAGAAAATATATATTTCAGAGGAGGGAAAAATGTGATGTCAGAATTCAACTAAAATACTTTGCAGACTTAGGTTTTAGGTCACAAGGAACAAATTAAAAAAGACAAAATCTGAGACATGCAGCAATAACCCTGTCTGACACAAAATTACCCAGTGATGACATTCTTCACTAGGCACACTAATTCTGAGGAATATACACTGATCAGCCATAACATTAAAACTGACTGCCTAATACTGTGTAGGTCCCCCTTGTGCCACCAAAACAGCTCTGACCTGTTGAGGCATGGAGTCCACAAGACCTCTGAAGGTGTGCTGTGGTAGCTGGCACCAAGAAGGTAGCAGAAGATCCTTTAAGTCCTGTAAGTTGTGTGGTGGAAAAAAGAATCAACATGCTGAAACCTGAAGCCACGGAAGAAATAGGTTTGATTCAATCTTGTAAGATAGTGCTCTCTCCTTCTATCACTACGTTTACATGCACATAGAGAGAATCGAATTTCTGCCGTTGCTCGACTGAAATCGAAGTTCAAAATGCCATGTATACACCTTAATTCGGCTGAAATTGAACCGAACTTGATTTCTCGGAATCGAGCTACACGACCTAGTTTATGCAATTTCTGCCGAGCTACTTTGTGCATGTATACCCTATCGAGCTAGTTGTCGAGCTACTTCCGGAAGTGACGAGTGACGAGACCACAAACGGGAAACACAACAGCCTCGGTCGGCATGACAACAGTAGTAGCGAGCAGCAGAAGAGGTCAGGAGGAACAAACGAAGAAGAGAAAATGGCGATGTAGAGCTCTCTGAAGTGTGGGTGGAGCACAGAGGACGGCAGGACAAAGCTTCTGGTACTAATAGGCTTTTTATTGTCAGACTTTTCAGTTTAACAGCCTACTTTTATTCTTGAGAGAAAAACACACACACACACACACGCGCTGTGTTCTAGTCCCGGGATGAGCTTTCCCCTCTGCTCTCCCTCTGCCTCCTTAAATAGGGTGCGGTTACTGGGAAGACACACAAACACAGGTTAATTACCGTCAGGTGTAGTGATTCTGCCACTCACCTTCCCTGGCTCCACCCTCCTGTCACAGACTGGCGCTTGACCACACCCCCACTGCCACAGGCAAGCAGAAACGTGCACTTCTGGAGCAATGAGAAGACAGAGTTCATGCTCATTCAGCTTAAGGAGTTGAATATATTAAAATTCATGGACGGGAGAAAAACGTGCAATGGAGAACACGGAACTGATAACTTTGTTTACACTCTTGAATAGCTCTTCTTCATGACGACAACCGGAAGTGTACCAACACGATGGGGCGTGTTGCGCCACCTGTGGCTCGGGTGCACAATGCACCTCACACAATAGCCCGATTTCATTGTGTGCATGTAGGATTGGATTTCTCTGGCACCCTGCTGGGACCTTCAGCTCGATTACCGACAGCAGCTCGATTTGGATGTGCATGTAAACATAGTCACTGTCTCTACCGGTTTACCTTCTTCTCATAGTGCATCCTGGTGCTATCTCTTCTCCAGGTAAACAATGCACACACATCCAGCCATTCACATGATGTAAAAGAAAATATGATTCACCAGGTCACCCTTTTCCATTGCTCCATGGTTCAGTTCTGATGCTTCAGTGCACATTTTAGGCCCTTTCAGCAGCGGACAGGGGTTAGCATGGGCACACTGACCAGTCTGTGGTTATGCAGCCCCATACACAGCAAGCTGCAATGCACTGTGTGTTCTGACACCTTTCTATCATTGGCAGCATTAACTTTTTCAGCAATTAGGTCCTCTACACCACTAGTTTATGCACATGACTAATGAATGTAGTACCACTACCAATTCTTGTTTGCTGCTGTCTTTTGTGAGCAATTGTCCTTATTTAGTTCTATTTTTATTCTATTATATTTTATTCTATTCATTTTTTTTGCATAACTACATTTATCTATATTTTACTCTGTACTTGAGCTGCTGCTGCAACACCTGAATTTCCCCTCATGAGGATCAATAAAGGAATATCTTATCTTCTTCTGTGGGATCTGATCAGATGGGCTAGCCTTCACTCCTCATGTGCGTAGGAGCCTTGGGCACCTATAACCCTGTCACCAGTTCACAGGTCTTCATTGGACCACTTTTGTTAGGAACTAACCACTGCATACTGGGAACACCCTACAAGACCTGCCACTTTGAAGATGTTCTGACCCAGTTTTATAGTCAATTTGGCTCTTGTCAAAGTCGCTCAGATCCTTACGCTTGCCCATTTTTCCTGCTTCCAACACGTCAACTTCGAGAACTGACTTTTCACTTGCTGGCTAATATATCCCACCCCTTGACAGCTGCCACTGTCACAAGATAACCAATGTTATTCACATCACTCGGTCATTGGTTTTAATGTTATGGTTAATTGGTGTAACATCTGAGTTCAATGACACAGCATTAACACTATTAAACTAATGGTGGCATATCACTCTAACACCATTTGACATATTGCACTTTTTTTTTCTTCTTCTTCCAAGTTTATATTCTATTTAAGGAAATGTTCTATTTGTGTGACTGGATGGTTTGAAATGAAATTAATTTTCCTTTAACCTTTGATCAAAGTAGTAGTTTGAACATATTTTGGGATGGAAAACGTCAGCAGTATCTGGCAACACTGACTGGCAGCCGGGTATCCATTGCAGTCTACGAGACAGCTCTGAACAGCCAACTTCAGCTAGTTGTTATTGGTTAAAATCAACAAAATCGTCACTTCCAGGGAAGCCGGGCTTCTCTGGGACTAAACGAGACAGTGGGAGGGACAAGAAGCCGGGCTGATAAAAGATTATTGGAGGTAGTGTTTGAAAGACATGAGGAGGGCGGTACTTCGGCGAGGAACACGGAAGTATGATCAGTCAGTCCCTAGCGGATGTCGAGAAAGTGTAGTCGTGTGCTAAAGTGCTGTCCGAATTTCTTTTCATATAAACGGTTCTTCTCATTGATGTCTCTGTACATTACTCTGTAAATAAATGTAAATATTACTCGTTGTGCTCCATTAACTTTCATCCATTCTATCAGTTTGATCATTCGTGAATTCACTCGTTTATTTCATTTGTAGTTCAATCTGGTTGTAGGCTAGCTTGAGCCTTATTGGAATCTGCAGTGCTAGCTGCTAACAGAAATTGGTAAAGTCTCTGGAAAGCACAACCAGCTGGTATGACAGGGTCACAGACCATTTTCTGGAAAAGGAGCGGAGGGCAGAATTTGTGTATAAATAGTGTTCATGTTCATGAATCTGAAGTGTGTATATTGTTCAGTAATGTTAAGAGAATGGTGGGCTCTGTGTTATAGGTTATACCTGGGTATAATATTCAAGGTTCTGTGTGTTGCATAGCCTACCTGGTTATGAATTTCCAGACTGTGTTGCAGAAGATGTTCAAGGATGTGTTGCACAGCTGGGTGTTGTGTTAAAGACTCTGTGTTGCATATCAGGGTATGATGTTCAAGGCTCTTCGTTGAAGAGCCAGTGATTTTTAGATGTTTGATATTTTTGATTAAGGATATGAGGCACTAGCCTGGCAAGCCAGACTATAACATGAACTGTACAAGCAAAAATACTTTCTGCCACTAGGTAGGGTTGTCTAGTTCACTATGCTAATGGGGCACACCTTTCTATGCTTTGATATCTGGCCTACAGGTTTTACGATGAATGCGTAAAATGGGCTTCCCCTGTTTTAAAAACCAGCAGCCGCCACTGACATACATAGTTGCAACTGCGCAGACTGCACAGGTTGCGAGCTCGAGCTTGGTTGCTATGGTTACCCACAACAAGTTTGACAGGCATATCGGGGACAGCTCCTCCTAGTTCAGGACCCCAACACAGCATGATGAAGGGTGCCAAAAGGCAGAAAACGATTGCATCGTTTTTAAAAAAAAAAAAAAAAACGACTGTAAGTAAACTGTGCCTTACTTTATCATATCATCTTGCAATTTTTTGATAGTCTGTTCAAAGTAATGTCGTAGTGAAAGTAAAATCGTACGGAGTAGAGATGCCTTTCTGGTAGCCTCCTTCTTTCGGTGGTAGCCTGTAGATACAGTGCTCAGAAGGCAGTTTTAATGTTTAATCTGGCGTTCCCTGCCATAATTTCAGCGAGCATATTGTTTCATAAGGAAACTTTGCGAAGAGTTGTTGACTGACTGCCGCTCACGCAACACACAGGCATAGTTAGAAAGTCAGGATGCACTGGTTTACACTTTACACACACACACGTAGCCCAGCCTCTCGCTATGTTTAACAGTTGGAACTTAGTGGTTTTAAAACTAGTTTTGCAGTTTTGCAATTTCTGTGCGTGATGATAATGTGTAAACTTTGGATTTCCATAGGCTATGTTAAAATGTTATCATTGTCCTGGCCTGCAGGTAGTTCCTGGTGATGGCAGTGAGAGAGGTGAAATAACATGTATACACACTACCATTCAAAAGTTTGGGGTCACCCAGACAATTTTGTGTTTTCCATGAAAAGTCACCCTTTTATTTACCACCATAAGTTGTAAAATGAATAGAAAATATAGTCAAGACATTTTTCTGGCCATTTTGAGCATTTAATTGACCCCACAAATGTGATGCTCCAGAAACTCAATCTGCTCAAAGGAAGGTCAGTTTTATAGCTTCTCTAAAGAGCTAAACTGTTTTCAGCTGTGCTAACATGATTGTACAAGGGTTTTCTAATCATCCATTAGCCTTCTGAGGCAATGAGCAAACACATTGTACCATTAGAACACTGGAGTGATAGTTGCTGGAAATGGGCCTCTATACACCTATGGAGATATTGCACCAAAAACCAGACATTTGCAGCTAGAATAGTCATTTACCACATTAGCAATGTATAGAGTGTATTTCTGATTAGTTTAAAGTGATCTTCACTGAAAAGAACAGTGCTTTTCTTTCAAAAATAAGGACATTTTAAAGTGACCCCAAACTTTTGAACGGTACACACACACACACACACACACACACATACATGTATACACAAAATGGAATCATTTGCTGACAGCTCAGTCCCCCCCAGTTCAAAAATCCTATCTGTGCCCCTGTTTATGACAAACATGAGATATGGGGTAATTCTGCAAAAGAGATCAAATGGCATTTGATTGCATAGCATAAAAATACAACCCCGATTCCAAAAAAGTTGGAACAAAGTACAAATTGTAAATAAAAACAGAATGCAATGATGTGGAAGTTTCAAAATTCCATAGTTTATTCAGAATAGAACATAGATGACATATCAAATGTTTAAACTGAGAAAATGTATCATTTAAAGAGAAAAATTAGGTGATTTTAAATTTCATGACAACAACACATCTCAAAAAAGTTGGGACAAGGCCATGTTTACCACTGTAAGACATCACCTTTTCTTTTTACAACAGTCTGTAAACGTCTGGGGACTGAGGAGGCAAGTTGCTCAAGTTTAGGGATAGGAATGTTAACCCATTCTTGTCTAATGTAGGATTCTAGTTGCTCAACTGTCTTAGGTCTTTTTTGTCGTATCTTCCGTTTTATGATGCGCCAAATGTTTTCTGTGGGTGAAAGATCTGGACTGCAGGCTGGCCAATTCAGTACCTGGACCCTTCTTCTACGCAGCCATGATGCTGTAATTGATGCAGTATGTGGTTAGCATTGTCATGTTGGAAAATGCAAGGTCTTCCCTGAAAGAGACGTCATCTGGATGGGAGCATATGTTGCTCTAGAACCTGGATATGCCTTTCAGCATTGATGGTGTCTTTCCAGATGTGTAAGCTGCCCATGCCACACGCACTAATGCAACCCCATACCATCAGGGATGCAGGCTTCTGAACTGAGCGCTGAAAGCAACTTGGATCGTCCTTCTCCTCTTTAGTCCGAATGGCACGGCGTCCCTGATTTCCATAAAGAACTTCAAATTTTGATTTGTCTGACCACAGAACAGTTTTCCACTTTGCCACAGTCCATTTTAAATGAGCCTTGGCCCAGAGAAGACGTCTGCACTTCTGGATCGTGTTTAGATACGGCTTCTTCTTTGAACTATAGAGTTTTAGCTGGCAACGGCGGATGGCACGGTGAATTGTGTTCACAGATAATGTTCTCTGGAAATATTCCTGAGCCCATTTTGTGATTTCCAATACAGAAGCATGCCTGTATGTGATGCAGTGCCGTCTAAGGGCCCGAAGATCACGGGCACCCAGTATGGTTTTCCGGCCTTGACCCTTACGCACAGAGATTCTTCCAGATTCTCTGAATCTTTTGATGATATTATGCACTGTAGATGATGATATGTTCAAACTCTTTGCAATTTTACACTGTCGAACTCCTTTCTGATATTGCTCCACTATTTGTTGGTGCAGAATTAGGGGGATTGGTGATCCTCTTCCCATCTTTACTTCTGAGAGCCGCTGCCACTCCAAGATGCTCTTTTTATACCCAGTCATGTTAATGACCTATTGCCAATTGACCTAATGAGTTGCAATTTGGCCTTCCAGCTGTTCCTTTTTTGTACCTTTAACTTTTCCAGCCTCTTATTGCCCCTGTCCCAACTTTTTTGAGATGTGTTGCTGTCATGAAATTTCAAATGAGCCAATATTTGGCATGAAATTTCAAAATGTCTCACTTTCGACATTTGATATGTTGTCTATGTTCTATTGTCAGACCCTCCAGGATTTCACGATGTTGCGATTTGCAACTTCAACGTAAATTCAACCAATCCCCGCGAATTCAGGGCGGTGTTGCAATTACATCCAATCACCGCAACTTTCCCGCAAATTTGACCAATCATTGGTATTGTCTTGAGGTGACGTCGACAAACTACCTTCCGCCAGATTGGGCGCTTTACCGCCCAATTGGGCGGTTTTAAGTGTATTTTGGCGGGTTTTGAACATATTTTGGGCTGGAAAACATCAGCAGTATCTGGCAACACTGCTTACTTCCATGTTTCCATTCAAGAGAAGCAGCATGTGCGAGTCAGTGTTTATGTAGGCTTAAATTCTGTTACTGAAAGTGTGTTATGTTTACAGTGAAGGACTGTGTGTACTTTACATTATTTTTTTACTTAATACAAGAAATTAATGAATGCCAGCATTTTTGCCAAAGTGGTATTTTATTTTCCATTGTTTAGGCAGCTTCAGCATCATACTGTGAGATTCTGTTCAAGTTGTTTTTTTTTCTTCTATGAAGCCTGAGCCATTTATTTTATTAGTTTATAATTATTGTTTAATTTAGTCTTCAGGAGAGACTGCCTGCACACAGTACTAGTATTAATATTTTTTTTTCTTACATGAAAGCTGAGGCATTTATATTATATTTTAAGGTAACTTCATGTTGTGCTGTGAGGTTCTATGCACTTTAACGTTTGAACCAACAGGTGCATTTGGATAAGTAAAGCTTATTTTTATGCATTTTTGTAGTCCTGTTAATCTTTTATATTGGTAAAGTTGTTTATAGGACCATTTCTCAGTGTCTTTATTTTTTTTAATCAATAGTTTTTCAGTAATAACTTTAATATTTAACACATCACTCAATTTTTATCACAAAAAGAGAAAATCGCAACAATTTCTCGCAACTTTCACTTCCTCCTGCAATGTAATCCCAACAAAAACCTAAAAAACACCACAACTTTCATCGCAATTTTTTGGAAAACCCCCCGCAACATCAGACATTTTAGCCCGCAACAATAACAAAAAAGGCCCGCGAAATCCTGGGGGGACTGTATTGTGAATACAATATCAGTTTTTGAGATTTGTAAATTATTGCATTCCATTTTTATTTACAATTTGTACTTTGTCCCAACTTTTTTGGAATCGGGGTTGTATGAAATACCTCTAAACATTATGATAGACTAATATAGATAAACAGAAAAAGGGGTATTTCCAGGTGATTTATGGCTTTGAAGGTCTTCCTTCTGTTTTTAATGCTCACATTCAGCCATTGAAAAGAATCACACGTGTATTCTGTGTGTGATGGAACTAGCCTAAATAGTGATGGTGTGAGTGTTTGTTTGGCAGGCATTTTTCTGATGATGGTATCTTATTTTTCCTCTTCAGAGGATTTGTGTAGCAGGAGCTGATGGAATATCTATTCATAGGTTTTTTAGAAGAAGAAGCCTTTATTTGTCACATGCACACTCAAGTGCAGTGAAATTCGTCCTCTGCACTTAACCCATATGAAGCAGTGAACACACACATTCACATACACAAGTGAGCAATGAGCACACACACATACCCAGAGCAGTGGGCAGCTATGCTACAGGGCCTGGGGAGCAGTTGGGGGTTAGGTGCCTTAATTGTTCAAGAGCACTTCAGCTCAAGGCTGCCCCATGTTAACCTAACCACATGTCTTTGAACTATGGGGGAAACCGGAGCACCCAGCTGAAAACCTATGCAGACACGGGGAGAACATGCAAACTCCACACAGAAAGGCTCCTGTGAAAGGCAACTGTCAGTGCGTTTACATGCACATCCAAATCGAGCTACTGTCGGTAATCGAGCTAAGGGTCCCAGCAGGGGTGCCAGAGAAATCCAATCCTACATGCACACAAGGAAATCGAGCTATTGTGTGAGGTACATTGTGCACCCAAGCCACAGGTGGCGCTACACGCCCCATCGTGTTGGTACACTTCCAGTTGTCGTCATGAAGAAGAGCTATTCAAGGGTATAAACAAAGTTATCAGTTCTGTGTTCACAAGAAGAATGACGACGAGGACAGCAACATCGAGAGATGTTGTTCCTCCTGACCTCTTCTGCTGCTCGCTACTACTACTGTTGTCATGCGACCGAGGCTGTTGTGTTTCCCGCTTGTGGTCTCATCACTCGTCACTTCCGGAAGGGGCAGTGCTGTAAGTAGCTCGACTACGTAGCTCGATAGGGTTTACATGCACTAAGTAGCTCGGCTACAATCGCATAATCTAGGTCGCGTAGCTCGATTACGAGAAATCCAGTTCGGTTTGATTTCAGCCGAGCTAAGGTGTTTCCATGGCATTTAGAACTTCGATTTCAGTCGAGCTACGGCAGAAATTCAATTTTCTCTATGTGCATGTAAACGCACTGAGTGTTAACCACTACACCACTGTAATGCCATTTTTAACATTGCTTAATATTTACAAATTGTTTCAATGAAAATGGTGTAATTTACATTTAAATGTTTTTATTTAATTTTCCCCCCAAAACTAATAGTATAACTTCATCTCACCTACCCGAAGGTAACTAAAAAATCCCTCGTGCAGGTTTGCCGACTGTCCTCTCTTCATGAAATTTTAATTTTACTGAGCCATGACTTTCTCTAATGGCTAGATGATTGTTTCTCAATTTCTTTCACTGCATAGATTGTTTGTCCCCTTGATCTACAAACCTTATTCAGGTGCTGTCTGCCTTCCTTTTAAAAATAGGCAGATTGTCTTTGTGAGAAACTATGCAGCAGCTGGTCTGACCAGTTTCTGGAAACGTTTGTGACCTCTTTTCCCTGCCCCCATATTATCTGTGTCCTCTCTCTCTCTATTTTATTGTTCATTCTGTATTTCCTTTGAAGTGTTTTATTCATTATTGTCCTAACTCTCTAATTATTTAATTTCTATTTATCCATGTAACATTTTTTCAGAGTATGCTATGTGTTGAAACCACAGGGTACTACTACTACTAATATCTCATCTCATTATCTCTAGCCGCTTTATCCTGTTCTACAGGGTCGCAGGCAAGCTGGAGCCTATCCCAGCTGACTACGAGTGAAAGGCGGGGCACACCCTGGACAAGTCGCCAGGTCATCACAGGGCTGACACATAGACACAGACAACCATTCACACTCACATTCACACCTACGGTCAATTTAGAGTCACCAGTTAACCTAACCTGCATGTCTTTGGACTGTGGGGGAAACCAGAGCACCCAGAGGAAACCCACGCGGACACGGGGAGAACATGCAAACTCCGCACAGAAAGGCCCTCGCCGGCCACGGGGCTCGAACCCGGACCTTCTTGCTGTGAGGCGACAGCGCTAACCACTACACCACCGTGCCGCCCCCTAATAATAATAAGAAGAAGAAGAAGAAGAAATTGTTGTTGTTGTGGGATTTCAGTGTGCACTGTGACAATGTAATAGAGGCAAGAAGGCCTGATCTGATCATTTACAAAAAAGATAAACTCTGCATTATGGTTGACATTGCATACCTGAGTGACAGCAGGGTGGCTGCTAAAGAGCATGAAAAGATAGAGATGTACCAAAACATGAAAAGAGAGGTAGCACACTTTGAGGTATGAAAAAGGTGGAAATAGGTTCGATTGTTGTTGGTGCCTTAGGCACAGTGACAAAGAAACTGAATCATTGGTTGAAAAAGTTGGGAATAGAGACTAGAACAGACTTGGTGCAGAAGATGGTGTTCTTAGAGACAGCCAGAATTTTGAGAAAAGTATTGCAATTGTGAAGGTAGAAGATTTGAGAGGGACCTTTAGTCATTTATTATGACTTGCTTTCTTTCAAGCAAAATGGCACAGCACCTGCTTGTGGATGATGATAATAATAATAATAATAATAATAGTAGACTCAGTTTGTCAACAAGTACCAAGCAAAAAATGTTCTCATGTGGGGTCCAAGCTGAATTTTTGGAAACCCTATCTGAATTATTAGAATTATTAAAAATAATTAGTGGTCCCTCTCTCTTGCTGAAAGTTAGTTGAGATTGGCTCCAGCTTCTCTATGACCCTGATGGTATAGATGGAATTGGGAGCCCAAGCAACACAATGGTGCAGTAGTTAGCACTGTCACCTCACAGCAAGAAGGTTCTGGGTTTGAACCTCATAGCTGACTGGGGCCTTTCTGTTTGGAGTCTACATGTTCTTCCTATACCTGTGTGGATTTCCTCCAGGTGATCTGGTTTCTTCCCACAGTACAAAGGTCAATTGGCTACTCTAAATTGCCCATAGGTGTGAATGTCAAGCCAGTTTATTTGTATAGTGCTTTTAACAACAATGTCACAAAGCAGCTTTACAGAAAAATAAAGACTTTAAACATATGAACTAATTGTATCCCTAATAAATTTATTTATCCCTAATGATCAAGTCTGAGGTGATGGTGGCAAGGCAAAACTCCCTCACACAACATGAAGAACAAACCTTGACAGGAACTAGACTCAAAAGGGAACCCATCCTCATTTGGGTGATAACAGATAGTGTCCATCCGTTATCCATAACCACTTATCCTGTGCAGGGTCATGGGCAAGCTGGAGCCTATCCCATTTGACTATGGGCAAGTGGCAGGGTAGACTCTGGACAAGTCACCAGATCATTGCAGGGCTGACACATAGAGACACACAACCATTCACACTTACAGTCGATTTAGAGCCACCAATTAAGGCCAATTTATGCTGACAACCCAGTCCTTGCAGACGGCGCCGCAGATAGCGTCTGCGTAGCCCCCCCACCTTCGCAGACGCTCTGCGCGCACCTCCCAAAAATTGTGACCACCGCAGAAGCCTCGCAGACAGTGTCGCAGACAAGAGGGCTCTGATTGGTCCACTCTACATCCGCTGTACACGCACTTCCGCTTCCCTACTTTCCCGGTTTGGTTTGTTTTCATGACTGCCATTTTTAAAAACACAAGTGAAGATGGAGCAGCATGAAGAGCGGTTGATTGAGGAAGTGAGGAAGTACGTACATCTATTCGACTCCAGTTCTAGTCATTATAAAAAAAAAAGTTCTAGTCATTATAAGTAACCGGAGGATAAACACTCCACTAACCACACCCACCAACTACTCCTAGCGATTTCGCGACTTCGCGCCCCCTTGCGTTGTGCCAGTGAATAACATCTCGCACGCCTATTACTCCCCGCTCAATGATAAATTACAACTGTCTGCGAAAAGCTATCTGCGAAAGCCTTGTCGCAAGAGCATGCAGAGGCCTTTAGCCTAACCTGCACATCTTTGGACTGTGGGGGAAATAGGAACACACAGAGGAAACCCATGCAACATCTAGAGAACATGCAAATGCCACACAGAAAGGCCCCCATTGGCCACTGGGCTCGAATCCAGAACCTTCTTGCTGTGAGACAGTAGTGCTAATCACTACACCACTGTGCCGCCCCCAACAGATAGTGTGATTTATAAATAACTTGTTTATATAACTGTGACTGATGTAGTCACAAAGTACAATTGTGTAACCAGGAAATTCATTATAGTTTTAGCAGGAAGTTTATTTTGTTGAAGTTCTCAACTGTTCAATCTTTGCTAAAGCATAACATCACCTTGGAACAGGCTCTCCACTTGGCTGCAGAGAAAAGATTATTTCTTCCTGCGATACCACCAAGGGTACAAGCAGATTGACAAATAAAAAAGAAAGAAAAATCAGCTGTTCATTGATGGAGACTTGAGTGCAAAACTGTTCAAGACAATGGCAGTCCTAAAGTTATCATGAAAATTGTAGTTCTAAACCATCATAGCAAAACTGTAAGTGTCCAGAGCCATCTTCTAAGTGTATCTTTCGACTGTCTATATGGGGCTATCCTCCACAGGAGTGATGTGATGAGAACTCCAGCTAGAAATAAGGCATCAGGATGGATCAGGCAGGTCCGAATGTGAGTGTGAATGGTTTTTTGTCTGTGTTAGCACTGTGATAGACTGGCAGGGTGTACCAAGGGCTCACCCAAAGTCAGATGGGATTGGCTCCAGTTTCCCCCATAACCCTGCTGCATGGATCATCTAAACTGCTTGGATGGATGAAATTAGGGGTCCAAGTATAAAATGCTTGGAAAATTCTAGTTTTCATTAGATTTTTAAATGTTTTTCAAACATGAAGTGCCATGCAAATGTGTCTGTCTTGGACTACTAATAACCAAGATGTCACCTTGTCTTACAAAGCCCCACAGTTATGGAACAGCCTTCCAAGTAGTGTTCGGGAATCAGACACAGTCTCAGTGTTTAAGTCTAGGCTGAAAACATATCTGTTTAGTCAAGCCTTTTGTTAATGGTGTTTATAAGGTAAAGGTGTAGATCTGGAGGGTCCTCAGACATAGAGTGTTTTGGTAAACTGGGATGTATGGATGCTGTCAGTCCCCACTCGCTTGCTCACTCGAGTTTGTTGATGGTGTAGTGGCTGGCTTTATGTCCCGGGGTTCCCTCATGCCTGTGTTACCTTCTGGCTCTCCCCTTTTAGTTATGCTGTCATAGTTAGTTGCCGGAGTCCCTGCTTGTACTCAGTGCAATATGTATACTGTTCCTACTTATTCAGGTGACATTGGGCATACCTAACAACCTGTGTTTTCTCTCTCTTCTCACCCCCCCCAAATCTGTCCCTCTGAGTTACATGTCGGTCCTGGGATCGAGATGCTGGCCTCTTCTGCTCCTCGGACCTGCCTGGACCATCCTGGTGCCCTGTGTCTGGTTGGAGTCTCATCGCATCGCTCCTATGGAGAGCGGCCCCATGTGGACAGTTGGGGGTCACACCTGGAGGACGCTCTGGCCTCTTGCAGTGGTGTTTTTGTGGCTGGGGACTGCAGTTGACTTGCTGACTTTGGGACTGTGGTTGTCGTGAATGGTTTTGCACTCAGGTTTCCGTTGGTGGGGGGTTTATAGCATCAGTGAAGCTGACTTTGTTAGGACTGTTAATGTTATAGTCATGTTGTCTGTTGTTGCCCGGATGGGGATGGGTTCCCTTTTGAGTCTGGTTCCTCTCAAGGTTTCTTCCTCGTGTCGTCTGAGGGAGTTTTTCCTTGCCACCATCGCCACAGGCGTGTTCGTTGGGGATAAAATTAATTCATATTTTAAGTCATTCAAATTCTATAAAGCTGCTTTGCGACAATGTTTATTGTTAAAAGCGCTATACAAATAAACTTGAATTGACTTGACCTTGTGTCAGTGACTTCATATATGCAGCCTGTTAAAGATCCCCACTTCATCCTTTTCAAATTTTCTTATTATTTATGTTAAGAGTCACTGCGGGGTCTTGCACGTCAGATTTGGCATTGTCTTGTAAAAGGCATCGAACAGGCTGCACCATCTCAGTCATCCTTTTCACCCTTGCCATGAACGTGGTTGTCAGGACTGAGTCTGAATGCAGAGGCCCCTTGACCAAGTTTTGAGTCCACCAGCCCCCTATAAGAGCCTTTATGGATGACCTGACTGTCACTACAACATCAGTTCCAGGCAGCAGGTGGACTCTTCAAGGCTTAGAGAAGCTCATCACCTGGGAAAGTCAATAAAATCAAGGTCTCTAGTGCTGAAGAAGGGGAAAGTAGCAGACAAGTTCTGGTTCTCAATTGCCGGAGGCACCAGCTTGTCCATTACAAAGCAGCCAGTCAAGAGCCTTGGGAAGATCTTCAACTGGAGCATCAAAAACACTGCTTCCTTCAAGAAAACTCATGAAGAGCTTGGGGCCTGGCTCACCAAGGTGGACAATTTGGGCCTGCCAGGGAGGTTCAAGGCCTAGATTTACCAGCACTCAATGCTACCCAAGATCCTGTGGCCTCTGCTGGTATACGAGGTGCCCATCACTACAGCTGAGTCACTGGAAAGAAAGATCAGCAGCTATTTGTGGAGGTGGCTAGGACTACCATGCAGCCTGAGTAGTGTGCTCTATATGGCACCAGCTATATCTTACAGCTCCCAATCAGTGGTCTCACTGAAGTGATTATGGTATCAAGGACACAGGAAGCTCTGCAGTACAGAGAATCCAGAGACCCAAAAGTGGCAACCGCAGGCATCTAGGTTTGAACAGGCAGGAAGTGGAATGCAGGTGAATCTCTGGAGGTGGCAGAATCAAGACTGAGGCAGAAGGCACTAGTGGGGTCCGTTGCAGCAAGGAGAGCAGGTATTTGCTACTTCCTGGCAACCAAGGTCAACAACACTCAGGGCAAGAAACAGCAAGACTTAATTCAGGAGGAAGTGCAAGCAGGTGTGGAGGAAATCTGAGCCAGCAGGATGGTGGGGATGAGAACAATGAGTATGGATGAGATGGGAACGTGCACTGTAGAGAAAGCTCACGTGGTCTAACATCTGGCAAGCAGGCTACCACTGGGGATAAGATTCCTGGTGCAAGCTGTCTATGATGCCCTACCCAGTCCAGCCAATCTCCATGTATGTGGGAAAAGTGAAATACTTTCCTGCCCATGTTGCTCCAGAAGAGGCTCCTTGGAACACCTTCTCAGCAGCTACCCCAAAGCCCTTTGAGATAGGTCCTATCACTGGAGTAAAGACCAGGTCCTAAAGCCAATTGCTGACAGCGCAGCCATGGCCATCAACAAGACCAAGGGCCACCACCAGCCAACGAAAATTACCTTCTTAAGAGCTGGAGAGAAACCCTGCCCACAAGCTGGATCAAAGGCCAGCCTTCTAATTACTGTCAATGACTGGTGCATGGAAGTGAACCTGGGCAAAAGTTCCCAGCCCAGATAACACCATCACAGCTATGGCCAGACATGATCATTGTTTCAGAATCCACCAAGCAACTGATCATGATATGCTCTTAACAATGCCCTGGGAAGAGCATATGGCTGAATCCAATGAGAGGAAGTGTGCCAAGCATGCCCATGGATACGTGCTGAAGGTAGGGCTGGTGAACCCCTTGTGAGCCTGTGGAGGTGGGCTGCTGGGGTTTTGCAGGGCATTCACTCTGCAAAGCCATTACAATGATGGGCATTACTGGGAAGGCAAAAAGGAAAGCCATCAAATCAGTAACTGAAGCCACAGGGAAAGCCACCAGGTGGCTTTAGTTCAAGAGGGCAGATCCATGGGTGAATGCTGCTGGGACTCAAGCTGGGGTCTGATCAACTTCAGCTAGGTCATCTGGGAGAGCATGTCTGATGTTGAAAGACCCGAAACACCCAATGACCCCCAGGTTACATCACTGCTGCTGCGTCTCAGCACATCCAGGAATTGTATCTTTCATCATCTTAATTAATTATTTCAAAGCCCAGTGCAGACTGCTGCATCCTCTGAAGCCTGATCATAGTTAGATTTGACAACTGTCATAGTTACAGTGAATGTCATGGGGATTTTACAATTATTATAATAATTTTACAAATATTATTGATTCCAGTTTTGGGCCATTTGATGTTTGCTGTTTTCATCCTGAAATTGTGGCAAGATCAGTTTTGACATGATCAAAACTGCCCAGGACTAACTTTTGGCAATTATAGAAAAAGGATATGATTGTCATTTTATTAGAAATGCTGGGACAAATCCTATGAGAACAATATGACCTGAAGTGAAACTTTGCAATATAAATAGTTCTTTCTATTATTGAAAAGATTAATAACGCTGTGAATGGTTGTCTGTGTCTATGTGTTGGCCCTGTGATGACCTGGCAACTTATCCAGGGTGTACCCTGCCTTTCACCCGTAGTCAGCTGGGATAGGCTCCAGCTTGCCTGCGACCCTGTAGAACAGGATAAAGCGGCTAGAGATAATGAGATGAGATGAGATGAGATGAGATGAGATGAGATGAGATGAGATGAGATGAGAGTAATAGCGCCCCCAGTGGTCAATATAGGTCAGAATATACAGGTTTACAGAGAAAGATAAAGAGGTAGATACAGTATAACAGTGCCTTTTATACCAACAGGACAGTCTTCAGCCTGTAAATGTCATCTGAAACCACCAACAGATTTTGTTTATAATTGTATTAATTTCTCTAGTTAGTATTTGAAAGATTAATCTGTGGGTGGTAAAAAGGGGGACTGGACTTGCTTGAAGATTCTTGAAGACGTTTCACCTCTCATCCAAAACATCTTCAAGAATCTTCAAGCAAGTCCAGTTGCTCTCTTTTACCACCCACAGTTTACTATGACCTGGATGACTGAGAATCGTCACAGACTTGAAAGATTAATCTTAACAGAGCTATTCCCAATGTAAGTGTACCAAGCTGGAAGTTAAATAATGGTTTCTCCTTACTGTGTAGTTCACTATGGCCCTGTTCCAAATGGTGTACTTGCAGTACTCATTTGTGTGTGCCCACTCAGTCTGCTGCAAGGCCATATGGTGTACCATTTGTTATTTTAGGCTTCAAACACAACTAACAATGTCAAAAATAATATTAAAATAGTGTCCTAAATCTCTCTCATCTCATTATCTGGAGCCGCTTTATCCTGTTCTACAGGGTCGCAGGCAAGCTGGAGCCTATCCCAGCTGACTATGGGTAAGAGGCAGGGTACACTCTGGACAAGTCGCCAGATCATCGCAGGGTTGACACATAGAGACAAACAACCATTCACACTCACGGTCAATTTAGATCCACCAATTAGCCTAAACTGCATGTCTTTGGACTGTGGGAGAAACCGGAGCACCTGGAGAAAACCTGCACAGACACGGGGCGAACATGCAAACTCCACACAGAAAGGCCCCTGTCAGTCACTGGGCTCGAACCCAGAACCTTCTTGCTGTGAGGCAACAGTGCTAACCACTACACCACCGTGCCGCCAGAGTTGTTTATATCAAACCTATTGGTATTACACATGCAGTTGTAAGTTATTATATATATATATATATACAACCCCGATTCCAAAAAAATTGGGACAAAGTACAAATTGTAAATAAAAATGGAATGCATTAATTTACAAATCTCAAAAACTGATATTGTATTCACAATAGAACATAGACAACATATCAAATGTCGAAAGTGAGACATTTTGAAATTTCATGCCAAATATTGGCTCATTTGAAATTTCATGACAGCAACACATCTTAAAAAAGTTGGGACAGGGGCAATAAGAGGCTGGAAAAGTTAAAGGTACAAAAAAGAAACAGCTGGAGGACCAAAATGCAACTCATTAGGTCAATTGACAATAGGTCATTAACATGACTGGGTATAAAAAGAGCATCTTGGAGTGGCAGCGGCTCTCAGAAGTAAAGATGGGAAGAGGCTCACCAATCCCCCTAAAGGCCAATTTATGCTGACAACCCAGTCCTCGCAGATGGTGTCGCAGATAGCGTCTGCGTAGCCCCCCCACCTTCGCAGACGCTCGGCGCGCACCTCCCAAAAATTGTGACCACCGCAGAAGCCTCACAGACAGCGTCGCAGACAAGAGGGCTCTGATTGGTCCACTCTACATCCGCTGTACACGCACTTCCGCTTCCCTACTTTCCCGGTTTGTTTTGTTTTCACGACCGGCATTTTTAAAAACACGAGCGAAGATGGAGCAGCACGAAGAGCGGTTGATCGAGGAAGTACATACATATATACGACTCCAGTTCTAGTCACAGGGCTGACACACAGACAACCATTCACACTTACGGTCAATTTAGAGTCACCAGTTAACCTAACCTGCATGTCTTTGGACTGTGGGGGAAACCAGAGCACCCGGAGGAAACCCACGCGGACACGGGGAGAACATGCAAACTCCACACAGAAAGGCCCTCGCCGGACCCGGGGCTCGAACCCAGGACCTTCTTGCTGTGAGCCGACAGCGCTAACCACTACACCACTGTGCCACCCCACTCTTACAATCAATGGGCAAAAACTGTTTTTGAATATGCTGCCCATATTCAATTCTTTTTCTTGTACATTGTTAGTACATTGAGTTAATTATTATATAAAGACACACATAACATTATCATTATATTTCAGTATGTTATGAAATTACATATGGATATAATCAGGGGTTAAATTGGGATTGGTTATGTGGGGGGGCTCTGCCTCGTACCCGCCCCTGCCCCCGCCGCCCTGCCCCAATATACTTTTTGGAAAATAACCCTCTAATTTGATAACCATATCATATTGCACAGTGTCTTGTAGTGCCCCCCTACACATTATGGCAGTTTGAATGTAGATTGGTTGGCCAATGTAACAGATTGTACAGGTTGTTGTACATTGGTTTGAAGGAAATGATTAGTGGGGGGTCTGGGGGTCCTCCCCCAGAAGTTTTTTATTATCATACATGTTATTTGCTGAATTCTGGTGCATTTTAATAAGTTGTTAGCTGACTTTACAGAGGTAGGTTGAGCAATATCATGTTAAATCTTGTCACATGCCTACAGGTGAAAAATGTGAAGGAGAAATGTTCAGTGAGAAAATTTGAAGGCTTGCACAATCTTAAACCAAAACAGTTGATTTATTTTGGAGGATAAATGTTAAATATGCCAAAACACTGTCAGTCAAATTGTCAATCAAATATATTCATGCAGTGAATGCAACCAAATACAAACAACACTATAACATTGGAAGCATTTATTATTATTGTTATTATTATGTATTCAATTATTATTTGGCATGTGGTGCTTTTTGTATTGTCTAGAACATACATAAGATGAGCATATTATAGCAGCAAAATAGAAGCACAATCATTTGAATGCAGCAAAACTTTTGCTGCATTCAAATGATTGTGCTTCTATTTTGCTGCTATAATATGCTCATCTTATGTATGTTCTAGACAATACAAAAAGCACCACATGCCAAATAAATAATTGAATACATAATAATAACAATAATAATTACACTAATAATACCCTAATAATATTAACAATAAATAATAATAAATTAACATTAAATTAAATATTAACAATAAATAATAAAACACTAATAATATTAACAATACAGTGAACATAATCATTATCATATTTTTTATTATTAAAAACAAAATATCAAATAATACTGAAGAGGGGAAAAAATAATACTGATCTAAATATGTTGTGTTTTTATTTTTAGACAGTATGTGTTTTGCTAAACACATACTGTCTAAAAATAAAAACACAACATATTTAGATCAGTATTATTTTTTCCCCTTTTCAGTATTATTTGATATTTTGTTTTTAATAATAAAAAATATAATAATGATTATGTTCGTATGCAGGTAAAAGGGGAGACGGTGTACGGAGAAAATTATAAACAAGTCACAACGCTGAAACACAAGCCCAAAAACCCGCAAACCATGACTTCTGATTTTTTTTTAAAGCGAGCTCACAAAAAAAGAAACCCCAAAGTCGCTTATAAAAAGCGGAATTGGCAACCCACGCAGTGTTCCAGAAACCAGAATCTCTGATCGCAAGTTCTGTTCTAAATAGCTTTGACAGGTCGTCTTGTTATCAGGAAAACTATGATCTATCTCATAAAAGTCATGGGTTTATTGATTAATAAAACGATATTTAATTATTCAGAACTGAAAATCGTGAAAAGGGTTTGTTGCTTTTGATGTGTGCGTGATCATATGCCATCCGCTCCGAGCTTATGTGCCGGGGCTCAGCCCCGGACAGCCCCGGCCCAATTTAACCCCTGGATATAATGTCTCATTGATAATGTCACATTTTAATCAAATTTAACTTGATTAGTCAGCAAGTGATTAATTCAGTGTCATAAATTAACTTGCTGTGCCTGTAACATTGTATATATAAGGGCAAAACATTGCCTACTTGGCATTGTGGAGAACAGTTGAAATAATCATGGCTACATTCCAGCAAATCCACTCTAGGGCCATCTGCTCTTGATGGTGCCACTCCCTTGGTTATGCAGGTCTCGGAGCAACTGGAGCCACTCCTTTTCAATGTTGAGCAGCTCATGGCTGCACTGACACTCTTGGCCAGCTGTACTATGGCTGCCTGCAGACTGGGAAGAGGTCAACCAAGGGGGTCCAGGGGATGAGGAGGCAGCAGGGCCACAGGGAGGGGGAGACAGGTGATGGCAAAGATACCTCCTTTCCACAGGCATCAATGCCTCCAGATATCCCCTCTGTGGCTGTTTGCCCCAGTATTGCGAGGACCCGTTCTTCCTCTGGGGTCAGGGAAGCCACAGTGGACTGTGGCAGTTCGTAGGTGAGGGAGGAGCACAGAAAGACGGCAGGCCAGAATAAAGTTCCATAATGCTCTTTTATTTGTTCTTTTCAGACACAAATCTCTCCAGTCACACCACACACACCAGTTGACTGGTTCCAGAGAGAGCTGCCGTCCTCTGCTCTCTCTCTCTTTATATAGGGCGCGGTCACTGGGAAGACACACAAACACAGGTTAATTGACATCAGGTGTAGTGATTTTGCCACTTACCTTCCCTGACTCCGCCCTCCTGTCACAGACTGATGCTTGGCCACGCCCCCACTGCCACATACCCCCACCGCCCGACTCAGGCCGGGCGGCCATCCGGCCTGCAGCCGACTCCCCCCCCCCCCCCTTGACGGGAGAGAAAGTCCACCACAACCATCTGTGCCCCCGGCCTGTGGATCACCTTGAAATTAAAGGGTTGGAGTGCCAGATACCAACGGGTGATCCGCGCGTTGGCATCCTTCATGCGGTGGAGCCACTGGAGGGACGCGTGGTCTGAACAGAGGGTGAAAGGGCATCCCAGCAGGTAGTAGCGGAGGGCGAGGACTGCCCACTTGATCGCGAGGCACTCCTTCTCTATCGTGCTGTAGCGCCCCTCGCATACCGACAGCTTTCTGCTGATGTACAGCACGGGACGATCCTCCCCCTCCACCTCCTGGGACAACACGGCCCCCAGCCCTCTGTCCGATGCATCCGTCTGTAACATAAAAGGGAGAGAAAAGTCAGGGGAGTGTAATAGTGGCCCCCCGCACAGTGCAGCCTTTACCTCAGAGAAAGCCCGCTGGCATTGCTCCGTCCACTGGACCGGATCTGGTGCCCCCTTTTTAGTGAGATCAGTCAGCGGGCTGGTGACGTCTGAATAGTTAGCTATAAGCCTACGATAGTAGCCAGCCAGCCCCAGGAACTGTCTCACCCCCTTTTTGGTCTTGGGCCTCGGGCAGGCCGCAATTGCTGCTGTCTTGTTAATTTGGGGATGCACCTGCCCGTTGCCCAAGTGGAAGCCCAGATACCGTACTTCCACCCGCCCAATCGCACACTTCTTTGGGTTGGCTGTGAGACCCGCTCGCCTCAGCAACTTAAGGACGGCCCTCAGGTGTTGTAAGTGCCGCTGCCAGTCATTACTATAAATAATGATATCGTCGAGGTATGCGGCCGCATAGGTGGCGTGGGGGCGGAGGACCCTGTCCATCAGCCGCTGAAACGTAGCAGGCGCCCCAAACAGCCCAAAAGGAAGTGTGACAAACTGGTGTAAGCCGAACGGTGTGGAAAAGGCTGTTTTTTCTCGGGATAATGGAGTCAAGGGGATCTGCCAATAACCCTTTGTCAAATCCAGTGTCGAGTAAAAGCGAGCCGTGCCTAGCCGATCGAGCAACTCATCAATATGAGGCATTGGGTACGTGTCGAATTTAGACACCGCGTTGACTTTTCGGTAGTCCACACAGAACCGGACCGACCCGTCGGCCTTGGGAACCAAGACCACTGGGCTGCTCCAGTCACTGTGGGACTCCTCGACGATGCCCATCTCGAGCATGGCCTCGAGTTCTTCCCAAACCACTTTTTTCTTGTGTTCGGGCAGCCTGTAAGGGCGGCTACGCACTACCACCCCCGGGGGCGTCTCAATGTGGTGCTCTATGAGGTCGGTGCGGCCGGGCAGGGGCGAGAACACGTCCGAAAACTCGGTCTGCAACTGGGCGACCTCCGCGAGTTGGGTCGGGGAGTGGTGGTCTCCACAGGGGACCGGAGAGGTATGCGATGCCAATGTGCCCTTTTGAACCTCCGGCCCCAGCTCCGCCTTCTCCGTAACCACCGACACCAATGCTACGGGGACCTCCTCGTTCCAGAGTTTGAGTAGATTGAGGTGGTAAATCTGTAGCGCCCCACCCCTGTCCGTTCGCCTCACCTCGTAGTCGACGTCCCCGACTCGCCGTGTGACCTCAAAGGGTCCTTGCCACCTGGCGATCAATTTGGAGCTCGATGTGGGCAACAGTACGAGTACTTTATCTCCCAGTGCGAACTCCCTAAGGCGCGTACCCCTGTCGTACAGGCGGGTTTGCCGTTCTTGGGCCTGCCGCAAATTCTCCTGGGTTAGGTGTGTGAGCGTGTGGAGTTTTGCGCGCAGGTCAATAACGTATTAAATTTCATTTTTACTGGGTGAAGGTCCCTCCTCCCAATTTTCTCGCAGCACGTCTAAAATGCTGCGCGGCTTACGCCCGTATAACAATTCAAATGGGGAGAACCCCGTGGAGGCTTGGGGGACCTCTCACACTGCAAATAACAAGGGCTCGAGCCATTTATCCCAGTTACGTGCGTCCTCACTTACGAATTTTTTAATTATATTCTTGAGGGTGCGATTGAACCGTTCAACTAAACCGTCCGTTTGTGGGTGATACACGCTGGTGCAGATCGGCTTAATACCTAATAGCCTATACAGTTCGCTCAGTGTTCGTGACATAAACGAGGTGCCTTGGTCAGTCAGAATCTCTTTCGGGATTCCAACTCGGGAGATGATGCAGAAGAGTGCCTCCGCAATACTGCGTGCTGAGATATTGCGAAGAGGCACCGCTTCCGGGTATCGCGTTGCATAGTCCACCAGAACTAATATAAAGCGGTACCCTCGTGTTGACCGATCTAATGGCCCGACAAGATCCATCCCAATCCTTTCGAACGGGGTCTCGATTAATGGTAGGGGGCGCAAAGGCGCTTTTGGAATGGCCGCTGGATTTACTAACTGGCATTCGCGGCACGCCGTACACCACCTACGGACATCGCCGCGAATCCCCGGCCAATAGAATCGGGCCATTATTCGGGCTAGTGTCTTATCCTGCCCTAAGTGTCCAGCCATGGGATTAAAGTGAGCCGCCTGGAATACCAATTCCTGGCGGCTTTTTGGAATCAAAAGCTGGGTGATTTGCTCTTTCGTCTGAGTGTCCTGCGTCACTCGGTATAATCTATCTTTCATAATAGAAAAATAGGGGAAGGACGGGGGTGGCGTTTGGCGGGAGCGTTTGACCATCGATTACTCTCACTTGGTCAAACGCATGCCGCAGAGTCTCGTCTCGCGACTGCTCTAACGGGAAATCCGCAAGGGATTCCCCGAGAGAGGGAGGAGGAGCCTGTGGCTCCTCACTCTGACGCGAAGATGACGTGGATGGCTCTGCGACAGCTGCCCCCGCCAAAGCGAAACCGGGACCTCCACCTGCTGACCTATGGCAGGACCCACTCTTCACTAGATGACTCATCAACTCCCCGAATCCCGGCCAATCAGTCCCCAAAATTATTGAGTGGGTGAGGCGAGGATTAACCGCCACCTTTACTATAAATTTTTCCCCTCAGAACAAAATGTGGACCGGCACCAACGGGTAGCTGTGAACATCCCCGTGCACACACAACACCTTCACCCCCTGTGCTCCCTCCAATGCCTCGTCTTGCACCAGGCTTTGGTGGATTGAGGTCTGATTACAACCGGAATCCACCAATGCCTGATATGTATCCCCTTGGATACTCACCGGTATGCGATATGCTCCGGCCCGATCGAGGGCAGCTCCTGGCGCGTCGGGGATCCGAACCACCGCGCCCACTTCCATTGCCGAACACTGCTGTTGGAGGTGGCCCGGCTCCCCGCAGTGCCAGAAAACCGGCCCGGGCTTCCTCTCTGCACCGGCGCCCCAGAGCTCACTCACCTGAGGGGGGGAAGAGACAGACACAGAAGGGAAAAATGGGAGGACACTGCGGGTGCGACGGGCCGGCTGGGGTGGGGCCAGCCCCCGCCTCCGCGGTGGGGGAACGGGGTGAGGACGAGACACAGGAGGAGAGAGGGGGAGAGAGAGAGAGGAGAAGAGGATGTTCGCTGTCCTGCCATCGGAACAGCCGCCAAATGGTCCTCCGCCAACTCGATGGCCTGATCCAGCGACGCCGGGCGGTGGCACTGGACCCACTCCGTGGTTCCCTCTGGCAGGTGGCCGATGAACTGCTCCAGCACCACCTGATCGAGAATTCCCTCGGCATCGCAGTTGTTGGCCCTCAACCACCGCCAGCAGGCGTCCCGGAGCTGCTGGCCAAACGTGAACGGCCGGCCGACTTCCTCCAGCCGCAGAGCGCGGAAGCGCTGTCATTGTTGTTCGGGGGTGTGCCCCACCCGCTGGAGGACGGCCCGGCGAAGGTCCACGTAGGCCAGTCGGCGGTCAGCGGGGAGCTGTAGCACGGCCAGCTGCGCCTCTCCTGTTAGCAGGGGGAGAAGGCGCGCCGCACGCTGCTCCATCGGCCACCCCAAGGTCTCCGCGACTTGCTCGAAGAGCGTGATGAATGCCTCGGGGTCGTCCTGCGGGCCCATCTTGGTTAGGATGAGGGGGGACGGGCCCGCGGTGGGAGCGCTGGTGGACCCCGCCGACGCGAGGAGGTGCCGGAACGCCTGACGATCTTCCTGCTGCGCCAGCACCAGGGCCTCGAACCAGCGCTCTTGCTCCTTCCGGAGGGTGAGTAGCGTCTGGTGCTGGCTCTGCTGGGCCATGGCGAGGGCGTGGACCAGGTCCGCGAAGGTGGAGGGCTCCATGGGGCTGTTCTTTTCCTGTGCTCCGTCCCGGGTTTCAGCACCACTGTGGCAGTTCGTAGGAGAGGGAGGAGCACAGAAAGACGGCAGGCCAGAATAAAGTTCCATAATGCTCTTTTATTTGTTCTTTTCAGACACAAATCTCTCCAGTCACACCACACACACCAGTTGACTGGTTCCAGAGAGAGCTGCCTTCCTCTGCTCTCTCTCTCTTTATATAGGGCGCGGTCACTGGGAAGACACACAAACACAGGTTAATTGACATCAGGTGTGGTGATTTTGCCACTTACCTTCCCTGACTCCGCCCTCCTGTCACAGACTGATGCTTGGCCACGCCCCCGCTGCCACATGGACATACCACCATGGGTCACCCTTTCCCTCTCTCTCCTCACTTCTGTTCCCCTCCTCTTTGCTCGGCTGGAAAAGTCCTGTCACTTTTTCCTTACTTCTTCTGCACTCTTTGATTGAGTGCGTGAAGCACTGCGGTTTGCAGTGATGGACTTCCACAATGGCTTCTTATTTTTATTTGCAGAGTGGCTCTTGGATTTGGTGAACAGCGCATCTTTATGCTGTTCAATGGCATCCAGCAAAATAGACAAGTCATCTTTAGTAAATGTAGATTTCTTCTTTTTTTGCCTCCATTGCACACATCAAATACCACTCAGCTACATGTCGATTTATGAGGGAAGAGGGGTCGAGGCCTTTGCCGGCGAAGCTTGGCGGGTTTAGAATGAGTAGGTCATATATATTTAGATAAATATCTTTGAGTTTTTATCATACAATCATGATAAACATATTGACAGAAACTTTATACTTTACATTTTCCTATGTGCCCACTGCCAAATAATATTATATTTTTTAAATTACCTAAATTAGATGAAACACTTGTCACCTTATTCAGTCACACCGGAGTCTGAGCGCTAAGCGCACACTTACACATTTGTAAAAGTTTATTCACAAGGTAATGGCAGGATAATCACTTTCACTCTTTCAGTTTCGATTGGTTTCTCTTTTGTGGTGGGAATGCCCACCATAAACAGGATAGAATATGTAAGCCATAGTTTAGGTTACCTGTTTGGAGGTAAAACCTGTTGCGAGATGGCACAGCGATTTGATGCTCAGGAGGCACTTCAGATTATTCAGGACAGTGTTTCAATTTCAGCAGTTCATCAGATCTTGAGGACTGTGACACTGATGATGAGCTGTATCATTTTGAACTTCGACTCAATCCAGCCGAAGATCAACTCAAATAAGTGTAAATATTTCTTCTATTTCTTATGAGCATATCTGTTGGTATGCATCTGGTGTAATGCATAATCTTTGCATGCTTCTTGAGTAAATAAAATGCAAACCATCACTTTTAAATGTGCACAGGCAATGAACCACACAGGTGAACATGCCAGAGAGGAAACCCAACTTGATGAGTAAATGCAAATACTTCTTATGACAAAAAATATTTCTGTATGAAAAAAAATGTTACTGCTGTGTAGTGCAAATTCTTTGTAGTGCAAATGCTGCTTGAGAAAATAAACTTGTGCACAATTACTTGAATTTGTGTGTGTGTGTGTGTGTGAGAGAGAGAGAGAGAGAGAGAGAGAGAGACCTGCCAACAGCCCCTTTTGCATTTTCAATAAGAAGAGTGATTACCCCTCCCACTGCCAACTCTTTATCCCAAAACAATAGCACAAATTTTTTGATGGCCAGTTAATGGTCCAAATCAGTGGAGCAGATTTAAGTTTTTGTGCTTGATACATTCTGGAGACTTAACAGAATCACCTCAAGTGACCAAAATGGTTCATCACAATGGGTAACATCATGTTTTTTCACACATTCCAACACAGTTCTAAAACTGCTTTTTACAACATCTTCATTTATCTATTTTTTTAAAAGTACAATCATAACATACACACTACATAGATATTATTGTAGCTGAATTTGTGCTGAATACAAAAAGTCATATGACTTTGAAAATACTGCTTAGGTATTTCTTGAAATTGACAACATCAGATAATGCCAAAATCATTACAGTGCCAGAAAATACCCTCAGACCCCAGAGGGTTTAAACTCTTGATTGGGTAACAAGGAAATAAGCAGGCACAGATAAACATTTTACTTAATTATTTAGCTTATTATTTGCTCAGGGCGGCACGGTGGTGTAGTGGTTAGCGCTGTCGCCTCACAGCAAGAAGGTCCTGGGTTCGAGCCCCGGGGCCGGCGAGGGCCTTTCTGTGTGGAGTTTGCATGTTCTCCCCGTGTCCGCGTGGGTTTCCTCCGGGTGCTCCGGTTTCCCCCACAGTCCAAAGACATGCAGGTTAGGTTAACTGGTGACTCTAAATTGACCGTAGGTGTGAATGTGAGTGTGAATGGTTGTCTGTGTCTATGTGTCAGCCCTGTGATGACCTGGCGACTTGTCCAGGGTGTACCCCGCCTTTCGCCCGTAGTCAGCTGGGATTGGCTCCAGCTTGCCTGCGACCCTGTAGAAGGATAAAGCGGCTAGAGATAATGAGATGAGATGAGATTATTTGCTCATTCTTTCATGTGAATGTTTGTTCATTTAATTGAAAAACACACTTGTAATAAAAAATATTGTCTAAAAATGTAAAATAGTTTCAATTATTAATTACCACAATATATATGTAATGCTTAATGATGATACAATATATTAATATATATTTAAGCACTTTATATTTCATTGTTTTTTGGTTAAAAACGAATGCCATGTGACCACATCAACTGGCTTTAGCAACTACTAATGCTTTAGCGAGAATGCACATTGCAAAGAATCTCTTAGCAGAGTTGCTCTTAAGAGTCCTTCTTACGAGTATGTTCAGGAAACATTGCAGTGACAACGTTTGTCGCTTAAGAGCATCTTTCAACTTGTTCATTAGCCCTAAAGTGCAATGTCATCAGGAAACCCACCCCAGGTTAATTCAGATGAGCATGTTTTCCCAGCTCTGGAAGCTGCACATCTTGTCATGAATATTAGTATAACACTAAAGCCCAAAATAAGTTTATCAACAAATATACATGTGTGTGATTGTATACAGCTTCTGTATCAGATGTACAGTTTCAATATGGCAGAGGTGGAAAAACTGGATTGACAAAGTAAAAGTCCTGCTTAGGTTTTCCTTCTGCCTGTGCTCTCAACACAGGTGATTTCATCAATTAGCTCATCAACCTGGTTTAGGGGATGTGGTAATTAGGATCAGCTGGTTCATTGAATTGGCTGGAGCAAAAATGTGGCAGGGTTTTTACTTTCTGCACCCGGGTTTTTCCACCTCTGCAATATGGCAATCATTCAAAGTCAGAATTTTCTCATTTGAATGAATAGGAAGAAGAAATATAGAGAAAGGATATATAATATTCTAAAAAGGAATGTTTGTCAGCAAAAGCTTAGCAAAAACCTGGGATAATTTAGCAATTGTGTAACAGTACATTAACAACCTAGCATCCCCTTTATAACTGTTTGGAATACTATAGCAACTGCCGAGCAACTATCCACCAATGGCCTGACATACCATAGTAACCACCCAGCAATACCCACTGAGCTCTATATAAAATCTGGAGCGCTCATAGGCTCATCAGAGTGAAGCCAGCTGGCTGCCATCATACCACTCCCATTGTGGGGTGAAACTGTCATTTAGACTACTGGAAGCTACACAAAATTGGACGTTATTTATGTAGTTGGTGAGAAAAATTAGAAGAAGAATAGCTCCATGTTCAGCAATGAACTGTACAAATCGTCAGGTCAAAGGCTGTGGACGGACAGCCTTTGACCTGAGATATGTTTCTTGGGGCAAATTGGATCGGATACCATGGTTTAACACATAAGCTAAATATACGTGATGTGAGTAGTAATATGGTGGCCAGATGGCTTCACTTGTTTCTACAGCAGGGAATAGGCTATGAGCTCTCTAGATTTTATATAGAGGTCAGTGGTAACACCTTACAAATTTTCTAGCAAGGCAACCTTTTAGCAACTCCTTAGCAACTGCCTGGATTACCATATCAACCACCTAGCAATGGCCTGTCATACCATAGCAACACTTAGAAATACCCTAGAAAATTTCTAGGGTAGCAACCCTCTAACAACACCCTAGCAATTGGCCGAAATACCATAGCAACCACCTGGAGCAATAGAAGCCACCTATAAACACCCTAGCAATAACATGAGGATAACATAATGACCTATCAAGGACCTAAGTGACCTAGCAATTGAGATCTCATCTCATTATCTCTAGCCGCTTTATCCTGTCCCACTGGGTCGAAGGCAAGCTGGAGCCTATCCCAGCTGACTACAGGCGAAAGGCAGGGTACACCCCGGACAAGTCACCAGGTCATCACAGGGCTGACACATAGACACAGACAACCATTCACACTCACATTCACACCTACGGTCAATTTAGAGTCACCAGTTAACCTAACCTGCATGTCTTTGGACTGTGGGGGAAACCGGAGCACCCAGAGGAAACCCACAGGGAGAACATGCAAACTCCGCACAGAAAGGCCCTCGCCGGCCACAGGGCTCGAACCCGGACCTTCTTGCTGTGAGGCGACAGCGCTAACCACTACACCACCGTGCCGCCAGCAATTGAGGTAATCAAATAATTAAATAATTAAGAATGACAACTGTAGGCTAAGCCATAAAGTAATGTGACACTAGCCCAACATCATTTTGGCAAGCAAGCAGCTAGCTAGGATTTGTAGCATGTAATATTAATTATTTAGCATTCTTGGTAGAATTAATCATTTTAGTCAAATTATCTTGATAGCTTGTTAAGGACAGCATGAGGCCAGATGGTCAATCCAACCCCACACTGTCAAATGTGGTTCTCCATGATGCAGTTGGAACACAACTTTCCCCTTCTATGACTGTTTTTCCCATGCTACATTCATCAATGATTTTAGTGACTAGGTCAGAGACATGCTTGTGGTCCTGGTCCCTGGTTTCAGTTGTCGTCTGAATATTCTCGTGACTCATGACAAATGGCCAGACAAAGTTTGCAAATTGTTTGTCCCATCTGCCTGTGAGTTTGGCCCCTTGGAATTAATGGCCAACTGAGATATGCCAATCCAGAAATCATTCATAAATGCAAGAGCCCTTAGTACACAGTCCTTGTAAATCCTTAGGTGGACGTTCTTTTGCAGTCTATGTGCATCTCGGTGACTGAATCAATTGCACTTTTTGCATGTACACTAAAGGTGTATGTGGTGGCCATGGCAGTGCATTATAGTTCCATGGAGACTATCTCTCAAACTTATTACAACTTTTTTGGAAGGGGGCACCTTGAGCTACCTCAAGTCCCCAAAAGCCCGTTGTAGGATCTCCCCCTTGTGCTGGAGACCTTTAAGGCCCCTGTTTATGCAGGATGCTGGTTTAAAATGGATGTCTCTAAAAGATGCTTTTCTTACTTCAATAAAGCATGGCAGAGCTGCATATTCTGCTTGTAAACTTACCTTGCATGCATTGGTGACTAGATGATTCAGGAGTAACCATGTGATTGAATCCAAAACTTCTGCCAGGTCATATCATTCAATGTTGAAAATTAATCGACTGACCTTGCAAAGTTCCATAAAGGTGAACTTACAGAACATTTCTTGTGCAATGCTGCATGTCCTACAGTACTATTTATACCGGATGGCAACCATCCAATCCTCTATATACAGTGTCTTGCAAAAGTATTCATCCCCCTTGGTGTTTGTCCTGTTTTGTTGCATTACAAGCTGGAATTAAAATGAATTTTGGGGGGTTAGTACCATTTGATTCACACAACATGTCTACCACTTTAAATATGCAGATTTTTTTTTTGTAACACAAACAATAAGATGAAAAAACAAATCTGGAGTTTGCATAGGTATTCTCACAGACACACACACACACACCAGTCAATACTTTGTCGAGCCACCTTTTGCTGCAATTACAGCTGCAAGTCTCTTGGGGTATGTATCTATTGGCTTAGCATATCTAGCACATCGCGCATGGGGGCACGAAGATGTGGGGTTTGTCTTCCCGTGTTGAGGATGTTTTTGCTTGTTCACTTTGCTCACTCGTGAATGTGTTTGCCACTTGAGAGTGGATTTTGTGTCTTCATGGAGCCATGTGGTAACCTCTACATATTCTCATAATTGTCTATATTTTTCTATATAGTATATGTATACTATTTTGTCATTTCCATTCTATACCATCATAATACTTTCTATTCTATCACAATGCATTCCATTCTACTCTATTCTGTCAAATTCCCTTATTTTCTCTTATAATATATTCTATTATTTTATTGTAACTGTCTATCCTACTCTGTATAGAATATGTATGGTATTTTGCTGTATTCTGTTCTATACCACCATAATGTTTTCTATTCTATTCTATACCATCATAATGCATTCTATTCTATTTTGACATATTCCCTTCTTTTCTTTTATAATGTATTCTATTATATTGTCATAACTGTTTATTCTATATAGAATATGTACAACCCTGATTCCAAAAAAGTTGGGACAAAGTACAAATTGTAAATAAAAACGGAATGCAATGATGTGGAAGTTTCAAAATTCCATATTTTATTCAGAATAGAACATAGATGACATATCAAATGTTTAAACTGAGAAAATGTATCATTTAAAGAGGAAAATTAGGTGATTTTAAATTTCATGACAACAACACATCTCAAAAAAGTTGGGACAAGGCCATGTTTACCACTGTGAGACATCCCCTTTTCTCTTTACAACAGTCTGTAAACGTCTGGGGACTGAGGAGACAAGTTGCTCAAGTTTAGGGATAGGAATGTTAACCCATTCTTGTCTAATGTAGGATTCTAGTTGCTCAACTGTCTTAGGTCTTTTTTGTCGTATCTTCCGTTTTATGATGCGCCAAATGTTTTCTATGGGTGAAAGCTCTGGACTGCAGGCTGGCCAGTTCAGTACCCGGACCCTTCTTCTACGCAGCCATGATGCTGTAATTGATGCAGTATGTGGTTTAGCATTGTCATGTTGGAAAATGCAAGGTCTTCCCTGAAAGAGACGTCATCTGGATGGGAGCAAATGTTGCTCTAGAACCTGGATATACCTTTCAGCATTGATGGTGTCTTTCCAGATGTGTAAGCTGCCCATGCCACACGCACTAATGCAACCCCATACCATCAGAGATGCAGGCTTCTGAACTGAGCGCTGATAACAACTTGGGTCGTCCTTCTCCTCTTTAGTCCGAATGACACGGCGTCCCTGATTTCCAAAAAGTACTTCAAATTTTGATTCATCTGACCACAGAACAGTTTTCCATTTTGCCACAGTCCATTTTAAATGAGCCTTGGCCCAGAGAAGACGTCTGTGCTTTTGGATCATGTTTACATACAGCTTCTTCTTTGAACTATAGAGTTTCAGCTGGCAACGGCGGATGGCACGGTGAACTGTGTTCACAGATAATGTTCTCTGGAAATATTCCTGAGCCCATTTTGTGATTTCCAATACAGAAGCATGCCTGTATGTGATGCAGTGCCGTCTAAGGGCCCGAAGATCACGGGCACCCAGTATGGTTTTCCGGCCTTGACCCTTACGCACAGAGATTCTTCCAGATTCTCTGAATCTTTTGATGATATTATGCACTGTAGATGATGATGTGTTCAAACTCTTTGCAGTTTTACACTGTCGAACTCCTTTCTGATATTGCTCCACTATTTGTCGGCGCAAAATTAGGGGGATTGGTGATCTTCTTCCTATCTTTACTTCTGAGAGCCGCTGCCACTCCAAAATGCTTTTTTTATACCCAGTCATGTTAATGACCTATTGCCAATTGACCTAATGAGTTGCAATTTGGTCCTCCAGCTGTTCCTTTTTTGTACCTTTAACTTTTCCAGCCTCTTATTGCCCCTGTCCCAACTTTTTTAAGATGTGTTGCTGTCATGAAATTTCAAATGAGCCAATATTTGGCATGAAATTTCAAAATGTCTCACTTTCGACATTTGATATGTTGTCTATGTTCTATTGTGAATACAATATCAGTTTTTGAGATTTGTAAATTATTGCATTCCGTTTTTATTTACAATTTGTACTTTGTCCCAACTTTTTTGGAATCGGGGTTGTATAGTATTTTGTCATATTCTATTCTACATCTTCATAATGCTTTCTGTCCTATTCTATACATTTATAATTCTATTATATTGTCATTCAATTCTATACAGAATATGTACAGTGGCATGCAAAAGTTTGGGCACCCTTATTGAAAATGTCTGTTACTGTGAATAGTTAAGTGAGCAGAAGATGAACTGATCACCAAAAGGCATAAAGGTAAAGATGACACATTTCTTTTCAGCGTTTTCGGCAAGATTTGTGCATTATTTTTTGTTTTGTACAACTGGAGAGTGAAAAAAGAAAAGGAACACCATGCAAAAGTTTGGGCACCCCAATACATTTGACTTCTCAGGTAACTTTTACCAAGGTTCCAGACCTTAATTAGCTTATTGGGCTGTGGTTTGTTCAAATTCTTCGGTAGGAAATGATGCATGATTTCAAAGCTGTATAAATTCTCTGACTCCTCAAACTTGTCCCTAAAATCAACAGCCATGGGCTCCTCTAAGCAACTCCCTCGAATTCTGAATAATAAAATAATTGATGCTCACAAAGCAGGAGAAGGCTACAAGAACGTAGCAAAGTGTTTTCAGGTAGCTGTTTCTTCAGATTGTAATGTTATTAAGAAATGGCAGTTAACAGAAACAGTGGAGATCAAGGTGAGGTCTGAAAGATGAAGAAAACTTTCTGAAAGAACTGCTCGTTGGATTGCTAGAAAGGCAAATAAAAACCCCTGTTTGACTGAAAAAGACCTTCAGAAAGATTTAGCAGACCCTGGAGTGGTGGTGCACTGTTCTACTATGCAGCAACACCTGAACAAATATGACCTTCATGGGAGAGTCATCAGAAGAAAACCTTTCCTGCACCCTAGCCACAAAATTCAGCGTCTGAAGTTTGCAAATGAACATCTAAATAAGCCTGATGCATTTTGGAAACAAGTCCTGTGGATTGATGAAATCCAAATAGAACTTTTTGGCCACAATGTGCAAAGGTACAGTGGTGCTTGAAAATTTGTGAACCCTTTAGAATTTTCTATATTTCTGCATAAATATGACCTAAAACATCATCAGATTTTCACACAAGTCCTAAAAGTAGATAAAGAGAACCCAGTTAAACAAATGAGACAAAAATATTATACTTGGTCATTTATTTATTGTGAAAAATGATTCAATATTACATATCTGTGAGCGGCAAAAGTATGTGAACCTCTAGGATTAGCAGTTCATTTGAAGGTGAAATTCGAGTCAGGTGTTTTCAATCAATGGGATGACAATCAGGTGTGAGTGGGCACCCTGTTTTATTTAAAGAACAGGGATCTATCAAAGTCTGATCTTCACAACACATGTTTGTGGAAGTGTATCATGGCACGAACAAAGGAGATTTCTGAGGACCTCAGAAAAAGCGTTGTTGATGCTCATCAGGCTGGAAAAGGTTACAAAACCATCTCTAAAGAGTTTGAACTCCACCAATCCACAGTCAGGCAGATTGTGTACAAATGGAGGAAATTCAAGACCATTGTTATCCTCCCCAGGAGTGGTCGACCAACAAAGATCACTCCAAGAGCAAGGCGTGTAATAGTCGGCAAAGTCACAAAGGACCCCAGGGTAACTTCTAAGGAACTGAAGGCCTCTCTCACATAGGCTAATGTTAATGTTCATGAGTCCACCATCAGGAGAACACTGAACAACAATGGTTTGCATGGCAGGGTTGCAAGGAGAAAGCCACTGCTCCTCAAAAGAACATTGCTGCTCATCTGCAGTTTGCTAAAGATCACGTGGACAAGCCAGAAGGCTATTGGAAAAATGTCTTGTGGACGGATGAGACCAAAATAGAACTTTTTGGTTTAAATGAGAAGCATTATGTTTGGAGAAAGGAAGACACTGCATTCCAGCATAAGAACCCTATCCCATCTCTGAAACATGGTGGTGGTAGTATCATGGTTTGGGCCTGTTTTGCTGCATCTGGGCCAGGACGGCTTGCCATCATTGATGGAACAATGAATTCTGAATTATACCAGCGAATTCTAAAGGAAAATGTCACAACATCTGTCCATGAACTGAATCTCAAGAGAAGGTGGGTTATGCAGCAAGACAACGACCCTAAGCACACAACTTGTTCTACCAAAGAATGGTTAAAGAAGAATAAAGTTAATGTTTTGGAATGGCCAAGTCGAAGTCCTGACCTTAATCCAATCTAAATGTTGTGGAAGGACCTGAAGCGAGCAGTTCATGTGAGGAAACCCACCAACATCCCAGAGTTGAATTTGTTCTGTACGGAGGAATGGGCTAAAATTCCTCCAAGCTGGTGTGCAGGACTGATCAACAGTTACCGGTAACGTTTAGTTGCAGTTATTGCTGCACAAAGGGGTCACACCAGATACTGAAAGCAAAGGTTCACATACTTTTGCCACTCACAGATATGTAATATTCGATCATTTTCCTTAATAAATAAATGACCAAGTATAATATTTTTGTCTCATTTGTTTAACTGGGTTCTCTTTATCGACTTTTAGGACTTGTGTGAAAATCTGATGATGTTTTAGGTCATATTTATGCCGAAATATAGAAAATTCTAAAGGGCTCACAAACTTTCAAGCACCACTGTATGCTTGGAGAAAAAAGGGTGCCAAATTCCAGGAAAAGAACACCTCTCCAACTCTGAAGCATGGGTGTGGATCGATCATGCTTTGGGGTTGTGTTGCAGCCAGTGGCACAGGGCACATTTCATTGGTCGAGGGAAGCATGGATTCGAATAAACACCAGCAAATTCTGGAAGCAAACATTACACCATTTGTAAAAAAGTTGAAGTTAAAAAGAGGATGGGTCCTACGATAAGACGATAATCAAAAAACGCACCTCAAAATCTACAATGGAATACCTCAAGAGGCACAAGCTGAAGGTTTTGCCATGGCCCTCACAGTCCCCTGACCTAAACATCATTGAAAATCTGTGGATAGAGCTCAAAAGAGCAGTGCATGCAAGACAGCCCAAGAAACTTGGAGAACTGGAAGCCTTTTGCAAGGACAAATGTGTGAAAATCCCCCAGGTAAGAACTGAAAGATTATTAGCTGGCTACAAAAAGTGTTTATAAGCTGTGATACTTGCCAAAGGGGGGTGTTACTAAGTACTGACCATGCAGGGTGCCCAAACTTTTGCTTCGGGCCCTTTTCCTTTTTTGTCATTTTGAAAATGTAAAAGATGAAAATAAAAAATTGTTTTTGCTTAAAATATTAAGGGAATGAGTCATCTTTAACTTTATGCCTTTTGGAGATCATTTCATCTTCAACTTGCTTAACTGTTCACAGTAACAGCAATTTTGACCAGGGGTGCCCAAACTTTTGCATACCACTGTATATCTATTTTGTCATATTCCCTTCTTTTCTCCTAAACTGTATTCTATTATAGTGCCATAACTATTGTATTCTATATAGAATGGCTATGGTATTTTGATGTATTCTATATGGTCATAATGCTTTTGATTATATTCTATACAATAATAATTCTTCTATATTGTCATTCAATTCTATACAGAATATGTATATGTATTTTGTTGTATTCTATTTTATACCATCATAATGCTCTTTATTCTGTTCTATTCCATTCTATTCTGTCCTGTTAGGACTGGGACTGTTTTGGCCTCTAGAGGCCGCTGTTATTTCCTTTTCTTGTCATGTTTGTTTTGGCCTCTAGAGGCCGCCACTGTTCCTGTGTTTTGTGTTTGTGTTGATTGCCTGTTTGTCTTCATTATCGTCACCTGTGTTCAATTTATTTTGTGTATTTATACTCCCTCTGTTTGGTCCCTAGTCACGGAGTCTTTATGCTATGCTGTTAGTGCTAGTTCCCTCTGTCCCATGTACCTTGCCTGTGTCTTAGCTTTCTTGGTTTTTGTTGCTTTCTTTTGGACTTTGTGGATTTTTGTTTTGACCTTTGGATCTTCTGAGCGTTTGAGTTTTTGCCTCTTCTTTTCTGAGTTTGATTTTGGACATTGAACCTTGGGATATTTTTATTTTTGTATATCTTCTGAGCTTTTGGATTATTCTTTTTGTTTTTCCCTTGGATTGTATATATTGTAAATAAACTGTTTTTGATACTCTACTTTCGCCTCAAGCCTCTGCACTTGAGTCACCCCCTGGTAGCCTAGTAGGGGTTTGCTGGATTATCACACCAGCGAACCGGGTTCAAATCCCAGCAAAACCCTAACAGAAATACTCTGTCATGACTGACTCAGCAGAGGCTGCTTCAACTGTCTACCCGGCCAACCTTCAGGGAATTATGGCAGCTCCGACACGCTTTTGCACGACCATGGACGAATGCTTGCAAGCCAACGTGAGGCCCTTGCTCGCCACGAGGTACTGCCCCAGCAAATTGGGAAAACCCTGGCACAGCTGACTCCTCTGCCCGCATCTCATCATCCTGCTCCCGCTCCAGTGCCTCCTGCCATGCTGTCTCCTTCACCTCGCGAACCCAGCCTTCCTGCACCACAGAGGTATGACGGCAAGCACGGTGAGTGCCGGGAGTTCCTTACCCAGCCAACTCACCTTTGAGCTCCAGCCTACCACCTACACTACGGATCGCCGCAAGACTGCCTTTGTGATAACCTTGTTAGCTGGTAAGGCACGAGCGTGGGCAACAGCTATCTGGCAGAGACGGGGACCCGAGTGCTCTGATTTCGAACTGTTTACTGAAGAGATGCTTCGGGTCTTCGATCAGGCGGACATCAGTACAGACGCAGCCAGAAAGCTCATGTCTATCCGGCAAGGAGGAAGCATCGCAGACTATGCCATATCATTTCGGACGCTCGCAGCAGTCAGCGGATGGAACAAGGCTGCCCTGGCTTCAGCCTTTCACCATGGTTTGTCTGACCCCATCAAAGATGGCCTGGCCTCTATCGGATGCCCAAGTGACCTCGAAACTCTGTTCTCACATGCTATTCGTCTTGACAACAGGATTAGAGAACGCCGCCAAGTCCTGAGCCTCCCTGGCCTCACTGCCTCAACATGGAGCCCGTCTACCTCCTCCAGTGACTGTCCAGAACCCATGCAAGTGGGCCATACTCGCCTCTCTGCATCTGAGAGGGAGCGCAGAAGGAGGGACAAGTGCTGCATCTACTGTGGCAAGCCTGGCCACTTCCGAGCATCATGTCCCGAGCTCTCGGGAAAAGGACCGCCCCGTCCAGCTGAGGGAGGGTTGTGACGGGGCCTACCCTCTCTCCTGAACTCCCTGGCCAAGGAGTCTACATCCCGGTCTCCATCTCCTGGGGTGAGTCCGTCCACTCTTGCCAGGCCTTGTTAGACTCCGGGGCGGCTGGAAACTTTATGGATGTCCACTTCGCCCAAAGTATCAATGTCCCGACTGCGCCTCTTGAAGTCCCACTGTCTGTGTCTGCCCTGGATGGCCAAGCGTTAGGTGATGGAAGAGTCACCCAAGTTACTTCTCCAGTCTTTCTCCAGTCTCAAGGTCACAAGGAAGAGATATCCCTGCATCTTATTCATTCACCAGAGTTCCCAGTGATTCTAGGCCTTCCTTGGCTTACCCGCCACAACCCTCGCATAGACTGGGTAACAAGCCAGGTTGTGGATTGGGGTCCTGCGTGCCATGCCTCTTGTCTGCTCTCTAGCTCTCCTGTGTCTCCTGCCGAGCCCCCTGATCTCAACGAGCTATCTCAAGTTCCCACAGAGTACTGGGATTTGAAGGAGGTATTTAGCAAAAGCAGGGTTGCCGTTCTTCCTCTGCACCGGGCCTACGACTGTGCCATTGACTTGCTCCCTGGGACTACCCCTCCTCGGGGCAGACTGTTTTCCCTCTCTCAGCCAGAACGCAAGGCCATGGAGGAATACCTCAAGGACGCCCTGGTCTCTGGGTTCATTCGACCCTCCACCTCACCTGTGCCTGCTTCTTCTTTGTCGGCAAGAAGGATGGGGGGCTCCGACCATGTATTGACTACAGGGGCCTGAACAAGATCACTGTGCGCAACCGATATCCCCTTCCGCTGATGTCCACAGCTTTCAACCTGCTCCAAGGCGGCACCGTCTTCACCAAGTTGGACTTACGGAACGCATACCACCTTATCCGTATCCGACAGGGAGATGAGTGGAAGACTGCCTTTAACACCCCGTCAGGGCACTACGAGTACCAGGTGATGCCCTTCGGACTCACCAACGCACCAGCTGTTTTTCAGGCCCTTATCAACAACGTCTTGAGGGACATGATCAATCAACACGTTTTTGTCTACCTTGATGACATCTTAATATTCTCTAAGACCTTGCAGGAGCACTGCCACCATGTCCGCCAGGTTCTCCAGAGGCTGCTATGGAACAATCTGTTTGCGAAGGCCCAGAAGTGTGAGTTTCATGTCCCCGAGGTCTCCTTCTTGGGATTTATCGTACGAACGGGACAACTCCAAATGGACCCAGCCAAGACCCTGGCCGTCCGGGACTGGCCCACTCCCAAGTCCGTCAAGGAGGTACAACGGTTCTTAGGTTTCGCTAACTTTTACCGCAAGTTCGTCAGGAACTTCAGTTCCGTAGCAGCACCCATGTCAGATCTCACCAAAAGGACTGGTGGATCTTATGTCTGGTCTCCTCAGGCAGAAAAGGTGTTTAAAGACCTCAAGCGCCGCTTCTGCACGGCACCCATCCTGGTCCTCCCGGACAATTCTCAACCATTCATCGTCGAGGTGGACGCCTCGGACAGCGGTGTCGGCGCAGTTCTATCCCAACGCTCGGAGGGTAAGCTGCACCCCTGCGCATACTTCTTCCACCGCCTGAGCCCTGCAGAGTCCCGGTATGATGTGGGGGATCGGGAACTGCTTGAGGTGAAACTGGCCCTTGAGGAGTGGAGGCACTGGCTGGAAGGAGCACAACATCCACTCCTGGTTTGGACAGACCACAAGAACCTGGAGTACCTCCAACAAGCTAAGAGGCTGAACCCACGACAGGCTAGGTGGGCTTTGTTTTTCAGCCGGTTCAATTTCACCCTATCATACCGCCCGGGCTCTAAGAACATCAAACCGGACGCGCTCTCCAGGCTGTTCTCGCCCAACAACAGGAAGAGTGAGGTTGGGCCTATTATCCCTGTGTCCCGGATTGTGGCCCCTGTCCGCTGGGGTATTGAGGAGACCATTCGACAAGCTCAACGCCAGGACCCTGGTCCTGGGATGGGGCCACCAGGCCTCCTGTACGTCCCTCGTGACAGCGCTCGAAACTAACGGTGTCCCGATGTCCCGGGGACCATAAAAAATGTCATCGGGACACAAAATTATCATATCTGGGACAATCCCGGGACAATGGAAAAAAATAGATCTAGAAAAAAAGTTGTACATTAATATTATTTACAAAACCGTAACACATACGTAGACATTCACCTAATTTGTCAATTTTAATTTTAAAACGTTAACAGCGAAAAATACATAGTAGCTACACTTTCGATGCACCTGCATCCGTAGGCTACAGAGCAGTGCATTCTGTTCTAGAATCTTCGGCCGGTGTCCGCATTATATGGACTTGGAATGGAATTGCTACCGCACACGCTGCGCCGACTCTTGCCAGAACAAAAATGCTTAAGTGGTTGAAGCGGACCGACCGCGGGGAAGAAACTGAAAGCCCAGACATAACGTCTCCGGGACCTTCAGGATCCAAAGTGTCATCGCCTGGTCTGCAGGCAACGCTAGCAACTGAATGAACTTAATGAACACTGTTAGACATGTTATAAAATACAACAGGAATGATGTGGATGATATTGATGGAAGATACCGTTCAACAGAATAAGTGAGTTTTCTTGGTGTCTTTCTAGTTCAGAAAGTTTAGTCAGTCAGCAGCACAACTAGGCTCGGACCTGCCACTATGTTGATGTTGCTAACATTTGCACCCGGCAGCGAAAGTTCATAAAATGGATAACGGAAAGTTCATAAAAATGGATAACGGAAAGTTCATAAAAATGGATCACGGAAAGTTCATAAAAATGGATAACGGTAATGGATAACGGAAAGTTCATAAAAATGGATAACGGTAATGGTGAAAATTATAAGTTGGCCTTATAAGTGCCAACAGATATTCAAGGTATAAGTAGATGAAATGAACATAAAAGGGGTCTTATTTTCAACTAAAGTGTACTGCAGATGTAGGGAGTTGAAACATTTTCTGAATGAGCTAGTTGGCCCCTTTAAATAAACGGGTATCTATTCATACAGTGAGATCGCCAAAGTTTAATAAACTGAAAATGCAATAACTGTAATTTTGAAGTAGATGATGTATAGGACATGTGTCGCTTGTGTCTTGTGACTTATTGTAAAAATGATATAAAGGGTTCAAAATCGCATAGTTACAAATATAATAGCAACTTCATATGATAAGATTAACCACTGGTTATTTCAGAGAGGAAAAAAATGGGGACACTATTGCTTCCATTCGGGACAATACAACACAGAATTCAGGACCACTGGGGGACACAAAGAAAAAAGTTAATTTCGAGCCCTGCCTCGTCAAGCCCGGGCCAAGGTTCTCCAGTGGGGTCACTCTTCCCCTCTCACCGCCCACCCGGGAGCTCGGAGGACCCTGGACTTCTTGAAGAGACACTTCTGGTGGCCTAACATGGAGAAGGAAGTGAGGTCATTCGTCCTGTCCTGTGATATCTGCATCAGAACCAAGAACCCACGACAGCATCTCCAGGGTCTCCTGCATCCTCTGCCTATTCCCCGGCGTCCCTGGTCCCATGTGGCGGTCGACTTCATTACAGGCCTGCCAGACTCACAAGGTAACACTGTCATCTTGGTAATAGTCGACAGATTCTCTAAGGCCTGCCGCTTCATACCACTGTGCAAACTCCCTTCTGCCCTTGACACAGCTAAATTAATATTTAATCATGTCTTCCAAGTCTTTGGTCTCCCACAGGACATCGTCTCAGACCGGGGGCCCCAGTTCTCCTCCCGAGTGTGGCAAGGGTTTTGCAAGCTCATCGGAGCCACTGCCAGCCTCTCCTCTGGGTTCCACCCCCAGTCCAATGGCCAGACAGAGAGGCTCAACCAGGACCTGGAAACCACCCTGCGAGGCCTGGCTATGGATAACCCGACATCGTGAAGCACATGGCTGCCAAGGGCAGAGTATGCCCACAACACCCTGCAGTCATCGGCCACCAAGCTGTTGCCGTTCCAGTGCCAATTCGGGTTCCAGCCACCTCTGTTCCCGGACCAGGAGGAGGACGCTGGGGTGCCCTCGGTCAACCAATATGTGAGACGGTGTCGCAAGACCTGGAGCAAGGTCAGGAGGACCCTCATCCAGACCTCCAGAACCAACCAGACTCAGGCCAACCGCCATAGAAGGCCTGCCCACGTTTTCCGCCCTGGGCAGCGGGTTTGGCTGTCCGCCAAGGACCTTCCGCTACGGGTGGAGAACCGCAAGCTTGCTCCTCACTACATTGGCCCTTTCAAAGTTGTGCGCAGGGTGAACCCTGTCTCCTACCGGCTCCAGTTACCACGAACGCTAAGAATCAACCCCACATTCCATGTTTCCCTGTTGCGGCCCGTATTGTCATCCACGTATGCCCTTGCCCCTAGGAATCCCCCGCCCCCCCGCATTTTCCAGGGTCAGACTGTGTTCACTGTGCATCGCCTGCTTGACTCCCACCGGGTCCGTGGTGGGCTCCAATATTTAGTGGACTGGGAGGGCTATGGCCCTGAGGAGCGCTGCTGGGTCCCAGCTTGGGACATATTAGATAAAGAACTTTGTCGGGACTTCCATTCGGCCCATCCGGATCGCCCTGGGAACGTCAGGAGACGCTCCTGGGGGGGGGGGGGGGGTCCTGTTAGGACTGGGACTGTTTTGGCCTCTAGAGGCTGCTGTTATTTCCTTTTCTTGTCATGTTTGTTTTGGCCTCTAGAGGCCGCCACTGTTCCTGTGTTTTGTGTTTGTGTTGTTTTTGTTTGTGTTGTGTTTGTATTGTATTCTATATAGAATGGCTATGGTATTTTGATGTATTCTATATGGTCATAATGCTTTTGATTATATTCTATACAATTATAATTCTTCTATATTGTCATTCAATTCTATACAGAATATGTATATGTATTTTGTTGTATTCTATTTTATACCATCATAATGCTCTTTATTCTGTTCTATTCCATTCTATTCTGTCCTGTTAGGACTGGGACTGTTTTGGCCTCTAGAGGCCGCTGTTATTTCCTTTTCTTGTCATGTTTGTTTTGGCCTCTAGAGGCCGCCACTGTTCCTGTGTTTTGTGTTTGTGTTGATTGCCTGTTTGTCTTCATTATCGTCACCTGTGTTCAATTTATTTTGTGTATTTATACTCCCTCTGTTTGGTCCCTAGTCACGGAGTCTTTATGCTATGCTGTTAGTGCTAGTTCCCTCTGTCCCATGTACCTTGCCTGTGTCTTAGCTTTCTTGGTTTTTGTTGCTTTCTTTTGGACTTTGTGGATTTTTGTTTTGACCTTTGGATCTTCTGAGCATTTGAGTTTTTGCCTCTTCTTTTCTGAGTTTGATTTTGGACATTGAACCTTGGGATATTTTTATTTTTGTGTATCTTCTGAGCTTTTGGATTATTCTTTTTGTTTTTCCCTTGGATTGTATATATTGTAAATAAACTGTTTTTGATACTCTACTTTCACCTCACGCCTCTGTAATTGAGTCATCCCCCTGGTGGCCTAGTGGGGGTTTGCTGGATTATCACACCAGCGAACCGTGTTTGAATCCCAGCAAAGCCCTAACAATTCCACTCTTTTTTTCCTATAATGTATTGTTTTGTCTATTCTATATAGAATATATACAGTATTTTGTCATATTCAATTCTATGTCTTCATAATGCTTTCTATTCTATTCTGTCATATTCCCTCCTTTTTCTCTTATAATGTATTCTATTTTACTATTTTCTACTCTATTTCTCTTATGTATTCTATTATGTTCTACTTGTCTATTCCTATTCTATATTCCATCCATTATCTGTAACTACTTATCCTGTGCAGGGTCGCAGGCAAGCTGGAGCCTATCCCAGCTGACAATGGGCGAGAGGCGGGGTACGCCCTGGACAAGTTGCCAGATCATTGCAGGGCTGTAATGCTAGCAGAAAGCAGAAGGAACAGCCCTCACTCAGGTCCTTGGCAAGTCCAAACAAGGCTGTGACAGGCAGGTGATTCCTTTGTGTTGTTTCCCTATTCTATATTATTTTGTCATATTCTATTCTATTCCCTCCTAAGTTATCCTATTCTATTCTCTATTTCTATCCATAATGCATTATAGTGCCATTTCTAGTCCTGGGTATGACTTTAAACTGCAACTGGTGGTGAGTCTCGGGTCCGGGAGGACTTGAGTATTGGAGAAAGTGGAGTTACCCCTTAATCACCATTGCTCACAGGTCCACTCTGACCCGGAGTGGTAGCACCTGCTTGAGTTCCAGCTATGGGTTAAATAGTACAGTGGTGCTTGAAAGTTTGTGAACCCTTTAGAATTTTCTATATTTCTGAATAAATATGACCTAAAACATCATATTTTCACACAAGTCCTAAAAGTAGATAAAGAGAATCCAGTTAAACAAATGAGACAAAAATATTATACTTGGTCATTTATTTATTGAGGAAAATGATCCAATATTACATATTTGTGAGTGGCAAAAGTATGTTAACCTTTGCTTTCAGTATCTGGTGTGAGCCCCTTGTGCAGCAATAACTGCAACGAAAAGTTTCCAGTAACTGTTGATCAGTCCTGCACACCGGCTTGGAGGAATTTTAGCCCATTCCTCTGTACAGAACAGCTTCAACTCTGGGATGTTGGTGGGTTTCTTCACATGAACTGCTCACTTCAGGTCCTTCTACAACATTTTGATTGGATTAAGGTCAGGACTTTGACTTGGCCATTCCAAAACATTAACTTTATTCTTCTTTAACCATTCTTTGGTAGAACGACTTGTGTGCTTAGGGTCATTGTCTTGCTGCATGACCCACCTTCTCTTGAGATTCAGTTCATGGACAGATGTCCTGACATTTTCCTTTAGAATTTGCTGGTATAATTGCAGAATTCATTGTTCCATCAATGATGGCAAGCCGTCCTGGCCCAGATGCAGCAAAACAGGCCCAAACCATGATACTACCACCACCATGTTTCACAGATGGGATAAGGCTCTCATGCTGGAATGCAGTGTTTTCCTTTCTCCAAACATAACGCTTCTCATTTAAACCAAAAAGTTCTAATTTGGCCTCATCTGTCCACAAAACATTTTTCCAATAGCCTTCTGGCTTGTCCATGTAATCTTTAGCAAGCTGCAGATTAGCAGCAATGTTCATTTTGGAGAGCAGTGGCTTACTCCTTGTAACCCTGCTATGCACACCATTGTCGTTCAGTGTTCTCCTGATGGTGGACTCATGAACATTAACATTAACATTAGCCAATGTGAGAGAGGCCTTCAGTTGCTTAGAAGTTACACTGGGGTCCTTTGTGACCTCGCAGACTATTACATGCCTTGCTCTTGGAGTGATCTTTGTTGGTCGACCACTCCTGAAGAGGGTAACAATGGTCTTGAATTTCCTCCATTTATACACAATTTGCCTGACTGTGGATTGGTGGAGTCTAAACTCTTTAGAGATGGTTTTGTAATCTTTTCCAGCCTGATGAGCATCAACAACGCTTTTTCTGAGGTCCTCAGAAATCTCCTTTGTTCATGTTATGATACCCTTCCACAAACATGTGTTGTGAAGATCAGACTTTGATAGATCCCTGTTCTTTAAATAAAACAGGGTGCCCACTCACACCTCATTGCTATCCCATTGATTGAAAACACCTGACTCTAATTTCACCTTCAAATTAACTGCTACTCCTAGAGGTTCACATACTTTTGCCACTCACAGATATGTAATATTGAATCATTTTTCACAATAAATAAATGACCACGTATAATATTTTTGTCTCATTTGTTTAACTGGGTTCTATTTATCTACTTTTAGGACTTGTGTGAAAATCTGATGTTGTTTTAGGTCATATTTATGCAGAAATATAGAAAATTCAAAAGGGTTCACAAACTTTCAAGCACTACTGTACATCATGAATAAGGTGCTGGCAGCAGGGCACTTTTCAGTGCAATGTGACAGATGAACCCAACAGGGTCAATGGCACACCACCTGAGGGCATGCGGAAGAGCCACTCAAATGGCCAATGGATGGCATCACTTGCCAAGTCAGTTGTCACTGTGGGGCAACTTCCATACCCATCAGGTCTGTGGGGCTTTTGTGCACCAATTGGCATCAGGTCTGGATGTCCAGAGAGACGACATGATGGGGGCACGACATCATTTGTCTTACCTGACTGTGCAAGATGCTTCATTAGAAGAGGATAGGAAAGGAGCGCATATCTAGCCACCGAAATTTTTGCCCATTCCTCAAGGCAAAACTGCTCCAACTCCTTCAAGTTAGTTCGATTGCATTGGTGTTCAGCAATCTTCAAGTTCTGCCACAGATTCTCAATTGGATTGAGGTCTAGCTTTGACTAGGCAATTCAAAGACATTTAAATGTTTCTCTTTAAACCACTCCAGTGTAGCTTTAGCAGTATGTTTAGGGTCATTGTCCTGCTAGAATGTGAACCTTCGTCCCAGTCTCAATCCTCTGGCCAACTCAAACAGGTTTTCCTCCAGAACTGCCCTATATTTAGTGTCATCCATCTTTCCTTCAATCCTGACCCTGCAGATGAAAAATGTCCCCACAGCATGTTGCTGCCACCACCATGTTTCACTGTAGGAATGGTGTTCTCAGGGTGATGGGAAATGTTGGGTTTGTGCCACACATGGCATTTCCCATGATGGCCAAAAAGTGCAATTTTAGTCTCATCTGACCAGAGAATCTTCTTCCATGTGTTTGGGGTCTGACACATGCTGTTGGACAAACTCAAAACGTGTTTTGTTTCTTTTTTTCTTTAAGTAATAGCTTTTTTCTGGCCATTCTTCCATAAAGCCCTGCTCTGTGGAGTGTACGGCTTAAAGTGGTCCTATGGACAGATACTCCCATCTCCGCTATGGATCTTTGCAGCTCCTTCAGTGTTATCTTTGGTGCCTTTGTTGCATCTCTGATTAATGTCCTTGCCCAGTCTGTGAGGTTTGGTGGGTGGCCTTCTCTTGTCAGGTTTGTAGCAATGCCTATTCTTTCCATTTTGCTATAATGGATTTAATGGTGCTCCATGGGATATTCAAAGTTTGGGATATTTTTTATAACCCAACCCTGATCTGTAATTCTCCACAACTTTGTCTCTGACCTGTTTGGATTGCTCCTTGGTTTTCATGTTGCTTGCTTAGTAGTGTTGCGGAATCAGGGTCCTTCCAGAACAGGTTGATTTATACAGACATCATGTGACAGATCATGTGACACTTTGATTGCACACAGGTGGATCTTATTCAACTAATTATGTGACTTATGAAGTTAATTGGCTGGAACAGCGCTTATTTAGGGATTTCATATGAAAGGGGGTGAATACTTATGCACACTCCAGATTTTGTTTAGTTTTTTTCATTTTAATTATTGTTTGTGTCACAATAAACAAAAATAATAATTTGCACCCTTAAAGTGATAGGCATGTTGTGTAAATCAAATGGTGCTAACCCCCAAAAAATCCATTTTAATTCCAGCTTGTAATGAGACAAAACAGGATAAACACCAAGGAGAATGAATACTTTTGCAAGACACTGTAAATGTTCATCACTCAGAGAAGAGAGACAAGCAGAGACAGGCTCACTGGATAGTGGCAATCATGACCAGTGCCTATGGATGGGCTGGACTTCTGGTCTCAACTGTGACATTACACTATGAGAAGCATCTCCTCCTCATGTGCATTATTTAAAATGCATGTTGCTACCATGCATCACTGTGTATTTTCTTCAGGTACTATAATGTTTACATCACCCCTCCCTGTTGTGTGCATGCAGCAGTCATCTCTGAACACCTTTTCAATTAGTTCTAAGATGTACATTACATAATAATATACAGTACAGTATGTTATCCAGGTAAATATCACTGTCCTGGCAGTTAGGCGTGTTGAAATAGAAGAAGCAGCAGCTTTATTTGTCATATATACTTTAGAGCATGCATTTGACCTATCCGAAGCAGTGAACACACATACCCAGAGCAGGGGAGCAGTTGTGCTGTTCACTCACTCCCCCTACCTGGTGATTCAAGGATATTGAACCAGCGATGTTTTGGTCCCAAAACTGCTTCTCTAACCTTTACACCATTCTGTAACTGGTCCCAGCCAATGAGAATGGTCTGGGTGTAAAACAGCAGCATTTAGTGCATCATGTCAGTGACTTTGTTGGAGGGTCTCACTGCCCCTGCTGCTTATATTATGGGTTTCATCGAACCAGTTACATATGTACCAAGCTTTTACTTGTCTGAACTGCAGCTGAAGCTCTATGCAACTGAAGTTGTGTGTACAATCGTGAATTAATCCATTATCCGTAACCACTTATTCTGTGCAGGGTCATGGGCAAGCTGGAGCCCATCCCAGCTGACTATGAGCGAGAGGCAGGGTACACCCTGGACAAGCTGCCAGGTCATCGCAGGGCTTTGTGAATTAATATGAATACTAATTTGAAGGCAGCAAAAGATGATACAGTGATTAGCCTTTTTTTTTTTTTTTTTTTTTAAACCCATACTTGCCTAGCAGCACGAAACTTAATAGTTGATGATGGTGGGTCCATGGCCTGCCAATACCATGTGCTGGTTTAATTTCCAGCTTGCAACTCCACCTTTGGGAGGCACCAATATCCTAGCCTGTAATTACATTTGTAGAATGCCTTCATAGAAGATTTTAGAACAGTTGTGCACAATTATCAAGAAATATCTACCAACCAGTCAAATCACCAACAAATATCCATAGGAGACCTCTATTAGGATTAAGAAAGCACAATTCTAAAATCACAATTTGGGTAAAGATGGTATTCTATCACTTAGGTGAAACACCTCTATGATGGAATGTTCTGCTTTTATGTTGCCATTGTACTTCAATGGTTCTGAAATTTTTTTGTCCCTTGGTGGTGACAAACCACTTTCCTCAAATTTAAAATGAAATGCTTTTTGCAATATTTTCAATCTGGCTTCTGTACACAGCACAGCACCGAGACAGCTCTTTTGCACATTGTTAATCTCCACTGCTCTGCCAAGTGATTTTCAATCTGCTGCTGGTTCCTTCAATATCTTCCTTCTTGACCCCCAGCTCCTTCAGTGCATGTTTCTCTTCCTTATTTACTGCTTAGTCCAATTAATTTTTTTAATTATCACCACTATCTAAAACAACCCTGGGTTTGTGAAAAGTGCTATATAACTATCATACCACTGACATATTTTATCTACTTTTGCTCAGACAAAATCTCTGGTTTCTCCTCCTTCCATATTACTGACTGTTTCACACCAAGGCTTTTCACAACACATTTTATTGTAAACAGTGGAGTAACATTGCCACATAAGAGATAAAAGAAAAATGTCTTCAGGAGGTGTCCATGGTCTGCACACTCTCTTCCACGACCTCCATCTGGACTGGGGTCACTGACTTTGTCAGAACACTTGTAGTGCCTTGCTTGTATTTATAGTCACCAGCTCTGCAGGAAGAACAATGGGTACAAATCAGGGTGTGTGCATATTGAAAACCTTAAAGATCTTACAGGACTTTTTGGTTAGTATGTTGTTAAGAGTGCTAGACATAGAAGCATTATTTTTGTTTAAGCCAGAGAAAGGAAACCGTGACAGCTCACTGTCTTGTGAAAGTTACCTATAACCCATGGCAAAAAATATGGAATCACTACTCTTGGAGGACGTTCATTCAGCTGTTTTACTTTGCAGCAAAAAAAAAAAAAAAGACAAGATTATTTTATTTAACAGCTGAACATTCTGGCTTTGTAAAATATACCTCAAAAAATTAAAGTAATTAATGCCACTTTTTTCCCTCAAACATCAAGTAGAGGAAAATTTTTTTTTTTACAGACTCACTCAATGATGAAGTTACTGTATGGAATCATGGGGGAAATAATTATGGAATCATCACCCCGCACAATTTGTACTTTGCTGCACCTCCTTTGGCTTTTATGACAGCTTGAATTCTTTGAGGCATGGACTTCACTCATGAAACACAATGTTCATCAGATTCCAACTTTCTCGTACAGCAGTTGACAGATCAGCTTCGCAGGATGGAGCCTTGTCATGGACCTCCCCCCCCAATTTCCACTATAAATTTTCAATTGGATTGAGATCTGAACTGTTTGCTGGCCATGTCACTGAGTTGATATGCCTTTCCTGAATAAAAGTTTTAATGCTCTTTGCTCTGTAGCAAGATGCATCATCATCCTGGAAAATGACTTCATCACCAAAAGTACTTTTGACTGATCGAATATGGAAAAAAGTGTCCAAAATAGTGTACACCTGTGACTTTACTGTCGAGGTAATGACTGCCATCTCCCCAGGTCCTTTACCAGACATGCAACCCCATATCAATGACTGCAGAAATTTGCTTGTTTTCTTCAGTCAGTCATCTTTATGTTTCATTGGAACGGCACCAAACAAAAGTTCCAGCATCATCATCTTGCCCGATGCAGATTCGTGATTCATCACGGAATATCACTTTCATCCAGTCATCCACAGTCCATGACTGCCTCTCTTTAGCCCACTGTAACCTTGTTTTCTTCTGTTTAGATGTTAATGATGGTTTACATTTTGCTTTTCTGTATGTAAAAGCCAAATGTAAATTTCCTTCAGCCAATTTCTTACAGCTCGGTCACAAACATTGACTCCTGTTTCTGCCCATTTGTTTTTCATTTCTTTTGTTGTATATTTCTATTTTCAAGATGTATTGCTTTGAGTTTCCCGTCCTGACGCTTTGATGTCTTCCTTGGTCTACCTGTATGTTTCCCTTTTACAACCTTCCCATTTTGTTTGTACTTGCTCCAAATTTTAGATACTGCTGACTGGGAACAACCAACATTTTTTGCCACACTCCGTGTTGAATTACCTTCTTTAAGGAGTTTTATAATCCTTTCCATTGTTTCAACTGACTGCTCTCTTGTTGGGGCCATGTTTCCTGTCAATCAGGCAGGTGCAACAGCTCACTAAGGTCTACAAGCACTCTTAACTGCAGACTAATTTGCAGATTTAGGCTTGTGTGGGTATTTGTTTTAGAAATGCAAGTTATAAGGCGATTCCATAATTTTCCCCTCATCATTGAGTGATTCCATAAATTTTTTTCCTCTACTTGATCTTAAAAAAAATAAAAAATAAAATAAAAAATGGGGCCATGAATTACAATTTCATTTAATTTTTTTTAGGTATATTTTACAAAGCCAGAATGTTAAATAAAAATTGTCATATCTGATTTTTTTTTTTTTGCTACAAAGTAAAACAGCTGAATGAACATCCAAGAGTAGTGATTCCTTTTTTTGTTTGCTTGGTTTTTTTGCCAGGGGTTGTATGTAAACCGCTAGAATTATGCAAGCAGAAGACTGTCCCTCTCATTTAGTGGTAAAAACAAAATTTGTGTCATTAAATGCTGAGGTTAAAATTCAAATAAATGTAGTCATCTCTGCACATATTCCTGACTCACCTGATGCCCTTCTTATTGGCTTCATCATGTGGTCTCAGGTAATCCACCTTGCCTTTGGTGATCACACACAAGTCAATGTTACTACCTGAGCCCAGATCGTTGAATATACCAGCTGCTATTGCATCACGCACCAGGAGCTTTGCCTCTTCCTCCTAATGAGTAAAGAAGAAATCATTATTAAGATTATTTCTCTTAAGTATGAAAAACCTGATCAAAAGGCCAATGAGGAAAAGAACTAACCTCCATATCAGGCTTGTATCGATCTTCAAACACAGCCATAGCAGCTAGAGATCCAGAGCCTAGGCACACACCCCCACCCACATATACACATTAGACACCATCAAATCAAATCTAAACAATAAAACCTTATCAGAAAAACAGCAAGAGATGTTCAGTCACTGGTTTAGTAGCTCTGAAAGACAAGTTTCAGACTCATATTATTTCCTGTGATGTGGTCATCTTACACAAAAGATCAACGTACAAACAAAGCACTGTCAACACTTTAGACGCAATTTTGGTCCAGTTTCTCCAACTGCAGTGGTCTTCCCAAACACCCATTCATCTAGCCGGTTCACAATCAAAACCCTGTATTTGTGGCCTCTGTTTTGGGCACTGTTGTAACCCAAATACATTGAGAAGAAATGAATATTCAGACACTTTGGTTTTTGCGACTTGATATACCTCCAGTGCATCTATCCACTGCACATTTACCCACAATGAGCCTTGTTCATCAAGGTGGATATTAACAGATTTATGGATAAAATGTTCATAGGCGCATTTACCCAAAAAATTTTTGGTGAAACATGAAAACTGTGCAATTTTGAAGGAAAAAAGAAATCCTACTCTTGTTCCAGAACATGTGTAAATTCATGCATACGAATACTAACCCTCGATTTGACTTCCTGTCAGGTTTAAATTATTTAAAAAAAACCCCACATTTTAATAATTTCCTTGTCCAGAGAGGCTCAAAGAAGTGCTTTGCCATCTCCATCAAAAATACACTCATGAATTAACATCAGTAAGTCAAGGACTAATACCCTGTCCACACTAGGGATTTTGTACCGATACGATACTACTTTCCTACTGCAACACCTGTCCACACTAGCAACTATACTGGTACTGTAGCGGTATAACTGTATCAGTACGAAACCCACAAATGTATGGGTATCGTACCGGTACAGTATCGGTACTGTAGCGCTTCACTGTAGTGTGAAGCGGTTCTGTATCGATACAAATATAATGCGCAAGCACAATGAACCATTCCTACGTCTTCCGGGTTATTCATACAATACAATACGCACGTGCTTTCCAGCTGTAAATAAAACGTCAAAATGGCTCAAAACGACCGTGGAGCTACATGGAGCAAAGTAAGGGGGGAGAAAGGGAGAGGAAGAGAAGGAAAGAGGGAGAAAGTGAGGGGGAGAAAGGGAGATTCGTTTTCTTTGTTTCTTTCTCAACTGCCTCGCGCGTTTTATACAATTCGACTGAATAAATGACCACCAGAAATACAGACTGTACATTGACAGCAAAAAGCACACACACGTTGTTTCATCCGCCATATTCTCGGAAGGAAGTTATTCGGTAACCACGGAAACATTTCGCGCACGCGCATTTCAACTACCGTGAAAGAAAATCGCAAACATTTCTCGCTAGTGTGGACAGATGCACTAAACTGTACCGGTATACTTTGTATCGATACAGTTATACCACTATCGTACCGGTATACAGTGGGGCAAAAAAGTATTTAGTCAGCCACCAATTGTGCAAGTTCTCCCACTTAAAAAGATGAGAGAGGCCTGTAAATTTCATCATAGGTACACTTCAACTATGAGAGACAGAATAGGGGGAAAGAATTCAGGAAATCACATTGTAGGATTTTTAATGAATTAATTGGTAAATTCCTCGGTAAAATAAGTATTTGGTCACCTACAAACAAGCAAGATTTCTGGCTCTCACAGACCTGTAACAACTTCTTTAAGAGGCTCCTCTGTCCTCCACTCGTTACCTGTATTAATGGCACCTGTTTGAACTCGTTATCAGTATAAAAGACACCTGTCCACAACCTCAAACAGTCGCACTCCAAACTCCACTATGGCCAAGACCAAAGAGCTGTCAAAGGACACCAGAAACAAAATTGTAGACCTGCACCAGGCTGGGAAGACTGAATCTGCAATAGGTAAGCAGCTTGGTGTGAAGAAATCAAGTGTGGGAGCAATTATTAGAAAATGGAAGATATACAAGACCACTGATAATCTCCCTCGATCTGGGGCTCCATGCAAGATCTCACCCCATGGGGTCAAAATGATCACAAGAACGGTGAGCAAAACTCCCAGAACCACACGGGGGGGACCTAGTGAATGACCTGCAGAGAGCTGGGACCAAAGTAACAAAGGCTACCATCAGTAACGCACTATACCGCCAGGGACTCAAATCCTGCAGTGCCAGACGTGTCCCCCTGCTTAAGCCAGTACATGTCCAGGCCCGTCTGAAGTTTGCTAGAGAGCATTTGGATGATCCAGAAGAGGATTGGGAGAATTGTCATATGGTCAGATGAAACCAAAATAGAACTTTTTGGTAAAAACTCAACTTGTCGTGTTTGGAGGAGAAAGAATGCCGAGTTGCATCCAAAGAACACCATACCTACTGTGAAGCATGGGGGTGGAAACATCATGCTTTGGGGCTGTTTTTCTGCAAAGGGACCAGGACGACTGATCCGTGTAAAGGAAAGAATGAATGGGGCCATGTATCGTGAGATTTTGAGTGAAAACCTCCTTCCATCAGCAAGGGCATTGAAGATGAAACGTGGCTGGGTCTTTCAGCATGACAATGATCCCAAACATACTGCCCGGGCAACGAAGGAGTGGCTTCGTAAGAAGCATTTCAAGGTCCTGGAGTGGCCTAGCCAATCTCCAGATCTCAACCCCATAGAAAATCTTTGGAGGGAGTTGAAAGTCCGTGTTGCCCAGCGACAGCCCCAAAACATCACTGCTCTAGAGGAGATCTGCATGGAGGAATGGGCCAAAATACCAGCAACAGTGTGTGAAAACCTTGTGAAGACTTACAGAAAACGTTTGACCTCTGTCATTACCAACAAAGGGTATATAACAAAGTATTGAGATGAACTTTTGTTATTGACCAAATACTTATTTATTTTCCACCATAATTTGCAAATAAATTCTTTAAAAATCAGACAGTGATTTTCTGGATTTTTTTTTCTCCTTTTGTCTCTCATAGTTGAAGTGTACCTATGATGAAAATTACAGGCCTCTCATCTTTTTAAGTGGGAGAACTTGCACAATTGGTGACTGACTAAATACTTTTTTTGCCCCACTGTATATGTGAACATAGCATAAGAATGCCATCAAGAACACTGAGGTAAAAAACAAGTCATTTTATACTAGGACATAACAGAAAATGAAGAAAAACTCAAATTAAGCTCATTCAGTAATGACAAAAGAAATGGCCACAAACAGAACAGGATGGTCCATTTGTGCATACACAGAAAAGAAATGTCACAGCTAAGTGAAGAGGTCATGCTCATCACACTTATGAATAAAAGATCATCATGATTAGATTTTTTTTTTTAAGGATGAAAACGGGCTTAAAATCTGTGTTCCATTTGCCACGTCACCTTTTAAACATGTTTAAAACACACCTTTAAAAAACACTTCCAGGACAACAGTCAAGACACTTATAACAATTTTAAATTAGTAGTTTCCCTGTGTGACATGCATGGTGTGCACAATCACCTAGGCACAGTATAGGTCGCCCCCCCGTCTCCATTTTAAAGTCACATTTACTTATTACCCCACTTTGTTTCAAAAATAATTCAACTTCTCCGCAATTTGTCTCTTGATTTTGACTCTCTCAGGTGCAGTTATACTGCTACATTTTTTCCATTGGCACACAAGTCTTCTACTATTGCCTTTTATTCCATGGTTTAGTATTAATTCCTTATGTGAACTTGAGCTTTTATGAAAGGTCACTAAATGAGCCATGTCAGGGGAGGGAAAAAGAGGGGGGGAAAAAACAAACACACACACACACACACACACACACACACACACACACACACACACACACACACACACCTACCTTTGTCCCATTATCTTAATTTACTTATAAATATGAACAAAAGTATGTAATCATATGCATAAAGTTATATTTTAAAACATTAAATTGATATGGGGGAAAATATTCAGATACCATAAAATTACCAACATTATTGGTTACTTTAGACATCTCAAAGCAGTCACTGCAAAAGTAGTAATGTTTGCAGTATTGTGGTTACATTTTGCCCCATTCCTCTTCAATTTCCCAAGGTACAATAGCCCACTGATGCAATTTCAAAATCTTCCATAAATTTTCAAAAATGGTATTCAAGTCAGGAGATTGGCCATGCACTGCCTTCTTGAGTCATTTTGGTTGTATGTGTGGGGTCATCGTTGAAATGTGTTCAGCTGAGGACCTTCCACAAACATTTGGAAACACAATTATGTAGGATGTCTTTGTATCCTGTAGCGTTACAATTTCCCTTCATTCGAACTAAGGGAACTAGCCCAAACTTGCGATCACATGACAATACCTCAGTGCACAAAGCTAGGTCCATGAAGACATGGTGGGCCAAGGTTGGATTGGAAGAACCTGAGTGGCCAGCACAGAGCCCTAAACTCAAGCCCAATGAACAGCTTTGAGATGAAGTGGAATGACAACAGTGCCCTAGGCCATCTTGCCTGACATCAATGCCACTTCATTAATGCTCTTGTGGCTGAAATCTCTTCAGCCATGCTCCAAAATCTAGTGTAAAGCCTTCGCAGAAGAGTGGATGATATAAAACAGGAAGGAGGGGCTAAATCTGGGACAGAATCTTTAAAAAGCACATACAAGTGTTATGGTTAAGTGTCCAGAAACCTCTGGCCATATAGTGCATGTCCCTTTACATTGCTCCATTCATGTTTCCTTCGATAATGTATAATGTCCCAAGTACTGTTTGCAGAGAAGCAGCTGCACATCATGATGCTCCCACTTCCATACCTCACCATGGGTACTGTGTTCCTGAGATCAGACGTACAACCATTCTTACTGCAAACATAAGCTGAATTATTGCCAAAGGGTTCCATTTTTCCAAATGGTTACAATTTGCCCAAACATATTTAGACATACATACTGGCATTTCTTTTTTGTGTTGTGTAGGAATGAATGATCGTGGTGCAGTTCATTGCTTGTAGTATTCTGTAACTGTTGCTCCAACAGCTTTCAGGTCATCCCTGCATTCCCCCCCCCCCCCCCCCTTTTTTTCTAAAGTGAATGCTAGCATCTCTATTACCTTCCTTATCATTAGTTCATTGGAGGTGTGAAATCTTGCATGACATTATGGGTGTGAAGTTGATACATGCACAGGAAGTATACATGTGTGCTATATATTAATAATTTTTTAAAGTGTCTGAATACTTATTTCTTGTGTTTAAAAAAGCCACACCCACCTTCTTTCCTTTTCCAAAATAATGGTCATTTATTCACTGCCTTCATTTTGAACTTTTTGCACAAGCCTATATCCATTTCACCAAAACATTTGCCCTTTGCTGTGCCCTTCGTTGTTTTACTGTGTTTCGTTATTATATAGCCAAGCATATTATGTTTCATTATGATGTAGAAAGCTTCAAGAACTATACAATGACAATTAGCAATTTTGTACTCGTACAATGAGTTTACAAGACGCAGTAACAATTATTGTTTTGCATTCGGGTAAACCTTTATTCTATTTCTTGTAATAAAGATACCTCTTCGATTTTACACAGGAATATATAACACAACCACAGGGTAAGCAGCAGTAGTTGCTGTGAAATTAGCATCAGCAAAAAAGTCATTATTAATTTTAAGATTAATCTTTTTTTTTAAACCAGATTCACTGTATATAGATATGATCCTCTAAAACAAGGGCCGTCAACTAGCAGCCCACAGTCCAGATGTGATTTCAGTATTTCATTAGACCAAATCAAGCATTCCAAAAAATGCCTGGCCACAGGTCGGTGACTAGTTTTGTAAAACATGAACCAGTACAGCTTACATAATAGTAATAAATAACTGCAGGAATGGGTAGGATTGGTTAAAACTTTCTGTAGCAGCATGCTTCAGTAAGATTAACAGAGAGCCACATGCACACACTTCTATAGTCTTGGGCACTTATCAAAAGTTATGAAGTGCCACTACTAAACAAAAAACATAGCCACTTTAAATTGCCATTTATAGCCTTGAAAATCATCAATAATGGTTAAATAGTAACTTGTCACCTTCAACTTATCTGAACATTTGTATGCAAGAAATCTTATGTAGGGCGGCACGGTGGTGTAGTGGTTAGCGCTGTCGCCTCACAGCAAGAAGGTCTGGGTTCGAGCCCCGTGGCCGGGGAGGGCCTTTCTGTGTGGAGTTTGCATGTTCTCCCCGTGTCCGCGTGGGTTTCCTCCGGGTGCTCTGGTTTCCCCCACAGTCCAAAGACATGCAGGTTAGGTTAACTGGTGACTCTAAATTGACCGTAGGTGTGAATGTGAGTGTGAATGGTTGTCTGTGTCTGTGTGTCAGCCCTGTGATGACCTGGCGACTTGTCCAGGGTGTACCCCGCCTTTCGCCCGTAGTCAGCTGGGATAGGCTCCAGCTTGCCTGCGACCCTGTAGAACAGGATAAAGCAGCTAGAGATAATGAGATGAATGAAATCTTATGTAAATGGACCTTCAGAAATTTTATTTGAATCTCCCTGGCTCTAAAGCCTTTAGACTCCCATTTAGAGCTGGTATTAAAACTCCAGCTGAAGTGATCCAAGTGGGCATACGAAACCCATAACCATTTACACAGCATTTGCATCTCAAAAGAATCCACTTAAGGGTTTTGACACTAGACCTTATAGCGTAGTTGACTAGGTGGTCCGGCAACATGAACAGAAATGTTGCATTTCTCACTAGATAATAAATTCACCACAAAATTCATAGCTAAAATAAACTAATTATGAAAATACATCAACACTGACTTTGGTTTAAATATTAACTTTGATTTTAATTATGGTTGCATTTACATTACCCATTTCTGAACACATAGGACTCATGGAATCCGTTTCCTTCTAAAGAATGTCGGTCCTCTCTTTAAAAGGTTAACAATTAGCCTGCTAAAGGCCTGCAACAGGAATGAGTCCTGATATAATTTTCGTAACAATAAAGAGCATGGTAATGAATGACCTTGCTGAAATGTATTTAGGTGGGGTGTGAACAAAACATTTCAGATTGGGTTGAATGAAGATCTCTGAAAACCTGCCTCCTGATTCTCTCCAGCAATATGAAATACAAGAAATGTGTTGAAAAGAAATGCATCAGAAACTCACCCATGGTAACATAGGGTAGCTTGTCTGTTGAGCCATGAGGGTAGATGCTGTACAGGTGGGGACCATTGCAGTCAACCCCACCCAACACCAGCGCTGCTCCAATATAGCCCTGGTATCTAAACACACACGTCATTAGTTACACACACGGATGGATAAAATAAAAAAGGAAATGGAAAAAGGAATCTGTATGCAGTGATTTGCAATCATCTTCAGATTTAGGACTCTAAATAAATTAAAAAAAAAAAATAATAATAATAATAAAAAAATACAATGGCCCCTAATTTACTACCGCTGAATAGTTTCACTTCTCTACACAGCACATCCATAGCATCACACAGACTACCCACATTCTGTACAATACAGTACTGCCCACAATTATTGGCACCTCTTGCAAAGATTAGCAATAAAGGGCTAGAAGGAGCGAAAAAAAAAATCCACCTTTTGGTGACGTAGCTTCAGCTCACACTGAAAAATAAGAAAAAAATCCAACCTTTGAAATAAATTTATTCAGAGAAAAACAAGTCCCTCAAGAAATAATTTATCAAAAACACATGTTCCACTATTATTGGTACCCCTGAGATTTTCAGGGAAAATTATAGTGAGTACAATGGAACTGAAGCATGTTTTCCATTTAAATTGTACATTTTGAGTTGAGTGGATTGTGTAGGAACTTTCAAGCTGTAATCCATGACTTCCTGATTAACTGGAGCACAAATATGACACGACGCAGAGGCCAAATTCGCTTAGTCATCCATCAGCATGGGAAAGATAAGAGAACACACAAACCAAATGAGGGAGAAGTGTATTGACCTTCATAAAATCAAGGAATGGTTATTTAAAAAAAAAAAAACCCCACATTTTATACATTATAGGTACTCACCTGAAAACGTGCCCTATTGTTAGGACAATAATAAAAAAAATAAAATTTAAAAAAAGTGGACATTAACTGGAACCATTACAAACTTGCTTGGAAGATAAACCCAAGTTTATTTTCAAATCTGTTCTCTTGGGCACTCTGCCACAAATGGCTATGGCTGAGTGCCGAGGAGATGGTCCTTTCAAGGTTAAAATAAATAAATAAATAAAAATGCTGATGTGGCCTGGTCAGAATTTGAGTTCAACAAACCTGATTTAGATACTATGAAAATTTTAGGGAGGTCATATTGCATAGTGATGTGACCTCCCTAAAGTTTATTTAAAAAAAAAAAAAATTACGGGAAAATCTGTAGGTCTATTATGCTGTGGTGTGCATTCTACTGGAATAGTTTGGGGACCAATGGTGTTCCTCTCAATCCAATTAAACAACTAATGGGAAATTTTGAAATATGTTAGACAGATGCATATAGCTGCATGCTCTTAAGTCTTTCATTTATAGAAGTGCACCACATAATGAATAATGATACTTTCACAAACGATTGTAAATACAGCAAGAGGTACTTGGAGAAAGTGAAAGCTTTCTAGTCACCTGAAGAGCATCTGTTTGAGCATGCGATTGGCTGTGGCAACTCTTGGAAGGCGGTTGGTGGAGAGAGAATGCAGCTCCAGATTTGAGGAGATTAGCTGAGTAGTCATCTCAGTGTCTGCTGCTGTACCAGCTCCGCAACAGCTACATATATACACACACACACACACAAAATTATACTGGAGTACATCTGTGGATGGAGAAGCAGCAACTGCACAGGTGTGTGTGATTCAGTGCTCACTAGATGTTAGGAGAGATGTAGTGGATCTTAGAGCAGTTCTTATCTGCTACAACCATTCCTTCAGTTGCTCTTGTATCAGCTCCCAGAACCACGCCATCCTTAAGATGGTATAAGAAAAGAATTCACAAACTCGTAACAAATACAATCCTGGGTTGTTGTTTTTTTTTTTTTTAAACAAAAACACACATACACACACACTTATATATATATATATATTCTGACCATCCTTAATTAATCTCATCTCATTATATCTAGCCGCTTTATCCTTCTACAGGGTTGCAGGCAAGCTGGAGCCTATCCCAGCTGACTACGGGCGAAAGGCGGGGTACACCCTGGACAAGTCGCCAGGTCATCACAGGGCTGACACATAGACACAGACAGCCATTCACACCCACAGTCAATTTAGAGTCACCAGTTAACCCAACCTGCATGTCTTTGGACTGTGGAGGAAACCCACGCGGACACGGGGAGAACATGCAAACTCCACACAGAAAGGCCCTCGCCGGCCACGGGGCTCGAACCCGGACCTTCTTGTTGTGAGGCGACAGCGCTAACCACTACACCACCGTGCCGCCTCCTTAATTAATACATGATGGATATTATTTTCTCCATACCTCTATTAAAACAATCTTAATTAGAAATTCTAATATTAGAGATCAACAGATTATCAAAAAATGTTTTTGCAATATGCTTGCTTATACAGTTCCAGTCAAAAGTTTGGACACACCTAATTCAATGTTTTTCCTTTGTTTTTCTTATTTAAAAAAAAAAAGTCACTTTGTGTCTTAAAGTAATGATGGATTGTCGTTTCTCTTTACCTAGTTGAGTGGTTCTTGACATAATGGATTACTACAGTAGTCAAATAAGACCATTTACTGTATTTTTATTATTTACTGTTTGATCTCAAATTACGAAAGCAAAAAATTGCAGCAATTAACTTTTGACGGGGCACAGCTGTTAATCGAAAAGCATTCCAAGTGACTACCTCATGAAGCTGGTTAAGATAACACCAATAGTGTGCAAAGCATCATTAAGGTAAATGCTGGATACTTTGAAAAATCTAAAATGTGAAACGCATTTTGATTTTGACACTTTTTTGCTTATCACATAATTCCATATGTTCCATAGGTTATTTACAAAAGTACAAAGCGTCTAAACGGTAGGTATGTGAAAATCAGGTCATCCGATCACTGATCACCCGGTTCACTGCTGCTGATCAGGCTTGGATCACATGCTCTACCATGACTTAAGTCTAGATTTGAAGCTGCATTGTGGGACTATTAGGGCTGCACGATATCAGAAAAATATGCGATATTCGATAACATGACTGAATATCTCGATATGTATCACGATAATTAAATATATGTTTTTCTTACCTCTACTCGCCGTTCTGCCCTGTATCTAGCATTTAAAAAAAAAAAAAAAAAAAAAAAAAAAAAAACACCCAATGCATCGCTTCCATTCCAACATAATTTTTTTATTGGAAAAACATGGCTACACCTGCAATGGTGTCCATCAATCATCTTTAAATCTCTTAATTTTTGTGAGCGCAGCAGAAAATGTCTTAAGTTGAAGTAAACAAAAAACTGAAAACTACATTACATTAACATAAAGCATTCAAAATGGCAATTTCAGCGGCTCCCGGGAGATGAAGGTGAGCGACACAGATTCACCATAAACTCAAACACAATCTGTTAATAACACATGCGGGTGAGAGAGCAGTGGTGTGTGTGTGTGTGTGTGTGAGAGAGAGAGAGTGAGCGAGCAGTAGTGTGTGTGTGTGAGTGAGAGAGAGAGAGAGCGGGAGTGTGTGTGAGTGAGCTAGCGGTAGTGTGTGTGAGAGAGAGCGGTGGTGTGTGAGAGAGAGAGAGAGCGCGGTTTTATGTTTTTATGCTGCTGTACAGCAGTGTTTGTCTCAGTGAGCCGCCCCACCACTGTTTTACAGGTAACTTACATGTCTTGCAAAGTACCTGAGTTTGCAGTACGTCATCCCTCCTGAATCCAAAGTACTTTTTTTTTTTTTGGAAACCAGTTCCTCCTCACACAAGTTTGTCTCACCACACTTGCTACCGCTTCCACCATCACCACGAGGATTTTACTTGTTTTGCAATAGGGGGCGGAGTTATCCCGCGGCGCTTGTTGACATTCAAATGTGATTGGACGGCACAGAAAAATGTGCCTTTTATCGAAATTTAAGTAATTTTTGCGGTATGTGTATCGCAAACTATGATATCGCGATATCGATACTTTTTCGATATATTGTGCAGCCCTAGGGACTACCTGTATTGACGACGTCCACAAAATCCACCTGTTGTCCACAAAAGTACACCTGTGTTGATGACGTTGTCCACAAAACTCATCATGTCATCTTTCTTTTTGTAAATAGATGTAGAAGTGTGTGAATGAAGTTGCTGAAACTTTGGTTCATTAAAATCGACACATTATATGAAGATAACTTGGTGTCAAATCTCATTTTGTTTGTTAGTTAATACAGTTGTCTGCATCGCTTGTTTTCAAATAATCTGGAGCATCATAGTTTGAGGTTCAGACAAATTGGATGTCTGGGCAGAAGTTGCAGAAATCTGGCTGAGTTTGCCACTGAAACTGCTCAAGTTAATCATTTATATTACTCGTGTCATGCATTTATGTTTTTGTGGTGGTTTGTTGTTTGCTATTGAGTTACAGTCAAATTTATTTAAAAAAAAAAAAAAAAGAGGATTGACTATTCTGACAAGGATCATATATGGAAAAAGAATTTATTCTTATGATTTTTTAAAAATTCTTATTCTATATAAGGATCATACAGTGGAGGAAATAATTATTTGATCCCTTGCTGATTTTGTAAGTTTGCCCACTGGCAAAGATATGAACAGTCTATAATTTTAAGGGTAGGTTTAACAGTGAGAGATAGAATATCAAAAAGAAAATCCAGAAAATATCACATTTTATAAAATATATAAATTGATTTGCATTTCATTGAGTGAAATAAGTATTTGATCCCCTACCAACCATTAAGAGTTCTGGCTCCCACAGACCAGTTAGACACTCCTAATCAACTCGTTACCTGCATTAAAGACAGCTGTCTTAAATTGACACCTGTATAAAAGACACCTGTCCACAGACTCAATCGATCAATCAATCAGACTCCAACCTCTCCAACATGGGCAAGACCAAAGAGCTGTCCAAGGATGTCAGGGACAAGATTGTAGAGCTGCACAAGGCTGGACTGGGCTACAAAACCATAAGCAAGAAGCTGGGTGAGAAGGAGATAACTGTTGGTGCAATAGTTTGAAAATGGAAGAAATACAAAATGACCATCAATCGACCCTGGTCTGGGGCCCCACGCAAGATCTCACCTCGTGGGGTATCAATGATCACGAGAAAGGTGAGAGATCAGCCTAGAACTACACGGGAGGAGCTTGTTAATGATCTTAAGGCAGCTGGGACCACAGTCACCAAGAAAACCATTCCAGGGTTTCCCCAGGTTTGACCACCATAAATTTAAGACTTTAAGACCTTTTTAAGACCACTTAAATGAGAATTAAGACCTACATCGCACCCATTATGCGGTCGTAGAACACCAGATCAAATTCACAATAATGACAAATGTTTCAAGTAAAAATACTTTTATTATAAAAGTTATATACTTAAGTCATTATGTGCATTGCTTGTCGAATCTTCACATTCAAGACAAAAAAAACAAGTCTAAACCTGGAAGAAAGGAGCACAACGTAGGGTCCACGTCATGGCCTTAAAGGTACACAAAAATGTAATAGGCATACCAACACATTAATGCCAAAGGTGTGCACTCACCAGTCAAAAAGCCAAACTGAGGGCCTAACTCGAGGCCTAAAGAACTGTCTCTGAACTAATTATGACCATGCACCCAGAGATGATACTTAAAATAAAAAAGTGATGTGGGTGTATTTTTTTTTAAAATAAAATATCAAAACATTCACAACACTCTAAACAGACAAACTCTGTCTTAGTTTCCCAGCACTTGCTTCAACCATTTTACATTTTGTACCCTTGTAAACGAGGGAGGGAGAGAGATACAGAGGGGCATAGATAGATAAGAGACGAGGGGGATAGATGGGAAGAGAGATAGAGATAGATAGATCGATAGAAAAGAGGCAAGCCAAAAGTCTCTTAAAAGGTGCACAAAAATGCAATTGGCGTACCAATACATTGGTACAATGGTGTGCACTCACCAGCCAAAAAGCCAAACTGAGGGCCCAACTCAAGGCCCAAACGGTCTCTGAACTAATTATGACCATGCACCCAGAGATGATAAACAGACAAACTCCATCTTAGTTTCCCAGCATTCAACTTGCTTCAACCATTTTACATTTTGAAGAATAAAAAGAAATGTAAATACTCCTAGTAAACAAGGGAGGGAGGGAAGACATAGATGTGGAGGTGGATAGATAAGAGACACAATGAGATAAATCCACCACTTGCCTCGTTAACGTCTTTGACCAACTCCTTCGTTATATAAGGAACAAGACCAAATTTTGTTGTGTAAGACGTTTTGTTTTTTCCACAGGAGAATGTTGTAGCGACTTCCGAGTCTGGGAACATAGCCTTAAAGAGTTCGCTTATGCCCTCATTCGAGCTGTATGAGCAGTAGTGTTCCGTAATTGTTTTTAAAATCCAGAGCACCTCTGCCTGAAGTGTCGGGGTTCCACCGACACCCATCATGCCACTGCTCGGCCCTTGTGTTGTTGCTAGCCTTGCCGATGATGTCTGGCTTGGCTGATGCTGCTGACGTTCGACAGTGGTGCTAGTGCCAACTCCAGGTGCATTCGGAGATTGAACCGTGCAGAACTGAGCGATGGGCTGGTGGCGGTGGAGGGCAGATGCAATGTGCTTTGAACTCTTCATGTGAGACTCTAAAGCGAAATGACCTATAGTGGACAACTTGAAGGCCTTTCGACAAACACAGCATCTTGCTTCAATGTCACTTCCAGGAACCTCCCTCACCCAATCACGATATCTTTCATCTGAAAGCCACTGCTGATTAAAACGACACTTCCCCATGCTGCGATTCACGGAGTCTCCTCTCCACCACGGACTCCAACGATTGCACCGACGCGAAAATGTATCAATATTGTTTCTTTCTTTCTTTGCGCATACTCCAAGAAATTCACTGATGTTACGCAAAACCCACATTTTCACATCGTAGAATAGTATGAGTAAATTTAAGACCTTTGTTTAAAAAAATTAAGACTTGGGCAAAGCAATTTAAGACTTTTTAAGGCCTTAATTTTGGAATATTAAATTTAAGACTAAGACTTTTAAGACCCCGCGGCTACCATGCATTGGTAACACATTATGCCGTAATGGATTAAAATCCCGCAGTGCCCGCAAAGTCCCCCTGCTCAAGAAGGCACATGTGCAGGCCCGTCTGAAGTTTGCCAATGAACACCTGAATGATTCTGAGAGTGACTGGGAGAAGGTGCTGTGGTCAGATGAGACCAAAATCGAGCTCTTTGGCATTAACTCAACTCGCCGTGTTTGGAGGAAGAAAAATGCTGACTATGACCCAAAGAACACCATCCCCACTATCAAGCATGGAGGTGGAAACATTATGCTTTGGGGGTGTTTCTCTGCTAAGGGCACAGGACTACTTCACCACATCAACGGAAGAATGGACGTGGCCATGTACCGTAAAATCCTGAGTAACAACCTCCTTCCCTCTGCCAGGACACTGAAAATGGGTCGTGGATGGGTCTTCCAGCACGACAATGACCCAAAACATACAGCCAAGGCAACAAAGGAGTGGCTCAAGAAGAAGCACATTAAGGTCATGGAGCAGCCTAGCCAGTCTTCAGACCTTAATCCCATAGAAAACCTATGGAGGGAGCTGAAGCTCTGAGTTGCGAAGCGACAGCCTCAAAACCTTAATGATCTAGAGATGATCTGCAAAGAGGAGTGGACCAAAATTCCTCCTGACATGTGCGCAAACCTGGTCATCAACTACAAGAAACATCTGACGGCTGTGCTTGCCATCAAGGGTTTTGCCACCAAATACATACCAAGTCTTGTTTGCTAGAGGGTTCAAATACTTATTTCACTCAAAGAAATGCAAATCAGCTTATATCTTTTACATGAAGTTATTTTCTGGATTTTCTTTTTGATGTTTTGTCTCTCACAGTTAAAATAAACCCATCATTAAAATTATAGAATGTTTATTTCTTTGTCAGTGGACAAACTTACAAAATCAGCAAGGGATCAAATAATTATTTCCTCCACTGTATATGGAACAAGAATTTTTTTTTACTTCGTTAATTTCTTAGTATGGAAGTTATGGCCTTTTTTTTGGCTCATGCCAAGTTTAAATTAATACTTAGTTTTAGCCAATTAATTAGTGATTAAATTAGCTAGCATCATTTTCATGGATAAGAAAATAAAAAGGGAGGTACCAGATAATTTCTAGAGCCATGTCAAGAGATTTAGAATTTAACATTTAGAAGGGTGGGGTAGCACGGTGGTATAGTGGTTAGCACTGTCACCTCACAGCAAGAAGGTTCTGGGTTCAAGCCCAGTGGCCGATGGGGGCCTTTCTGTGTGGAGTTTGCATGTTCTCCCCGTGTCTGTGTGGGTTTCCTCCGGGTGCTCCGGTTTCCCCCACAGTCCAAAGACATGCAGGTTAGGCTAATTGGTGGCTCTAAATTGACCGTGAGTGTGAATGGTTGTTTGTCTCTGTGTCAGCCCTGCGATAACCTGGTGACTTGTCCAGGGTGTACCCCGCCTCTCACCCATAGTCACTTGGGATAGGCTCCAGCTTGTCTGCAACCCTATACAGGATAAGCAGTTTCGGATAATGGATGGATGGATATTTTTCTAGGGAAGTGGTCACACTTTTGCTGATTGCTTTTTTTTTTTTTAAATGTACAACAATTGACCAAAATTAGCCAGCCAGATTTTTCAACATTCAAAATGGTATGACTTTGTTCATAATTGTCACAAAAGGAACTTTGAAATTCTGTTTAAATATATTTCAAGCCCCTTTCAGTGGTATCATTTATGATACATCAAGTTCTTTTTTTGTCACATAGCTATAAACTGTGGCTATTTTGAAGAATCTAAATACGAAAATTTAACACTTTTTTTTTTTTTTTTTACTCTGTTTACCACATAATGCTATCCATACTTCTGATGCCGGGCGGCACAGTGGTGTAGTGGTTAGCACTGTCGCCTCACAGCAAGAAGGTCCAGGTTCGAGCCCCGTGGCCGGCGAGGGCCTTTCTGTGTGGAGTTTGCATGTTCTCCCCGTGTCCACGTGGGTTTCCTCCGGGTGCTCCGGTTTCCCCCACAGTCCAAAGACATGCAGGTTAGGTTAACTGGTGACTCTAAATTGACTGTAGGTGTGAATGTGAGTGTGAATGGTTGTCTATGTGTCAGCCCTGTGATGACCTGGCGACTTGTCCAGGGTGTACCCCGCCTTTCGCCCGTAGTCAGCTGGGATAGGCTCCAGCTTGCCTGAGACCCTGGAGAACAGGATAAAGCGGCTAGAGATAATGAGATGAGACTTCTGATGCCTTCAGTATTGTTCTACACTTTAGAAAGTAGTCAAAATACAGAAAAACAAAAGGAGTTAGTGTGTTCAAACTTTTGACTGGTACTGTAAGTACAGCATACACATTTGTTGCTGTACCAGTTGGGTGAAAGCAAAACTCATAATACAAGCCATTTTGGAGACACCCTGCTTTAAGGTGGCAAGCTTTGCATAAGGTTTTTAAGATATTAAATGGTCACCTTATACACAACCCCACAGATAGTTGTGCCAGTTTTGCGTGCAGCGGGGAGGCTGCTTCCAAGTTTAGCAGCATTACTTTCTAGTTGAGCATTCCTAAAGAAAAAACACAAACACCAACTTCAACACAAATGCAGTTTATGCTCTTCTTTGTGACAAAATATGTAATACATAATGCTAGTAAAACTTAAGATGTAGTGCAGTGCAAGGCACATCAAAACTTAACATCAACTGAAGCATGAGGTACATGCTTTAAAATAACCTTTTACTTTTTTGTTCACAGTAAAACTAAAGAGAATATTTCATTTCACTTATAGATTGGATTATCGGGGGAGGGGTGCACATTGCTACTTTTTAAATACTTGGGAAAGATATTTAAAACTCTTGGAACATTAAAATTTTATATAAAAACGTAAGAATGTAGAGCAAATGGTTTGCATGCAGTCATTTACAGGGTAAATCAATATTGAGACGATGCAGAACCTTTCTACCCAGGAAACCAAAAGAAAAACGTTACAGGGCAAAAAAATACTGAAATCTGAAACTAAAAACAACAAAGCCGAGATAAACAGGACCAAAACAATGAAATACAATACTGATAAAGTGTCAGATTACCGCTGGGACAAAACTGATGACAAAATATATTTGAAAGGTATTGCCCTAGTTTTCCTATAAACAGATCACATTTAACAATTCAAACTTTAACACAAATAGTTCTTTATTTTAGTACTCACATTTAAAAATAAATAAATAAATAAATAAATAAATAAAAAAAAGGTACAAACATTCATGGTTTGTTTATTACAGTGAGCTTAAAGCATATACACAGAACCATGGCCTCACTTTTTATTTATAAATGCTTGAAACCTCAAGAATGGCATAGGAGTAGTTTTAAGCATGGACAATAAATCTAATATAGTATTTATGATTAAAATGATCCATATGGGTAGTGGTCTGAGTGAATGACCTTGAGACCGATAGACTTCCTGCTGTGACGTCACGGATCTCGTCACCATTTCCGCTATACTAAAACACAGAGCTGACCGCAACTCCGATCCTCCATTTTGAGCTAATTTAATCACCATGCCATGTAGAAGTGTTGCTGGCGGGTGCAGCAACATGACAGAAGGTGGATTTATGTTGCATTCATGGTCCAAGAATGTTCAAACTGAAAAGATTTGGATGCATTTTGTGAGAAATTCACGGGCACATCAGGCGCCTACGAAGTGGTCTCTCCTCTGCTCTGCACATTTTACTTAAGACTTGTACGATACCCCTGATCTGTTGAGGAGCGTTGGCTATAAGCCCGTATTGAAAGAGGGTGCAGTACCAACAATTAAAGGAAAAGAAAACTACAAGAAAAGGAAAGCAAGTTCAGTTGCACCAGTTCTCCCGGAGCGTGAGCCAAGGGTAGTTGCTAAAACCCGGGACGGAACGTGACATATCGCTCGGGCAGTTACCTCCCCGCTATTGTTGCTAAAACCGGTGACATCCCGTCCCAGGTTTTAGTAATTGCCTGAGCCAAGCAGTAATGGCGGAGTACTCCGTATGGAGAAAATGGAGAACGAGTGGATCAGCCGTCCGATTTCTCCGCTGGATATACTTGCCTCAGCAGCAATATCTCGCCCTTATGTGGAAGAAGCGAATGAACAGAGAACTGAACGAACAACTGAAAGTCAGATGGTTTCAAAACGATCGGCCTTCAAGAAGCGAGAACAGACAGGTAAGCTGCGACTCATTTGGATACAAAAAAAACAACACTCGTTGTTTACCTGCATTTAGATTAATACATGTAACTTGCAGGGCTGCAACAACGAATCGATAAAAATCGATTATTAAAAGTGTTGGCAACGAATTTCATTATCGATTCGTCGTGTCGCGCGATTACCAAGTCACAGACCGTTTGAACAAAGTCATTCTATTATTAAAAAAGTCTCTGGTTGGAGTTGAGCGCGGAGTTCACACTCCGGAGCAGAAGGTGGCGGACGGTAATGCACCATTAAGCTGGAATGAACATTTTGGATGGGGAAGCCCAATACCAAAGTTGCGCAGGTGACGTCATCAGTGTGTGTGTGTGTGTGTGTGTGCCTAACTTGTCGTAGCCCCATAATATGCACAATCCCGCCAGCGGAACGTTGTACTAGTCATCTTAGGCTACGTTCACACTGCAGGCTGAAGTGACTCAAATCCGATCTTTTCGCCCATATGTGACCTGTAGCCGATCTTTTATTGACAATATGAACGACACAGATCCGATTTTTTCAAATCCGACCCAGGCCGTTTGGATATGTGGTCCTAATTCCGATTCCTATCCGATCTTTTCATATGCGGCTTCAGTCTGAACCGCCAAGTCGCATTCATCCGACTTACACGTCATCAACAAGCCACAAACGTCACTATTCTGCGCTGAAGTAGGCGGCAGGTCTCTCAAAAAAAAGTTACAACACCACCCAGATTTAAATTCACTTCGTTCGGTCCCCCCCACTTATAGGGAGGAAAAAACGTCTATGATGTCTTTCTTTGCATAAGGCAAACCTCACGGAAAAATCAAAAGACTAATTACCATTCGGTTTATTGAGGTGCACAGCAGTGTATACATAGTTGCAACAACTCACATAAAACAAAACAAAGACTGATATTCGGTTGGTTGAGCTGCGCAGACTGCACAGGTTGCGAGCTCGAGCTTGGTTGCTATGGTTACTAACAACAAGTTTGACAGGCATATCGGGGTTGGGGTTGGTTTGCTGGCAGCTTTGTCCCCCCCAGTTTTTTGTCCCCCCCAGTTCAAAAAACGTATCTGCGCCCCTGCGCATGACATCAATGCGAGGGACGCTTCGGGCTGTGAAGGTTCTGAATCTTCTCAATGGAAGGACGCAGAGGTTAGGGAGCTGATTTCCATTTGGGGGGATGCAGCTATTCAAGCTAGATTGGATGGGTCATACCGCAACCGGGCGGTTTTACTTCCGTAAACACTGGCCATGCTCACTGCGTGTGACGTCGTTGTATCCTGCAATGCGCATGCGGAACACTTTTAGGTCGCTTTTCGTTCATACTGAGGATCACATACAAGTCGCATATATTTGTTAATGTGAACGACCTCACAAAAAAATCGGATTTCACAAAAAAATCGGAATTGAGCATTAAGCCTTGCAGTGTGAACGTAGCGAAAAAGACTTTACTACCATAGTACTACACTACTATGACATTACACAGAGTCTTAAGTAATACATTACGACTTGATCATTGCCAGGGCCGGTTCTGGAGGGGTAGCAACGGTAGCATTTGCACCTGGGACTGGTGTGGAGAGGGGCCCCAAAAAATAAGATAAAGTAAAAAATAAAGAGTTCTCTCTGTTCCTGAATAAGTGCATTACTGAGTGTCTGTGAGCAAAGGAGAGCCTGAACGTTGCAACCTCCCTATTGGCTGTTTGTAAAAATGTATCAATTGTTGCCCTTCCCACGGGAATCATCGCGGGCTCGAGAGACGAGACCTGACGAGTTAGTTCGTTGGTAGCAGAACAAAATGTCTGGACACAAATCGGGTTTTCAGAAAAGAAAAGAAACGCAGGGTCGAAAATACAAAAAAGGAGGCAGAAAATGCAAAACGAGTTTTAAGGTAGGACAAATGGTTACTTTTCTGAGGCAGCCCGCCGTGGCTGCAGGCTTTCAGTTGTGTCATTGAATGGTTACTTTTCTGAGGCAGCCCGCCATGGCTGCCTGCAGGCTTATTTATTATAGCCCATTTAGTTAAAATAGTTGATATAAAATGTTTATAGTTATGTGATGGTTGTCCTGATTTAGACTGGTGTGTGTGTGTTTTTTTTTTTTAGGGGGTGTTGTGCGATGTTGCACCCGGGTCCAGATTAGGGCAGAACCGGCCCTGATCATTGCCATTCTGGTAACAGCAAATTTATAACGGGCCGTGTCCGCGACGTACAACACACGACGAGAAATGTTTAAATGACCATGTAAAGCTGTTAACATTCTGTTGTCTAATAGGGTGTTCACACTGCACATATTTGCATCGATGCTGCACCGATGTATTTTGTTGCGATATATCTTACACCGGTGTAAATTTTGCGCAGCGTTCACACGTCACAACCCTGCTTACTAGAGAGAAGCGTGTTAGCACCGGTGCAGCCCCACTTGCGGTCACACGGCAGTTTCTGCGACCGTGTTATAGTAGCAAAAACTTTATTACTATCATTTCCTTTGATAGTAATAAAGTTTTGATATTTCCTTTTATTACTATCATTTCCTATCATTATTACTATCATTTCCGATAGTAATAATGCGGAAATGAAATATGCGCATGCGTGAAAATGTACTTCTTTTTCCCGGTTGTCATGGCATCACCAAGCGCCGGGAAAACAACGTGGATGAAGACACCAGTGTTGCCAGATATTTCTGACGTTTTCCATCCCAAAATATGTTCAAATCCGTCAAAATGCACTTAAAACTGCCAAATCTGGCAACACTGGAAGACACGCAGTTCTGTTGTTGTTGATATTCGCCATTTTGGAAGCGCAAAATACCAGGATGCAAGTTATGCAATGCCCGTATGTAATCAACTCTCGTCACGCGTAGCGAGTCTACTCCTGTAGCGTTCAGACGTCCCATTTTATATCGGTGCTGCCCCGCAAACTAGCATTTACTCCGGAGTAAATTTCTTAAACCACCTCCCGAGCAGGGTTAGATTTGCACCGGTTTAAGCAGCTTTCAGGGGCTACACCGGTATAACTTTGTACCGTGTGAACGCTCTACCGGGGCAGCCCCGGTGCTACACCGGAGTAAAAGTTGCCGTGTGAACACCCCTTAATGCAGAGCCCAATGCGGCACGAGTGCGGGCGCGAAAAAAAAAAAAAAAAACGGTCCCAAAAAAAAAAAAAAAAAAAAACGACGGGTGGGGGGGCGCCAGCAGGGGGTTTTGCCCGAGGAGTAAATCACTCTAGGATCGCCACTGATTTCACGCTAAACAAAACGAACAAGTGTGTTACTTGTAAAATGTGCATAAGTGACATGACATGGCACGGGAGCACCACAGTAATGATCCAGCACCTGAAACGAAAACACGTTGGAGTCATTGATGAGGAGGACGGGAGTTCAACAGCAGGGTAAGTCACAATGACACCTATGTTTGCTCCGCTTTGAAGTGATGAAACGTAACATTAACATCCCTCCAAAGCTCGTCTGGTGCTGGTGTTTGCTCGATGTCCAGCTTGACAAGCATGAAAAGTTAATAAAACTAACGTTATCATTAGCTCGTTAATGACAGTGGTAGAGCAGGGGTGGTATAGTTTGTAAGGCTAAACACACGTTTTTATTCACTCACCTTTTTTGCCTCATTAATTTTTCAAATTGTTATATATATTCTGTTTTGTCCCATATTGGTTATTGTTGACAAATATATATCTGTGTGTGTTGTACTTTTTAATTTCATTTTAAAGTTCTTTTATAGCACTTAGACAGCTTAAGCTGTGTTTAAATGTGGGGTATAAATTAACTTGCACTTACTACAGTGATGGTAATAATAAATTAATAATTTAATTAATAAGCTGCAAGTGTTAATTTTCTGACATAAGGTGCAAAGAAATATTGCACCAGCTTCCTGGAATAATCTCCATGGACAACTTAAAAAACATTACAAACCTTCCTGCCCCAGTTCATAGCAGTTTTTAACTTTAACTTGTGTTCTTGCACTTGTTTTTTCTTATGCAACTATTATATGTTCCATACCTCTTTTTGTGCACTTTATTTTAAAAAAGCGCATATATATATATATATATATATTTTTTTTTTTTTTTACTGGTCAGGGATGATCAAGGATCAACATGTTTTTGCACTTTTGCACTAAAGATTTTTAGCACTGTGAAATTTTTTTTTGAATAAAGGGTTGGAAATTAATGCTTTTTTGTTTGTTTTTTATCCGATTCATCGATTAATCGAAAAAATAATCGACAGATTAATCGATTATTAAAATAATCGTTAGTTGCAGCCCTAGTAACTTGTATTATGTATTTAAGTTACTGGTATAAGATTATTTAATTTGCTTCTGAATGTGATTGTCTCAGTTCATCTGATTATTTAATTAGCCTTTTACATTTTATCAGTGAAAATGCATGCATGAAAAAACATTGCACAAGTTATAACACCTATCCTGTTTTAATGAGAATCAACCCACAATCAATGAAGTCAAATCAGTCTTAGTTGAGCAAGTCAGTAACGGTATTTCTTACTTTCACCATAAATTTTTATTTATATGACTTTGGTCTATAGCTGTCAAAGGCCTCGGCCTTAAAACTGGTTCCTGCTGTGACGTCACACACTCAGGGCTGCCTGGCTCTGCGGGGTAGCTCGAAAAACAACTTTGCGGTCGATTTTAGCTCTCAAAAATATATATTTTTTATTCCCATTTATGCAGCATACAAGAGTCAAGGATGGAGATGCTATAAACTCAGAAATGTATTTAAAAATAAAAGGTTCTGCGTATCTCCTTTAAAGGGCATATACACCTTCGATTTCAACTAGCTTGAACACTTTCAGCAGATTTAAAATATGCACTTTTTGCAGTGGATCAAGGGTGTCTGAGGCAGGACGTAGTGTGTGACTAACGTAGAGAGGTTGAGAACATTCAAATATTCACAACTATGCATAAAGAATTAATGCGCAATTTCCCAACACCAAAGACACTATGTGAAAAAACATTCAGGCTGAGTACAAAGTGACATAACTTGGCATGCTGCCTCACTCGCAGGCACACTGAAGGATTTCTATGCACAGCTTGGAGGAAGACCACCCCATTTCCCCAAGACCAAACACTGTGTCCAAAGTGGATGTCAAGAAAACACTTCAGAGTTAACACCTAGGAAACGTATCTGGCCAGGTGCTCAGGGAATGTGCTGATCAGCTTGCAGATGCCCCAACAGACATCAAAATCTGCCAAACCAGGCAACTGTTCGGATGTGTGTCAAGATGACTACCATCATCCTTGCGCCAACAATTTTGCCCATGTCCTGCATCAAAGACTACTGGTCCATAGCACTCACAGTAATCATCATGTGTGTCATGGTGGTGATTACATACAGTGGGGCAAAAAAGTATTTAGGTCAGCCACCAATTGTGCAAGTTCTCCCACTTAAAAAGATGAGAGAGGCCTGTAATTTTCATCCTAGGTACACTTCAACTATGAGAGACAGAATGGGGGGAAAGAATCCAGGAAATCACATTGTAGGATTTTTAATGAATTAATTGGTAAATTCCTCTGTAAAATAAGTATTTGGTCACCTACAAACAAGCAAGATTTCTGGCTCTCACAGACCTGTAACAACTTCTTTAAGAGGCTCCTCTGTCCTCCACTCGTTACCTGTATTAATGGCACCTGTTTGAACTCGTTATCAGTATAAAAGACACCTGTCCACAACCTCAAACAGTCACACTCCAAACTCCACTATGGCCAAGACCAAAGAGCTGTCAAAGGACACCAGAAACAAAAAATTGTAGACCTGCACCAGGCTGGGAAGACTGAATCTGCAAGAGGCAAGCAGCTTGGTGTGAAGAAATCAACTGTGGGAGCAATTATTAGAAAATGGAAGACATACAAGACCACTGATAATCTCCCTCGATCTGGGGCTCCACGCAAGATCTCACCCCGTGGGGTCAAAATGATCACAAGAACGGTGAGCAAAAATCCCAGAACCACACAGGGGGACCTAGTGAATGACCTGCAGAGAGCTGGGACCAAAGTAACAAAGGCTACCATCAGTAACACACTACGCCGCCAGGGACTCAAATCCTGCAGTGCCAGACGTGTCCCCCTGCTTAAGCCAGTACATGTCCAGGCCCGTCTGAAGCTTGCTAGAGAGCATTTGGATGATCCAGAAGAGGATTGGGAGAATGTCATATGGTCAGATGAAGCCAAAATAGAACTTTTTGGTAAAAACTCAACTTGTCGTGTTTGGAGGAGAAAGAATGCTGAGTTGCATCCAAAGAACACCATACCTACTGTGAAGTATGGGGGTGGAAACATCATGCTTTGGGGCTGTTTTTCTGCAAAGGGACCAGGACGACTGATCCGTGTAAAGGAAAGAATGAATGGGGCCATGTATCGTGAGATTTTGAGTGAAAACCTCCTTCCATCAGCAAGGGCATTGAAGATGAAACATGGCTGGGTCTTTCAGCATGACAATGATCCCAAACACACTGCCAGGGCAATGAAGGAGTGGCTTTGTCAGAAGCATTTCAAGGTCCTGGAGTGGCCTAGCCAATCTCCAGATCTCAACCCCATAGAAAATCTTTGGAGGGAGTTGAAAGTCCGTGTTGCCCAGCGACAGCCCCAAAACATCACTGCTCTAGAGGAGATCTGCATGGAGGAATGGGCCAAAATACCAGCAACAGTGTGTGAAAACCTTGAAGACTTACAGAAAACGTTTGACCTCTGTCATTGCCAACAAAGGGTATATAACAAAGTATTGAGATGAACTTTTGTTATTGACCAAATACTTATTTTCCACCATAATTTGCAAATAAATTCTTTAAAAATCAGACAATGTGATTTTCTGGATTTTTTTTTCTCATTTTGTCTCTCATAGTTGAAGTGTACCTCTGATGAAAATTACAGGCCTCTCATCTTTTTAAGTGGGAGAACTTGCACAATTGATGACTGACTAAATACTTTTTTGCCCCACTGTATGTAGTCACAAACACACACACCCCTTAAGTAATCACAAATGTATTCTGATTCATATAACCACAATTACACCAATTTTCTTTTATGATGATTATATACTGATTCAAAGCCAAGTATGTCAATTTTCAGTAAAGAATAAATGAAGTCTATTAAAAGTATTAATAAATTGGTTTATGAATTATAATTACAGTAAAATACAGTAAAGGCATTGAGAGAGCTTATACTGAAGGTTGTTTTCTGTTAAATCGCAGGCCTATTCTAAAAGTGTAATCTTATGGTGTGGGAGACTGGCCAAGGACACAAGTGTTGTGCTAGCTTCCACGTGCGGCCTGTATGTCTTTAACCTTATTTGACCCCAGTCATTTTGAATCATGCATTGCACACTCAATGCTGTGTACCACCTCCTTATTGTGTGTTTTGATTCTTTCTGAATGGACCATTCATACTAGAAAATTTGGCTCAGAGAAGCGTGAGATGTACTGCCCAACAGAAAATGCTGAAGTGATATGACATGACATATTAACCACGTAGGTCGCGTTAACCGACAATTGTCCGTCATTGACGGATTTTTTTTTAGCTATGACGGAAAAATCTGAAGGCCGTCGGTCAATTTGTCGGATGTTTACCATTACCAATAACAGCCTAATAATAACAATAATAAAACATAATGAAACACACAATTGAAATGATTGGCAAGTTGTGGCAGAGTTTTCTTACATACAGTATACATAGTCTTCACTGCCGTCACTTTCAATCTGAGCCGACGTTGCGGCAGTCTTGATGTTCAGTGCACAGGCTACTCATGTATACATTGTAGCCACTGCGCAAGGCTGTTCCCCCCATCGCGCTCCTGACCGCGCTAGGACTTTTCTAACCACTAGCACAGTGAGATGTATTAATGTTTCCCTTCTCTGCAGAAGACACGTCATTTTTGCTATTAAAAAAAGAGATGCATTGGGTTGTTTGTGTCATTTCCCTGCCTGTACGTCTTAATGCAATAGCGCTCATTTAGGCTAGTTGTTTTCTTGTTTTTAAAATGAAACAAATGCCGATTTATTGTATTCTTCCCCAGCAAGCTTAGGAACATCACTGCTCGAATATCTGCTAAACTATCATTTTAATGAGAGCACGGGTAGACAAACTAACATTTAAACATAACTTTGTTTTATTTAAGACCTTCCGTGTCAGCCCACTACGGGTCACCGCAGGGTGCAGCTGCACCACTGGTGCAGAAAGACCGCATGCTGCAGGATTTCCTCCCTATGAAGAGAGTACTAGCAGGGTCGGGAAATCCAACTTTCAGAGGCTCTTGCCGGCTTCTGATCACTTCCCTGGGAGAAATGTTTCCCGACTTCAGAACTTTGGCTGAAGTGGCGCTGGTTATTCCAGTCTCCAGTGTCGCAGCAGAGCGCGGGTTCAGCCTTCAGAATAAAATTAAAACGTCAATGAGAAGTCGTCTGTCCGAGGCAAAGACGCAAAATTTAATGACAATTGCCTCGGCAGCACTCTCCATTGACGACTTTGATTATGCACAAGCGAGCTCCCAATTTAAATCCATGCGGGCCAGAAGGAAGGTTTGAGCTCACGCAAACAGGTCAAATTAGATTGTCACTTAAATCGTTGTAGTGGACTGTTCATATTTTAACTGCAATTGTCTTGCTACGTTGTAAAATAACATTGTTCATATGCCCGTTAAGGCTCAACAGCCGCAATGTTTTTAGCGGAGGGAAAATGGGTTCACAAGTGACCGAACATCAGAATCTCTGTTCATCTTTTTGCATCATAAATACATAAATAAATGATTAAATAATACAAGCTTGTTCTGTGAATTAATTTTTAAATGAAAATGAGTCCATGAAAACACAAGTTATTAAATATATAGCATTTATAGCCTATATACATTGTCATTTAAAAGTTAAAATAAAATGACAGATAACAATGGACAATGACGGAATTTTTACGACCCTGTCCATCAAAATGACGGACAATGAAAAAGTCTAACGCAACCACTGATTAACCAATTAAATTAGTTGTATACACTGTTTTTCTTTGAGACAGCATACAGGCCTAGACATTAAGCATTTACCACCGGTGGCCCATTGGGCCAGTGGAATTGAAAAGTTACTGGCCCAAATGGAAAATGTGGTGGCCTGAATGCGCACGGTACCCAAACCACCACAGGTGCTTGCACAAAGAGGGGGGTCCGGGGGCCTTCCCCCAGAAAACTGATTTTTCAATTCATATTCGTGCATTCTGGTGCATTTTAAGGTGAAATTAATGAAAATAAGATTATTCATATTTTGCTAACACACACACACACACATACATACATACACACACACACACACACACACACACATACATACATACATACATATATATATATAAAATCTTTGTTCACATTGATATTTCATTGTTTGAATTTCTTGTTCTATCAATTTCTTAGTTACATTTAAAAATTTCCTTTGTTCTTGTTCTCTGTTCATTTAACACATGCTGTTGATTACTGTTTTATTAACAATTGTTTGTATAAGTTTTAGAATAAGTTAAGTTTTGCCTCACCATGCAACTAACTTGTTTATAGAATAAGCTTTGCCTGTAACCCACCCTGTGTGATGTAGACATATTTTCCTTTTTTGTCATGGTTTCAACTTTGGCTCATATATTCTCAACATTATAGATATTGAATTCTCACCACTGTAGATATTCTTATAGAAATAGAAGTACAAGGAACTTTTTAAATACACCTTTATATAATAGCCACAAGACACACACAGGCCAGTCCCAAGTCTGGATGAAAGGTGAGGGTGGCATACTAACCCTTATCATGCTGGATTTAAATGGGCATTTTTATTGCCCATGAAGAAGTTTTATTTCTTAATTAAATATCATGAGAATCACTGACAAACCATACATTTCCTGAAAGGGTGGACTTTGGGAAATAATCTAGTGAGATTTTTGCAAAGCCTTACCTGCTCGGGGGTGATTTATAACCCTAATTACCTGTTAATTAGCTAATTAACAGGTATGCTCAGGTGAGCCAAAAAGGGGTGAAATGTTGTATTTTTTTAATAAGACAAGATATAAAAACACCAAATTTTCAGGATATGTCCTTGGGGGAACTAGTAGTACATTTTTGCAAATTCAGCTAATTTGCATAAACCGTTGCCATGGCAACAGCAAATACCCTAGCAACTGGGGGTATACTGGGTTTAGCATGGTCTGGTTGTACCAGAGAGGGTCAAAATGGTTATTTTTGTTGTAATGAACTAATGTAGACCTACTTTGGCTATTTTGATAGATTTCATCATCTTTGGATATTTGAATAATATATGGGATCAGATCTAATTTACCACATTATTTTATCTGTTCTTCTATTTCAGTCATAGCAACCAACATTTATACTTCATTCTTTAATCACTAAAATTTGATACACATGTAGCCATATTTCTTAGCAGTGTATCCTGAAATTGATATTAATATACAAAGTCTGAACGATTTTACACCATCTGAAGCTAAAGCGCGTGTTGAAATTAGGGATGGCGAAAACTAAAAAAAATCTTGACCGACCACCGAGCCTCATTAGCCGGTTAAAGTCGGTTAACTGGCGCGCCTTTTGGCGGATGCCGCCTTTTTCACGGCTGAATCGTGCAGATCCGATTTTTTTTTTTTTGGGGGGGGGGGGCGTTGGAGTGTCTGAATAATTTCATCAGAGTAAATTCTGTATTAAAATTATTCAGACACTCCAACGCCCCCCCCCCCCCAAAAAATCGGATCTGCACGATTCAGCCGTGAAAAAGTCGGCATCTGCGCCTTTAGTTTGTGTGGAGAGATATGATCTGCAATAACATGCATTGTTGGCTACAGACCGAAACATACTTTCAGAATGCACTGGCCAAGGCAGGACTAAACTCGATGTGCCTTCTAATAATAATTAAAAAAAAAAAAAACAGAATAGTAATTTGTAAGCTAAAAAGCCTGTGTCTACACTTTTCTTTCGCCGAGTGGCAGCTGTGTTCAACTGGGGCGGGACATGACTGAATGGGTGTTTCTGATTTGTCAGCTGTCGTCCTTACACCGCATGGCATGCCCCAAGCGTTTACAACACAGAATTCCAGGTTCTCCGCTCCAAAATCGGCAGCTTCAAAATGATTGATTTTTTTTTTTTAACCGACAACCAAAAAAAAAAAAAAAATTAACCAGTTGACGTTGATTCGGTCAACCACCGGTCAAACGGTCATCGGTTAACATCCCTAGTTGAAATGCTGTTTTACGATTTGGCGAGTTGTAAACCAAGTGTGACGTCACGCGCTCTGATTGGCTGCCGAGTTCAAAATGAAGCCGTTCGTTAACACCCGATAGTTAATTTATGCACGATTGTATTTAAACTGTTTACCTGGCCTTTGGCCAGGTTGGGGAGCATGGAGTTTGAACATATTTATATTTGAATTTCACCGTTCTGATGGTCTCCTTGCCACAACCGTCTTCGTCTACAAGATGCTATTTTCCCGCCAAAATGACGCTTCCGAACAGCGCCGAACATCTCCGAAAATGCACGAAGACGACACACTCCTGCCGTGGAGTGGAGCGTGACGAAAACAAAGATGGCGGACCTTGTATCGAAAAGGTGCATTTTACGAACAATTTCTTCACAATTCTGGGTAAAATGAGTAATAAAATTTGTTAATTTGTATCGAAAACGTACTGGCCCACCCAGGCCACTGTTTGGCCAAATTTAGTGGCCCGAAAGACAAACACTGCCGGGCCATCGGGCAAGTGCTAATGTCGAGCCCTGGCATATAAAATGAGAACTTTGTAATTTTGACTCAGTTCACTCTGCAAACCAAACATGGCTTTTATTATTTGATTTAATAAAAGTCTAAACCTTTCTGCAACCTCTTGGACTTTGAATAATTTTTTGCTTGGAGAGTTAGTGTGTTTCCATGACACAGCTAGTCAGGAAACACAAAGACCAATCTGGGCTCATTTCAGTTCACCTACTGCCCTAACCACTCAGAGAACGTTACATCCTCAGCCATTCACCTGGACAAAAAGGACAAGTATGTTAAAATGATGTTCAACATAAACATACCACAAAAACTACTAGGAAACAGCCCTCTGGGCCTTCCAATGAAACTGGATTTTGGACTTTAAGACTTCAGTCCATCAGGACTGACATCAACATGTCCAGCACCACCACATAGAATGCCATGATCCCCCAGAGCTGTGTGCTCAGTCCAATGCAATTTATGCTGCAGACTGATTAGTATTTTGCAAAGGATAGCTCAAACCACATAAACAAGTTTGCAGTATCATCAGTATACAGGGACAAGATGGAGCAGTTCATGGACTAAAGCAGAGACAACAATCAATCTCTCTCTCTCTCTCACACACACACACACGTACACACAATGTTGATGAAATTGGAGATACGGCCAAAGGTTTGAGGACATCTGACCATAACGCTCATGTGCTTTTTGAACATCCCATAATCCAGATTTAGTCTTGAATGCACTATGAAAAATGAATGTTTTTTTAAACAAACATTTGGACTCAAAAAGTGTTCAGACCTATTTATCATGAATTGAGGCAGAGTGAGAGGTTTCACCAAACTGAATTTTTGACCTGTAAAGTAAGGACAAGCAACAATTTCACCATTTAAAAAAAATACAGTTAGAGATGTTTTGTTGAACTAGTCACTTGTATCAACAGAGTTCAGCACTCTCATTTTTGGTTGTATGACCTGCGGTCTCAAAAGTAGCCGGTCACCGGCGGCAAATCGCCGTCTGTGGTTTGTTATGCCGCCGGCTATTGTCAGTCGAGTCACAAAATTTTATATTAAATATTTCTGACGGCAAAAAAAGTTGTGAACGTAAATTACATCCACTATGTCATGTATGTCCGTTGCCGCGTCAACTTTGCTAACATCCTCGACATGAGTGCAGCCATTACTGCCCCTTGTGCCATATGTAAGCCATACTCTGGCTTAGAGAGTGTTCCATGGACTGTGAATGGTTCATACCATCATGTGACTCACAAATGGCAACGAAGAGAGCTGCAAGCGGCTCCATGCTGGATGCATGGCTAAAAAGATCTAGAGGGAAAGGTAAGTACGTTTTGAACGCAAATTTGTCATTGTGTTGATATAGAAAAATAAATGCGTCTTAGTCCACCGTTTCTCAGCCTTGCTTAAGACATTATAATCGCAGATCGTAAAGTTGAGTCTGCGTTTGACAGCTGCTCAAAAAAAAACAAACTGTGTGCGTAACAACATTAATCAAGCTTAAGCTAGATGACCCGCCTCAAATACCCGTCCCGGGTAAATGATATCCCAATTTTAGATGACCTGTTCCAAACCATCCTGCCCCATGAAAAATTCGTACTTGCATCTCTCTTTCTCTTTTATATATATATATATATATATATATATATATATATATATATATATATATATATATATATATATACACACACACACACACACATACTCGTATAATATTTGTTGTGCCTAACCCGCACTAAATAACTAGATTTATATAATTTCTATTCAGTAGGCCCCTACATGATTAGGTTGATGAGATTTGGATAAAAGTTATTTTCAATAGAAATGCTGAGACTGTCAATGAGTGCTGCTAGCTGCTGTTTTTTAATAATGATGAAGTCAGCTGATGAAGTAGATGTAGCTGCATTTTACGGTATGTAACAGTTTATTGACTGCCAAAAAATAAACATTTTGATTATAATTGAAGTTGTTTTGTTCTTCATCTGTATTCAAGATTTCACCATATTCTTCAATAGTATTAGAGAATCTGGAGAAACTTGTCACCTTAGCTTAGTCAAAGTGCACATCAGACTTAAAATTATTATATCATCCATATGTGGATTTCAATCGGACTACTTTTTATGTGTTTGTTTGCAAATATTTCTGAAATTTGATAAAATGACTGAGGTATGGTTTCATATTTCAAGTTTCCAAATAGTATTGATTACCCTTTATTTTCACTGTTAAAAGTTACCAGAGGCCACCATTTCTCAGTGCATTTCATAAAATTTTCCGTGCCCAAAGGGGGGCGCACCCCCCTTTGAAACCCCTCCCCTGCAAGCTTTGCGTGCATTATGTCTGCCGCTGGCAGACATTTTACCATTTTGCACCCTGCTGTAAATTATTTGTACCCTGCTATTCTCCCAAACTTTGAAGCCCCTGTATGGTATGACTAAGCTTACAGTTTAAAAAAAAAACTGGGGGGGGGGGGGCTGGGGGATTGGACTGCCAATCCCATCAATGGGAAAATCCACTCTGAACAATTTATTAATATCCTTTCAGGATGTTTTCATAATTCATGTGGTCTTCAATGGTTTCCAACATCAATTTTGCACTGAAATTCTGAGGTAGCTTTAGTCTAAACTTTTTTCAGCAGCACGTTTCATCTTTGGTTAATGCTGTCCCACATTACACACAAAGCATTTCTACTTCTCGCTGATAGTTGGATCAGGGAGATGTTTCCTCTCTGTATAAAGAGAGCAATGCAGTAGTGCTTTAGCCCAGCGTTTCTCAACCTTTTTTCAGTCACGGCACCCTTCAGAAGTATGCAAATTCTCAAGGCACCCCCATATAAAATATACGCAGTCACGCTGACCCTGGCAGTGACGTTGTGACATGGGAAAGGGGGCCGTGAGACAAATTTTGATGATGCATGAGGCGGCAATGATCTGCATTAGTGTAACTATTGTTTTTTGGAATTTTAATTCATTTTATTTATTTCAATATTAGAATATATAATTTTTGACAGCACCCTGGTTGAGAAAGGCTGCTTTAGTCCATCAGTCCAGCTCTTATCTCCTCACCTGTACACTCTGCTTAAACAGATTACAATGTTAATTAAAGCCGCTAGCGGCTCTGACGGGCCCTCGCACGTGTGGTTCTGCAATCCAGGACATTCCGCCACCCAACAACAACAGTCACATGTCATATATTCATCAAATGTTCAAAGGTGATGTGCATGTTGCAAATGCCATGACTGCTTGATGGATGAGAGATAGACAGACAAAGACTGTAAGTGTGTGTGTGTTTCTGTGGCGTGAAAATGTATATTTATATATGTACAAAACTATACACGTGTCTCCTCCTTATCTCTATCTCACGCTGTACTCTTAAAGTGCTGATGACACGTTTTTGACATCTTTGGCGATGTTTTATAACATAAGTAATTCCCGATGATCCATATATTAATTCACGAAGGCACCTATTTTACAAGTTATGATAAAAAACGCGGCTATTTGGGCAAATTTGACAGGGCTGCAGTACCCAGGAGACGAAAGAGGAGGAGGAGCTATATGACGTCAGCGAAAGAACCTTCCTCCTAACTTACCAGTTTGTTGTTGATGCGACAGGTGTTCAGTTTGTCATTATTAGTATTATTATTATACATACACACATTTTTATATATATATATATATATATATATATATATATATATATATATATATATATATATATATATAAATAAATAAGTTATTATGCCTTCGCATTGTGTTGCCGGCTTTTGCTCCAAAACCTACAAGGATGGGGTAAGTTTATTCAAGTTTCCCAGAGATCCCGAGCTGCATGCGAAGTGGGTGAAGCAAGTCAGGCGCACTCGTGACAAGTGGGAGCCCTCACCAACATCCGTCCTGTGCTCTGAACACTTCGATTTGGATTGTTTTGACACCCTTCCCAGCTTAAAAGAATCTCTTGGGTGTTCAGTTCAGCACAAACGTGTGTTACTACCATCAGCAGTGCCTACACAGTGTTGCCAGATTGGGAGGTTTCCCGCCCAGTTGGGCGGTTTCAAGTGCATTTTGGTGGGTTTTGAACATATTTTGGGCTGGAAAACGTCAGCAGTATCTGTTGGGCGGTTTCAAGTGCATTTTGGTGGGTTTTGAACATATTTTGGGCTGGAAAACGTCAGCAGTATCTGTTGGGCGGTTTCAAGTGCATTTTGGTGGGTTTTGAACATATTTTGGGCTGGAAAACGTCAGCAGTATCTGTTGGGCGGTTTCAAGTGCATTTTGGTGGATTTTGAACATATTTTGGGCTGGAAAACGTATATAAACATATTTGGGCTGGCAACAGATACTGCTGAAGTTTTCCAGCCCAAAATATGTTCAAAACCCACCAAAATGCACTTGAAACCGCCCAACTGGGCGGGATTCCTCCCAATCTCGCAACACTGCCAGTATTCCGGAAGGGGTCTACTAGTAGCTATGCCGGATCCAAAGACAGTCCTCCTGTCAGAACATGTGTTGTGAAACGACATAAGATAAAGGTACGTAGAGCTATAGATTCTACATGATAATCATAAATGTAATCATAAAGTCGGCGTGATATCAGTCATGTATTTGCTTGTGAAAGCTTGCGGCTTTCATGTAACTGCCGCCTAGCAATGAGAGGCAAAGGGTAAAGAGGGTAGGCTATCATAGATTCTATTCGGAAGAGATCAACACAATTCTAGACTCCCAGAAGAGGAAGAGCTAGCACTAGAGAGTTCACCGGCATTTTCATGCGCCATTTCCATTGAGTAGAACCAGAGTAGAACAGCCAGTGAACCGCAGCGTGTTCTCCTGCTGACGTCACAACATGGCCGCGAGCCACGGACCCAGTTTTCTTGCGCTGTGCAATTAAAAGTTGGATATTCGCGTAACAACAGCTTCTTTTCACGTAATTATAACAGAAATCTAACATGTTTGCCATGTTGTATAGTTTATTTAAGAAATTGCATAGAGTCATGTTCGTGTCATCAGCCCTTTAAGTCATCTTAGCTTTCCTGCGTCTGCAGTGTGTGTGTGTGTGTACATGCAGAGTTTTCATATGTCTGCAACAAAATGCACAATGATGGCAGGTCACTATTATTGTGTGTGTCTGTCTGTCAAAGGGAGAGAGAGAGAGAGAGAGAGAGAGAGAGAGAGAGTGAGAAAAAGAGTGTGCTCATAGATGTTGCATGTGAGTGCATGCTTGTGAGAGAGTGTGTATGAGTGTGCACAGAATTGTATGTTACCCATTTTCGTGAGTATTCATGTGTGTGTATATGATTGCAACCATATGAGTGTGTGTGTGTGTGTGTGTGTGCGCGCATGTGCTACATGTATGAGTGTGTTGGTGGCGCTATGTCAGGCATGTCATAGATCAATCCGTCAAAGCATTGAAAATCTTTGGCAAATTTCCTGCTTGGCCAGATGGTGATACTGTGCTAGGCATGTGAATTAGACGTGTCAATATCATCAGTAGCTTTCGGTCCACTAAACAAAAATAATTAGGTGTCGGGGAATATTCTTTTTATGACCTATATTTGATTGACTATGATTCTGCAAAGCATTTTAGGGTCCGTCATTTATATCAAAAATCCCAAAGGGATATCAAAAATCCCTTCACAATTTCTTGGCATCACGTTTGCCAAGTTTGACATGAATCTGACGAACCGTCTAGGAGGCGTACGTTATAAATGACCATGTGTCCAAACGCATATAAGCCCAATTACCTCACTTCCTGTTGGGCGTGACATCATCCAAAGGGTAGAACTTTGGGTAGAACTCCAAAGTTCTACCCATTCATTTCAATGGGAAATGGAAAAAGGGGCGCTATGAAGTCCCTGGGCCATACGTCTGTGGCTGAGAAGCGATTACAATGACTGATGTGTGTATCAAATTTCATGAGTTCTCGTGCATGGGAAATGCCTCAAAAAAGCCTAGCGCGACAAAAAAAATAATAATAATAATCCTTCGAAAAACAATAGGGTCTTCGCACCGAACGGTGCTCGGGCCCTAAATATTGCCATCGTGTGTCATCTCGTAGATCACTAACGAGCTGTAACTCTCAGCCACCGACTCCAAAGCGCTGCATTCAGTAACTCTGAGCCCAACATCTGCTGTTTCTCCGTTGGATATTCTCATTAATGGGACAATAAACATCACTGGAAAATACAACTACTGACGAAAATAAAAAGCGCCCAGATCACAAAACACATCATATAACACGTGTTTCAGGGAGAAATGAGCTAAAAGGGATAAATAAATTAGGGATAAAATTAGTTCATATGTTTAGTCTTTTTTTCCTGTAAATCTGCTTTGCGACAGTGTCTGTTGGTAAAAGCGTAAGACAAATAAACTGACTTGACTAAAAAGATACAGCTCATTTGCAGTCTGTTACTATGGCTCTTTTCGGGCGGGGGAGTGAACCATAAAAGAGCAGATAAGTTTATAACGTTTATATTATTGATTTAGAAACATTATTGTTACATAACTCGAACTTAAAAAAAAATTAAATCCCAAACCTAGTCTCCAGGCCTAATCCTAAACGGCTCTCTTAGACATAACGTATTTATAGCTTTACATTCTATGAAGTGGACATATAGCATATGGCTAACTGGTGCACCGGTATAAGCAATGAATTTGCACAGATAAAATCCTTTTAAAATTAGGAAGTACTCAGCAATAAGAAAAAAATATATAATAAATTAAAGAACCGTATACATTTTGTGATGAACTACATTTCTTACTAACCGCAAAATAGTTGGAAGAAAATCTGCTGAATCATTCATACAGATCGTTAGCGTATTAGCTACTTCATGAGCAAATAATAAAAATGAAGCGTAATCCAAAAATGAACAATTTAAATATCGCAGAAGTCAAATACACCACGTGTATGTACTTTATATTATTCTACTCTTACCTCTTACAGTTTTCGAAACTGAAACCTCCGAACTGAGGCTGACATACACACGCTGTCGCCATGACCGAAACTCTTATTTCCCGGAAAAGGCCCGGCGCTATAGCTCAGTAGTCTCAGTACTCTTTCGACAACTTCCTGTAACAACTCGGAAGTGCGTCACATCTACATCACAGGTGGGACCACTGGCTGAAAAAGGTGAGGAAAGGGATCTGAATGATCATGTCTTTAGCCATCTCGAGACCCTTAGTGATAAAGATTTTATTTTTTATTATGAAAATTCCACAAACAAATCACTGGAATATGTGGTGAACTACTTTATTTTGCAGGCAAAATTTTTCCTTCATAAAAAAATGGCAAAAAAACCACAGCCTTCCTTCTGTGAGTTTATTTTGGAGTTAGACTCGCTCCTCAACTCCCTCCGTGTTGTAAGAAAAAACAAACAAACAAAAACCCGACAGGCTACTGTGCCTGTTCCACACAGTCCTAAAATGATAATTGTATTTCCTCCCCCCATTTCTGTAAATAGTGATGATGTATTATTGTGCCGCTGCTGTGTCGTCCTTGTGATGCTGGTGTTGAATGTTGTGTAATATGCATAAAGGGGGGGACAACCTGGAGTATATTTTAAAATAGGAACGCACTTTCCCTCGGTAATAAGCATAAACATATCTGAAAGCGATTTCTTTAGTCTAATCCATTTATTTCGAATGGTGAATCCTTTATTCTGCAATATACAACCCCGATTCCAAAAAAGTTGGGACAAAGTACAAATTGTAAATAAAAACGGAATGCAATGATGTGGAAGTTTCAAAATTCCATATTTTATTCAGAATAGAACATAGATTACATATCAAATGTTTAAACTGAGAAAATGTATCATTTAAAGAGAAAAATTAGGTGATTTTAAATTTCATGACAACAACACATCTCAAAAAAGTTGGGACAAGGCCATGTTTACCACTGTGAGACATCCCCTTTTCTCTTTACAACAGTCTGTAAACGTCTGGGGACTGAGGAGACAAGTTGCTCAAGTTTAGGGATAGGAATGTTAACCCATTCTTGTCTAATGTAGGATTCTAGTTGCTCAACTGTCTTAGGTCTTTTTTGTCGTATCTTCCGTTTTATGATGCGCCAAATGTTTTCTATGGGTAAAAGATCTGGACTGCAGGCTGGCCAGTTCAGTACCCGGACCCTTCTTCTACGCAGCCATGATGCTGTAATTGATGCAGTATGTGGTTTGGCATTGTCATGTTGGAAAATAAAAGGTCTTCCCTGAAAGAGACGTTGTCTGGATGGGAGCAAATGTTGCTCTAGAATCTGGATATACCTTTCAGCATTGATGGTGTCTTTCCAGATGTGTAAGCTGCCCATGCCACACGCACTAATGCAACCCCATACCATCAGAGATGCAGGCTTCTGAACTGAACGCTGATGACAACTTGGATCATCCTTCTCCTCTTTAGTCCGAATGACACGGCGTCCATGATTGCCATAAAGAACTTCAAATTTTGATTCGTCTGACCACAGAACAGTTTTCCACTTTGCCACAGTCCATTTTAAATGAGCCTTGGCCCAGAGAAGACGTCTGCGCTTCTGGATCGTGTTTAGATACGGCTTCTTCTTTGAACTATAGAGTTTTAGCTGGCAACGGCGGATGGCACGGTGAATTGTGTTCACAGATAATGTTCTCTGGAAATATTCCTGAGCCCATTTTGTGATTTCCAATACAGAAGCATGCCTGTATGTGATGCAGTGCCGTCTAAGGGCCTGAAGATCACGGGCACCCAGTATGGTTTTCCGGCCTTGACCCTTACGCACAGAGATTCTTCCAGATTCTCTGAATCTTTTGATGATATTATGCACTGTAGATGATGATATGTTCAAACTCTTTGCAATTTTACACTGTCAAACTCCTTTCTGATATTGCTCCACTATTTGTCGGCGCAGAATTAGGGGGATTGGTGATCCTCTTCCCATCTTTACTTCTGAGAGCCGCTGCCACTCCAAGATGCTGTTTTTATACCCAGTCATGTTAATGATCTATTGCCAATTGACCTAATGAGTTGCAATTTGGTCCTCCAGCTGTTCCTTTTTTGTACCTTTAACTTTTCCAGCCTCTTATTGCCCCTGTCCCAACTTTTTTGAGATGTGTTGCTGTCATGAAATTTCAAATGAGCCAATATTTGGCATTAAATTTCAAAATGTCTCACTTTCGACATTTGATATGTTTGTCTATATTCTATTGTGAATACAATATCAGTTTTTGAGATTTGTAAATTATTGCATTCCGTTTTTATTTAGAATTTGTACTTTGTCCCAACTTTTTTGGAATCGGGGTTGTATTTAATGTATATTTACTATATGTAGCATAGTTAGTATGTTTTATTCAAAGTTTTTTTTAAATTATTTAAGTATCTAATAGTAAAATTTGATATTTTGTTTACCGGGCTATGTGCAATAGTTATATTAAAAGTTAAAGTCCTTCCCACGCCATGTGGCAGCGCCGATCTCCATTTCCACAGCCCTTGGCCTCACGCCTATTACATAGCTAGGGTTACAGTGGGGGGCTAGTCCTCTGGTAACCACGAGAGTTTAACTCCCCACTCACATCTGTATTGCAGCGTGCCTTGCCCGATGGTAGGTACCATTTTTGTGATGGTCTTTGGGATGACCCGACCGTGAATAGAACTCCCGATCGAGAGGCGGACACGCTACCACTAGGCCACTAGCTGGTTGCAATAGTTATATGCAGCAGTTATATTGACGTAAGCCAGTGGAATGAAATTTCGTTCAGATGTGCATTCTGAATGTACAGGTGAATGACAAAGTTATCTATCTATATGCACTCACCGGCAATTTTAATAGGAACACCTGTACACCTGCTCATTCATGCATTTTATAGCTTTTTTTTTTTTATTAGATCAAATCAAGTATACAAAGAGTATACAATACAATAGCATTGGTGCAACTACGCCGGGGGATGTACATTACAAAATAAAACAAAAACAAAAAACAGATCATAAAAACACATTGTATAGCACAAAAAGTGTTTGTGTTTTGACAGCCTTCTTATTATTGCTGCTAGAAATTGTGGTTACATACTGTTTATGTCTATAGTAAGTTCTGTAAAATTAGTTTTTTTATTCTGAAATTTAGACTTATAAATGTAGTATTTTGTCAATATTATTAACAAATTAATCAAATAAAAATGAGAGGCAAGATTTCTGCTGTCATAAAAGCCAGACAAGACATTCTCCCATTTCAGACTAAAGTCTGAGTGAATGGAGTCGATAATAAGACGAGTAAGCTTATTCCACAAAAGTTTTGAATAAAGGCAAAGTCAAAATAAATGAATAAGGGTTTCTCTTTCTACCCCACAAAAAGAACAATTGACAATGATGTCTTTTTTTTAAATTTCTGCAAATCAAAATTGGTAGGATAAAATCTATGTAGCATTTTGAAAGATATTTCTTTCACCTTATTGGTCAAAAACAATTTGTGTGGTAATAGCCAAACTTTTTCCCAACAGATCTCCCCCACCAAATTAGACCAGTGTGACAAAGAGCAAGGAGTAGTAATGAGATCTTGTTGGAAAAGAATACGAATAGTTTTGTTTACATTCCTGTGTGGTGAAAGACAACTCTTTCCAATACTTGTCACACACACTGCCCAGTGATTTTATAGCGGAGCTCCCCATGACTTTTGTGACCGTATGACGTCAGTACGTACGAATGACGTCTATGTACCACTACAGGGAGCCTGATCGGGGGGTTTTGTTTTGTTTTTTTCTTCCCAATACTTTATTCAGAACATATGGTACAAACAAACAAGGCACTTCAAAGTCACATATAATTCTTTCTTTTAGTTAAGCAAAATAAAAATAATAATAAAATAAAGTAAAATAAACAAACAAAATATAAAGGGCTTTCTCATATTAACTTAAAGGTATCAAATAATGAAAACAATTTCAGGGCTTTTTTAAATAATTAATTCGCTTTAACGACTTACTTAAGACCTTAAGTTCATTTCCTCCACCTAATCAGACAGGGTTTTGTTTTAAAATACCTGCATTTATGTATAAAGAATTTTCCAAGTATTAATAAAACATTAACAACAAACTCTAGATTTCTATAATCAATAAACACACCAAATTTGACCATCTTTACAGTCAGAGGTGACAAATAAATGTTTTTGGACTGCAGCCAGCTTTGCATATCGTTCCAAAAAGGTTGTACTAAGTCGCAATTTAAAAAAATACATGTTCCAGATCCTCAATTTCTTTCTCACAAAATACACAATTGTTTACATCAAAATTAAATCTTAATCTTTGAGATTCGTTTGTCGGATAGATTTTGTTTAAGATTTTAAAATTTACTTCTTTAACTTTCGAGGGAAGAGGAAATGACAATTTTGTCTTATTTTCTTTACCTCTTCAACTTCAAATCCTTTGAGAATATGAAATCTTCTGATTGGACTGGGATAACATTCCTGCATCAGCATGTACAGTGGTGCTTGAAAGTTTGTGAACCCATTAGAATTTTCTATATTTCTGCATAAATAGGACCTAAAACATCATCAGATTTTCACACAAGTCCTAAAAGTAGATAAAGAGAACCCAGTTAAACAAATGAGACAAAAATATTATACTTGATCATTTATTTATTGAGGAAAATGATCCAATATTACATATCTGTGAGTGGCAAAAGTATGTGAATCTCTAGGATTAGCAGTTAATTTGAAGGTGAAATTAGAGTCAGTTGTTTTCAATCAGGTGTGAGTGGGCATCCTGTTTTATTTAAAGAACAGGGATCTATCAAAGTCTGATCTTCATAACACATGTTTGTGGAAGTGTATCATGGCACAAACAAAGGAGATTTCTGAGGACCTCAGAAAAAACGTTGTTGATGCTCATCAGGCTGGGAAAGGTTACAAAACCATCTCTAAAGAGTTTGGACTCCACCAATCCACAGTCAGACAGATTGTGTACAAATGGAAGAAATTCAAGACCATTGTTACCCTCCCCAGGAGTGGTCGACCAACAAAGATCACTCCAAGAGCAAGGTGTGTAATAGTCGGCGAGGTCACAAAGGACCCCAGGGTAACTTCTAAGCAACTGAAGGCCTCTCTCACATTGGCTAATGTTCATGAGTCCACCATCAGGAGAACACTGAACAACAATGGTGTGCATGGCAGGGTTGCAAGGAGAAAGCCATTGCTCTCCAAAAAGAACATTGCTGCTCATCTGCAGTTTGCTAAAGATCACGTGGACAAGCCAGAAGGCTATTGGAAAATTGTTTTGTGGATGGATGAGACCAAAATAGAACTTTTTGGTTTCAATGAGAAGTGTTATGTTTGTAGAAAGGAAAACACTGCATTCCAGCATTAGAACCTTATCCCATCTGTGAAACATGGTGATGGTAGTATCATAGTTTGGGCCTGTTTTGCTGCATCTGGGCCAGGACGGCTTGTCATCATTGACGGAACAATGAATTCTGAATTATCCCAGCGAATTCTAAAGGAAAATGTCAGGACATCTGTCCATGAACTGAATCTCAAGAGAAGGTGGGTCATGCAGCAAGACAACGACCCTAAGCACACAAGTCGTTCTACCAAAGAAGGGTTAAAGAAGAATAAAGTTAATGTTTTGGAATGGCCAAGTCAAAGTCCTGACCTTAATCCAATCGAAATGTTGTGGAAGGACCTGAAGCGAGCAGTTCGTGTGAGGAAACCCAGCAACATCCCAGAGTTGAAGTCATTCTGTACGGAGGAATGGGCTAAAATTCCTCCAAGCCGGTGTGCAGGACTGATCAACAGTTACCAGAAATGTTTAGTTGCAGTTATTGCTGCACAAGGAGGTCACACCAGTTACTGAAAGCAAAGGTTCACATACTTTTGCCACTCACAGGTATGTAATATTGGATCATTTTCCTCAATAAATAAATGACCAAGTATGATATTTTTGTCTCATTTGTTTTACTGGGTTCTCTTTATCTACTTTTAGGACTTGTGTGAAAATCTGATGTTGTTTTAGGTCATATTTATGCAGAAATATAGAAAATTCTAAAGGGTTCACAAACTTTCAAGCACCACTGTAGCTGAACATGTGCTGTATACAAAAAAGTAATCTCATCTCATCTTATCTCATTATCTGTAGCCGCTTTATCCTGTTCTACAGGGTCGCAGGCAAGCTGGAGCCTATCCCAGCTGACTACGGGTGAAAGGCGGGGTACACCCTGGACAAGTCGCCAGGTCATCACAGGGCTGACACATAGACACAGACAGCCATTCACACTCACATTCACACCTATGGTCAATTTAGAGTCATCAGTTAACCTAACCTGCATGTCTTTGGACTGTGGGGGAAACCGGAGCACCCGGAGGAAACCCACGCGGACACGGGGAGAACATGCAAACTCCGCACAGAAAGGCCCTCGCCGGCCACGGGGCTCGAACCTGGACCTTCTTGTTGTGAGGCGACAGCGCTAACCACTACACCACCGTGCCACCCACAAAAAAGTCATATGACTTTGAAAATAGTGCTTAGATTTGTTGAAATTGACAACAAAATCAGAGCATGCCAAAATCATTAGAGTACCAGAAAATACCCTCAGACCCCAGAGGTTTAAATGTTTCCCTTTAAACCACTCCAGTGTAACATTAGCAGTATGTTTAGGGTCATTGTCCAGCTGGAACATGAACCTTCATCCCAGTCTCAAACATTTGGCTGACTTAAACAAGTTTTCTTCCAGAATTGCCCTGTATTTAGTGCCATCCATTTTACCTTCAATCCTGACCAGCTTTCCTGTCCCTGCAGATAAAAAAAAATCCCCACAGCATGATGCTGCCACCACTATGCTTCACTGTAGGAATGGTGTTCTCAGGGTGTTGGGTTTGTGCCACACATGGCATTTCCCATGATTGCCAAAAAGATCAATTTTAGTCTCATTTGACCAGAGAAACTTCTTCCATGTGTTTGGTGAGTCTGCCACATGCTGTTGGGCAAACTCCAAATGTGTTTTCTTATTTTCTTCTGGACCCTTTTTCATAAAGCCCCACTCTGTGGAGTGTACAACTTTAAAGTGGTCCTTTGGACAGATACTCCCATCTCTACTGTGGATCTTTGCAGCTCCTTCGGTGTTATCTTTGGTGTCTTTGTTGTGTCTTTGATTAATGCCCTCCTTGCCCGGTCTGTGAGTTTTGGTGGGCGGCCTTCTCTTGTCAGGTTTGTAGTGGTGCCATATTCTTTCCATTTTGCTATAATGGATTTAATGGTGCTCCCTAGGACAGGGCTTTTCAAAGTGTGGGGCGCGCCCCCCCTGGGGGGCGCCAGAGTTCTTCAGGGGGGGCGCAACGTGAGAGACAAAATGGATGGGTTTTTAGTACCGAAAGCTACAGGGAGTGAGGAGACAAAGTCTGGGCCAAGCAAAAAAACAGAGCCTCCAGGATGTTGCGATTTGCAACTTCAGCGCAAATTCAACCAATCCCCGCGAATTCAGGGTGGTGTTGCAATTATATCCAATCACCGCAACTTTCCCGCAAATTTGACCAATCGTTGGCGTCGTCTTGAGGTGACGTCGACAAACTACCTTCCGCCTTACTTCCGTGTGTTCAAGAGAAGCAGCATGCGCGTCGTGTTGCCAGATTAGACGATTTCAAGTGCATTTTGACGGGTTTTGAACATATTTTGGACTGGAAAACATCAGCAGTATCTGGCAACACTGAAAGTGTGTTATGTTTACAGTGAAGGACTGTGTGCACTTTATTTTTTTTTTTTTACTTAATACAAGAAATTAATGGATGCCAACATTTTTGCCAAAATGGTATTTTATTTTCCATTGTTTAGGCAGCTTCAGCATCATACTGTGAGATTCTGTTCAAATTGTTTTTTTTCTTCTATGAAGCCTGAGCCATTTATTTTATTAGTTTATAATTATTGTTTAATTTAGTCTTCAGGAGAGACTGCCTGCACACAGTACTAGTATTAATAGTTTTTTTTTTCTTACATGAAAGCTGAGGCATTTATATTATATTTGAAGGTAACTTCATGTTGTGCTGTGAGGTTCTCTGCACTTTAACTTTTGAACCAACAGGTGCATTTGGATCAGTAAAGCCGATTTTTCTGCATTTTTGTAGTTCTGGTAATCTTTTATATTGGTAAAGTTGTTTATAGGACCATTTCTCTTTGTTTTTTTAATCAATAGTTTTTCAGTAATAACTTAATATTTAACATATCACTCAATTTTAATCACAAAAAGAGAAAATCGCAACAATTTCTCGCAACTTTCACTTCCTCCCGCAATGTAATCGCAACAAAAACCTAAAAAACATCGCAACTTTCATCGCAATTTTTTTGGAAAAACCCCCGCAACATCAGACATTTTAGTCCGCAACAATCACAAAAAAGGCCCGCGGAATCCTGGGGGACTGGAAAAAGAAGGAAGTATGACCATGATTATTTAAAGTTTGGATTTTCATGGACTGGATCTGAAGATGCTCCACTGCCACAGTGTGTTGTCTGCCAAGAGATGCTAGCTAACGATGCTATGAGATGTTTAAAATGTGTAAAACAAGATGTTTTAAAAAGCACAGATGTTTAAAATGTGAAAAAGAAAAAAAATGTGTACAACAACCATTTTTTAAAAATACGAATGGAACATTAAGTATAGCAACAACAAAAATTGTAAGGGGGGGCGCTGTTGTTTATTTGCTCTCTGAGGGGGGGCTGACTCTCCCACACTTTGAAAACCCCTGCCCTAGGATATTCAAAGTTTGGAATATTTTTTATAACCCAACCATGATCTCCACACTTTTGTCTTTGACATGTTTGGAGTGCTCCTTGGTTTTCATGTTGCTTGCTTAGTAATGTTGCAGAGTGAGGGACTTCCAGAACAGGTTGATTTATTCAGACATTATGTGACAGATCACGTGACACTTTGATTGCATACAGGTGGATCTTAATCAACTAATTATGTGACTTATGAAGTGAATTGGTTTGATCATCTCTTATTTAGTGGTTTCATACTAAAGGGGGTGAATACCTATGCACGCTCCAGATTTCTGTTTTTTCATCTTGTTTGTCACAATAAAACAACAATTTTCACCTTTAAAGTGGTAGACATGTGTAAATCAAATGGTGCTAACCCCCCAAAAATCCATTTTAATTCCATCTTGTAATGCAACAAAACAGGGCAAACACCAAGGGGGATGAATACTTTTGCAAGACACTGTAGCTAACCAAAGGTTTAGTCTATTGTGTCTCCTGCACCTGTTTCTCTCACATGAGACACACTGAAGTTATTTGTATAATACTCGTACTCAAAACCTGAGTATTGCAGTTCTGCATTGAAGCATTTCAGCAGATATTCAATGAAAAGACATACATGTTCATTTGTACAACCCCGATTCCAAAAAAGTTGGGACAAAGTACAAATTGTAAATAAAAACGGAATGCAATAATTTACAAATCTTAAAAACTGATATTGTATTCGCAATAAAACATAGACAACATATCAAATGTCGAGAGTGAGACATTTTGAAATTTCATGCCAAATATTGGCTCATTTGAAATTTCATGACAGCAACACATTTCAAAGTTGGGACAGGGGCAATAAGAGGCTGGAAAAGTTAAAGGTACAAAAAAGGAACAGCTGGAGGACCAAATTGCAACTCATTAGGTCAATTGGCAATAGGTCATTAACATGACTGGGTATAAAAAGAGCATCCTGGAGTGGCAGCGGCTCTCAGAAGTAAAGCTGGGAAGAGGATCACCAATCCCCCTAATTCTGCACCAACAAATAGTGGAGCAATATCAGAAAGGAGTTCGACAGTGTAAAATTGCAGAGTTTGAACATATCATCATCTACAGTGCATAATATCATCAAAAGATTCAGAGAATCTGGAAGAATCTCTGTGCATAAGGGTCAAGGCCGGAAAACCATACTGGGTGCCCGTGATCTTCGGACCCTTAGACGGCACTGCATCACATACAGGCATGCTTCTGTATTGTAAATCACAAAATGGGCTCAGGAATATTTCCAGAGAACATTATCTGTGAACACAATTCACTGTGCCATCCGCCGTTGCCAGCTAAAACTATAGTTCAAAGAAGAAGCCATACATGATCCAGAAGCGCAGACGTCTTCTCTGGTTTTAAAGAGAAAAGGGGATGTCTCACAGTGGTAAACATGGCCTTGTCCCAACTTTTTTGAGATGTGTTGTCATGAAATTTAAAATCACCTAATTTTTCTCTTTAAATGATACATTTTCTCAGTTTAAACATTTGATATGTCATCTATGTTCTATTCTGAATAAAATATGGAATTTTGAAACTTCCACATCATTGCAATCCGTTTTTATTTACAATTTGTACTTTGTCCCAACTTTTTTGGAATCGGGGTTGTACAATTCCAAACAGTTGTTTGGCATCCAGAATACAGTTGTTTTGTGTATCCATGCCAATCAGGAAAAATCCTTGGGCAGCACATTGATACTGTATATTTGACATATTTCTGACATAAATTCCTGTGAATAATAATTTTGTTCATACAGGCTAGTAGTATCAGAACAATGTGGTAACAGCACACTTCTATGTTTAAATCTCTTCTTCTTCCTTCTTCAGCAGTCCATCGATTTCGATGATGACATCGGTGTAAGGGGAGCTAGTTATTCTTTGCAGGCATGCCTATGTGCTACTAGGCCTGTATTTGTGCGGCAAAAACATCTACATCAGTGGCATTCCTACATCGCAGCATGCATGGTGTTAAAGACAGACGGCGTTGTGCCCCCACCATCTAGTCTCGCTGGACCTTCAGGTCTGGTGCGCTACTGCACAACAGGCCTGGTAGACAGGAAGGTTGCCCCACAGTAACAGCTATCTTGCTATGTGGTGCCATCCGTTGACCAAAAAAGTGGTTCTTCCGCATGCCACCTGGTGATGAGCCATTGACCTGCAGGTTCTACTGCCCCAGAGCACCCTGCTGCCAATGCTCCTTTGGATGTGGTTTAACGTCATACCCAGGATGGGATGCAGTTTAACATCATACCCAGGACAAAGTGGGTACAGTGTGCGAAATAGATTTTGGTTTGGGGTGGGGGGAGGGGGGGGGTGTCAGTGTCGGTGACCCTGGTCACCCAAAACTTCGATAATAAACTTTATGGGAATCAGTTGTTGTTATACCGTAATAATCTGTTATATCATAATAATAAGGTAAATGAACAATGTATATATAAGAGGAAACCTTTTATTCAAACTGATACTGCCATGTCACGTGAAGATATTTCTAGAAGTATTTGCACATAAATTTAAAAAATGACTTTAATAAAACATAAACACGTTGTGATTTGTGTTTACAAACACTGTGATAAATGCCACTGATAATATCAAAATCTTAACTTGCTATAATATCAGGTCTCCAGGGGCTAATGATGTCTACCCCAGATAAGCATTCCTGTTACCAGTGCACTGGTAAGGGCATGTGTTGGCCATTATAGACTATTATTTGTCACAGATTCACCATTATGCATTTATTGCAACAACTCTCTTTGAAATTGCACAGTTTTGCTGTGACAAATATTAACAATGCATACTCTTTTTATACTGTAGGTACTTATTTGTGATTCAATCTCAGACTATTCTCAGTGAGTCAATATGTTAACTATAATTATAAGTTTTAATCTGTAACATAGTTTGCAGTTGTAACTGGGGCGGCACGGTGGTGTAGTGGTTAGCGCTGTCGCCTCACAGCAAGAAGGTCCTGGGTTCGAGCCCCGTGGCCGGCGAGGGCCTTTCTGTGTGGAGTTTGCATGTTCTCCCCGTGTCCGCGTGGGTTTCCTCCGGGTGCTCCGGTTTCCCCCACAGTCCAAAGACATGCAGGTTAGGTTAACTGGTGACTCTAAATTGACCGTAGGTGTGAATGTGAGTGTGAATGGTTGTCTGTGTCTATGTGTCAGCCCTGTGATGACCTGGCGACTTGTCCAGGGTGTACCCCGCCTTTCGCCCATAGTCAGCTGGGATAGGCTCCAGCTTGCCTGCGACCCTGTAGAAGGATAAAGCGGCTAGAGATAATGAGATGAGATGAGATGAGTTTGCAGTTGTAACTGTTAGAACTTAGATGTTATGTACTACTTATCAATCATAGACTTACTCTCATGTTCCAAATAATAGTACAGGTAGGAATAATAGTATAGGCTGGTAGTTTTTCTGTCTTAATAACAGTGCAGGCCCAAATAACGGTATAGCCAAGAAATACTTGAGTGATAATAATAGTACAGGACGGAATAATAGTATAGGGCAGAAATATCTCTCAGTGGTTTGTATTTTACCACAGGCTTTGTAATTAATTGTTTTATGTAACGATGCACATTATCTTTACTTGTTTCAACAAATGGATTAAAAGCATTTGTTTTCTTTATCATTGATGTGTTTACTGTCTCGACAAATACATGTAGCTACTAGTAGTTAGGGTTGCCACCCGTCCCGTAAAATACGGAATCGTCCTTTATTTGGCAATTAAATCTTGTGTCCCGTATTGAACCGATACGGGACGCGATTTGTTCCGTATTTTCATAAATGTCCAATACACATGTCTGTCTCACATATATCAACACTAAATCTAACAATAATGAACAAAATAAAACAGGAAATACTCCGTTGCGGGATCTACCCAGGACACAAACCCCTCCACTCTGTGTCACGCTCTGTGCGTCTGTGCCTGGCTGCCTGCGTCACTGCGTGTGGCGCTGTCACGGTTGCCTAGAGACAGACAACACAAACCGGCGTTGCTCAAAAAACCCGAGTTTTACAACAGCGCTTTGAAAGACAAAGAGTTACAAGAAGTACACTTGGAAAAAGAAGTGAGGGAAATCTGTTGACTGTTTAAATCTGGTCTACTCCACAGGCAAGAGAAACACATCAGTTCCTGATGAACTCAGGACTGTTGAGGGAAGGAGTAATGTTTTGCACTTTCTTGTTTTCTGCATTCGTGAATAAGCAGACATACATGTTTGTTGTGTTTTTGTTGTTTTTTGTTCTCTTTTTTCCTCTCTAAGTAAAAATGTCCCCAAGGTTCACAAAGAGAGTCCCTACACCAAGAACAGTTATGCACTTACATTTACAGTGATATTAAGTTCTCAGTATATTTAGATTATATTTTAAAAGTTCATTGTTGCCCACTTGTACATTATACATTTTTACAGCATTGACAATAAAGCATTTCAAGCTTTAAGTATGAGTAATTGCTTTCTTGATCACCCCTTTACTAAAAACACCTACAAAATAAAACATACCACTGCTGCGGGCACCCCACCCCATGCACTGTAAGCCCGGACTTTGTATTTAATTAAATGTTTTAATTACAATGTACGTAAAAAATTAAGTTTGATTGCATTACTAAAAAATATTAAGTATATTCTACTAATTTGTACACATAGTCAAAAGTGTTAATAAGTTTAAGTTGAATGGCCTTAAAATTCTAAGTTTTAGTCATGACCACGCCTCTTTTTTTAATCTGCGCAGAGTTGTGAAGCCGCCATTTTAACTTTCACAGATCAGCAGCAGTTACGTGAGGTTTGGTAAAATTCAGAGTGAGCTTCAGCCAACGTTTCTTCTCTGAACTTAGTATTTTGGATCCTGACTGTCGGTGGGAATGTTTGTTTTAACTTTAAGAGCAGTGGAAATCGCGTGTTTTACAGTTTGATAGTTACAGGTGGTATTTTACCAATTTCACGTCATTTTCATCTGTTGGCTAAGTTGCTTTTGTCACTGTGGAGAGCTCTCTGGATTTGGAATGAGACACTTTTTTTTTTTTGAAAACTTTTCGGATAATGTAAGTATACAGCGTCCCGCTGGCAGTACGGGGAATGTTAAGGGGCTACGTATTAATGTTAGCACATATCTGGTTAAAGAAAAAACATGTTTCATGTTTCAATGTTTATTGTGCACTTCTTGTTAATAAAATACAAATGCAATGGAAAAACTTTATACACTGTCATTTGTTTTATTGCTTTAACAGGTAAATCGAATTCTTGTTAAGTTAAAATGTAAAGTATAATCACTAAAGATGAATTCTAGGAAAGTTTAAATATTAAGTTCAATCAAATAAACATATTTCAGTTTAATGTACTATAAATTTCAAGGCAACCCGTTTCCCAACACTGTTTGAGTAAATACAACTTATCAGGCTTTTAAGTACAAAAAACTTAAAATGGTTAGTTCATGCTGCATGGTAAAGCAATTTACATTTACAAGACATCTGAAGTTTAATGTACTATAAATTTCAAGGCAACCAGTTTCCAAACACTGTTTGAGTAAACTCAACTTATCAGGGTTTACAGTGGCATGGGAGTCATGCCCGTGGTGGTCATGGCCCCAAGGAGCCGTGGTGGGCGTCCCTTATTTTCATTTCTGAATGGTGGCAACCCTAATAGTAGTGCTATAGCATTTTAATTTTGTAATAAATTCTGGAGCCTTTGGAAATGGTTTCTGGTGCTGTCTGACTGGCGCGCGAGAGACTACTTAGTAGCGCGACGTCACACAACAGCGACGAGGCGAACTAAAATAAAACGCTGTCTTTTTTTATGAAACAAAGGAAAATATACAAACTCTCAGGGAGGATATAGATTAAAATTAAAGATTAGGGGATACATATAAGAGAAAAAAAACACAAATAAGGTGCATGTAAATTACATTTTAAATTAGGCAATTAAATGAACATATAACGGAGCAGACACACAAAAGGAAAATGATTCATAAATTACAATAACAAATAACGAGCAATGTCTATACTTGTTTTCATGCAATTTTACAGTCTATTTTTTTGAGAGACAAGAAAAACATTTTAAAGTCATTAATAGCTAAATCCAGGGAAGGAGGGCTTACAGTTTCTCCATTTTGCATAGTGAACATGATATTTACCCCTTAAAGGTCCCATGGCATGAAATTTTAACTTTCTGAGGTTTTTTAACGTTAAAATGAGTTCCTCTGACCTTCTTAAGTCACCCCCGTGGCTAGAAATTTCATAATGTGTAAACCAAACTATGCCCAACATTTGAGAATGGCGCGTCAAAACGGCACGTTTCCCTTTACTACGTCAGCAAGGGAGATGATCCCCACGCCCCCCCTCTGGATTCCCACCCACTGTATGGATTGCCCCGCCCAGTTGTAGTGAGGAGACCATAGAGGACACAACAACATGGCACCACCTAAGCGAGCGAAACATAGAAATTGCGCTGTACATGGATGTGACAACACAGAAAGGAGTCTGTTTTTACTGCCGACGGGAGAGCCCCTGAAGACGCAGTGGCTTAATTTTATTTACTCCAATAATACGCCGTCGAGTCTACCTAAGACGGTGTATGTTTGTCGGAAGCATTTTCCTGAGGAATGTTTCCACAACTTGGGACAGTACAGGGCAGGTTTTGCACATCAACTGTCACTGAAACCTGGGTCCGTACCAAGCATCCCTGCCGCATCAGCCACAAACAGCGAACAAGTAAGTGTATAACTGGTCGTTTTGCCATGTTTTAAAATCGGTGTGTTAGCCTAGCAATGGCTACATTAGCTGTGCAGCTAACCGCTTCCTGCAGTTAGCCAGGTAATCTGCGCTACAAAACTAAAGAGCATGCAGCATCCTCTGGTAAACTGAGTTTAGTCTGGAAATTGACTGTAACTTATGAGCTTATGTTTGACTATTGCTCCGCAATGCATGTCTTCTGTTGGATAAGCGATATGTTGCTGTAGTTGCTGCTTCTATCCTCTTTGGTTATGGAGTGCGTGTTCAAGCCTAGGGTATTGTACGTTCGTAAACTACCACTCCAAACACTCTCACTCTCTGTTCTCTGTGTCACGTTGAGTTTACGAAAGGAGTCCGAGGGAGAACGGGGTTTTGTCTTAGCAGCGTGGCTACAGGCACTGATAGCAGTGAGTATGTGTGTGCGCAGCTTGGTCAAGCCCCTCCCCCATGGCCCGCCCCCACCCTCTACCCTTCCCCGCCTCCTGCTTCTCATTAGCAAAACGACGCACTGGGAAAAGCGCTGAAATGGGGCTTTCTCCCAGGAGGCTATATTTACGTGCTGAGGGTTCATTTCAGGAAAGGCTGCGGATATAACATCCGGAAGCCTCCACGAGCCCATTTAAAGCATCAACAAACCACCATTCCATGGGACCTTTAATAAAATTACGCTAATAATGTCCAAAACAGAAGAGAGCAAATTACTCAGACCCTCCAGGATTTCGTGATGTTGCAATTTGCAAATTCAACCAATCCCCGCGAATTCAGGGCGGTGTTGCAATTATATCCAATCACCGCAACTTTGACCAATCGTTGGCGTCGTCTTGAGGTGACGTCGACAAACTACCTTCCGCCTTACTTCCGTTCAAGAGAAGCAGCATGTGCGCAGTGTTGCCAGATTGGGCAGGTTTTGAACATATTTTGGGCTGGAAAACATCAGCAGTATCTGGCAACACTGCATATGCGAGTCAGTGTTTATCTCATCTCATCTCATTATCTCTAGCCGCTTTATCCTGTTTTACAGGGTCGCAGGCAAGCTGGAGCCTATCCCAGCTGACTACAGGCGAAAGGCGGGGTACACCCTGGACAAGTCGCCAGGTCATCACAGGGCTGACACATAGACACAGACAACCATTCACACTCACACCTACGGTCAATTTAGAGTCACCAGTTAACCTAACCTGCATGTCTTTGGACTGTGGGGGAAACTGGAGCACCCGGAGGAAACCTACGTGGACACGGGGAGAATATGCAAACTCCACACAGAAAGGCCCTCGCCGGCCACGGGGCTCGAACCCGGACCTTCTTGCTGTGAGGCGACAGCGCTAACCACTACACCACAGTGCCGCCCGAGTCAGTGTTTATGTAGGCTTAAATTCTGTTACTGAAAGTGTGTTATGTTTACAGTGAAGGACTGTGTGCACTTTACATTATTTTTTTTTTACTTAATACAAGAAAATAATGGATGCCAACATTTTTCCAAAATGGTATTTTATTTTCCATTGTTTAGGCAGCTTCAGCATCATATACTGTGAGGTTCTGTTCAAATTGTTTTTTTTTTCTTATATGAAGCCTGAGCCATTTATTTGATTAGTTTATAATTATTGTTTAATTTAGTCTTCAGGAGAGACTGCCTGCACACAGTACTAGTATTAATAGTTTTTTTTCTTACATGAAAGCTGAGGCATTTATATTATATTATATTATATTTGAAGGTAACTTCATGTTTTGCTGTGAGGTTCTATGCACTTTAACTTTTGAAACAACAGGTGCATTTGGATCAGTAAAGTCTATTTTTCTGCATTTTTGTAGTCCTGCTAATCTTTTATATTGGTAAAGTTGTTTATAGAGGGATCCCGCATGACGTCACCGCGCCGCGAGATTTCGGTAGTCGCCATATTGGAAGACCAAGTACACATCTATGCAAGTACATACATACATAAAACAAACTACACCTGAAATGTAGCCAGGGCCGGTTCTGCCCTAATCTGGACCCGGGTGCAACATCGCGCAAACCCCCCCCCCCAGAAAAAAAAAACACCAGTCTAAATCAGGACAACCAGTGTTCGAACTACGGGGGTACTCGGGGGATCCGAGATCCCCTGAAACAGGCATGAGATCCCTTGAAAACATGATTTGGGAAATGTTGGGGGGTCTCTAAAATATTGGCAAAATGATGTTTATTGACATAGCAATCGTGTGTAACGGGAAGCATTTGCATATCCAAAGTGTTGTGTTTACATCAAAGATAAAATAAACCGATATGACAACGACTGCTGCTGCCAGGTTGGTTGTTGAGTAGCCTGACTGTTTTTGTTCTTGCGTGTGGTATCATTGTTGACGCAAGGTTGTTTTTTGAACATGCCAATGCAGACACGATTTCCCCTGATGAGTTATGACTTCAGATGCGATGCATGTGTGGAGGTGTGGAGTCCGCATGATATGTGCGTAAGATAGGCTTCTCATGTGTTTGGAGATCCGCGCTCCGAGACAAGCGCAAGCACCCCCCAGGGAAAAAAAGGGACCCCCCGAAAATATCGGCATAGTTCGAACACTGAGGACAACCATCACATAACTATAACTATAAACATTTTAGATCAACTATTTTAACTAAATGGGCTATAATAAATAAGCCTGCAGGCAGCCACGGCGGGCTGCCTCAGAAAAGTAACCATTCAATGACACAACTGAAAGCCTGCAGCCACGGCGGGCTGCCTCAGAAAAGTAACCATTTGTCCTACCTTAAAACTCGTTTTGCATTTTCTGCCTCCTTTTTTGTATTTTCGACCCTGCGTTTATTTTCTTTCCTTTTCTGAAAACCCGATTTGTGTCCAGACTTTTTGTTCTGCTACCAACGAACTAACTCGTCAGGTCTCGTCTCTCGAGTCCGCGATGAAGGGCAACAATTGATACATTTTTACAAACAGCCAATAAACAGCCAATAGGGAGGTTGCAACGTTCAGGCTCTCCTTTGCTCACAGACACTCAGTAATGCACTTATTCTCTGTCTCCTGGCAGAAAGCTCCTTAGTTTGCTCCCCTTGTGTCTCAATCACAGCTGGTATTCTGAAGAACGACTTCTTTTCACCTTTCCCATCAGCTTTGTTGGAACACCCTAATAGAGGGCTGCAACGGGACGGGACTCCCACGGGACCCGCGGGATGCGGCGCAAAAGCATGCGGCGCGGGTCATTATTTGACAGCCTCCTGCGGGAGCGGGCGGGAATGGAGAGGTGTAGTCGCGGGAGCGGGCATAAGCATGTTCTCTGGAGTCCCGCAATGTAAATACATTTCACAAAATTATTCACTGTGTATTTGAAAAGTGTTTTTTTTTTTAACTGGGGAAGATATGTAGTAATTAGGTGATGAGCTAACTTCGGGTGTTTGAGCTACAAGGGGTAGTTCACACGCCACTCGGAGATACCACTGGACACAGAGATACAGGACTATTTAAAAGTCAAGCTGGACGGCGAAGGATCACACGGCCCAAAAGATGTTCTACTCTGGTGGAAGAAGCATTGCCACGAATTTCCTACTCTAAGCAAATTGGCACGTCACGTGCTTTGCGTTCCAGCATCAAGCGCACCATCGGAACGCGCTTTCAGTATCTGTGGCCGCATTCTGGAGCAGCGACGCAGTCTACTGAAGCCCACATCGGTGAACAACATTCTTTTCCTCCATGGGCATGTGTAGAAGCACAAGACACCCTCGGGAATATCAGGTGCAATTATTTTCGTTTTATTAAAATGATAGGCAAGCTGTTAAAAGATGTAAACTTCTTTTGAAATTCCCTTTTCAATTCATCATGGGCATGTTTAGTAGCCAACACAGCCCCGCATAGTTTATACCTGCATTTTCGTTATTTTTCCATACTTATTTTTAATTTATTTAAGCACCTTCATTTATTAGGCTACTGATTTTTTTTTTTCAGTTTGTATTTTAAGGCTGTTGGCCAAGCTTTTCTAAATGACTCAAGCTGAGTCTACATCATGTAAACGCATTTTGAGTGAGAATAAATGCACATTAAACAAATTGCAGTTGCTGTTTATTTTACTGGTTTTACTTTCTATAAATGCATTGTGCAATCAGTGCACATATTGTGAGGGAATCTCTGGCAGGCTAGAACGGAAGCACAACGAGCGTTTCGGGGAAATTACGGGATTTTAGCGGGGCGGGAGCGGGAGAAACCATAATATATGTGGGCGGGAGCGGGACGAAATATTAAATATTTCTGCGGGTGCGGACGGGAGCGGGAAACAAACTAGCGGGAGTAAGCGGGAGCGGGAGGGAAAATCAGTCCCGCGCAGACCTCTACACCCTAACACAGCACAAAAGTTTACCATTGTAGGTTTATGATGAATCAAGTGCCTCGTGGGTTTAAATTCCGCGCGCTGCCGTTATTTCCCCCTGATCACGAGTTTGTTGGTCTTCCAATATGCAGTGCCGTATTAAGCCAATGCGGTGCCCCTGGGCACTATACCTCAAGCGCCCCCCCCCCCCCCCCCCCCCCCCCACACACACACACACACACACACACTGTGCGCACGCGTTCAGTAACCTCCTGCACACACAAACCTTGCCCTTTGCTGTCAAAAATAGTAGCATATACATAAACAATAGTACACATGTCATTCTTCCTCATTGAAAATTTATTAAGTAGGCTACATCAGCCCATCAAATTCACTGAAAACAACCAACGATATGCATGTAGGCATATTGAAATGTTTTATTCAAAAATGAGCAGCATATATTTGTATGTCTCAAGGGGATCCTCGTCGTCGCCGACCCCTCAGCTAACACTGGCTGTGGTTGTAGCATCTCCCCGGCTAGTGCTAGCAGGGCCATCTCCCTCACTAGCATCACTGATTTCACTAGCTTCGGCTTCAGCGCTGGTAGTGACAGCAGTTGTCGATGTTTTTATTAAAAAAACGATCTAACACTGGAACATTTTTAATTGCAGCTACACGCCTGGAGTCTCTCTTTTTTTAATTTTCTCTTCACACAACCACTCAATTGATGTCTGTCCATTTTTTCATTTCTACCGCGGTTTTTAAAAAATTGATACATTTCACCGTAGGTGTACTGGCTCAACTGACAGGTTGAGGAAAGGGGGGTTAATGGTCACATAGGCCACTCTTGCTCAGAATTATGATTATTGTTGTTGTTCTTATGAAATTAGTGTTCATAATGAATTATATATATGACTATTTAACAATGTCAAGTGTATAACCATTTTAAGTGTACAAACATTCACGAAAAATATTTTTAAAGTTTCTGTCATGTGGTGCCCCCCCACTGGCTGTGAGTGGTTGGTGCCCCTGGGCACTGTGCCGCAGGCCCATATAGTTAATCCGGCCTTGCAATATGGCGCAGGGTCTGTTTACTTCCGGTTTCCGGTGACGTCAGTGGGAAGGGTCTATAGGACCATTTCTCAGTGTCTTTGTTTTTTTAATCAATAGTTTTTCAGTAATAACTTAATATTTAACATATCACTCAATGTTAATCACAAAAAGAGAAAATCGCAACAATTTCTCGCAACTTTCACTTCCTCCCGCAATGTAACCGCAACAAAAACCTAAAAAACACCGCAACTTTCATCGCAATTTTTTGGAAACCCCCCCGCAACATCAGACATTTTAGCCCACAACAATCACAAAAAAGGCCCGCGAAATCCTGGGGGGACTGCTTATCCATGTAGAAAATAATATGATATAACTCAAAGGATGGAACATAATTAATTTTAAGTGATACCCAGTTTTTTATGTCTGACCAAAAACAATGAAAAACAAATGCTCCAGTGTTTCATCATTACTGCAGAAGGAACACTGATCCACCTCAAAATTAAATCTTTTTTTTAGAAGCTCTGCCACAGGATAAATCTTATTGATGGTTTTGAAATGCGTTTCTTTAACTTTAGGCAAAATAGGCCATTTAATAACTTTTGAATATGCTTTGTTTAAAGTGCCCGGTGTTACCAAATTAGAACCCTGCCAAGTTATCCCTCTGCAATAATCATGAAACATTTTGGATTTCAAAACATTACTAATGAACTTATTATTACATTTTTTATCACTCAGATTATATTATAATCTAATCTAATCTAGATTATCTCATCTCATCTCATCTCATCTCATTATCTCTAGCCGCTTTATCCTTCTACAGGGTCGCAGGCAAGCTGGAGCCTATCCCAGCTGACTACGGGCGAAAGGCGGGGTACACCCTGGACAAGTCGCCAGGTCATCACAGGGCTGACACATAGACACAGACAACCATTCACACTCACATTCACACCTATGGTCAATTTAGAGTCACCAGTTAACCTAACCTGCATGTCTTTGGACTGTGGGGGAAACCGGAGCACCCGGAGGAAACCCACGCGGACACGGGGAGAACATGCAAACTCCACACAGAAAGGCCCTCGCCGGCCCCGGGGCTCGAACCCAGGACCTTCTTGCTGTGAGGCGACAGCGCTAACCACTACACCACCGTGCCGCCCCTAATCTAGATTATATTATATTATATTTTTTTTCATTTCCGTTTCCGGTTGAGAGTACGTCGTGCGCGTTCTGGCTGCCGCTTCTCACCAGAGCTTTTTTTATTTTATTTCTTTTTCTATTATTTTTTTTCTGTGTTTGTGTAGTTTGATGTTTGTTTGAGTGTTTTGTCCGCCGGTTGTGGTGTAGCTCCGGACCCAGTTTTGGGCGTCGGTTCCCTCCAGGCCTTGGTTCGCTGTGGGTGATGCCTGCACTCCCAGCTATGGACTGCAGTGAGCTCATTGCTCATTGTACATCATGGTTGTCCAGCGCTCTGCGCTTTAATGCTTGGCGTGATGTTCCGAGCGATGTTGCTCGGTGGTGTCGCGGCGGCTGTGCAGGCGGTTTGGGACACACCAGCGCTCTGCGTGGCGGCGCTTCTGTGCTCGCTTTGTGGATCCATGGCGTGGTGTTCGAGTGATGCTGCTGATGGCGTCACGGCAGCGATGCTGGAGATGTGGGACTTGTTTTTGTGCGCCTTTTGGTGGGACTGTGGCTGCTACACCACGGGAATTACATCCTGACCCCTACTTGGTGGACTTTTTATTTATTTATTTATTTATTTATTTTATTATCTTTTTTTTTCTTGTCTATAATTGTAAAGCGTCCTTGGGTTTTTTGAAAGGCGCTATATAAATTTAACTTATTATTATTATTATTATTATTATTATTATTAATAAAACGCTGTCTGGCGCGCGAGAGACTACTTAGTAGGGCGACGTCACACAACAGCGTACAGACCCAAATAAGTGTATAGCTTTGATTCATGTGGGGGTTCAATAAACGTACAGACCCAAATAAATGTACAGCTTTGACTCATGTGGGGGTTCAATAAACGTACAGACCCAAATACTGTAAGTGTATAGCTTTGACTCATGTGGGGGTTCAATAAATGTACAGACCCAAATAAGTGTATAGCTTTGACTCATGTGGGGGTTCAATAAAGGTACAGACCCAAATAAGTGTATAGTTTTGACTCATGTGGGGGTTCAATAAACGTGCAGACCCCAATAGCTTTGACTCATGTGGGGGTTCAATAAACGTACAGACCCAAATAAGGGTATAGCTTTGACTCATGTGGGGGTTCAATAAAGGTACAGACCCAAATAAGTGTATAGTTTTGACTCGTGGGGGTTCAATAAACGTACAGACCCAAATAAGTGCGTATAGCTCAGGTTTTTTGTGAAAAAGAATAATCGTACATGTACAATTATTTGGAACACGAGAGTATACACGTAAAAAATTTGATGAAGTTCAAGTTCAAGATTACTTTATTTGTCCCATCAATGGGCAATTTAGTTTACAGCTCAGTCTCCATCAGACAACAATAAATTAAAAATAATTAAGAGAACACAAGACATATACACATACATCCAATATACACACATCCAGTCAAACATCACACCCTACCCTGACAGTGATAGCCAGCATTTAATAAATCAAGTTCTCATTGGTGTACTCTATCCCTACCATCCTATTTAATAATCTAATACTTACAGGGATGAAAGAATTTGAGTACCTATTTGTTTTCGCTCTGACCGAGTAATAGCGCCTCCCAGAGGGCATTAAAGAAAACTGACCACTTAACACATGGTCAGGTTGGCTAATGATACTTCTAGCCTTTTGGACTGCCTGTTTGTTAAACAGAGCGCTCAAACCGTTAAGGTGTGTTCCAATAATCCTTGATGAGGTGTTAACAATACTACTAAGACTGTTTTTGTCTTTGACTGATAAAGTGTTAAACTAACATAAAAAAGAAAACGTTAAAAGACTTTCAATAAAAGACTGATAAAAATTACACAAAATGGTTTTAGAGACACTGAAGGAGTTAAGCTTCCTCAGTAGATGAATTCTCTGCTGTCCTTTTTTAACAATTGTCTCTGCGTTTAAATGAAAGTTCAGGTCACTATCAAATATTGTGCCTAAGTATTTGTAAGAATCAACTATTTCAACTTCCCCCCCATGTATGACACTTGCCTTTGATTCGGCCTTCGCTCTCCTAAAATCTATTATGAGCTCCTTTGTTTTATCTACGTTCAAGTCTAGAAAGTTATCGTCGCACCACTTCACAAATGATGTCAGTGCTGGCCCATGAGTGGAATATGGACCTTGGAACAGGGATAGCAGTGCAGTGTCATCTGAAAACTTAACTAGACAGGGACACTCTAACGAGTGCAAACCCCGCCTGCACAGCCATCACTAGGGGTTAACAATCAGTGACAAACCTTGACAATGACCTTAACCTTAGGCCTTTTACTTTGTTCACAAGTTTTAGGTCATTAATACATTTGGCGAAAATTTCGAAGTTCTGCCATGACCTTGACCTTTGACCTTTGACCTCCAAAATTTAATGGTTTCCTTCCTGGGTGATTGGCAACACATGTACAAAATTTGGTCCAAATCAATCCATTGGTTCTTGAGATATCTTGCAGACACACAGACAGATACACACACACACAGACTGACGCAGGTGAAAATAATAACCCCTCCGACTACTGTCGGCGGGGTTAACCAGGTAGCTTCCTTGCTGGGAAGACCTACAGCTGTCTGTATATAGAATAAATAGCAGGGGAGAGAGTACACATCCTTGTGGCGAGCCAGTATTTGAAGTGATTGATTGAGACAAATGACCATTTACTAAGACTCTCTGACTTCTATCTATTAAGAAATTTAAAATCAAAAGCAGTAATTGATTTGGTAATTGAAAGTCATTTTTCAGTCTCTCAATCAAAATATGCGGCTGCATTTTATTGAAAGCAGAAGAAAAATCTGCAAATAAAAGCCTGGCATGGGAGCCAGGTTTCTCCAAGTGTTTATATATTTTATCTAAAATAAAAAGTTTTGCATCATCCACACTTCTGCCTGTTTGATATGCAAACTGTAGTGGATCCAGCTTCCCAGTGACCAAGGACAAAATTTCATTTTTGAGGATTTTTTTCAAAATTCTTCATCACCAAGGATGTAAGAGCTACAGGTCTAAAGTCTTTCAGCTCCTTACGTTTATTTAATTTAGCTAATGGTATTATAGTGGAGCTCTTCCATATTTGGGGAATCAGCCCTTTTCTTGCACACATATTGAAGAGGGAGGTGAAAACTCCACTTAGTTGTTCTGCACAATAACGTAGTGTGCGTCCGCAAACAGCATCAGGACCAGCATCTTTCCTAATATTGACCTTCTTAAACAGGGTTGTTACTTGCTCCTGAGATATTATTAGGTCATGATTAGGAACCAGAGTGTTTCTCCACATAGAAATATTGTTACCAAAGTCATCGGATTCGAAACGTGAGTAAAATAAATTAAAAGCATTTGGAAGATCACATGACTCAACACCTTGGATAGTAATAGTCCTTCTGCCGTATTCGGCTTGTTGGTTTAATGATGCCATTGACTTTATTCCTCGCCAGGCTCCCTCCCCTGTATTGCTCTTCTACTTTTCTTCTATATTTCATTTTAGCTTTCCTAATCTCATTTTTTACTTCTTTGCACACCGCTTTAATCTCCCAAATGTCACCAGTATAGAAAGTCCTCTTTTTCTTGTTAATGACAGATTTTAGTTCTTTCGTCATCCATGGTTTGTTGTTCGGAAAAGTGACGGTAGTCTTAGTTGGGATGACCATATCCACACAAAATGTGATATATGATGATACCGTGTCTGCAAGTTCATCAGTGTTCTCAGACCCTTCCTGAAAGCACTCCCAGTCCGTACACTCAAAACATGCTTGAAGTGAAGAGATACTATCCTCTGACCAGAGTTTCACAGTTCTCTCATTGTGTTCTAGGCGTCTGAAAGAAGGTTTGTACACTGGCATGAGGTAAATACTGTTATGATAGGAAGCTCCCAAGGAAGGCATAGGTATGGAGCAGGGGCGTGTTTAGCCTATTTTTGGGGGTGCTCAAGCACCCCCCAAAACGAGCTCAGCACCCCCTAGCTCAGCACCCTCAAAAACACTGCTTTTGGACGTAATTTTCAGAAATAAGTGCCCTTGCGCACTGCGCAATGAATGTGTGCGCGGGCGTGTGTATGTTCTTGAATTCACCTGTTACGTGATAGTTCTATGAGCAGTAAAATCCCTCTCCTCCTTGCGTCCCCTCTGATTGGGTTGCCTGTCCGCGCGAGTGCTTGCTACGACATGGTGGTTTTTTTAACTGGATTCCACGCCGATGAGGAACTCGAAGTAGCACCTGAGTATTACTGGCATAGCGAGATGTGAAGGTACGGACTGGAGTTACAATTGTTAAACACAACACAATAATATGCATAATGCAATATTGATGTTCCCTGGTCTATGAACAGAATGATAAAAACGACATTTATCATCCATATCGAGATACTTTTGTGCAGAGCTGTACAAGTGCTACGGTGCTAGACCACCGTGTGTTAGTCAATTTTATTTACTGTAACATAGCGTTTACGTTTGCTTATCATTTATATATTTATATTTATATATTTATCATAAATAACATCATAATAATTAGCAAATTAATCAAAACAGACACTGAAACGTACATGCACGAAGCAAACAATTAAACAAATGACTATCAAAAGAACACGACCAAAATATAACAAATATAACAAAAAATATAAACTAATGTAAACTAATGTAAAATCATAATAATACACACTATTATTACACAATACACAATAACACATTAATTAACAATTACCACTGTTCAAAATGAATAGCTCCAACATTACAAATGCAGTAGTAGGTCTTGTTTAGTTAAAAATATAACGTAAATATTTGTCAGTGGTTGTAAATGTGTAGATATCATAGTTTATTGGGTCAGCTTCTGTTAAAACATTGCATAAGTCTAGTCTTGTCTAGTCTAGTCTTCTTGTCTAGTTAAGTCTAGTCTAAATGTGGAATAAATGTGGAAACACTGTCGTTCAAGCCAGGTGCCTCTGTCAGCTCTGGGGGCTAAGCACCCCCAAAGATCAGATGCTAGAATCGCCCCTGGTATGGAGCTCTAAGCACCGTCCACTGACCCATAGCACAGATCAATCAAGGTCATTTTCTGCGTTGTAGTACAAGTAACATATTGATCATAAGTTCTCATAGTCTTACTCAAATCACAGTGGTTAAAATCTCCCAAAATAAATTTAGGTGCATCGGGGCAAATTTCGTCCAGTTTATGTGTAGTGTCTGCAATCAGCTGAGCAGCAGCGGCTGCATTTGCGCGCGGGTGAATGTATACCAGTGTATAAAAAAGTTGTTGAAACTCACGCGGAAGGTAGAAGGGGCGTAGTGAGATGGACAGTAATTCTATGTCGGCGGTGCATATTTTTTCCCTGATCGTAATAGTATTGCAATACCGCTCGTTGATGTAAAAACACACCCCTCCTCCTCTGTTTTTTCCTGTTGCCTCCGGTGACCTGTCGAGCCGAATTGGGCTTCCAAACCCAGTTATTGACAGATCCTCGTCCCGATCTAGGTCGGTGAGCCATGATTCCGTAAAAGCAAGTAAACACGACCAGGGCCGTAACCAGGATTTTTCAAATACCGAGGTCAAACATTGCGATACAAAAAAAAAACAACAAAAAAAACGTCCTAATATGGTGACTTTTCATACATTTTGGAAACGAGTCAAAATCACCCAACAAGGAGATGAACATGTAGGTGAACATGTTTATTTTAACAATTTCAAAACTGCACGATCACAACAATATGCAGCATCCTCAAATGGAGAGTTACCGTAGCCAGCACGGGCGCAGATAGAGGGGGGGACGGGGGGGATTCGTCCCACCCAGATTTAAATTCACCTCGTTCGGTCCCCCCCACTTATAGGGAGGAAAAAACGTCTATGCTGTCTTTCTTTGCATAAGGCAAACCTCACGGAAAAATCAAAAGACTAATTACCATTCGGTTTATTGAGGTGCACAGCAGTGATTGCATCGTTTTTTCAAAAAAAAAAAAAAAAAAACAACGACTGTAAGTAAACTGTGCCTTACTTTATCATATCACCTTGCAATTTTTTGATAGTCTGTTCAAAGTAATGTCGTAGTGAAAGTAAAATCATACGGAGTAGAGATGCCTTTCTGGTAGCCTCCTTCTTTCGGTGGCAGCCTGTAGATACAGTGCTCAGAAGGCAGTTTTAATGTTTAATCTGGCGTTCCCTGCCATAATTTCAGCGAGCATATTGTTTCATAAGGAAACTTTGCGAAGAGTTGTTGACTGACTGCCGCTCACGCAACACACAGGCATAGTTAGAAAGTCAGGATGCACTGGTTTACACTTTACACACACGTAGCCCAGCCTCTCGCTATGGTTAACAGTTGGAACTTAGCGGTTTTAAAACTAGTTTTGCAGTTTTGCAATTTCTGTGCATGATGATAATGTGTAAACTTTGGATTTCCATAGGCTATGTTAAAATGTTATCATTGTCCTGGCCTGCAGGTAGTTCCTGGTGATGGCAGTGAGGGAGGTGAAATAACATGTATACACACTACCGTTCAAAAGTTTGGGGTCACCCAGACAATTTTGTGTTTTCCATGAAAAGTCACACTTTTATTTCCCACCATAAGTTGTAAAATGAATAGAAAATATAGTCAAGACATTTTTCTGGCCATTTTGAGCATTTAATCGACCCCACAAATGTGATGCTCCAGAAACTCAATCTGCTCAAAGGAAGGTCAGTTTTATAGCTTCTCTAAAGAGCTCAACTGTTTTCAGCCGTGCTAACATGATTGTACAAGGGTTTTCTAATCATCCATTAGCCTTCTGAGGCAATGAGCAAACACATTGTACCATTAGAACACTGGAGTGAGAGTTGCTGGAAATGGGCCTCTATACACCTATGGAGATATTGCACCAAAAACCACACATTTGCAGCTAGAATAGTCATTTACCACATTAGCAATGTATAGAGTTGATTTCTGATTAGTTTAAAGTGATCTTCATTGAAAAGAACAGTGCTTTTCTTTCAAAAATAAGGACATTTCAAAGTGACCCCAAACTTTTTGAACGGTTTTGTGTATATATATATATATATATATATATATATATATATATACACACACACACACACATATATATATATATATACACAAAATGGAATCATTTGCTGACAGCTCAGTCCCCCCCAGTTCAAAAATCCTATCTGCGCCCCTGGTAGCCAGGGGTGTTTTTTTCCCCACTCAGCACTATATCTCAGAAGCCTTTTCCCAAATTGACGCTGGGGGTATTTATACTGGTCCCTACTCCATCTACCCTGAAGAATGTTCTTTTTCTCCTCATCTGTGTAGGAACTTTTGTTTTTATAGCTTGCCGGATCATGGATGGACAAACTTGTACTTGGAGTTTCTTGATCTTCACCTGTTATTTCCCTATCTTTATCTCCTGATTCTGTTATCTCTTCCTCTCATGACTCAGTTCTTCCCTTTTCTTCCTCTACTGGCTCTGCTCTTCCCTTCTCTTCCTCTCCTGACTCTCTCTTCAACTCGCTGATCCTCACCCTCTCCAATGTCCTCTATTTGATTTTAAAACATTATTATTATTATTATTATTATTATTATTATTATCATCTATTATTATCATCTATTATTATCATCATTATTACTACTATTATTATTATTGGTGATCGGAGGAGGAGCTGTGAACGCGGCTGGGCTGTTCATGATTGACAGAAAGCAGTCAGAGGTGGTACATCATGTTGTAAATAAAATGTGAACATAAGTTTGCTACCCGTTTTCATTTCCGTTCGAAAATACAACCAATGATCAAAACAATAGTGTCTTGGGTTCACGTTAGCCTATAGTCTGGTAAGTTAGCAAAATAGCTCAAGTCTCGTCAGTACCCAATAACTTCATAAACAACAGGTCACGACTGTCCAGCCTTTTCTGATCTGAAACGCACCAAATCAAATCGAGACGAGAGACAGAATAAAAGAGTTTGTGCCGCCTGGAAAACGAAAACCCTATCTATAAGTGGCTTCGACTGTTGTTGCTTGAAATGCTAATTAAAATTGCACTGTTAATGATCATAAGCATTCCGGCACATAACTGTCAGTGACTGGCAAAATTAACTCACCTTCTTCCCTCTTTCTTTTTCTCTCACTTGTTGACTTTCCAAAGCTGAGTTTGGTTTGTTTTAGTGTAGTAGACTTCTTCGTCTTATGTCAATTTTCAGAGCACGACAAACTGCCTGCGGAGTCGGACCTTGATGAGAACACTTCTCAGCTCTTGTATATCCCGTGGTGCTTAGCTGACTATCGCGAGGCTGCCTAATATGAAATGTTTCCAATGTCGGATATTTCAGCTTCGTTTAAAAATGATTATGTGGACTTTATTTTTAGACAAACAAATGAGAACAGCGGGATGCAAGCTGAATTTAGAATTTTCCACCGATCAAAGTCAGAACGATTTTCATCATATATTAATTTCACATTTCTGAGTGAAAAAAAAAATACCGTGGGAAAAAAATGCCGAGGACATGACCTCGGTGTCCTCAATGGTAGTTACGGCCCTGAACACGACTCCCTGATCTCCGCTCTAGTCTTAGTCCATAATTCCAATTCGTCAATCTTGTTACGGATGGATTGCACATTTGATAGCAATACAGAGGGGAGCGGTGGTAGCTTGCGGCGATTATCCAGCCGAAAAGTTTTCAATCTCCGGCGTAAGCCACCTCTCTTCCCCCTCTTCCGAGGTTTCAAGGCCGGTGCACACCGCAGCGCCCTCGGGATAGTAGCAGGGATAACCCCGGCTGTTGAAGTCCGCAGCGAGAGGACAAACTCCCTGCTGTATGTTGCTCTCCCGGTAATTCCAAGTCCACCTGCTTCCCAACAGGTAGGCCTAGGAGCCCCCAGTAGCAACGATACCAAGAGGAAGATCACTTGGAGTTCCAAGAAAGTTCCAATAATATGCATGGCTAAAAATCACTGACAGAATACATTCATACTCGAAAACAAAATTTTAAGAAGTCAATTTAAACAGCTACAACATTAAAAGATAGAGACGCAGGCTGCAGGGTCGCACGCTAAGGAGCGCCCCGGAAGTTATTGAAGTACATGTAAAAGATGTAATAAACTTAGCAGTGATTGTTTGCAACACCAGTGAAAGCACATGTACACTGTATGCAGATGCAGGACAGAGGAGGGTGAGTGACCTGAGTCACCACTGTGGCCTAATTAATTAGGGAATATCCGAATAGGGATGTACCATTTTAGGTTTAGGGAAGGGGACAATGGGTTATGGCTATTATAGTACACTATAAAACTTATTCATAATGCATTTATTATATAGGCTCATGCACAGGTTTTAGAGGGGTCTTTTTGGGACCCACCCTGGTCTTTTAAAATACATCTTCTGAGGGGGCTTGTTTAGCTTTTGGAAGGGTCAAGCCCCCCCATTTCTCACACTGCCTGGGTATGTTTAAATAGTTGTAAATAGAGTAGAACCTTCAGCTTTGGTCCCTACCACTTGTCAAATCAAATTTGTACCCCTGAGCACTCCTTCAGCAGAAACAATACTAATTCATCTGTCCTATACAGTAACAGCCTTGCATTTGCTACTGTCTACTCACGCTCAATATGACACCAGTACCGCCAAGATTCATCATAGTGTTAGTAAACAGCACCACCTTATGATTTAACTCAAACAAGCCACTGGAACTGTATACTACACTTATGCTCCTTTTCCACCAAAGCAGTTCCAGGGCTGGTTCGGGGCCAGTGCTTAGTTTGGAACCGGGTTTTCTGTTTCCACTGACAAAGAACTGGCTCTGGGGCCAGAAAAACCGGTTCCAGGCTAGCACCAACTCCTTGCTGAGCCAGAGGAAAGAACCGCTTACATCAGCAGGGGGTCGGAGTTGTTAAGACCAACAACAAAAACAAGACCGCGAAAGATCGCCATTTTTAAACTTCGACAGCGCATTGATACCTTCACTCCTGTTTTTTTTTCTCTCCCCCGCCCCCCCAACTTCCGTCAATACAACCAACGTGACCACCAAGACAAGTAGCCTGCGCTCCTTGGAACACAGTCTAGTCAGGGAGGCGGGGGAGAGGGGGAAAACAGGAGTGAAGGTATCAATGCGCTGTCGAAGCACGCAGAAGGTGTTAGTACGCCTGTCATTATAGTGCGGACTTTCCATAGCATAGAAAATCGCCACGTTTCAATTTGTGTAACTGAACTTTGTCTCATGTCACTGGTCATATAAACCTATGTAAACAGGAAAAACGTGGAAGAGTTTGGTCGCATCTAACTACAGCTCCAAAAAATACCATTGGCCATGCTGAGCCTAGCTACATTGCTTACAGGAGTAACAGCGCGTCTGACTGACTGGGAGGTCGCACAAAGCTCGGAGAGGTACGGATCAGCTCGTCTCAATTCAGAGAAGAACATATTTCATTATGGAAGTACGGTGGACTGTTCCTTTAAAGTGCATATCACGGGTAAATTCAGGAGCAAGAGCAATGTAATTCTCCTATTTTATATTAAACTTTGGTCAAATATCTGTCACATTTTGCATTTTGTGCAATTTTTTTACCTTGCGCAGTACCAGAAAAATTCAGTTGAAATCAAGCCATTTGAGGCGAATTTTGTCCGCCTCTGAAAAAACTTGGTATTTGGATTTCCCGACAAACACTGATTTTCGTGACGTCGTGTGCGGGACGCCTCCCTCTGAATCCTACGTCAGCGCTGGTTTGTTTATGAGAAAACGACCTGGTGGTTTTCTGCAAATTTCTTCAATGTTATCACGTAATTATTAAAATGTTTAACAGATGTATCATAGGAGGGTGTAGCAACACCAATCTTGATGGGATTATACTCATTGTTTTCCAAAAGACCGGACAATGAAAGAGAAATGGGAGCGCTTCGTGCAAGGAACCCGGAAGCTGAGGACCAAAGCAGAGCCGAGAAAAAGACCAAGAAAATCGGCGATTCACAAGTTGACTGTTGCCAGGGTAAGAAATAATTCTGACATCTCATTATATTCTTCATCCAAAGGTGAAGTAACATTGCGCTCAGGTGATAATTCCACATTTCAATGCAAAATCACCAGCTGCTAAACTTGGTCTACACAGACTGTACACTGAATCCATACAAGCTTGCACAGCCTGCTGGCGCTTCCGCAGGTAATGTCACGAATCTGGCTCCAGACTCCCTTGGGATTTTTCCAGACGCGTTTTGTTATTTTATATTTTTCTGCTGTAGACAGATGGCCTTGTGCAAAATTACCCTTCTGGATGAGTGTGTAAAGGGACATTCTTTCATATAAAAAAACCCCTGAAATTGGTCCAGGATATGCACTTTAACCCCAGTGAAAGTCTTTGGGATGTGCTGGAGAAGACTTTGACTCTCTCATTGTCAATACAAGGTCTCAGTGAAAAACGAATGCAACTCTGGATGGAATTAAGCAGGGGTTAAATTGGGATTGGTTATGTGGGGGGGCTCTGCCTCGTACCCGCCCCTGCCCCCGCCGCCCTGCCCCAATATACTTTTTGGAAAATAACCCTCTAATTTGATAACCATATCATATTGCACAGAGATGTACACCTTATCTGTGTGTTGTAGGCCTATGTGTGTCTTGTAGTGCCCCCCTGCACATTATGGCAGTTTGAATGTAGATTGGTTGGCCAGTGTAACAGATTGTACAGGTTGTTGTACATTGGTTTGAAGGAAATGATTAGTGGGGGGTCTGGGGGTCCTCCCCCAGAAGTTTTTTATTATCATACATGTTATTTGCTGAATTCTGGTGCATTTTAATAAGTTGTTAGCTGACTTTACAGAGGTAGGTTGAGCAATATCATGTTAAATCTTGTCACATGCCTACAGGTGAAAAATGTGAAGGAGAAATGTTCAGTGAGAAAATTTGAAGGCTTGCACAATCTTAAACCAAAACAGTTGATTTATTTTGGAGGATAAATGTTAAATATGCCAAAACACTGTCAGTCAAATTGTCAATCAAATATATTCATGCAGTGAATGCAACCAAATACAAACAACACTATAACATTGGAAGCATTTATTATTATTGTTATTATTATGTATTCAATTATTTATTTGGCATGTGGTGCTTTTTGTATTGTCTAGACAATACAAAAAGCACCACATGCCAAATAAATAATTGAATACATAATAACAGACAGTTCGTTCAAGCACCTCTGATGGATTAGGATCGTATGCAGGTAAAAGGGGAGACGGTGTACGGAGAAAATTATAAACAAGTCACAACGCTGAAACACAAGCCCAAAAACCCGCAAACCACGACTTCTGATTTTTTTGTTAAAGCGAGCTCACAAAAAAAGAAACCCTAAAGTCGCTTATAAAAAGTGGAATTGGCAACCCACGCAGTGTTCCAGAAACCAGAACCTCTAATCGCAAGTTCTGTTCTGAATAGCTTTGACAGGTCGTCTTGTTATCAGGAGAACTATGATCTATCTCATAAAAGTCATGGGTTTATTGATTAATAAAACGATATTTAATTATTCAGAACTGAAAATCGTGAAAAGGGTTTGTTGCTTTTGATGTGTGCGTGATCATATGCCATCCGCTCCGAGCTTATATGCCGGGGCTCAGCCCCGGACAGCCCCGGCCCAATTTAACCCCTGGAATTAAGTATTGTGACGTTGCATAAGGTTGTTGAAACAATGCTACAGAGAATGCGAGCCATGATCAAACTTAAAGGTGGTCCAACAAAATAAAATACGGGTTGTTTTACAATCAGAGTATGCAAGCTAAAAATCACATTTAACACTTATTATCTTCAATATCAAAAGGCTTGACTAAATAAACTTGGTTGTTTATTGTAGCCCTGTGATAGCTCTATTTACCATGCAAAAAAAAATTTGGTGATAACGCTATTTTTGGTGAATGTATGGCAATATATGTCATATTTAGCAAAATTACTCGTGTCATTTAGAAAAAGTGCTTTTTTGACCACAGGTAGCTCCAAAAGGGATGCACTTAAATCATTCTTTATACCATAAAACAAATATTTGGTTCCATATCATTGGAAACATAGTTAAGTTTTAATGTTGAATGCCAGTAAGTTTTCAGACTATTTTGACCAAATTAGTATGTAATTGTGTCAAAAAATGTCCTCTCCGAGACAGCTAATTTTTCAATATAAAATAACATATCTAAAATGATTATTTTCATCCTAAAATGTGGTCAGGATATTGGGACATAAATATTAGAGACAACTAACACAAAGCTTACAGCCTTATATTTAAAAGCACTATGGAAGTAGTGGATTCTGAATTGTCAAAAAAAAAAAAAAAGTCCTCTCCGAGAATCACTTCATTTGTTTTTCCCAGCCCTGCTTAAAGCTACACTTAATCTTCTTTATCTTATAACAGATTACACAAAACTACCATACACATACACTACCGTTCAAAAGTTTGGGGTCACTTTGAAATTTCCTTATTTTTGAAAGAAAAGCACTGTTCTTTTCAATGAAGATCACTTTAAACTAATCAGAAATACACTCTATACATTGCTAATGTGGTAAATGACTATTCTAGCTGCAAATGTCTGGTTTTTGGTGCAACATCTCCATAGGTGTATAGAGGCCCATTTCCAGCAACTCTCACTCCAGTGTTCTAATGGTACAATGTGTTTGCTCATTGCCTCAGAAGGCTAATGGATGATTAGAAAACCCTTGTACAATCATGTTAGCACGGCTGAAAACAGTTTAGCTCTTTAGAGAAGCTATAAAACTGACCTTCCTTTGAGCAGATTAAGTTTCTGGAGCATCACATTTGTGGGGCCGATTAAATGCTCAAAATGGCCAGAAAAATGTCTTGACTGTATTTTCTATTCATTTTACAACTTATGGTGGTAAATAAAAGTATGACTTTTCATGGAAAACACAAAATTGTCTTTTGAACGGTAGTGTATGTCAAAAAATGACCTGAAATCTGTTCTTTAACTTGTCCTTCACTTAAAAACTGGTACAAGAACCAGTTTGAATCAATTTGAATTTTGGACCCCTGTGACACAAACTTTGTACCCTGATTGTAAAACAACCCATACAGTATTACATACAGTATGACTTTTTTGGCCGGGTAGTGTACAATTACGGACAATAGGTGGCAGTACTGCGCGCAAAGGGTAAACGTTGCAATGAGACCCAAAGAAGAAGAAGACGCGTACATTTGTTTAGCTGAAAATGGCGGCATTTATCGACATGGAATATAAATACATCAAGTTTCCTCATTGTTACTCATTTTATCATTAGCCAAAATTATATTTGAGTGAGATTCGTAGGCAAATGAATCATAAGACATTTATTATTGGTTTACAAAGCAATCGAAAAGATGAAGCGACTATAAATTTGGGTGAAACTAGCTGAAAGGGTGTGTTTATCTAGCCGAGAGCCTTCTGTCAAATTGGGCATGTAGTACACTACATACTGCGTAGACGCTATTAAGACAGATAGCACTGCTGTACAGGTAACGTTAACCCCAGCTCAGCTACTGTACTGTGTGATTCAGTTACCGAAGTAGATATTATATTAGTAGATATTCTATTCAAGCTATTTTGACTTGAGAGAAACAAGGTGAGATAAATGTGTCTGTAATTATGAAACTAAAAAGTGACTCCATCTCTTCTACACACTCACCTGCTATAAGGAAGAGCCCCATGCTAGGAAGAACTTTTTGTGTTTATTTCCATAAAATATTTATATTACTAATGTTTAAAATAAGCAATTAATATTTTATGAAACTAATGCTGCTAATAATGTAATAACAAAAGGACATGGCCGAGGTGAACAGGAGAGCTGTTGCTAAGTAATGAAAAAAAAAGAGGAGTTTTAAAGCAACCAAAATTTACTCCTCTATTCAATGCTAGTTTCAGAGAGTCTGGAGCATGGAGAAGGAAACAGATGACACTCTGCAAATGGAAGAAAAATCAGTTTCTCTGGAGGATAAGTGCAAGTCGGAACCAGCAGTTTTCCAGGAAGATGAGATTCCTGTCCTGCAGATGGAAGAAGCGTCCAAGTTTGAGGGGACAAGCCTGAAAGAGGATGATGGCTCGAACCCCGAGTCAGCCGTTTTGCAGGAAATTTGTTTGGAGTCAGAGGTTGCAAGTCAGAAGATGGAGAGTAGTGGGTCAGAGGTATCAGATCTGCAGATGGAGATGAGGAGCCTGCAGCAGGAGCTGGGGAAATGTCAGATTGAACTGAAGAGAGTGCAGAAGCAGCTGGATCAAAGTCTGAGGCTTCAGAGGAGCACAGAGAGCTTCAACCATGATCTAAGACAGCAGGTAACACGCATGCTTCATTGAGTTGTCCATACACTGAAATGACTACTGTCATAAGTAGGTGTTTTACACTCCGATTATACATTGTGTTCTGTCTGTGCCTGTGTGTGATGCAGGTTGAGGAGCTGAGCGCCGAGCTTCATGAGCGGAAGAAGAAAGAGAAAAGCCGAGTGGAAGCGGAGACTCAGACTGAGGAATACATCCAGGTTGAGACAGGTGCTCTCACACACACAGATTCTAACTTTAGGACTGTTCTCAAGCCAGCAGTGACATTTAGTGCTTTTCTACCGGAGAGTACAACATGGCCTTTGGTCCCCGTGCTGAATTAAGTTACTCTTTTTTGTCTATATATCAGAGACGGGAGTGTTTTCATAGTCATAACATAGAAATTCCATGTGTACTATGTACACCTCATTGCAATACAAACTTATTGTTTTGGTTATAACAGCCTGTTGTAGGGTGCATGGTTGTGCGAGTTGCGCCTGATCATTAGTGTGTCATTACATGATCATAGTATGTACATAGGCTATACCTATTCTAGGAACTCCATAACTAAAGTAATATCCACATGTTAATTTTCTGACACATTCTTTTAAATGTCATCTGTATTTAATTGTTCTGCATTTTAAACTGCCAGTACTTGGTCATGTTGGTTTCATCAGGAGACAATAGAAAAGAGTGGGGAAAACCTCTCTTCCCACAGTATCTAATGGAATCTTGACTGATTTACATGTTCAAATGGGAGATATGTTACTGGGGAGTTATTTCTACTAATCATTTTACATTACATTATAGGCATTTAGCAGACGCTCTTATCCAGAGCGACGTACAACATACCCATACCATACTAACATACTGGGGAGCAGTTAGAGGTTAGGTGCCTTGCTCAAGGGCCCTTCAGCCATTCCTGTTGGTCCAGGGAATTGAACCGGCGACCTTTTGGTCCCAAAGATGCTTCTCTAACCGTTAGGCCATGGCTTCCCCATTTCGAGGACTTTCACTGGCGTCACCGATTTTTGTTTATCACGCAGTATCCGCCAAATTGCCAGGCAAACAAATAACCATGGCCACAACAGGTAATGAAAAAAATCGAGAGGACTGCAGTCAGTACAATTTCTCTGAAGCGATAACCAATTTAGATTATACCAGCAGATTGCGCTACATCGAAAAGTTGAAACATACAGGCATCACAGAATCCATATAGTTTACCCACCAACATTTTTATTCCACTTGAAAAGTGTGTGGCAAACCAGCTACCGGATTTGCGATACTTCAACATCCTGAACTATTTAGTGTTTGGACTTCTAAGTACACCAGAGATGCTAAAGGCATATGAAAATACAGATGCCTACCGATATTTCAAGACGGGAAATTCCCAATAAAGAAAAATACCTTATTATGACAAAGGTAAGCTCAAACATGGACTTCTAATAGTAATAAAAAAGCCAGGGCCTAGATCTAGCATTTTTATATGGTATTTAGCTGCGTCTACATTATCAGTACATAACAAACATGCTGCTAGTCTAGCCAAGCATCAGGGCTGATAAAATATATTGTGTCCAAAGCCCACATCTACATTTTAACATTCATACATTTGCCTTTTTTTTTGTAGTGCAGTAGAGCTGCTACGTGTGACGCTTGTATATGTACCAGTAGACTGTACTGAGTAGTACCAGACTATGCAGCCTGTTAAAAACAGCACAGAGCTTTCATACTAACCTGATGTAAAATGTTCTCCACACACAGGAATGCTTTGCTGGTGTCCAATCTTCCTGTTTAACTTCCTATTTTTTGTGTCTGTCTTTGTTTGCCGGGAAGCGGTGAAAAGTGAGAAAAGGCTCATCTCCACGTCTGTTATTACATCCAAAAGAACTGCAGGTCTCTGGCATTGTTCTTTTGGATGAAATTTAAAGTTTCTGTAGATGTTTGCTTACAGTCACTCATGTACATTTGTGCCGGTCGTTGTCAAACACAAAGCTTGCCCGGCAGCATGGCCGCATGAACAAATCCGCTGTTGAGATGATGTCATGTGAAAGTCCTCCATAGGAAGGAAAATGACAGTCTTTTCAGACTTGTGCATGTAAAGTGTGTAAAAATTCCCTCTCTAAATTACTAACATGACAGATTTGGGTGTTACTAAAATCCCAGAAATACTCCAATAATAATGACACATCCTCACTGTCATACTAGTCCAAGCCAAATAAGGCTTTATATTATGAGTGTTTTTGTTCTTGGCCATGTTAACTTTTTATAATGACTAAATGAGCAGTGTGAGAGCTCAACAAACTGATTCAAATTCTGTCTACACAGGTGTACTTGGTCAATAAATCATGATTGTGCTAACTGTTGTTTTTTTTTTTTTTTAGATTACAGTTATTACTATAGTGGATACTATCAGGCTGCTGCAGAACCCATGATGAACACTGCTACAGAAATTCAGGAGACCGCTGATATGTATCCGGTTACATCAGATACAGCAGCAGCCAGTCTCGAGCAGTCAGACGATGTGACCAACATGGCTGAGACAGAGGTAACAGCAGTGTATGTGCTATTATAATGAGTGATTACGCAGTGATACTCTTACACACGCTTCTTCAGCTACTTGACATTTATGCTGGTCACCATCTGCATGTGCAGAATTTTATTTTTTTTTCTGAAAATATAGTACAGCATGTAAAGTAGTAAAGCACTGTATGGTAAAAACAAACATAGTGTCTTGCAAAAGTATTCATCCCCCTTGGTGTTTGTCCTTTTTTTGTTGCATTACAAGCTGGAATTAAAATGGATTTTTGGGGGGTTAGCACCATTTGATTTACACAGCATGCCTACCACTTTAAAGGTGAAAATTGTTGTTTTACTGTGACACAAACAATAATTAAGTTGAAAAAACAGAAATCTGGAGTGTGCACAGGTATTCTCCCCCCCCCCCCCAAAAAAAAAAGTTAATACTTTGTAGAGCCACCTTTTGCTGCAACTACAGCTGCAAGTCTCTTGGGGTATGTCTCTATTAGCTTAGCACATCTGTTGGTGTACAGCAATCTTCAAATTATGCCACAGATTCTCAATTGGATTGAGGTCTGGGCTTTGACTAGGCCATTCCAAGACATTTAAATGTTTCCCTTTAAACCGCTCCAGTGTAGCTTTAGCAGTATGTTTAGAGTCATTGTCCTGCTGGAAATGAACCTTCATCCCATTCTCAAACCTCTGGCTGACTCAAACAGGTTTTCCTTTAGAATTGCCCTGTATTTAGTGCCATTCATCTTTCCTTCAGTCCTGACCAGCTTTCCTGTCCGTGCAGATGAAAAACATCCCCACAGCATGATTCTGCTACCACCATGCTTCACTGTAGAAATGGTGTTCTCAGGGTGTTGGAAAGTGTTGGGTTTGCACCACATGTGGTGTTTCCCATGATGGCCAAAAATATCAGTTTTAGTCTCATTTGACCAGAGAATGTTCTTCCATGTGTTTGGGGAGTCTGCCACATGCTGTTGGGCAAACTCCAAACGAGTTTTCTTAAGCAATGGCTTTTTTCTGGCCACTCTTCCATAAAGCCCCGCTCTGTGGAGTGTACGGCTTAAAGTGGTCCTATGGACAGATACTCCCATCTCCGCTGTGGATCTTTGCAGCTCTTTCAGTGTTATCTTTGGTGTCTTTGTCGCATCTCTGATTAATGCCCTCCTTGCCCGGTCTGTGAGTTTTCGTGGGCGTCCTTCTCTTGTCAGGTTTGTAGTGGTGCCATATTCTTTCTATTTTGCTATAATGGATTTAATGGTGCTCCATGGGTTATTGAAAGTTTGGGATATTTTTATAATCCAACCCTGATCTATACTTCTCCACAACTTTGTCTCTGACCTGCTTGGAGGCTCCTTGGTTTTCATGTTGCTTGCTTAGTAGTGTTGCAGAGTCAGGGTCCTTCCAGAACAGGTTGATTTATACAGACATCATGTGACAGATCATGTGACACTTTGATTGCACACAGGTGGATCTTAATCAACTAATTATGTGACTTATGAAGTGAATTGGTTGGACCAGTTCTTATTTAGGGGTTTCATACGAAAGGGGGTGAATACCTATGCACGCTCCAGATTTCTGTTTTTTCATCTTAATTATTGTTTGTCACAATAAAACAACAATTTGCACCTTTAAAGTTGTATGCATGTTGTGTAAATCAAATGGTGCCAACCCTCCAAAAATCCATTTTAATTCCATCTTGTAGTGCGACAAAACAGAACAAACACCAAGGGGGATGAATACTTTTGCAAGACATCAGTATCAGTACAGGATGATGCATATAAAATGCACAGCAAAGGACATAATTATCTTTTCCACAAGTTGGTCTGTCCTTTGAGCACTAGTCTGTTAGAGCAGATACAATTTTGTACCTCCAGTATATTAACAGTAAAAGTCAGAACAAGGCAGTTGTTTCCAACACTTTGAATTCTAAGTAAGTAAAAAAAATATAGGGCCTATCTAAAAGGTAAGACTTTACAAGTACAGTAATGCGCTCTCTCTCTCTCTTTGTGTGTGTGTGTTTGTGTGTGTGTGAGAGAGGTTGTTGACAGCAGCAGCTCATCCATAGCGGCAATGTTGAGAGCTACAGCAGAAGAGGCCGTCACTCAGACAGGCTTTGTTTTTGATGAGAGCTCAGGAATGTACTATGACCATTCCACTGGCTTCTACTACGACTCGGTATGCTGCCCTCATACAGCCCTGACAATCCCACCCTGTATATCTGGATCTTCTCTTAAATATGCTTCACTGTACTTGTGAAATTATGGCATTTTTTTTACCTGTAGTGTAAGAATATAAACAGAAGGTTTCTTGTAAACAGGTGTGACTTTGCAGTATTTCCTCAACAGTATAACTACAGTTGTGGCCAAAGATTTACATACAGTGCTCAGCATAAATGAGTACACCCCCTTTGAAAAGTAACATTTTAAGCAATATCTCAATGAACACAAACAATTTCCAAAATGTTGACAAGACAAAGTTTAATATAACATCTGTTTAACTTATACCGTGAAAGTAAGGTTAATAATATAACTTAGATTATACATTTTTCAGTTTTACTCAAATTAGGGTGGTGCAAAAATGAGTACACCCCACAACAAAAACTACTACATCTAGTACTTTGTATGGCCTCCATGATTTTTTAATGACAGCACCAAGTCTTCTAGGCGTGGAATGAACAAGTTGGCGACATTTTGCAACATCAATCTTTTTCCATTCTTCAACAATGACCTCTTTTAGTGACTGGATGCTGGATGGAGAGTGATGCTCAACTTGTCTCTTCAGAATTCCCCATAGGTGTTCAGTTGGGTTCAGATCAAGAGACATACTTGGCCACTGAATCACTTTCACCCTGTTCTTCTTCAGAAATCCAACAGTGGCCTTCGGTGTGTGTTTAGGGTCATTGTCATGTTGGAAAAGTGCACGACAACCAAGGGCACGGAGTGATGGTAGCATCTTCTCTTTCAGTATAGAGCAATACATCTGTGAATTCATGATGCCATCAATGAAATGCAGCTCCCCGACACCAGCAGCACTCATGCAGCCCCACATAAGGACACTGCCACCACCATGTTTCACTGTAGGCACCATGCATTTTTCTTTGTATTCCTCACCTTTGCAACGCCATACAGTTTTGAAGCCATCAGTTCCAAAAACATTTATCTTGGTCTCATCACTCCAGAGTATAGAGTCCCAGTAGTCTTCATCTTTGTCAGCATGGGCCCTGGCAAACTCTAGGCGGGCTTTTTTGTGCCCGGGCTTTAGGAGAAGCTTCTTTCGTGGACGGCATCCATGCATGCCATTCCTCTGCAGTGTACGCCATATTGTGTCACGGGAAATAGTCGCCCCAGTTTGGCTTTCTACTTCTTTAGATAACTGCAGTGAACTTGCATGCTGATTTTCTTCAACCCTTCTCATCAGAAGACGCTCCTGTTGAGGTGTTAACTTCCGTGGACGACCTGGACGTCTCTGTGAGATGGCTGCAGTTCCATCTTTCTTAAATTTTTGTACCACTTTTGCTACAGTATTCTGACTGATAAGTAAAGCTTTGCTGATCTTCTTGTAGCCTTCACCTTTGTAGTGTAAAGAAATTATTTTCTTTGGGGAATTCTGAAGAGACAAGTTGAGCATCACTCTCCATCCAGCATCCAGTCACTAAAAGAGGTCATTGTTGAAGAATGGAAAAAGATTGATGTTGCAAAATGTCGCCAACTTGTTCATTCCATGCCTAGAAGATTTGGTGCTGTCATTGTCAACATTTTGGAAATTGTTTGTGTTCATTGAGATTGTTTAAAATGTTACTTTTCAAAGGGGGTGTACTCATTTACGCTGAGCACTGTATAAGGTGGGAGTTTGTCCGAACCTAATTTTCTGTTTTGTGTTTTGTTTTGTTTTTCTGTTTTCAGAGCAGTCAGCTGTATTATGATGCCAACACGGGCATTTACTACTGCTATGATCACAACAGTGGAAAGTACCAATTCCACTCTCGAATTGAACTGTCCACAGTTCAACCAGGCCAAACTGTCAATGACCAGGAGAATGTCAATAAATGGAAGAGCAAGAGGACTGCAGAGAGACCAGAGCACCCAGATGCCCAGGTAAAATGCTTAAACTTGTTCATATCCGAGGTAAGTTAGGCTTAAGTCTGAATGACAACATTTTGCAGCAACAGACCCCTTACAGCAGGGTTTCAAAACTCCTGTCTTAGGGACACTCTGCCCTGCATAGTTTGAAGTTTTTCCTACCCCCAACACATCTGACCCAGCTTGTTAAGGACCTCATAATCAGTTGGATCAGTTGGGTTGGCAGTAGGGAAAACTTTAAACTGTTCAGGGCAGGTGGTCGCCAGGGCTTAAAGGACCCATGGCATGGTGGTTTGTTGATGCTTTAAACGGGTTCGTGGAGGTTTCCAGATGTTATATCCGCAGCCTTTCTCGAAATGAACCCTCGTAGATATAGCCTCCTGGGAGAAAGCCCCATTTCAGCCCTTTTCCCAGTGCGTCGTTTTGCTAATGAGAAGCATGGAGGCGGGGAAGGGTAGAGAGTGGGGGCGGGCCATGGGGGGAGGGGCTTGACCAAGCTGCGCACACACATACTCGCTGCTGTCAGCGCCTGTAGCCACACTGCTAAGACAAAACCCCGTTCTCCCTCGGACTCCTTTCGTAAACTCAACGTGACAGAGAACAGAGTGTGAGAGTGTTCGGAGTGGTAGTTTACGAACGTATAATACCCTAGGCTTGAACACGCACTCCATAACCAAAGAGGATAGAAGCAGCAACTACAGCAACATATCGCTTATCCAACAGAAGACATGCATTGCGGAGCAATAGTCAAACATAAGCTCATAAGTTACAGTCAATTTCCAGACTAAACTCAGTTTAACAGAGCATGCTGCATGCTTTTTGGTTTTGTAGCGCAGAGTACCTGGCTAACTGCAGGAAGCAGTTAGCTGCACAGCTAATGTAGCCATTGCAAGGCTAACGCACCGATTTTAAAACACGGCAAAACGACTTAACAGTTATACACTTACTTGTTCGCTGTTTGTGGCTGATGCGGCAGGGATGCTTGGTACGGACCCAGGCTTCAGTGACAGTTGATGTGCAAAACCTGCCCTGTACTGTCCCAAGTTGTGGAAACATTCATCAGGAAAATGCTTCCGACAAACATACACCGTCTTAGGTAGACTCGACGGCGTATTATTGGAGTAAATAAAATTAAGCCACTGCGTCTTCAGGGGCTCTCCCGTCGGCAGTAAAAACAGACTCCTTTCTGTGTTGTCACATCCATGTACAGCGCAATTTCCATGTTTCGCTCGCTTAGGTGGTGCCATGTTGTTGTGTCCTCTATGGTCTCCTCACTACAAAATTGAAGTGACGTATCTATGGTGGCAACTTTTGAGCTGGGCGGGCAATCCATACAGTGGGTGGGAATCCAGAGGGGGGGGCGTGGGGATCATCTCCCTTGCTGACGTAGTAAAGGGAAGAGCCTATCAACGCGCCATTTTGACGCGCCATTCTCAAATGTTGACAAAGGGTGGGCATAGTTTGGTTTACACATTATGACATTTCTAGCCACTGGGGTGACTTAAGAAGGTCAGAGGAACTCATTTTAACGTTAAAAAACATCAGAAAGTGAAAATTTCATGCCATGGGACCTTTAAGTTAAGAACCCCTGTCTTAAGGTGGTTGCACACTGCCCAGACAAACGCTGACCAACTCCAACCAACAACAACTTTGTTCAGTCTGCACTGTCAGTCTGTGTGTGTTGGATGGAATTTTTCGAGTTTGCAGGGCTCGACATTAACTTTTAAACCCACTTGCCCCCCAATATTATCACTTGCCTCCTATTTTGCGAGTACTAATTTTTTTTCGGGAAACCATAGAATATTTGTGAATTGCAACATAAAATGAAGATCACACATTGAGTTGAAGTTTGGTTATTGATTAAGTTTATTATTAAGTTTGGTTATTGGTTACTTTTTACTTGTAATGGACAATAACAATTTTATTCAAAATAGTTTTTCCTGCCTTAGTTGATTTATTTCCATTTCACATGCATGCAGCTGTTGTAAAGTTCAGTGTGTTTGTGTAGAACTCTCTCAGACTGTAGGTTCATTACTCAATAATGTAGAAATCATAAAATAGAAATCTATAACTAAGTTTGTATGAAGAAAACAATAGGGTGCCAAGACTTTTGAACAGTACTGTTTGAGAATATTTATATATCGGGTTTTTTTGTTATATCATCCACCTCTAGGTTTAAAAAAAAAAAACCTGATCTGCGTCATGACAGACAGGGTAATGTTTGAGTTTAAAATTATTTAGTGTGTAGGTTGTGGGTGTTTTATACAAATCTGGCAAGCTGTAACTGAATCAGTGCAGCCGGTATGTCATAACGCAGTGATATATATATATATATTTTTTTAATATTAATAAACCTAGAGGTGGATGATATAACAAAAAAAAAGATATATAAATATTTTGCACAGGACTGTGTTCCTCTGATAACAGAAACAAAGTTTCAGCTCTCTTTGCTCTTAATCTGTTCTGTTCTTTAAGGATTTTTCGTGCTTGTCACTCCTTGTTGAGTTTTTTATGCCTGAGTTGTTTGAAACCAATCTGGGTTTTCTGTGTCAAATAAGGAAGCGGCTTCACCTTTAATACCCCTTTTCCACCAAATCAGTTCCAGGGCTGGTTTGGGGCCAGGGCTTAGTTTGGAACCGGGTTTTCTGTTTCCACTGACAAAGAACTGGCTCTGGGCCAGTAAAACCGGTTCCAGGGTAGCACCAGCTCTTTGTTGGGCTAGAGGAAAGAACTGCTTACGTCAGCAGGGGTGCGGAGTTGTTAAGACCAACAACAATAGCAAGACCGCGAGAGGGCGCCATCTTTAAATAAGTGACGAGATATCATGGATGCAGTAAAGCAGCAGTCATCCATTATTAGGGCCCGAGCCCTATAGGGCGAAGGCCCTATTGTTCTTGTAAGAGTTCACTATTATTAGGGCCCGAGCCCTATAGGGCGAAGGCCCTATTGTTCTTGTAAGAGTTCACTATTATTAGGGCCCGAGCCCTACTGGGCGAAGGCCCTATTGTTCTTGTAAGAGTTCACTATTATTATTCTTCTTCCGTCTTCTTCTTTATTTTTCTCCGCTGTTGGGCCATTTTCGGGGCGCTTGCCATGGGCGAAAACGCACGAAATTTGGCACCAGTTCCGAGAATTGCCACCGCTACTCAGAACCAAAAGCCCAAACTTGGCCGGGGCTCAGGGCCTCTATAGCGCCCCCTAAGTCGTTGTGATTTTGGCCTCCCGCATTAAGGTGCCTGGGTGCCATGTAGTTTGTAGTAGTGGCATGCCATTTGGTCTGCATATGTATCTCACTAACCCGGACAAAAATGTAATGCCAATGCATTAGCCACGCCCAACAGGAAGTGAGGTAATTTCACTTTTGTGCGAAATGCATTTCCACGAAGACGGCGCAACTCCTCCTAGACCGTTCATAGGAATGTCACCAAAATTGATACACATCATCTACAGACATGGCTGACAAAAGTTACTAAATACGTTTCACGTAGGATAAACCGTTCAGAAGTTATACGTCAATCAATTTTCACTTCAAAATTTTACATGCTAAAAAATTCATAACAAATCTTCTAATTGCTCAAAACTGCTCATACTTCACACGCAAATCAGTCATTGGGCTTCTGACATGTTACCCAATTTCTGTGATGTTTCGCCACTGGGGGCGCTATTTTTGGGCAAAAAATCCAATCTTTCCTCAAATTTGGTCAAACTTCACGGCCACCCTCTTACTACCTCCCATGTCATGTATACCACATTTTGGGAATTTTCGTCCATGGGGGGCGCTGTTTTTGGCAGACGCCATTTCTCCAAAACGGGTTTTTGGTAAATAATTCCATTATGCTTTTCCTTCACACCACTTCCTTGTGATAGTATGTTGCTGTTGTAGACACTTATTTTTCCATCTCATAATCGCTCATGTACAGCATAGCGCCACCTACTGACATGGGAAAAACCAAAAAATTTATTCTTCAAAAATCTATGTCTCATCTTCTATTTACTCAATTGTCATCAAACTTCATACGCAAACTCTTCATAGCTCACCTGACATATACGCCAAATTTTGTGCACTTTCGCCACTGGGGGTGCTGGTTATGGCAAAAATGATATTGCAGCTTCTGATTTGTCAAACTTGGCAAGCAAACTCTTTACAGGACCCTTATTGGTGCGCTTGCCATGGTCGACAACGCTTGAAATTTTGCCCCTTTTTCTTGGACTGCCACCGCTACTGAGAACCAGAGGCCCAGATCCAGGCGGGCCTCAGGGCCTCTATAGCGCCCCCTAACGTGTTGTGATTTTTGCCTCTCACATTAAGGTGCCTGGTTGCCATGTAGTTTGTAGTAGTGGCATGCCCTTTGGTACGCTTTTGTATCTCACTAAGCCGGACAAAAATGTAATGCCAATGCATTAGCCACGCCCAACAGGAAGTGAGGTAATTTCACTTTTGTGCGAAATGCATGGCCACGAAGACGGCGCAACTCCTCCTAGACCGTTCATAGGAAAGTCACCAAAATTGATACACATCATCTACAGACATGGCTGACACAAGCTGCTAAATACGTTTCACGTAGGGTTAACCGTTCAGAAGTTATACGTCAATCAATTTTCAATGCAGAATTTTACATGCTTAAAAATTCATTACAAATCTTCTAATTGCTCAAAACTGCTCATACTTCACACGCAAATCACTCATTGGGCTTCTGACATGTTACCCAATTTCTGTGATGTTTCGCCACTGGGGGCGCTATTTTTGGGCAAAAAATCCAATCTTTCCTCAAATTTGGTCAAACTTCACGGCCACCCTCTTACTACCTCCCATGTCATGTATACCACATTTGGGGAATTTTCGTCGATGGGGGGGCGCTGTTTTTGGCCGACGCAATTGCTCCAAAACGGGTTTTTGGGAAATAATTCCATAATGCTTTTCCTTCACACCACTACCTAGTGATAGTCCGTTACTGTTGTAGACACTTATTTCTCCAACTCATAATCGCTCATGTACAGCATAGCGCCACCTACTGACATGGGAAAAACCAAAAAATTTATTCTTCAAAAATCTACATCTCATCTTCTATTTACTCACTTGTCATCAAACTTCATACGCAAACTCTTCATAGCTCACCTGACATATACGCCAAATTTTGTGCACTTTCGCTATAATTATTAGGCCCCGAGCACCGTCCACTGCGAGACCCTATTGTTGCCATGTGTCCAATTCTGTGCTTTGTCGCCATTGTGGGAGTAATGTCTCTTGCCGAGGAAGCTGTGGAAGGTATTTCGCGGGGACGCATGCCCCCGACCCCCTTGGCCGCTGGCGCGAGGGCCCGTCGAGGCCGCTTGCGGCTTTAATTATTCTTCTTCTTTATTTTTCTCCGCTGTTGGGCCATTTTCGGGGCGCTTGCCATGGGCGAAAACGCGCGAAATTTGGCGCCACTTCCGAGAATTGCCACCGCTACTCAGAACCAAAAGCCCACACTTGGCCGGGGCTCAGGGCCTCTATAGCGCCCCCTAAGTCGTTGTGATTTTGGCCTCCCGCATTAAGGTGCCTGGTTGCCATATAGTTTGTAGTAGTGGCATGCCATTTGGTATGCATATGTATCTCACTAGGCCGGACAAAAATGTAATGCCAATGCATTAGCCACGCCCAACAGGAAGTGAGGTAATTTCACTTTTGTGTGAAATGCATGGCCACGAAGACGGCGCATCTCCTCCTAGACCGTTCATAGGAATGTCACCAAAATTGATACATATCATCTACAGACATGGCTGACAAAAGTTACTAAATACATTTCACGTAGGATAAACCGTTCAGAAGTTATACGTCAATCAATTTTCACTTCAAAATTTTACATGCTAAAAAATTCATAACAAATCTTCTAATTGCTCAACACTGCTCATACTTCACACCCTAATCACTCATTGGGGTTCGGACATGTTACCCAATTTCTGTGATATTTCGCCACTGGGGGCGCTATTTTTGGGCAAAAAATCCAATCTTTCCTCAAATTTGGTCAAACTTCACGGCCACCCTCTTACTACCTCCCATGTCATGTATACCACATTTTGGGAATTTTCGTCCATGGGGGGCGCTGTTTTTGGCCGACGCAATTTCTCCAAAACGGGTTTTTGGTAAATTATTCCATAATGCTTTTCCTTTACACCACTACCTTGTGATAGTGCGTTGCTGTTGTGGACACTTATTTTTCCATTTCATAATCACTCATGTACAGCATAGCGCCACCTACTGACATGGGAAAAACCAAAAAATTTATTCTTCAAAAATCTATATCTCATCTTCTTTTTACTCAATTGTCATCAAACTTCATACGCAAACTCTTCATAGCTCACCTGACATGTACGCCAAATTTTGTGCACTTTCGCCCCTGGGGGTGCGGGTTATGGCAGAAATGATATTGCAGCTTCTGATTTGTCAAACTTGGCAAGCAAACTCTTTACAAGACCCTTTTTGGGGCGCTTGCCATGGTCGACATCGCACGAAATTTGGCTCCTTTTTCTTAGACTCCCACCGCTACTGAGAACCAGAAGCCCAGATCCAGGCGGGCCTCAGGGCCTCTATAGCGCCCCCTAACTCATTGTGATTTTGGCCTCCCGCATTAAGGTGCCTGGTTGCCATGTAGTTTGTAGTAGTGGCATGCCATTTGGTACGCATATGTATCTCACTAAGCCGGACAAAAATGTAATGCCAATGCATTAGCCACGCCCAACAGGAAGTGAGGTAATTTCACTTTTGTGCGAAATGCATGGCCACGAAAACGGCGCAACTCCTCCTAGACCGTTCATTGGAATGTCACCAAAATTGATACACATCATCTACAGACATGGCTGACAAAATGTCCTAAATACGTTTCACGTAGAATAAACCGTTCAGAAGTTATACGTCAATCAATTTTCAATGCAAAATTTTACATGCTTAAGAATTCATAACATATCTTCAAATTGCTCAGAACTGCTCATACTTCACACGCAAATCACTCATTGGGCATCTGACATGTTACCCAATTTCTGTGATATTTCGCCACTGGGGGCGCTATTTTTGGGCAAAAAATCCAATCTTTCCTCAAATTTGGTCAAACTTCACGGCCACCCTCTTACTACCTCCCATGTCATGTACACCTCATTTTGGGAATTTTCGTCCATGGGGGGCGCTGTTTTTGGCCAACGCAATTTCTCCAAAACAGGTTTTTGGTAAATAATTCCATAATGCTTCTCCTTCACACCACTACCTTGTGATAGTACGTTGCTGTTGTAGACACTTATTTTTCCAACTCATAATCGCTCATGTGCAGCATAGCACCACCTACTGACATGGGTGAAACCAAAAAATTTATTCTTCAAAAATCAATATCTCATCTTCTATTTTCTCAATCTTGATCAAACTTGATACACACACTCTTAACAGGTCACCTGACATATGTGCCAAATTTTGTGAACTTTTGCCACTGGGGGCGCTGTTTTCAGGCAACAATTTATATCTCGGCTTCTGATTGGTCAAACTTGATCAAACTTTACAAAACAACTCTTCATAGGTCCCTTGACATGTATACCAAATTTGGTGAACTTTCACCACTGGGGGCGCTCATTGCGCTGTAGCAGTTGCAGGAGAGGTGTTTACAATCATGAGGCACCAGGAGTATGTTGTTTTGGTTGCCTTAAACACACATGACTTGTGGGGAATGGGTAGGCAGTCGGGAGCAAGTGTTGTAGCATAGCGCCACCTACTGACATGGGAGAAACCAAAAAATTTATTCTTCAAAAATCAATATCTCATCTTCTATTTTCTCAATCTTGATCAAACTTGATACGCACACTCTGAACAGGTCACCTGACATATATGCCAAATTTTGTGAACTTTTGCCACTGGGGGCGCTGTTTTCAGGCAACAATTTATATCTCGGCTTCTGATTGGTCAAACTTGATCAAACTTTACAAAACAACTCTTCATTGGTCCCTTGACATGTATACCAAATTTGGTGAACTTTCACCACTGGGGGCGCTCATTGCGCTGTAGCAGTTGCAGGAGAGGTGTTTACATTCATGAGGCACCAGGAGTATGTTGTTTTGGTTGCCTTAAACACACATGACTTGTGGACCACTGGGGGCGCTCATTGCACTGTAGCAGTTGCAGGAGAGGTGTTTACAATCATGAGGCACCAGGAGTATGTTGTTTTGGTTGCCTTAAACACACATGACTTGTGGGGAATGGGTAGGCAGTCGGGAGCAAGTGTTGTAGCGTTACATACAGACTAATAGATGTCTAACAGAAGACAATCCTATGTAGCTATAGCTTGGTGACTGATGAGGTAAATACATTAATTTGGTTGGGAAGCCATGGCATAAAATGTTCTGTCCATGACAACATCTCAGCGCACCGTGTACTCTGTGTCCAATTCTGTGCTTTGTCACCATTGTGGGAGTAATGTCTCTTGCCAAAGAAGCTGTGGAAGGTATTTCGCGGGGACGCATGCCCCCGCCCCCCTTGGCCGCTGGCGCGAGGGCCCGTCGAGGCCGCTTGCGGCTTTAATTATTCTTCTTCTTTATTTTTCTCCGCTGTTGGGCCATTTTCGGGGCGCTTGCCATGGGCGAAAACGCGCGAAATTTGGCGCCACTTCCGAGAATTGCCACCGCTACTCAGAACCAGAAGCCCACACTTGGCCGGGGCTCAGGGCCTCTATAGCGCCCCCTAAGTCGTTGTGATTTTGGCCTCCCGCATTAAGGTGCCTGGTTGCCATATAGTTTGTAGTAGTGGCATGCCATTTGGTATGCATATGTATCTCACTAAGCCGGACAAAAATGTAATACCAATGCATTAGCCACGCCCAACAGGAAGTGAGGTAATTTCACTTTTGTGTGAAATGCATGGCCACGAAGACGGCGCAACTCCTCCTAGACCGTTCATAGGAATGTCACCAAAATTGATACACATCATCTACAGACATGGCTGACAAAAGTTCCTAAATACGTTTCACGTTGCATTAACCGTTCAGAAGTTATACGTCAATCAATTTTCACTTCAAAATTTTACATGCTAAAAAATTCATAACAAATCTTCTAATTGCTCAACACTGCTCATACTTCACACGCTAATCACTCATTGGGCTTCTGACATGTTACCCAATTTCTGTGATATTTCGCCACTGGGGGCGCTATTTTTGGGCAAAAAATCCAATCTTTCCTCAAATTTGGTCAAACTTCACGGCCACCCTCTTACTACCTCCCATGTCATGTATACCACATTTTGGGAATTTTCGTCCATGGGGGGCGCTGTTTTTGGCCGACGCAATTTCTCCAAAACGGGTTTTTGGTAAATTATTCCATAATGCTTTTCCTTTACACCACTACCTTGTGATAGTGCGTTGCTGTTGTGGACACTTATTTTTCCATCTCATAATCACTCATGTACAGCATAGCGCCACCTACTGACATGGGAAAAACCAAAAAATTTATTCTTCAAAAATCTATATCTCATTTTCTGTTTACTCAATTGTCATCAAACTTCATACGCAAACTCTTCATAGGTCACCTGACATGTACGCCAAATTTTGTGCACTTTCGCCCCTGGGGGTGCTGGTTATGGCAGAAATGATATTGCAGCTTCTGATTTGTCAAACTTGGCAAGCAAACTCTTTACAAGACCCTTTTTGGGGCGCTTGCCATGGTCGACATCGCACGAAATTTGGTTCCTTTTTCTTAGACTCCCACCGCTACTGAGAACCAGAAGCCCAGATCCAGCCGGGCCTCAGGGCCTCTATAGCGCCCCCTAACTCATTGTGATTTTGGCCTCCCGCATTAAGGTGCCTGGTTGCCATGTAGTTTGTAGTAGTGGCATGCCATTTGGTACGCATATGTATCTCACTAAGCCGGACAAAAAAGTAATGCCAATGCATTAGCCACGCCCAACAGGAAGTGAGGTAATTTCACTTTTGTGCGAAATGCATGGCCACGAAAACGGCGCACCCCCTCCTAGACCGTTCATAGGAATGTCACCAAAATTGATACACATCATCTACAGACATGGCTGACAAAAGTTCCTAAATACGTTTCACGTAGAATAAACCGTTCAGAAGTTATACGTCAATCAATTTTCAATGCAAAATTTTACATGCTTAAAAATTCATAACATATCTTCAAATTGCTCAAAACTGCTCATACTTCACATGCAAATCACTCATTGGGCATCTGACATGTTACCCAATTTCTGTCATATTTCGCCACTGGGGGCGCTATTTTTGGGCAAAAAATCCAATCTTTCCTCAAATTTGGTCAAACTTCACGGCCACCCTCTTACTACCTCCCATGTCATGTACACCTCATTTTGGGAATTTTCGTCCATGGGGGGCGCTGTTTTTGGCCAACGCAATTGCTCCAAAACAGGTTTTTGGTAAATAATTCCATAATGCTTCTCCTTCACACCACAACCTTGTGATAGTACGTTGCTGTTGTAGACACTTTTTTTTCCCAACTCATAATCGCTCATGTGCAGCATAGCGCCACCTACTGACATGGGAGAAACCAAAAAATTTATTCTTCAAAAATCAATATCTCTTCTTCTATTTTCTCAATCTTGATCAAACTTGATACGCACACTCTTAACAGGTCACCTGACATATGTGCCAAATTTTGTGAACTTTTGCCACTGGGGGCGCTGTATTCAGGCAACAATTTATATCTCGGCTTCTGATTGGTCAAACTTGATCAAACTTTACAATACAACTCTTCATAGGTCCCTTGACATGTATACCAAATTTGGTGAACTTTCACCACTGGGGGCGCTCATTGCGCTGTAGCAGTTGCAGGAGATGTGTTTACAATCATGAGGCACCAGGAGTATGTTGTTTTGGTTGCCTTAAACACACATGACTTGTGGACCACTGGGGGCGCTCATTGCGCTGTAGCAGTTGCAGGAGAGGTGTTTACAATCATGAGGCACCAGGAGTATGTTGTTTTGGTTGCCTTAAACACACATGACTTGTGGGGAATGGGTAGGCAGTCGGGAGCAAGTGTTGTAGCGTTACATACAGACTAATAGATGTCTAACTGAAGACAATCCTATGTAGCTTTAGCTTGGTGACTGATGAGGTAAATACATTAATTTGGTTGGGAAGCCATGGCATAAAATGTTCTGTCCATGACAACATCTCAGCGCACCGTGTACTCTGTGTCCAATTCTGTGCTTTGTCACCATTGTGGGAGTAATGTCTCTTGCCAAAGAAGCTGTGGAAGGTATTTCGCGGGGACGCATGCCCCCGCCCCCCTTGGCCGCTGGCGCGAGGGCCCGTCGAGGCCGCTTGCGGCTTTAATTGTTGTTGTTGCTGCTTCTTTTTCTTCTTCTCCGTGTTGTTGTTGCTTCGATGTTCGCGCCAAGGTTTATGCAAACGCAGCGACGTAACTGACGTATACAGTGACGTAATGACGTGGCTCCCCTTAGCACCCCGAGCTATGGAAAAGCAAACTGGTTCTCAGCTGGTTTGCAAGTTGAACGAGTTGTGCACCAGCACTGGCCCCGAACCAGCCCTGGAACTGATTTGGTGGAAAAGGGGTATTAGAAAATCAAATGCTTTCATGAAGGAGCTAAGTCTAATGTGAGCAGAAAAAAAATAAAATGAGATTCTTAAGCAAACTCTTCCATACTCACTTCCGACTTTCTGTTTTTGTAAAATGCATTTTAAATACGATCGGGAATTTCTCTGGAGTTTTCAGGCTGAGCTCCTCTCGTCCTATTCTTTAACCACTCATTTCCTCATTGTTCTTGAAGCATTTGCTTCTATTTGTTAACATATTTCTTGATAGCGGGGAGACGGTAATGCCTTTTATCCATTTCTCTGTTTGAACAAGCAAAAACAACACAAGAATTAACCATATTGAAGACAGATTGGGGTCTGTCTGACCCCAGCTGTAATTATCACGTGATGTGTGACGTCATGCACAAGGGGTCTATAAACAGTACGCGTACCATACTACAACAGCGGGGGTATATAAAATAACTTGCAAAGCAGTAAATGAAACCAAGACTAAGAAAACAGCCAAGACATAATGGCAAATACGTAGTGAGAGACGCTTTTAGGAGCTGAAATAAAAGATCAGAAAGCCTAATTTTTGTGGTATTAGATCGTGATATATGCTCATTCCAACTTGCCTGGTCGGGCATGTCGGGGACATATCCCACTTGCCCAAATGCATGTTTCACTTGCCCCAGGCAATCAGGCAGTGCTTAATGTTGAGCCCTGGTTTGACATGTCCAGTTGGATTTGGTTCCAACAAACTGCAACATTTTGGGTAACCTTGACAGCTGAGGCTATACTCGCAGACAAACCATCAGCATGCATGATTTTCTTTGATGTCAGGTTTGCTAGCTGTCCTTTACTCACCTTGGTCTTAGGTTTTATGTTCAAAATAGTTGGTTTATGGACCCAGAAATGTGAAGAACACCTGATTGAGTTGTGGGAAGAGAAACCCCAATGTTACAATATAAGGACTCGGGCATTTTCAAACTGTGATAGCAAGATTAACGCAGTACAGTATATTGTTGAGGAACTGGAGACATCTGGTGAGTAATCTGCTGGATAGGTAGCAGTGTTGTTGATGTTAACACCGTTGTACCTAAATATGATTTGACATTACGAATGTTTCAGGTAACGTACCATTTTCAGGTCTGTCGCACATCAACTTCCTGTTTACCGTTGTGAATCATTAGTTACGTCAGCTCAACATAACGTTTGCCATTGAGATTCTTTTGACTGGAAGTCTTTGGAGGGGAGAATCTCAGTTGCAAATGTTAGGCTGAGCTGACGTAACTAATGATTCACAACATTAAACCTGAGACATGTGTAATGTTAAATCATATTTGGGTACAACATTAACATTAGTGATTAAAAGTTACTTAAATGTTCCTATCCTAAGGCAAAAACATAAATAAGGGAAAGCAGGCAACAAAAGTCTGTATTGTCAGTTACTGTCTGAGCAGTGTGGCTACCAAGACTGCTACCAATATCTGCCAACTTTAGAACGCTGGGGTTAGTTGGGTATTGTCTGGCCAGTGTGCAGCCAACTTTAGTGTTAAAAGTGGATCCCCTTATGATTGCAGCACAGCCATGAATGCAGTCCAGGGATGTATGAGTCCAAGTGTGTATGAGCAGATTTATTATTTTTTTTATACCCCCGTTCCGAAGGAGGGGGGTATACTGGTTTACCTCTGTCCATCCGTCCGTATCTCTGTCCGTCCGAAACACCCTTTTTCTCAGCAACCACAAATCATAGCCACTTGGTACCAAACTTCAGCTTGGGGTTTTATACCGTGTATACCATTTTCAGGTCTGTCGCACATCAACTTCCTGTTTACCGACTGAATGTATTTACGAGACATATAGGGTGAATTTACAAAATTTTTGTAACACTTTTCTCAGCAACCACAAATCACAACTGCTTGATATTTAGTACTGAGCTTCAGCTTGGGGTTCTATACTGTGTGTACCGTTTTCAGGTCTGTCACACATTGACTTCCTGTTTACCAACTGAATGTATTTACGAAACATATAGGGTGGATTTTGACGCTATTTCAAGAAGCAAAATGCTATTTCAAAATGACAGTTTACCAGAATGCTATTTGAAATACCTGGGGAGAACACTGCTCTTTACTTACTTGTTTCAGGGTTAATTATTTGTTGAAGTCAGCATTCATAATAAGTGTCTTATTCCTTTGATTGCTTGCGCTCTGATATAAAGGGGGGGGGGATATGTAAGTGAGCAGTAGCTCACAGTTGATCTTGTATATATTGTGCTTGCTTTTTTATGTCTTAAAATTTCCACTGACAACCCCATGTTGAAATAAATATATTTAAATGGTTTGTATCTTAACATTTCCTAATTTCATTATAACTGCAGATTTGTTTTAAAAAACAAAACACCATAGACTAAAGTAAGCATATTAACTTGTTGGCCTGTCCGTCCAGGATGTACTGTACCCCACCTCTCACCCGATGTCAGTTGGGATTGGCTCCAGCTTCCCTGCGACCCGCAATGGATAAGTGGTATCGAAAATGAATGAATGAACTTGTTGGCCTGAACAACATTCTATAATGAATTTCTTACAGCAATAGCAGGGCTTAGGTTTTCATGATTTACCAAATTCTTCAATATTTTCAAGTTTTTCAAAATTTGTAACCAATCTTTTCTAAAATTGTGTATGAAGAGACCGAATAAGTAATACAACACCCATTCTTATAAAAGTTGGGACGCTGTAACACAAATTAAAAACAGGATACAATGATTTGCAAATCCTTTTCGACCGATATTCAATTGAATACAATACAAAGACAACATATTTAATGTTCAAACTGATAAACTTTTTTGTAAATTTACACTCATTCTGAATTTGATGCCTGCAACATGTTCCAAAAAAGTTGGTACAGGCGCATGTTTACCACTGTGTTGCATCACTTTTTCTTTTAACAGCACTCGGTAAGCGTTTGGGAACTGAGGACACTAATTGTTGATGTTTTGAACATGAAATTCTTTCCCATTCTTGCTTGATATATGACTTCAGTTGCTCAACAGTCCAGGGTCTCCGTTGATGTATTTTACGCTTCATAATGTGCTGCAAATTTTGAATGGAGACAGGTCTGGACTGCAGGCAAGCCAGTCTAGTACCTGCACTCTTATACTATGAAGTGATACATTTAACTATGAATTATTAAATCTCATAAAGAGAAATATTAGTTGAATTTGCTTATATTCAAGATATTTGTACTTGCTATCATTTGCTGTGTACACAAGGAATTGAAAGAAATAAATTATAATAAACAAATAAATATTTAACATGCCCCAAAATATTTCCTGGTATGTGGAAAAACGACCACTACTTAGGCTGTTTAGCATGGTAAAAGGTTTGAACTCAGGAAAATAATTTCTTCATTGATTGCAGGGTCCTGTAAAGAGTTTTTCTGTCCTCTATCATTTCAATCAAATGTGTTTTTTTAAATGATGTAGCACACAGCATAGTGTGTTCCATACCACAGTTAAATTAATCGAGAATGCCGTTTGTTGCCAGCTATTTTTTTTTAAATTGATTTTGTTGATTTAGTTGTTGTAGCCCTATGCTTTTGTATATTTGTCTTAGAAATCATTGAGCCCTCTGGTGGTAGCTATGCTACATGCTAAACTGAAAGACTGATGCTCATGAAAATTTGTCTTTGATAATCAAGCTCCTACTTGAGCATACAGATAACTTTCTCGTACATTATCTGACATACCCTTTGAACTTAAATGGCTTAAGTGAACTTGAATCTCTTGACCACTACCTACCCCATTCTGTTGACCTCCCCAAATGAAAATCTCCCAGTTCTGTCCTAATTGGTTGAATGTCTCCTAACTAATAGTACCATGTTGGGGTGAAGGAGAGGCCCAAACCTGTAAAGGATCAGGAGGAGCACAACATCCGAAAGAGGGGTGAGACAGTCACACGGCGAAAAGGGCAACGTTCGCGGAGCAGGACGCGCCGGTCACGTTCAAGGAGCAGGACGCGCCGGTCACGTTCGAGGAGCAGGACGCGCCGGTCACGTTCGAGGAGCAGGACGCGCCGGTCACGTTCGAGGAGCAGGACGCGCCGGTCACGTTCGAGGAGCAGGACGCGCCGGTCACGTTCGAGGAGCAAGACGCGCCGGTCACGTTCGAGGAGCAGGACGCGTAGACAGAACAGGAAAAGTTCTGAAGACAGGAAGAATCAGAGGCAGTCACACTTGCACAGGGATTGGAGCTCACACTCTGCTAATATGGACAGCGAAAGTGAGCCAGAAGAAGGAGAGATCTTGCAGTCCAGGGCAAAGATGTATCCTTCACCATCATCATCGTCAGCATCCCTGTCTCCTCATCCAGTTACCTCTCCAGTTTCATACAGCCCAGAGAGGGACATACAACTAATGGAAGGTGAGGTCAATACTCTATTCCACTGACAAGGCTTGTTTTTCTCCTCCTTATTCTGAGTGTGGAGATGAGCAAGTTTGTAAGCATTAATACTCTAACTGCTTTAGTCCCAGGACCACTGATTTTATGGTTGTAATATATAAGTTCACAATATTTTCTTCAGACCCTAATGGTTGTCATGAATATAACATGAGCTTTTCTGGAGTCACCAGTTAGTTCATGATCAGCATCAATTTAATGTTCAAACTTAAAGTGCATATCACGGGTAAATTCAGGAGCAAGATCATTGTAATTCTCCTATTTTATATTAAACTTTGGTCAAATATCTGTAACATTCTGCATTCTCTGCAATTTTTTTACCTTGCACAATACCAGAAAAATTCAGTTGAAATCAAGCTGTTTGAGGCGAATCGGTCCGCCTCTGAAAAAACTTGGCATTTGGATTTCCCGGGAAACATTGATTTTCATGACGTCGCGTGCAGGACGCCTCCCTCTGAATCCTACGTCAGCGCTGGTTTGTTTATGAGAAAACGACCTGGTGGTTTTCTGCAAGTTTCTTCAACGTTCTCACGTAATTATTAAAATGGTTAACAGATGTATCGTAGGAGGGTGTAGCAACACCAATCTTGATGAGATTAGTACTCCTCGTTTTCCAAAAGACCGGACAATAAGAGAAATGGGAGCGCTTGGTCTACACAGGCTGTGCACTGAAACCGCGCAAGCTCACGCAGCCTGCTGGCGCTTCTGCAGGTAACGTCACGAATCTGGCTCCAGACTCCCTTGGGATTTTCCAGACGCGTTTTGTTATTTTATTTTTTTCTGCTGTAGACAGATGGCCTTGTGCAAAATTACCTTTCTGGATGAGTGTGTAAAGGGACATACTTTCATATAAAAAAAAAAATGAAATTGGTCCAGAATATGCACTTTACGCTAGGAACTGGCTTTTTATAATGGACAAGTTCCAGATTAGTCACTCAAAGCAGCACCAGTCCACATTAGTGATGTGACCATTTCAGAAGTTATATTCTGTTGAGGTTTCTTTTGGCCCAGCTTAAGTGTTGCTGTTTTTGGCTGCAGCTGGATATTACTTGGCATTATTATTATCATTATTATTATTATCATTATTATTATTATTATTATTATTCCTGGCAGTGTAAGGTCTGAAGCATCTTCTATCCATTCTTTCTACAGAGAAATTTTCATTTAGTTTTTCATGTTCTATTCCACGTAGTGGGCACGTTCAAGTATAAATATGTAGGCAGTCTCACATGTTTTCAGATGACATTGCAACACCTTTGTGCGTACTTGGAAATAACCAGACATAATCAAATGACAGTGGCTAATCAATGCTATGCAAAACAGGAAGTCTCCTGTTCTCAATGGTTTTACAGTTGAATTTTATAAGGCATACTTGATGTTATTAGCCTCCATACTAGTGAGAATGTTCAATGATTCCTTTACTGAAGGCCGGCATCCATTTCATTGCTTCTGAAGAAGGACAGGGATCCTACCTCCTATAGTAGCTATAGACCAGTCTCGCTTTTAAACGTGGATTGTAAGATTCTGGCCAAGGTTCTCTCCCTCTGCCTCCAAAGCGTGACGTAATCCATAATTTCATTGGACCCGAAAGGCTTCATGCTAGGGAGACATCCATTTTTTTTAACACCAGAAGGCTATTGAACATCATGTTCTCACATGCGTCCAACACTGAAATCGTAGTGGCGCTTGACGCGGAGAAAGCCTTCGATAGGGTGGAGTGGGGCTTTTTGTTTTTTACTTTAGAGAAATTTGGCTTTGATTCTAATTTTATTTATTGGGTTAAACTTTTGTTTCTTTCGTTCTTGGGTGCCTATCAAGGTATAAATTTGAACGTTCAGAAAAGTGAACTATTTTTTGTTAACGATTTGGCGAGGTCACGTCCACAATCCACATTCCCCTTTAAAATAGCTGAGGAGGGATTCAGATATTTGGGGGTGTTTATTACCAGCTCCTTCAGGGATCTCTTTCTTAAGAACTTTCAGCCATTACTAGATAAATATAAGTCAGACTTGTCCAGATGAGCTGCCCTCCCCCTATTCCTTGCAGGCCGAGTCAATCTTATTAAGATGGTTATCCTTCTGAAATTTCTGTATTTTTTTCCAACACATCCCAATCTGTCTCAATAAGTCTTTTTTTCGCTAATCTCGACCAACAACTTAACGCGTTCATTTGGCATAGCAAACCAGCCCGTATTAAGAAACAGATTCTTCAACTATCTAAATCTGAAGGGGGACTAGCATTGCCAAATTTTCGTCATTACTTTTGGGCCTGCAACATTAATAAACTGGGTCCGCTGTGAATGTACAGACACTTGTTCACCCTGGACTCACACTGAAATGTCATCCTCTTCCTGTTCTCTGCGTTCTGTGATTTGCTCACAGCTGCCCGTAAGTGCCCATAGGATCTCACCTAACCCGGTCGTCACCAATACAATTAAAATTTGGATCCAATTCAGGAAGCAGCACGGCTTACATAGGGTGTCAATTCTTGCTCCAATTTTGAATAATCATGCATTCCTCCCCTCCTGCTCTGACCCTACTTTTCGCATATGGTCAGATAAGGGCCTCAGAACACTTAACGACTTTATTTAGAACTGAACCCCTTGACTGCTGTTTTTGGTCTCCCTCCGACCAAAAATTTGCCCATTACTATACAGCGTGTCATTGCCTTCACTACCATGCTGGTCAGGCGTACCATTCTTCTCAAATGGAAACATGTTTCTCCCCCAACTCACAACTGGATATGTGAAATCTTACGATTTCTGCAGTTAGAGAAGTTAAGGTTCTCACAGAAGGGATCTCTGACATCGTTTCATAAAACCTGGGGCCCCCTGCTAGCCTATATTAGCAATAATCTAACTCTTATTGCTGATGATGCTGAAGACACTTCTTAAAATAATTAGCTGCTAGAGAGAGAGAGAGGACAACCCCCCTGGCTATTCATTTACTTTATTTCATCTTATTTCACATTCATTCATTCATTCATTCATTCATTCATTCATTCATATACAGTGCCTTGAAAAAGTATTCATACCCCTTGAACTTTTTCACATTTTTCCACCTTACAACCACAAACTTAAAAGTTTTTAATGAGATTTTATGTGATAGACCAACACAGAGTAGCACATAATTGTGAAGTGAAACGAAAATGATAAATGGTCTTCAAAATTTTAAACAAATAAAAATCTGAAAAATGTGATGTGCATTAGTATTCAGCCCCCCTGTGTCAATACTTTGTAGAGCCACCTTTTGCTGCAATTACAGCTGCAAGTCTTTTGTGGTATGTCTCTACCAGCTTTGCACATCTAGACACTGAAATTTTTGCCCATTCTTCTTTGCAAAATAGCTCAAGCTCAGCCAGATTGGATGGAGAGCGTCTGTGAACAGCAATTTTCAAGTCTTGCCACAGATGCTCAATGGGATTTAGGTCTGGACTTTGACTGGGCCATTCTAACACATGAATACTCTTTGATCTAAACCATTCCATTGTAGCTCTGGCTGTATGTTTAGGGTCATTGTCTTGCTGGAAGGTGAATCTCCTTCCCAGTCTCAAGTCTTTTGCAGCCTCCAACAGGTTTTCTTCCAGGATTGCCCTGTATTTAGCTCCATCCATCTTCCCATCAACTCTGACCAGCTTCCCTGTCCCTGCTGAAGAAAAGCATCCCCATAGCATGATGCTGCCACCACCATGTTTCACAGTGGGGATGGTGTGTGCAGGGTGATGAGCAGTGTTAGTTTTCCGTCACACATAGCACTTTGCATTTAGGCCAAAAAGTTCAACTTTGGTCTCATCTGACCAAAGCACCTTCTTCCACATGTTTGCTGTGTCCCCTACATGGCTTCTTATGCCTGTCTTTCAACAATGGCTTTCTTCTTGCCACTCTTCCAAAAAGGCCAGATTTGTGGAGTGTACGACTTATAGTTGTCCTGTGCAGATTCTCCCACCTGAGCTGTGGATTTCTGCAGCTCCTCCAGAGTGATCATGGGCCTCTTGGCTGCTTCTCTGACCAGTGCTCTCCTTGCTCGCTCTGTCAGTTTAGGTGGACGGCCATGTCTTGGTAGGTTTGCAGTTGTGCCATATTTTTTCCATTTTTGAATGATGGATTGAACAGTGCTTCTTGAGATGTTCAGAGCTTGGGATATTTTTTTATCACCTAACCCTGCTTTAAACTTCTCCAGAACTTTATCCCTGACCTGTCTGGTGAGTTCTTTGGTCTTCATGATGCTGTTTGTTCTTCAGTGTTCTCTAACAAACCACTGAGGCCTTCACAGAACAAGTGTATTTATGCTGAGTAAATTACACACAGTAGGACTCTATTAACTAATTAGATGACTTCTGAAGGCAATTGATTGCACTGGATTGTATTTAGAGGTATCAGAGTACAGGGGGCTGAATACTAATGCACACCACATTTTTCAGATTTTTGTTTGTTTAAAATTTTGAAGACCATTTATCATTTTCGTTTCACTTCACAATTATGTGCTACTCTGTGTTGGTCTATCACACAAAATCTCAATAAAAAACTTTTAAGTTCGTGGTTGTAAGGTGGAAAAATGTGAAAAAGTTCAAGGGGTATGAATACTTTTTCAAGGCACTGTGTGTGTGTGTGTGTGTGTGTGTGTGTGTGTGTGTGTGTATATATATATATATATATATATATATATATATATATATATATATATATATATATATGTGTGTGTATATATATATATGTATGTGTGTGTATATATATATATGTGTGTGTGTGTGTGTATATATATATATATATATATATATATATATATATATATATATATATATATTTTTTTTTTTATGCTGTTATGTAACTAATTAGTCGCTTATTGTAGCCACAACCGACATGGGATGTGGGGTGGGATTTATGCTGGGGTTTTTTTTCCCTCTAATGCAGACACTCTGATGTAATGCAAAGTTGATATACTATTTTGTACTCTCTGCAAAAACTGAATAAAATCATGTGGACAAAAAAAAATTATGGTGGCTATTTTACTATTGTTCAGCCCTATCCACCTATGAGCCTTACTTCTTTGTTTTCTTTCTAGATGGCTGGCCCCCATGTGTGAGAGTGATTGTGGTTCGCTCTCCTGTCCTGGAACCCGGCACTCTCTTCATCCTCACAGCTGACAGCATTGCCACTTTCGGCCGGTCAGTAACATGCCTGTGTGCCTGCTGTTTGTGGTTTAGCAAGTCATCATTTTGTATGACTTTATCATGTATTGTCTTTGCATTTGTAGGGAGAAGGATATGGACCATGCCATTAGGATTCCAGAGATGGGAGTTAGTAAGGTATGAACTGTCAGAATTAGTCAGCTTGGATATGTATGTAATTAAACCCCTTAGTGGTGTGTCACGAAGTGTTGTAGTGTAGAGTAATATAGCTTTAGCTTGCTATTACTCTCTCGCTTCAGCTGCAGCCATATAGCCAAAATGGAGGGCAAATTATGTAAGCACCTCTTGCCAGTACCCAGCTTCTCCACTACCAAGACTCCTGCATGCCTCCTCGTGGCACCCATGGTATAGCCCCAGGCAAACTTGCAGGAGATCTCGGAGCAGGGTGGAGCCCCAGAATTGCAGTGCTCATGGCCCACTGGTGTGTGGACACGCCCTGACACTCATCAATCCAGCCCACAGCTATGGGTAAATAACAGCTCAGCCAATGTGCAGAAGAACTCGCTACTAGGGTCAATGGAGAAGACTGAGCACTAAGGGTAGATGGGACTCTCCAGCTGTTTAGCAACTCATCTAAGAGAAAGACAGCTCCAAACAAAACCTGCATCCCCCTACAGTTGCTATACTTGTGGCACTAGCTGCACCAGTATAGTTCTTGCTGTCTGTGGTACAAGAGAGTGGGAATGGCTCTGCACACACCAGCTTCCAGATGGTGTACATTCCAAGCCCTGTGGCAATCAAGAAATGGTGATGGGAACAGGCAGAGGATGCTGCTGAGAGTTCTTAGTCATGAGTTTGCACACAGGCGGTCTTCGGGTGATGGTCGTTCTTCACAGACCAGGGTAGATGGGAAGTTTGTATCCTCTTAGGGCAACAGAGCAGGCCTCTTTAGGTATAGTGCTGCTCTCCCAAATCATGTGAAGAGTGACTAAATATGAACCCTAAACACAGCCTGCCCTCCTGCACCTATCAGGTAACTGCACCTGACTGGTCATCCGCCTCTGCGGTTGAAGCTTGCATGGAAATCACAGAAAGCCTTATAGACTGATACTAGGCTCCTGGAATGTCAGGACACTGCTCGACAGTGATGAGAGGCCAGGGCATAGAACAGCTCTCATAGTCAGGAAAGTAGGGAGGTACAACATTGACATAGCTGCCCTTAGTGAAACCTGACTAGCTGAGGAGTCGCATCTGGAAGAAGTGAATGTAGACTACACCTTCAACTGGATTGGTAAACCCAAAGACCAACCTAGGCAGTCTGGCATTGGGTTTGCAATACAATAGCCAGTAAACTGGACTCGCTTCCCAAAGGCATCAGTGATCGCATCATGGTCATACCCACAAAGTATACATAACAGATAAGAAAGACCACACAGAGAAGATGGGATACCATCAGGCAAGAAGCAAGCTTCAGTCTAAATTACGAGAAAGGAAGAACAACTGGTGGGAGCAAAAGGCAAAAGAACTACAGGAAGCTGCTGACAGACATGATGCAGAAGCTCTTCATGATGGTTTAAATGCAGTATACAGGCCCAAAACATGTTGTATGACACCGATGCTGTCTGCAGATGACACTAAACTTCTTACTGATAAAACTGAAATACTTTCCTGGTGGGCTGAGCACTTTTAGAATGTCCTCAACTGCCCCTCAGCAGTGACTGACAATGTCATGGACTCTCTGCCACAGTATCCAATACTAGAGGACTCAATATTGAGTTCTTCACAAGATGAAGTTACCAAAGCTATCAAACAGCTTTCATCAGGGAAGTCACCAGGACAGGATGGTATTCTACCTGAAATATACAAATACTGTATGGTGGAGCATATACATGGAGTTTGCGTGTTCTCCCCGTGTCTGCATGGGTTTCCTCCAGGTGCTCCGGTTTCCCCCACAGTCCAAAGACATGCAGTTAGGTTAACTGACTACACTAAATTGTCCATAGATGTGAATGTGTGTGTGAATGGTTGTTTCCCAAGCCCAAACATGGGAGGGTTTTGGCAGGAAGGGCATCCAGCGTAAAGCTTTGCTCCAATTAATATAACGTGGATCAACAGGGTCCACATAGCAGCGACCCCACATACGCAAGTGTGGAAGCTGGAAGAAGTGAGTGAGGATGGAGCACACATGTTCAGGAAGCTCACCAACCTCTTCTGCAAGATATGGAACCATGGTACAGTACCACAGGAGTACAAAGATGCCTTAATTGTTCATCGGTACAAAAGAAAAGGCAACAAGACTGTCTATGATAACCACCGTGGCATATCACTGCTCTCAATAGCAGGGAAAATATGAGCCAGATACGAGTCATCCTGAAAAGGATCATTTGCTGGCTTGTTGATCTTGTATACCCAGAATTCCAGTGTGGCTTTCGTACTGAACGTGGAACCATAGACATGATATTCACACTGCGGCAGATAGAAGAAAAAGCAAAGGAGAAAAACCTTTGTTTTTTCTTGTTTTTCTTCGCTGTACATGGCCTTTGTTGACCTCACTAAGGCATTCAATACTTTGAATTGTGATGGACTATGGAGAGTACCACAGAAGTTTGGCTGTTCAGAGAAGATAGTTCACATCATACGCTCCTTCCATGATGGCTACAGTGCTAGAAAGTGGCGATGGGTCAGATGCCTTCCCAGTAGCAAACGGCACCAAACAAGGATGTGTGATGACCCCTGTACTCTTTGCAGTATACTTCTCAGCTATGCTATCCATAGCCTTTGACAACCTAGACAAATGCCCCCTTTCCACCAAAGCAGTTCCAGGGCTGGTTCGGGGCCAGTGCTTAGTTTGGAACCGGGTTTTCTGTTTCCACTGACAAAGAACTGGCTCTGGGGCCAGAAAAACCGGTTCCAGGCTAGCACCAACTCTCTGCTGGGCCAGAGGAAAGAACTGCTTACATCAGCGGGGGGGCGGAGTTGTTAAGACCAACAACAATAACAAGACCGCGAAAGATCGCCATTTTTAAGCGACGAGAGGCAGCAGCTGTACAAACGCGAAGTCATCCATTATTCTTGTTGTTGTTGTTGCTACTGCTTCTTCTTCTTCCGTGTTGTTTTTGCTTCGATATTCGCGCCAAGGTTTATGCAAACATAGCGACGTAACTGACGTATACAACGACGTAACTGACGTATACAGCGACGTAATGACGTGGCTTCCCTTAGCACCGCAAGCTATGGAAAAGCAAACTGGTTATCAGCTGGCTTGCAAGTTGAACGAGTTGTGAACCAGCACCAGCACTGGCCCTGAACCAGCCCTGGAACTGATTTGGTGGAAAAGGGGTAAAAGGGGTGCAGATACAATTAAGAACTGATGGCAACCTCTTCAACTTACAATGCTTAAAGGAAAGTGCAAAGATCAGGGAACATCACCTGAGAGACTTCCTGGTTGCTGATGACATTGAAAACTCCCTGGAAGATATCCAAGAAATAGTGGACCACTTTGTCTATGCTGCCAGAGCCTTTTGGTCTGACAATCAGCATTAAGAAGACTGAAGTCGAGTATCCACCATCTCCTGGTAGCCCACCTCAAAATCCTAATGTAACCATTGACAACACACCTCTCCACTCCGTACAGAAGTTCTGCTATTTGAGCAGCACACACTCAAGTACAGGAGTGCCGCTAGAAAGAATATAATAAACACCCACCCCAACCCAAGTCGCCAAGTCATCGCAGGGCTAGAGAATAAATCCCTTAACCTCAAATATTTAGTATCTCAATGTTAAACAGTTCCAAATGAGGTAGATAACCACTGTACATACACTACATACAGTTTTAAAGTCACTTATGGGCTTTGTTGTGCATAATTCCGCATCTGTACTAAGACAGTGTGTTGTGAGAACGATGTATATGTATTACTAACATTTGGATGGAATGGGCTGCATGCTTGGTTAGTAAGATTAGTTGATCATAAAGGGAAACAAATATCTTAAAAGGGTGATCTTAAAAGTGGCAATGGCATTATTCCCTTTACATCTTAAGTCAAACTATCTAACAATCTTTTTAGCCAGTTTTTGTCCATTTCATATGCCAGTTGTCCATTTCATTATTGGAATGTCTATATGAACATCTCATCTCATCTCATTATCTCTAGCCGCTTTATCCTTCTACAGGGTCGCAGGCAAGCTGGAGCCTATCCCAGCTGACTACGGGCGAAAGGCGGGGTACACCCTGGACAAGTCGCCAGGTCATCACAGGGCTGACACATAGACACAGACAACCATTCACACTCACATTCACACCTACGGTCAATTTAGAGTCACCAGTTAACCTAACCTGCATGTCTTTGGACTCTATATGAACATTATCATCTAAAATAGTACTTGCTTGCTATAGCTAGCTGCTTACATGGTCAATGCAGCATAAATACTAAAAATCAGTTTGCATGAGCCTTAATCCCAAAGCCCTTTATTCACAGATTGCTCTGTAAATACATTATCAACAATATACTGCTCATCTCCTTCTGCTTGAAATGGGAGGGGGGTTGAGGGAGGGTTTCCTAATCCTGAGGCTGCATCTGTGCATGTAGAGGGCAGACCTCATTAGTGAACAAGCTAGTTATTAGCATGCTTCTTAACCTAGCCGGCACACTAGCTATATAGTGGACCTACAAATCCACTGAGCTGTTTGCAGACCAAAATGACACTCATTACTCCTTTCATTTTCAGTGGCAGTAAAGGTAAACTATGAACTACTTAAGTAAAATGACACTGCATTGTAAATTAAGTTGTTAGCTTGATCATCCAAGCAGTGTTTTAAGCCACGCTAATCACCTTCCCTAGCATTAACATTAGCATGTTAGGTTAATAGCCACCAAAGGAAGGTCGGTGAATACTGTAAATGTATAGGCTATCTTTCTTCGGGAAGAAACTGGGTAACTAACTGTTGGCCCTTTTTCCTCTCTCTCAGCTTTCTGCTGCCTCTCTTTACATTTCTGGCAGCCCAACTTCTTCATGGTGGTGTCAGTTTACCGTCAATTCTGCTTCTACTGTGCACAGCTGACGTTAATGCTGGATTGGAAAGCAACAAACTTAACATGGTGTCACGCTCTGGCTCCATCTACATAAGACTGTACTATGTAATGAATAGGGAGGGGGTGAAATATGAAGACGATCTATTTTAATAATTTTGTGGAAAATGGAAAACCAAACCTGAAGTTTGTTGTATTTGCTCATTTTAAAGAGACAAAATTATTAAAATATTTTTATTAAATTAACTTACACATGGTGGTAATATTAATATTGTCCTCTGAGGGCCCCTTATCAATGCTGGGCCCTTAGAATAGTCCTAACTTTCACCACCCCCAACTGTGCCCTTGCTCAAGCAGCACCATGGTGGATGGTGAAATCTCTTAACACATCTCAAAGGCAAGCTCAGCAGTTGGCAGGCTAACCCACTGTTTATGGAAAGAATATGGAGTCTGCTTGCACACTAAAATTCAGGTTTATCAAGCAGTTGTTCTTGCATAACTTTTCTATGGATGTGAGATCTGGACTTTATATCGCCGCCATATAAAGCAGCTTCCATCTGTGCTGCCTATGCTCAATCTGCAACATCAAATGGCAAGACAGAATACCAAATACTGAAGTACTGAATAGATGTGCGATCCCAAGCATTGACAGCATGCTTGTAAAAGCTCAGCTACAATGGGTGGGACATGTGGTGCACATGGATGACAACCGGATGCCAAAGATGGTATTTAGTGGCCAACTGAGCAGTGGCATCAGAAATACAGGGAGACTCATGCTGAGGTATGAGGACACACTGAAGAAAAACCACAAAAATTGCAAGCTCCTCACCTCACCCTATCCCTTAACCTGGGGTCGTTGGGGCACCATGAGTTTGCAACCAGTTTCCTCCACCTTGACCTGTTTTCAGCCAGCCTCTGTGCCACTACAAAGTCATGACCTGTCCACTCTTTTGTGTTGTCCTGCCATCGCTTATTTTGTCATCCCCGCTTTCTGCTGCCATTTACACCGGTTTGCTTCATCATGGTGTCTCTTGGGCAGAAGAGTTTGACAGGGCCCATTCCTCTCCAAACTGTTGACCACAGCCGAGACTCCTCCTTCTGAGGCACGCCTTGGTCCCGAACACTTGGCCGTTGACCCTCAGGTTTCCTCCGCCCTAGCCGGTGGCTTCACTGGGAAGTCCACTGCCTAGTGATGTAGTGTTGGCATCACCCCCTCAATGACGTTTGGCTGGCCAGCTGAGACCATTGCCCGGGGTATGGCACGTGGATCCAGTCATGAGAGTTTAGGAGACTGATGAGGACCAGAGCATCTGATATCCTGCATAGCAGGATCAGCTATCAGGGTGCCTAAGGTGTCGCCTCTATCCAGAGCCCCCTATACCCCAATTGTAAGCTAGTACCAAGTAATCGACAGACCATGGCCTTGGACCGAACTAACTGGAGGTTCATATGCCATGATGCAGCAGAATCTTTTGAGGAGCAGAGATGCAGGGAGGTCCAGGAAAAGCATGCCCATCACAAAGTCCACAGCTTATTGCCCCTGTCCACTCTTGAGTTCACCTGCAGTACTTGGAACCTGGTATGCAAGTCCAGGATTGACCTCCTTTCACATATGAGGTGACACTGCTTAAGAAATGAAGACCAACACCAACCTACAAACCGCTAAAGCCCTCATCTTTTGACCATGACGGGAGAGTCCATCAAACCCCCCCCCCTTAACTCTCAAACTTGTGTTTTTTCCTGTGTAAAATAAACAGCGGTTGAGTAGTCTAGTTTGACTTTAGTTAGCTGCAGAAAAGGATATATAAACATGTTGACATGTCCACAATCAGTGGATACAGGCTATTTATTATGGTTTTATTTGCAATATTTTATCTATATTGGACTGTCTAGATCTATGGGTGATCAAAAGGATGATTGGCCTGGAAAATTGTAGCAGTGCTCCCTGCATGCAAAGCGTGCATCGCTCCATACTTAAGAGAATATGGTAATACATTGACATGATTTTTGATGGCTTTTGTGACTGTACGACAAACATGTACCACCATCGGGAAGCCGATCGTAAGTGCAAGGAAACGTATCTCAAACACTTGACCATAACAAAATTTGTACCTTTATTTCCACAAGATAGATGGGTTTTTATCCAGTGCTTATATTTAGTTTTGGGGTTTTTTTAAATAACGGGATTATTTACCAACATATTTGACAGAAAATGTTGATGAAAGAAATTTTTTCATAGCGGGCAACATGTCTTTGCATTGTATGGTGTGTGTGTGCGTGGTTTTTTTTTTAAATTTATTTATTTTTTTATTACCTGAACAATTTCATACTCTGTACATTCGTGTAAACATAATTCTTGTATAGTTCAATAGCAGTTATGAGCATCTTTCTTTCATTTTAGATAATTTACTGCAGATTGATATTAGTTCTTATGTCCGAAAATATTCAAGTTAGGGTTAGTGGTTAGCACTGTCGCCTCACAGCAAGAAGGTTCCGGGTTCGAATCCCACAGCCAATGGGGGCCTTTCTGCGTGGAGTTTTCATGTTCTCCCTGTGTCTGTGTGGGTTTCCTCCAGGTACTCCAGTTTCCCTCACAGTCCAAAGACATGCAGATTAGGTAAAATACCCAGCCACTGGGGTTGTACAAGACAGTGCATACTTAGTGCTGGTCCCAAGCCCAGATAGATTCAGGAGGGTTGTGTCAGGAAGAGCATCTGGTGTAAAACCTTTGCCAAATCAAATATGTGTAACAGATCTGCTGTGGCGACCCCTAATGGGAGCGGCTGATGTAAAGTGAAAGTGCTGGTTCATTGCTGTCCACCAGGCTCCCAGCAGAGTCACACCATAATAAATGTTGTGGTGTTGTTTCTGGTGCATGGCATGCGGTGTCAAAGAAAGGAATAAATATGTATTCATCACTGTGATACGTATCTCATTAGTGGTATCACTGTCACAAGAAAATACAGCAATTTATTGATGTGAAATGCACTATACTACACAATTTGATGATTCATATGGTATAATAATAATATTCTATTGAGGTTAATTTTGTGCCCTTGCAAATATTTTGCTCATACACTCATTGGGAGCTCTGCATTTAAGCAGTGCCTAAATATCTATATTATTGGGGAAAAAATTAATGTGGTGTAGTGATAGGTAGGCTACTGCTACATTAGACAGGCTAAATTGTGGCTTGTGTGTATACATATATAACATGGTTCACACATGCTGTTCCCACGGGTCCAAGCAGACTGATTTTAAATTGCCCCTAGGGGACAAATAAAGTGTTTTGAATTGAATTGATGGGTTTAAAATACTGTGGCTGGTTTTTGTCTGTTCAGCAGAAAGGCAGCCTTTTTTTCGTTCATTATAGGTCATAGAAATTCAGCTTTTTTAGTCTATGAAAGTTCAGGGGGATTTGACTTAGGAGTGGGAACGTTGCCCATAATACTGAATATGTTATTAAAATATACCAGTGGTGATCATCAGAGTGCAACCATTCCACCGCAAGAAACACCTCATGCAACTGACTCAATTTACTAATGCTTGGACCCCTAATTAAATATTTAACCAGTTGTCAATATTGTCTCCTCCGTAAGGTACATCTTCACACAGCAATAACCATATATGATATAAATGTGGGATGTGATTTTTGAATATTAAATTTTAGACAATTTCTTAATCCATTTTATTTAAATACAGTTTCACTGTGGTGCATATCTAGTTATATGCTATGTGCATATTTTGTGCATTATGTATTTATAACCATTTATGTGTATGCACATCCATGCAGAGGTGTAATCTGGTGTGTGTGTGTGTGTGTGTGTGTGTGTGTGTGTGTGTGTGTGTGTGTGTGTGTTTATAGTGCCACGCAGAGGTATACTTTGATCAGGATCAGCAGTGTTACATGTTGGTAGACCTGGGCAGTCAGAACGGCACAGTTCTCAATGGAAACAGAATTTTACAGGTATTGCACCTCCATAGTCCTGTCATACACTGCTTTGATTTGCTTTTCTATTTAAAAATATATATTTTTATTGGTATTGTGACGTCGTGGAAAAATGACAAACACCAACACCAGTCTCGTCCTTTTGCAAGTCAAAGAAGGTTTAGTGCAGAAACGGACGCATAGTGATGAGGGTTCAGCACACCACTCATACCGCCTCTTTGTTCTCAAATCTATATATACTCTTTACTAGATAAAAGGGAGACATCTGTTGCATACATGCCCTGATCACGCTCCAGGAGCATGATCAGCTCTCAAGCTGATTGGTTCTTCTCTAATTGCTGTCTTGCACATGCATCTGCTACGTACGTAACGAGCATGATAAGATGAACATGTTTCGGTATAGAATGTTCTAAATCGTTAGTCCTTGAAGAGGCAACACCCAGTGAAAAGGAAAACTACAAAACAGTATGACACTAAAATTTACTCTACAGTGATTTCTAGGTATTGTGATTTGGTTTGTGTGATAGGACACAAAGCAACAGGCTATCTACTGGATTTTTTTTTTTTTAATCACATTTGCAGATAAAGCAACATTTTCTTGTTAGTGTATTGTTCTGAAGTTTTGTTTTATTTATTTATTTATTTATTGTGCAGCAAGCACACTATAGTTCTTCTTAAGTTTACTTTTCCTCCCCATTGCCGCCAACTGTTCGAGGCTTGATTGAGTCATCTCACCATTTCCCCATAGGTGATGATGCATTTGGCAGAGATTTGCTAATTTGAGACATTGACAACAAACCAACTTCAACTCAGGCCCTGTCCACACGGCAACGGATTCAGGTGACTCCGATACAATTGCTTATCGTTTAGGCCTGGCGTCCACACGGCACACGCAATCTTTTTGAGAACGGGTTCCAGAGTGGAAAGATCTGGCAACGTTGCCGTTGTGAAGTCGTCTGGATGAGTAAAACGGATTTGTTTACGATGACGTCACAACCACATGACTGTGAGTGCTTCACGCCGGGTAGAAGTGTAACGAATATCACCAGGAAAAAGCCTTACAGAGCACTAGTGAGAGTGAAACACGAGCTTGGATATTATTATTATTATTATTATTATGTTCAGTGTTAGTTCACAGTAGTAATGCAAGAAGCAGAATAGTGACAGTAATAGTGAAGCAAAAACATGCAATTGTACAAACACTGCAGCTCTACAGCAAAATATTCATTTATGAAATGGTCTGATTCTTAACACCAGTAGTGCCAATGATCTTCTCATTGTGATGCGAGTTGTCAACAAATCCTATAACTTGGTTCATGAAACGCGCTTACAAAATATTTTCACTGTGAATATTTATTGTGTAATGGTGCAATCCCGCCAGCAAAAATAGGGGAAAAAAGGAGCGATCTCACCTCTTCAGATGTTGATTTAAGTCCGACAATACATTCCTTAAAAAGGGCGTAGAGGAGCAAATTAATCCAATTTATTCCGGACCATTAAAGACGCCGCCTTCTGCGTAGAATCATACGTCATCCTCGCCGCCATATTGGAGAGGTCAAAGCGGAGAATAAAGATTAGCTGCGTTTAACTGTACCAACAGGTTTACCGTCCAAACGAGATCATATGGGATTACCTTTCACAGGTGAGAAACAACAAATTAATTCCATCAACGTGTATCATTCACTTTATTCCGGACCATTGAAGACGCCGCCTTCCGCGTAGAATCATACGTCATCCTCGCCGCCATTTTGGATAGGTCAAAGCGGAGAATAAAGATTAGCTGCGTTTAACTGTACCAACAGGTTTTCTGTCCAAACGAGATCACATGGGAATACCTTTCACAGGTGAAACTGGAAAAATACTTTTCATTGTATTTGGTTATTATAATGTAATTTTACAAACAGATTTTCCTGACTTTGTGGCTAATATGAAGTCTCGCGCATAATAGTTTATGCGCATGCGTCGTTACTTCTTCTATTGTTCTGGTGTCTCCGAAGGGACCGTCTTACAGCGCCCCTAGAGGTGTGGCATGTGTATTGCATCGTTTTCAGCAAGCGTTGCGTTGCCATATGGACCTGATATTTTACTGATTGTTGCCCATTTGGACGCGATATATTTTTAAATAACATCTCGTTGCCGTTGTCGTGTGGATGTAGCCTCAGTGGCCACTTTATTAGGAATACACACACTGGCCATTAGCATGTTAACCGTTTACATATTAGCATGCTAGCAGTTAGCATGTTATCCATTATCATGCTAACTGTTAGCATGTTGGCCATAGTATGTTAGCCTTAGCATGTTAGTCGTTAACATATTAACCTATGTGTTTGCATTCTAACAGTTAACATGTTAGCCGTTAGCATGTTAGTTGTTTATATATTAGCCATAGGCTATATCTACACGGCAACGAGATGTTATTTAAAAAAATATCGCGTCCAAATGGGCAACAATCAGTAAAATATCAGGTCCATATGGCAACGCAACGCTTGCTGAAAACGATGCAATACACATGCCACACCTCTAGGGGCGCTGTAAGACGGTCCCTTCGGAGACACCAGAACAATAGAAGTAGTAAGGATGCATGCGCATAAACTATTATGCACGAGACTTCATATTAGCCACAAAGTCAGGAAAATCTGTTCGTAAAATTACATTATAATGACCAAATACAATGAAAAGTATTTTTCCAGTCTCACCTGTGAAAGGTAATCCAATGTGATCTCGTTTGGACGGCAAACCTGTTGGTACAGTTAAACGCAGCTAATCTTTATTCTCCGCTTTGACCTTTCCAATATGGCGGCGAGGATGACGTATGATTCTACGCGGAAGACGGCGTCTTTAATGGTCCGGAATAAATTGAATACTACACGTTGATGGATTAATTTGTTGTTTCTCACCTGTGAAAGGTAATCCCATGTGATCTCATTTGGACGGTAAACCTGTTGGTACAGTTAAAGGCAGCGCATGAATCTTTATTCTCCGCTTTGACCTATCCAATATGGCGGCGAGGATGACGTATGATTCTACGCGGAAGGCGGCGTCTTTAATGGTCCGGAATAAATTGAATACTACATGTTGATGGATTAATTTGCTCCTCTACGCCCTTTTTGAGGAATGTACTGTAGGACTAAAACCAACATCTGAAGAGGTGAGATCGCTCCTTTTTTCCCCTATTTTTGCTGGCGGGATTGACTCTGCCTTAAGGGCAGAGTCTCTCTCTCTCTCTCTCTCTCTCTCTCTCTCTCTCTGTCTCTCACTTTGCACCATTACACAATAAATATTCACAGTGAAAATATTTTGTAAGCGCGTTTCATGAACCAAGTTATAGGATTTGTTGACGCATCGCATCGCAATGAGAAGATCATTGGCACTACTGGTGTTAAGAATCAGACCATTTCAGAAATGAATATTTTGCTGTAGAGCTGCAGTGTTTGTACAATTGCATGTTTTTGCTTCACTATTACTGTCACTATTCTGCTTGCATTACTACTGTGAACTAACACTGAACATAATAATAATAATAATAATAATAATAATATCCAAGCTCGTGTTTCACTCTCACTAGTGCTCTGTAAGGCTTTTTCCTGGTGATATCCTGGTGATATTGGTTACACTTCTACCCGGCGTGAAGCACTCACAGTCATGTGGTTGTGACGTCATCGTAAACAAATCCGTTCTACTCATCCAGACGACTTCACAACGGCAACGTTGCCAGATCTTTCCACTCTGGAACCCGTTCTCAAAAAGATTGCGTTTTGGGCACCCAAAACGCTGGTGCCGTGCGGACGCCAGGCCTAAACGATAAGCAATTGTATCGGAGTCACCTGAATCCGTTGCCGTGTGGACAGGCCCTTAAAGTGTCAGCATGTTAAAAAATTAATATGTTAGCCATTAGCATGTTAACACATTAGCTTTTAGCATGTTAGCACGCAAGTTGTTAGCATGTTTGCATTAGCATGTTCTCATGCTATTATGTTGGCTGTTAACATCTGAGCTGTTAGCATGTTTTGTTATTGTGTTAGCATTCTAGCTATTAGCAAGCTAGCTGTTACCATCTGAGCTGTTAGCACCTTAGCATTTTACATGGTAGCTGTTAGCATGTTAACATGTCAGCCTTAGCATGCTAGCTGTTAGCATGTCAGCTTTAGCATGACAGCTGTTAACATGCTCAGTGTTAATGGTTTGCTGTATTGGCACAATCATGCTGTGAGCTCAGCCATTTAAAACAGATTTCAGAGCCTGAGGTCTCATGTCTGATCCAGTTACTGCTGCAGTTCAGCAGGCACACTTTGCATTTTCTCTGTGGAAATACAGTTGTCAAGTTATTAGTGTTATAGTTTATAATGTTTAGACTCGTAATCATAATTTCGGCTATGATTCACAGTAGTTCCTTGTCCTTGCTCACTAAAAGGCAACTTGTGAGGCATGCTAGATATAATCTGTGACTCTCGTGTTAGCATGAGTGTCTACACTGTCACCAAAAGTATGTGGACATCATACCTATATGTGGGCCTTCCCCACATTGTTACCACAAAGGCAAAAACACGCAATTGTTTAGAATGTCTTTGTATTCTGTAGCTTTAAGCTTTCCCTTAAGTGGAACTAAGAGGTCTAGCCGAAACCTATTCCAGCATGGCAGTGCCCCTATGTACAAAACAAGGTCCATGAAGACATAGTTTACCAAGGTTGGAGTGGAAGAACTCAAGTGGCCTGCACAAAGCCCTGATCTCAACCCCATTGAACACCTTTGCGATGAACTTGTACACCAACTTTGCCTGTGACCTCACTGACCTGACCTCAGTAATGCACTTCTGGCTGAATGGGCAGAAATTCACACAGCTACATTCCAATAAAATTAGTGGAAAGCCTTTCTAGAACAGTGGAGATTTTAGAGCACTTCATGCTTCCATCTGCTGACAAGCTTTATGGAGATCAAGTCAAGTTTATTTTAATAGCGCTTTTAACAGTAGACATTGTCGCAAAGCCTCTTTACAGAATTTTAGTGACTTTAAACATGAGCTAATTTTATCCTTAGTCTATCCCCAATGAGCAAGCCTGTGGCGGTGGTGGTAAGGAAAACTCCCTCAGACGACATGAGGAAGAAACCTCGAGAGGAACCAGACTCAAAAGGGAACCCATCTTCATTTGGGTGATGGCGTGATTATAACATTTTAACAGTTTTAACATGAAGTCTGTTTTGCTGACGTTATAAACTGTTCATTGATGGAAATTTAAGTGCAAAACTCTTCATGACAACTGCAGTCCTAAAGTTAGCAAGTCAACTGTAGCCCTCAGCCATAAAAGCATTACTGTAAGTGTCCAGAACCATCTTCCAAGTGCGACTTTTGACTGTCCATATGGGGCCGTCCTCCACAGGCGCGATTTGATGAGACTCCAGCCAAACAGAGGGCATCAGGATTGATCAGGCAGGTCCGAGGAACAGAAGAGGTCAGCATCTCGATCTCAGGATTGACATGTAACTCAGAGAGACAGAGTTGGGGGGGGGAGAGAGACACCGATTGCTAGGTATGCCCAATGTCACCTGATGAGTAAGAACAGTATGCATTTTGCGCTGAGTGCAAGCAGGGACTCCAGTAAAACTAACAAGGTCTAAGTCTAAAGTCCTTCCTGCACCGTATGGAGCATTAGGTGGCGCCGATCTCCGTTTCTGTAGCCCTTGGCCTCTCGTCTATTACATAGCTAGGGTTACAGTGGGGGGGCTGGTCCTCTGGTAACCACGAGAGTTTGGCAAAACTAACTCATCTCATCTCATTATCTCTAGCCGCTTTATCCTTCTACAGGGTTGCAGGCAAGCTGGAGCCTATCCCAGCTGACTATGGGCGAAAGGCAGGGTACACCCTGGACAAGTCGCCAGGTCATCACAGGGCTGACACATAGACACAGACAACCATTCACACTCACATTCACACCTACGGTCAATTTAGAGTCACCAGTTAACCTAACCTGCATGTCTTTGGACTGTGGGGGAAACCGGAGCACCCGGAGGAAACCCACACGGACACGGGGAGAACATGCAAACTCCACACAGAAAGGCCCTCGCCGGCCCCGGGGCTCGAACCCAGGACCTTCTTGCTGTGAGGCGACAGCGCTAACCACTACACCACCGTGCCACCGCAAAACTAACTATGAGAGTATAACTAAAAGGGGAGAGCCAGAAGGTAACGCAGGCATGAGGGCGCCCCGGAACATAAAGCAGCCAGCCACTACACTGTCAGCAAACCCGAGTGAGCGGGGGCTGACCTGCATCCATGCATCCCAGTTTACCAAAACACTATGCCTGAGGACCCTCCAGATCTACACCTTTACGTAATAAAATTAACAAAAGGCTTGACTAAACAGATATGTTTTCAGCCTAGACTTAAACGCTGAGACTGTGTCTGAGTTCTGAACACTACTTGGAAGGCTGTTCCATAACTGTGGGGCTTTGTAAGAAAAGGCTCTGCCCCCTGATGTAGCCTTCATTATATGAGGTGCCAGCAGATAGCCTGCACCTTTTGATCTAAGTAGGCATGGCAGGTCATAAAGGACCAGAAGTTCACTCAGGTACTGTAGCGCAAGACCATTCAGTGCTTTAAAGGTCAACAGTAATATTTTATAAACAATACAAAATTTGACTGGGAGCCAGTGCAGTATGGATAAGACAGGGGTGATGTGATCATATTTTCTAGTTCTAGTAAGGACTCTTGTTGCTGCATTTTGAACTAACTGGAGCTTGTTTATGCACTTATTGGAATATCCAGACAGTAAGCCATTACAATAATCCAACCTAGAGGTAACAAAAGCATTAACTAGTTCTCGTCTCGTCTCGTCTTCTTCCGCTTTATCCGGGACCGGGTCGCGGAGGCAGCAGTCTAATTGAAAAAAAAAATATTATCGATATGAGTTTCAAATGAGAGTCTGGGGTCAACAATCACCCCGAGGTCTTTTACTGCTGCACGTGAAGAAACAGAAAGGCCATCCAGAGTTACTGTGTAATCAGAAAACTTACTTCTAGCTGTATGTGGTCCTAGTACAAGTACTTCAGTCTTGTCAGAGTTAAGCAGAAGGAAGTTCATAAGCATCCAGTGTTTAATGTCCTTTACACATTCCTCAATTCTATTAAGCTGGTGTCTCTCATCTGGTTTTGCAGAAACATACAACTGTGTGTCATCAGCATAACAGTGGAAACTAATACCATGCTTACGAATATTATCGCCCAGAGGTAACATGTATCAAGAAAAAATTAGTGAGCCTAAGACAGAACCTTGTGGAACACCAAACTTTACTTCAGTATGTCTAGAAAAAAAATCACCACTTACATCAACATACTGATGGCCATCAGTTAAATAAGAGCTGAGCCAGGAGAGGGCCGTTCCCTTAACTCCCACAACATTTTCTAGTCTATCCAAAAGAATGGAATGATCAATGGTATCAAATGCTGCACTTAGGTCAAGCAATACAAACAGTGAGACACAGCCCTGATCAGATGCCAACAGTAGGTCGTTTACTACTTTAACCAGTACTGTCTCTGTGCTATGATGAGGTCTAAATCCTGACTGATACATTTCATGGATGTTATTCCTATGTAAATATGAGCATAACTGTCACACAGCAGCTTCTTCTGGGATCTTGGAGATAAAGGGGAGGTTTGATATTGGCCGATAGGGCCGAGAGGTTGCGCGGGAGCGAAGCTGCGCGAGAGCGGACCGAGAGGTTGCGCGGGAGCGAAGCTGCGCGAGAGCGGGCCGAGAGGTTGCGCGGGAGCGAAGCTGCGCGAGAGCGGGCCGAGAGGTTGCGCGGGAGCGAAGCTGCGCGAGAGCGGGCCGAGAGGTTGCGCGGGAGCGAAGCTGCGCGAGAGCGGGCCGAGAGGTTGCGCGGGAGCGAAGCTGCGCGGGAGCGGGCCACGTAATAACAACAAACGCAATGCCCCCGAAGAAAGCTCCTATGGTCGAGGAGATAGATGATATTAAAAAATCCCTCGACTTTCTGGGGGAAGAAATCTCTGCTGTCAGGATGCAGCAGAAGACCATCCTGGACCTGGTAGAAGAGGTCAAAGCTCTGAGGCTGCAGAATTCAGAGAAGGCAAAGAGGATCGCCATTCTCGAGAACCGAGTGGAGGAGCTGGAGCAGTACACCTGGATGAATGACATCATTGTGACCGGACTGCAAATTCAACCCCGCTCATATGCTGGAGCAGTGGCGAGAAGAGATGGAAAGGAACTGAACGAGGAGGATGCTAACTCTGTGGAGAAACAGGTGTTAGCATTCCTGCACTCCAAAGGGATTGAGGTAAAAAGCAATAACATCGAAGCATGTCACCCTCTCCCACGGAGAAGCAACACAGGCAAACCAGCAGTAATAATGCGATTTGCCAACAGAAAGCATAAGATGCAACTGTTAAAACAAGGGAAGAAACTGAAAGGCTCAGATGTTTTTTTTAAATGAGCACTTAACAAAAAAAAAATGCAGACATTGCAAAAAAGGCGAGACTACTAAGGAAACAGGGGAAAATCCAAAACACTTGGACACAAAACTGCAAGATTTTCATTAAGCTGAAGGGATCTCCAGAAGAGGCCAAGATCTTGGTCATCCGAGATATTGGGGAACTGGACAAATTCTGAGGGAGCCAAATAAAGCAATTTACAATCATGACACAAGGACTGGACACAAGAACTGGACACTTTCCATTATACTGAGCACAAAATACAAGATAGGGAAAATAATATTGAGCCGGAAAATAATCTTTTCAGCAACATCAATATCAGCTGCCGGTATTACACTGAATATCAATACAATGCAAAGATCAGAGACGGAAATAAGATATCAATTATTAATTTCAATATCAGAAGTATGTATGCCAATTTCCATAAAATGAAGGAATATCTCAGTCAGTTCAATACTCCATTCAATATAATAGCCATATCAGAAACTTGGATCAACGATGAGATGGGAGTAGATTTTGAGCTGAACGGGTATGAATTATATCAATAGAAAGAACAAAAGAGGAGGGGGAGTGGCAATATATGTTGATAATAGTTTGGAATATAAAATTAATAATAAAATGACGGTAGCTGTTGATGATTGGATGGAGTGTATTACAATAGAAATATGCTGTGAAAAAATGAAAAATATAATGGTGAGCTGTATATACAGATGTCCTGGATCAAGCATAGAAGTTTTTATAGATTGGATGGAAAGTATGTTTATAAAATCAACTCAGAAGGTCATGTACATCTGTGGTGATTTTAACATCGACCTCTTAAATCATAAGAAACACAAAATGACAGAAGAATTCATTAACTCAATGTTCAGTATGGGACTGTATCCAAGTATTACCAGACGAAGCAGGATCACTTCTCACAGCACCACTTTAATAGATAATATATTTACTAATATCCTGGAAAATAATATAGAGAGCGGTCTACTATTAACAGACATCAGTGACCACCTACCTATTTTTAATGTATATTACTGTAATTATAGCAAGAAAAAGGATACTAAAAATTATAAATATATAAGAGTGAAAACTGAAGAAACCATGATTGCACTAAAAAATGACTTAATAATACAGGACTGGAATGTAGTTTATAAAGAAAAAGATGTTGATAAAGCATATGAGGAATTTTTAATAATATTCAATGAACTATATAATAAAAATTGTCCTATAAAGAAATACAGTAATATACATAAATATACAAATAGTCCGTGGGTCACCAAGGGGCTACAAAATGCCTGCAAAAAGAAAAATATATTATACAGACAATTCTTAAAGCATCGAACTATAGAGGCAGAGGAAAAATATAAAAAATATAAAAATAAATTAACTAATATTATGAGGATATGTAAGAAATACTATTATAATAAATTAGTGGAGAAAAATAAAAACAATATTAAAGGTATATGGACTGTATTAAATGGTATTGTGAGAAATGGATCCAAAACTACAAATTACCCGGAGTACTACACTGAAAATGATAAGACCATAAATAATATGGAGGATGTGGTGAATGGTTTTAATCAATTCTTTGTAAATGTGGGACCAGATTTAGCGGCAAAAATAAAGGAACCTGAGACAACACAATGTGGGAACATAGAAGATATGGGGGACAGAAATCCAAGTACAATTTTTCTAACTGCAACTGATGAGGAAGAAATTATCCAAATTGTAAGAAAATGTAAAAACAAAACTTCTGCAGACTGGAATGATATAGACATGTTAACAGTAAAGACAGTTATTGAGGGAATTGTGAAACCACTCACCCACATCTGCAATTTATCTTTTCAATCAGGTACATTTCCAGACAAAATGAAAATTGCAAAAGTGATACCATTGTTTAAAACTGGAGATAGACACCATTTCACAAACTACAGGCCTGTTTCTTTACTCCCCCAATTTTCCAAAATACTCGAAAAACTTTTTTCAGATAGATTGGACAAATTCATTGAAAAACACAACCTCCTTACAGACAGTCAATATGGATTCAGAACGGACAGATCAACATCGATGGCACTAATGGAACTAATAGAGGAAATCACAAAATGTATAGACAATTAAAAAAATAGCAATTGGAGTATTTGTGGACCTAAAAAAAGCATTCGATACTATTGATCATAGTATATTATTAAGTAAACTAGAAAAGTTTGGTGTTAGGGGAGTTGGCTGTCGAGCTATCTAAGAAACAGGCAACAGTTTGTGCAGATAGGTGACCATAAATCTGATTTCATGAATATTAAATGCGGGGTACCACAGGGGTCAATATTAGGTCCGAAATTATTCATAATATACATCAATGACATATGTACAATTTCGCAAGAACTGAAATTTGTTTTGTTTGCAGATGACACCAATATTTTTTGTTCCGGTGAGAATTTGCAGCAGACTTTAGAGATAATCACAACTGAAATAAATAAACTAAAACTATGGTTTGACAAAAATAAATTATCATTAAATCTAAGCAAAACAAAGATTATGTTGTTTGGGAGACATAAAATAGGTTGTAATGTAGAATTGATAATAGACAATACTAAGATAGAAATGGTACAGGAAATTAAATTTCTTGGTGTGATTTTGGATCCTAAAGTCTACTGGAAACCTCATGTAGGATACGTACGAGCAAAACTGGCAAAGTGCTTGGCAATTCTGTGGAAAACAAAATATATTCTTGATTGTAAATCTTTGCATACTCTATATTACTCATTATTTTTGCCATATCTGACTTATTGTGTCGAAGTCTGGGGAAACACCTACAAAACCACTCTGCAGCCGATATGTACAATACAGAAAAGAGCAATAAGGACAATAAACAAAACAGGATACAGAGATCACACAAACCCACTATTCATAAAATCACACATGTTGAAATTTATGGATCTGGTCAAATTCAGAACAGCACAAATAATGTACAAAGCAAGAAATAATCTATTGCCGAAAAATATACAAGGAATGTTTAGTGAGAGAGAGGGGGGATATAATCTAAGGGGAGACCTAAATTTAAAAAAACCAAAGGTTCGAACAAATATGAAAGCATGTGCGTATCGAGCTGTGGGGTGACTTTATGGAACAGACTGGAGACAGAAACAAAACAAAGTGCAAATATAAATCTGTTTAAAAAAAGGTACAAAAAAATATTTTTAAACAAGTATATTACAGAGGAAGTATGTTAATGGAGGATGATGAGGGATAAATAGAATAGGGTTGATTGTTATATTAGAACTAGCTTAGTATATGGTATATATTTATTTATGGGGATAGATATCTTCATATTTACTGGGATAAGTATGTAGTAGATATTTTTTTGTAATTATATATTTATATAGATATTTATGAAGTGTATGTGTTTGTATGTATATGTGTGTAATATATATATATATATATATATATATATACATACACACACATATATATATATGTGTGTGTGTATGTGTATGTATGTATGTGTATGTATGTGTGTATGTATATATATATATGTATGTGTGTGTGTGTGTGTGTGTGTGTGTGTGTGTGTATATATATATATATATATATACATACACACACATATATATATATATATGTATGTATGTATGTATATATTTATATGGATAATCATGAAGTGTATATATGGTATATATTTTTATAGGTGTATTAATGTAGTTTGGATTTCGGGGTAGTTAAAAAGGGGTGGGGAAATTAAAAAAAGTATTGTACTTCTTCCCACTCCTTTTTCGAACAATGTGCGGTGTATTGTAATGTATTAGCTCTTTGTTATTTTATTTATTCTTTTTTTTGTCACTTTTTTCATTTTCTTTCTTTTGTATGTACAAATAGTTACATACATTTTTATACATGTTCGAAATAAATTCATTCATTCATTCATTCATTCATTCATTCATAATTGGACAGCTGACAGGGATTGAGGTAAGGTTTTTTAATCAGGGGTTTGATAACTGCTAGTTTAAAGGATTTGGGTACATAGCCAATCCTAAGAGAAGAATTTATTATTTTTAGAAGTGGTTCAATTACTTGAGGTATTATCTGTTTGAATAGTCATGTAGGTAAGGGATCTAGTACACAAGTTGAGGATTTTGATGTGGAGATTAATGAAATTAGTTTGAATTCTCTACGGGGAGTAAAACATTCTAATTGCTTATCTGATACAGTTATATTGTTAACTACAGGGTTACTTAAATTGTCAGGCCTTAAATTAGTAGTTTGAATTTTTTGTCGTCTATTTTCAATTTTATCATTGAAAAAATTCATGGAGATGCTGATTTCCTAAACCAGCAGGACTTGGCACCTGCCCACAGTGCCAAAATTACAACCAAATGGTTTGCTGACCATGATATTACTGTGCTTGATTGACCAGCCAACTCGCCTGACCTGAACCCCATAGAGAATATATGGGGTGTTGTCAAGAAGAAGATGAGAAACACCCGACCCAAAAATACAGATGAGCTGAAGACCACTATCAAAGTAACCTTGATGTCACTAACACCTTAGCAGTGCCACAGGCTGATTGCCTCCATGCCACACTGCATTGATGCAGTAATTCGTGGTAAAGGAGCTGCAACCAAGTATTGAGTGTATAAATGAACATACTTTTCATAAGTTAGACACTTCTGTATTGTAAATCCTTTTTTGTATCGATCTTAAGAAATATTCTAATAATTTGAGATACTGGATTTCTGATTTTCATGAGTTATGAGACATAATCATCAAAATAAAAAAAAAAAAAGGCTTGGATTATTTTACTTTGCATGTAATGAATATGGGTGGCACGGTGGTGCTCTACACCGATAAAACACTACTACCAGACCAAACATCTACAGTATCTTGCACACATCTGTCGGATGAGCAACGACTCCCTACTGAAGAAAGTCCTTTTCGATAGAAGAACTAACTGGAATAAGATGGAGGAATGCCTGAATATGGACAAAAAACAGATCTTGAAAATGATGATGCACAAGACTGACTTCACGCAGCTGTTGGCCTCTTGTTTTCCATCAGCCAAGCAGTTGCCCCCCAAGGCCGACCACGTGCCACGCGGGAAAACACGATGATGATGATGATGGTGTAGTGGTTAGCACTGTCGCCTCACTGCAAGAAGGTTCTGGGTTCGAGCCCAGTCGCCGACGGGGGCCTTTCTATGTGGAGTTGGCATGTGCACCTCGTGTCTGTGTGGGTGCGCTCTGGTTTCCCCCACAGTTCAAAGACATGCAGGTTAGGTTAACTGGTGGCTCTAAATTGACCGTAGGTGTGAATGGGAGTGTGAATGGTTGTCAACTGGGATAGGCTCCAGTTTGCCCACGACCCTGCACAGGATAAGCAGTTACGGATAATGGATGGACGGATGTAATGAATATAGAACATATGAACGTTTACCTTTTTGAATTCAATTATAGAAAAAAAAGAACTTTCACAATATTCAAATTTTTTGAGATGTACTAGTATTCTGCTACTTGGTGAAAGAGATGATGTCAGTCAAATAACTTATGAAAATACTAGTTTAAAGTAATACTGCAGGTAGTGTTGCTGTCATCATGGTTACAGTGCTGGATACATTGATTTCAAGATTAATGTGACTGGCTTTTTTTTTTTTTGTCTGCAGCCTAAAGTGCGCTGTGACCCTTGCCCTTTAACTCATGGTGATGAAGTGAAGCTGGGTGAGACTGTTTTATCCTTTCACATTCACATGGGTTCAGACACGTGCGATGCTTGCGAACCCGGACAGGTGCGAGCTCACCTAAGCTACCGCCGCCCTGAAGAAAACCTTGGTATATATGTACATACTAGATATAAATATTCACATGATCCTGCTAATAAACACACTATTTAGAGTGATAATTATAATGAATTAAAATTTATTAGAGTGTTTGTCTGTTCTGTGTGTGCATGTTTTTGTCCAGGTGTGCTGAGTAAGGAAGACAAAGAGATGCAGAGACAGAGACAGCTCAAACAGATCAAACTTAAATATGGCCTTAAAGTAAGTTGGCCTTTTTTCTGTGCGTCAGGAATTGTTTGGATGTAGGAATTTATTTACTGTGCAGGAGCCCAAAGAAAATTATCAAAGGTCCAGTTTACTCCAGTGATTCAGTATAATCACCACAAAAAAAGGCATGCACAAAATGTGTCTTGTGAACATTTATGAAGGATACCCATATTTTTCCAGTGTGTCTCTTTTTACTGCAAACTCATGTGCTGCAACAGAAAATATTTAAAGTCAAAATTCAATCCTTGATCTATTTACGCTGACCTTAACTCTAATTACTGCTTATATTTGAGATTACCTTTGTGCAACATACCAAACATGTATATGTGTCTTTAGAACAGTGCATATGAAGGTGGCTGTGCGTTGAGCAATAAGTATAAGGATCGAGCAGAGAACCGGAGGCAGACAGTGGGAAGTGAGGGAACCTTCTACAGAGACGACGCTCCTGCATCTGTGCATGTGTATGTCACTTCCACACCTTCATACACACTGCCCTGGAAAGGCAAACTGCAGTATCTGCATATTGTGTCAGTGGCAAAAGACTGTCCAATAGCGTCACCTATTCACTATTGGACCGTCTTTTGCCACCGACACAATATGCAGATACTGCAGTTTGCCTTTGCACGGCAGCACTAGATTTGATCTCAGTCACTGATGTGAACTAAAACTATGTAGCCAGTAGTGTCATGTAGTTAAAAACCGACCACTGATGAAAGGCTAGAGAGCAAAAGCTCAGACTGGGCATGGAAGAATATGACCTGTAGACAGTGTTTTAACAAACCTCAGCTATGTTGCTGTATCTGATGCATTTAGTCCAGCACCAGGTATACACTCCGCGACAGTAACACTGAAATGTAAGTGTATCATTCAACATCAAATAAATGTACGTTGTAGTGGACCTATAGTGGTCCTTTTTTAGTGAAGGACCACCTTAGTCCCATGGGTCAGGGTGGCTTATATAAATGAGCTAGCAGGTCTAGACCCCTTGTCTTTCAAAGATTAAAAACGAGATCAGTATTCGATTTCATTTTTGGCATCCACATCAGATTATATGCTGTTAACAAATGTCATATTTTGGATTTTTGTGTAAACAAGTACAACACCACCATGAAGAACTGATGCCGAGTCTGATTTCTTTCTAGCCCAGACTGTAGATTCATATAGTGATTGAGAAGGTACACACGAAATATATTCATGGGTGTAATTAATTTGAATCATGAATTAATTTGCCTTTGTGTGTGTGTGTGTGTATATATAATATAATTTTTTTTTCTCCTACATCATGCTTATTACACCACTATTGAGACATAAAAATATAATGCATTGTTCAAGCTGAAAAGTTCCATTGTCAAGATATTGATAAAGAGGCTAAAATCTAATAATCGTCTCCCTTGTCCAGCACTGCTGCCAGGTCACGGTCCATGTGGACCCTATTGACCCACATGTCCTATTAATTGGAGCATACTTTTATGCCTTTTTTTGATCATATTGCAAACATTAGGTGAATAATGGAAATAGCCAGAGAATGACAGAAGACTGTATACCTGGCTTTCATCGACTACTGTAAGGCGTTTGATAGCGTGGATCATGATCTTCTGTGGAACAACCTGTGGGAAATGGGCGCTTCAAAGCATATCATCGTTATCCTAAAAGATCTCGACTCCGATCAAAAAGTCTGTGTGTGACTGAACAAGGTGTCATCTGACTAGTTCAAGATTGGTAAGGGCACAAGACAAGGTTACATACTTAGTCCTGGACTCTTCAATCTATATGCTGAGAACATCATCAGGCATTCCTTCAACGACAAGGAAGCTGGAGTTAGGATCAGAGGGCAAGTGATTAACAACTTAAGATACGCAGATGACATGACCATCTTGGCCAAATCATGTGAAGACCTGCTTGCTTGATCTCATCACAGCTTTGAAGACGGAGTGAGAATGCAGGCCTGAAACTGAACACGAAAAAAGACAAAGATAATGGTCATTGGAGGAGAGGATCCTCAGCCGAGCACCATTAAAATAAGTGATGTTGAAGTAGTCAACCGTTTCAACTGCCTAGGCTGCTTCATCACATGAGATGGAGACTGCAAAATGGAAATCCTGAGGAAGACTGCCATTGGCAAGAGCGTGATGAAGAAAATGACCAGAATCTGGAAAGACAGAGACGTTCAGTTGTCCACGAAAATACAACTCGTGAAAACTATAGTCCTACCTACGGTACCATGTTATATGGTGCTGAGTCATGGACCATGACCATAGAAGCCAGGAGGAGGTTGCAGGCGGCAGAACTCTGGTGTTGGTGAAGATTGTTAAGAATTCCTTGGACCAGTAAGATCACAAATGAAGTTGTGATTTGAAGGATTGGGATGGTAGCAGAAACTCCTTTAGATGGAAAAGAAGGAGAGGCAGACCCAGAAGCAGATGACTGGATGAAGTGAAAGCAGCCACGGCAGTGGACCTGAGGGATCTCATCTCTGCTGTACAGGATCAGGCTTTCTGGAGAAGGGTGTCAGCCATAATCGCTAGGAATCATCCGCGACTCAGCAGCACCAGGTAACCAGTTTTATGCCGGATGCCCTTTCTGCTGCAACCCTCCCATTTCTGGGCTTGGGAAACAACCATTCACACACATGTTCATGGACAATTTAAAGTAGCCAGTTTATCTAACTGCATGTCTTTGGACTGTGGGGGAAACCGGAGCACCCGGTGGAAACCCAAGTAGACATGGGGAGAACATGCAAACATCACACAGAAAGACCCCCCCGTCGGCTGCTGGGCTCGAACCCAGAACTTTCTTGATGTGAGACAGTGCTAACCACTGCACCACCAGCCCCAGGCTATAATCTAATATCAAAACCAGCAATCATCCACCCTTTTTTTGGGTGGATGAAAAAGTGTGATAGGAAGAATTCTACAAAGCAAAAGATGAAGAATCAGTAACTGCATACTTTTAAATGGCACACATATGGTGTCATACTTGATGAAATGGTGTCTAGGTGTGGAATGTAATCCTTCCAGTGAATTTAACTATTGTGCAACTTTCAAGACAACATCGGAAGCACCTCTTCCTTCCTGTTTTCAATGGTACAAAAGTAGTTCTCAAAAATTGTCTTCTGTATGTCATCACAATCACAACTGTGAATACATTCCTACACCCAGTTAAACCCTGATCCACTTGGTTCATGCTCTCACCCACTTTCAAACCTCATGGTTTTGTTTTTGGCATGCATTGCTTGATGGATTCATTTGGCAGTGAATAAAAATGCAGACATACTATAAATGACCACTGTAAATGACCACTATCCTGTATCTTAATGGTAATTCATTGGAATAGTAATATCGGTCTTATTTTGCTGTTCTTCCTTTACTGCTATTCCTGAAAAAACTCAAATCTTTCTGTAATCATCACTGAACTCTGTGTATATGTGCATGCAGGGAGATTAGTGACAGGAACAAGGGTCGTCAGATGTTGGAGCGAATGGGATGGAAGAGCGGCAAAGGACTAGGCAAAGATGGAGGAGGCATTACCGAGCCTGTAAATACACACAGTCAGCAAAGGGATCATGTTGAAATATTTGCACACATGCACATTCTCACCCATTGAGCACCCATTCCCTTCTTACGTTCTGTTTAGGTGGGGGTCCAGGTTCGGGTGCCTCAGTCCGGTCTGGGCTGTGGAGCGATTTTTCCAGTGGATGAGGTTCCCGCTGGCCGGAGTAGAAGACAGCAGAATTGGGAGCATGCAAGGGAACGCTTCCAACATGCAGACGTTGGTCACGACAACCCTGACTCAGGAGACCTGCCTACTGCGTGACCCTTGAGCCTGGCTTTGAAGTCAGAGGTCAACACAGAATGATTTTGAGGACGGCTCCAGATGTAAACTTGACTCGAGGGACTGAGGAAATGAGAGCGTTTCCACATTCACTGTAAAATGTGTAAGAAATAAATACACGATAAGTTGTACATTGAAAGAATCTTGCAGTGCTTGTATAGTTTTTTTAATAAATGTGCAACACTACATTCTGCTCTATATTTTCCAAAGATGCTCAGTGTATGATAATAAAATGTAAAATATTGTTTTATGTAATTCTGTAATACTTATTGTAGTAAGCCCCTGACGTGGGTGGAATACTGACGCGGCAGGCGGGAAATGATGTTAACAAAGACTTTATTGTAACTTTTTTCAGTTTTGCTTTTCAGCTTTTGCTCAACTTGTTCAGTCACACACACAGATGTGCTCTGGTTGGGAGAGAGCCTCTCTCTCTTCGTTCTCTCTCCCTCCTTTTCTACCTTCCATCCTCATTGCAAAACACACACACAAACACAACATTAAATCGACAATAGGTGTACTGACTTTGCTGCTCATCTTCCCTGGCCCCGTCTTCCATTCACAAACAGATGCTTGGCCATGCCCTGCCACACTTCAAAATACTTTAAGCTGCATTTTCTAAGTATCTCAATATTGAGATAAAGAAAAAAAACTAAAGAGCAGTGATAGGATGGCCATCTGGCATTTTATTTTGGGATTGGGCATCATTTGATGTGTAGTAAGAATCTAAAAATTAGATTACATACATAAAATATTCCAATAATGCATGATATATCAAATGATATAAAACCATATTTTATTTCAACATACAGTGTCTTGCAAAAGTATTCATCCCCATTGGTGTTTGTCCTGTTTTGTCGCATTACAAGCTGACATTAAAATGAATTTTTGTGGGGTTAGCACCATTTGATTTACACATGCCTACCACTTTAAAGGTGACAATTATTGTTTTATTGTGACACAAACAATAATTAAGATGAAAAAACAGAAATCTGGAGTGTACATAAGTATTCACCCCCCCAAGTCAATACTTTGTAAAGCCACCATTTGCTGCCATTACAGCTGCAAGTCTCTTGGGGTATGTCTCTATTAGCTTAGCACATCTAGCCACTGGGATTTTTACTCATTCCTCAAGGCAAAACTGCTTCAACTCCTTCAAGTTAGATGGGTTGCGTAGCAATCTTCAAGTTATGCCACAGATTCTCAATTGGATTGAGGTCTGGGCTTTGACTAGACCATTCCAAGACATTTAAATGTTTCCCTTTAAACCACTCCAGTGTAGCTTTAGCAGTATGTTTAGGGTCATTGTCCTGCTGGAACATGAACCTTCGTCCCAGTCTCAAACCTCTGGCTGACTCAAAACAGGTTTTCCTCCAGAATTGCCCTGTATTTAGTGCCATCAATCTTTCCTGTCCCTGCAGATGAAAAACATCCCCACAGCATGATTCTGCCACCACCATGCTTCACTGTAGTAATAGTGTTCTCAGGGTGTTGGGTTTACTCCACACATGGCATTTCCCCTGATGGCCAAAAAGAACAGTTTTAGTCTCATTTGACCAGAGAATCTTCTTCCATGTGTTTGAGGAGTCTGCCATATGCTGTTCGACAAACTCCAAAAGTGTTTTCTTTAAGCAATGACTTTTTTTCCTGGTCACGCTTCCATAAAGCCCCGCTCTGTGGAGTGTATGGCTTAAAGTGGTTCTATGGACAGATACTCCCATCTCTGCTGTGAATCTTCCTTCAGTGTTATCTTTGCTGTCTTTGTTACATCTCTGATTAATGATGCAAGAAAGACACCAAAATTAATCTCAATATTTTTTATAACCCAACCCTGATCTATACTTCTCCACAACTTTGTCTCTGACCTGTTTGGATTGCTCCTTGGTTTTCATGTTGCTTGCTTAGTAGTGTTGCAGAGTCAGGGTCCTTCCAGAACAGGTTGATTTATCCAGACATCATGTGACAGATCATATGACACTTTGACTGCACACAGGTGGATCTTAATCAACTAATTATGTGACTTATGAATTGAATTGGTTGGACCAGCTCTTATTTAGGGGTCTCATACGAAAGGGGATGAATACCTATGCACACTCCAGATTTCTGTTTTTTCATCTTATTGTGTCACGGTGGTGTAGTGGTTAGCACTGTCGTCTCACAGCAAGAAGGTCCTGGGTTTGAGTCCAGCGGCCAACGAGGGCCTTTCTGTGTGGAGTTTGCATGTTCTCCCCGTGTCCACGTGGGTTTCCTGCGGGTGCTCCGGTTTCCCCCACAGTCCAAAGACATGCAGGTTAGGTTAACTGGTGACTCTAAATTGACCGTAGGTGTGAATGAAAGTGTGAATGGTTGTCTGTGTCTATGTGTCAGCCTTGCAATGACCTGGCAACTTGTCCAGGGTGTACCCTGCCTCTCACCCATAGTTAGCTGGGATAGGCTCCAGCTTGCCTGCGACCCTGTAGGACAGGATAAGCGGCTACAGATAATGGATGGATGGATGGGGTGAATACCTATGTACACTCCAGATTTCTGTTTTTTCATCGTATTGTCTGTGTCACAATAAAACAACAATTTGCACCTTTTAAAGTGGTAGGCATGTTGTGTAAATCAAATGGTGCTAACCCTCTAAAATCCATTTTAATTCCAGCTTGTAATGCAACAAAACAGGACAAACACCAGTGGGGATGAATACTTTTGCAAGACACCGTACAGTATATAAGTGACAGATTTTTGGACAGTTCTTTTCTTCATCCATAAATTAAAAATGTGTATAAAATTAAGGGAACTGAAACCCTTCTGTTGGGCAAATTGTGTAACTGGGAGAGACTCTTGAATTGTGTTGCCCAAACTTGTGCAAGGATTTGCATTGACTCCCAGATAAGCTCATCAAACTGGTTACCAACAATGATACGTTTCCACATTTATATTGCATCCTTAACGACTGGCACACGTACATCCCATTAAGGTGTTCATAAAAGTGTGGATATTTCTATAGTAGTATGGTTGTTTTTTGTGTTTTTAAATTTAGCTAAGCTTTTTTTTTTTTTATTTAAAACAGAACCACAGTCTAAATTCATAGACTTCAAAACTGGAGTTTCAGTCACATTTCCATCCTTGTGTACATGATGTGGCAAGGTAAAGAAAGTATAATGCTACACCTATCTCAGCACAGAGGCATATAACACTATACCGCTATCTGTTCAGTGCTTCAATTATCCCTATCATTATCTGTATTCAGATTTAAATCTGAAGTGGGCATGATCTGAACATGAAGGGTGGGGTTCCCCCCTTTCTTTTTTTAATTAAATATGAACCCTACACCCACTAGAAACATTAGAAAACACTGGGGAAAATCCCAGAGGTAGAAATGCCAGTACTTTCAATAGTTCCACAGTTCTTATTACCTGCCCACAATATTTAGTTGGTTTTATATCCCTCATCAAAAAAATTCCCGTGCAGTGATTGGTCAAGAATGGCTCACGTGACATAAAATAGTTCCACCATTGATTAAGCAATGTATCTCATGACATCAAAATAAAAAAAAAAAAAATTGGATATGGTGTGAGTTAGTCATGGTATATCCTGGATATACCATGAACCGACATCATAGTTTCAAGTTGTGGCTCCGTAAGCATTTGTGTGTGTGTATATATAGAGCTACGCATCATGATCATGCCAAGCGAGGCAGGCGATAGCATGGTACATTGCGCATGCGAAGGTCGCTCTGATGTAAACAACAAAAATGGCTATCTCCAATGAGTTTATGCCGAGATTCAATCTTAACACTTTTAGTTTGGAATTTTTTGATGAGGGATCTCAATCTAATATACCATGCACTGAGAGGCACCGGTAATTATGGATTCTCTTCAGTACTGTCATGGTACTATTTTCTTCAGAGCTGCACCCCTCACAAAATAGTACTATGCCAGTCACCTCAAAGAATCCATCATTTCAACCAGAGCCTCTCAGTACATGGTATATTTGATTATTATTTCCCAAAATATAAAACTCATGACCTAATTTAAACCACAATGACCCTGATAAGGGCATTACCAAGAACTACCTCAAGTTCATATTAATGAACGTGGTCATTGTTTGCCCTGTGAACTTCATACTCGTACCCACATGGAAGTAAAAACCTCCTGTACTTGCACAAATTTTTTTTTTTTTTGCATCCTGTAGGATCCCAGTCAGTTATAAATGCTCTAGTGACTGAAATTGTGTACTGCTGGAAGAGTGACTGCCAAAATGCCAATGAGTAACTTCTAATAAACCTCATCTATTTTTTTGTCTACATTTTTATGGAATATAGTCATATAAATGATAAAAGCAGTTGAGTTAATATTACACCCAACCAGTTTACGTTTCGTTATAAATACACAGTTACAAAAAAAAAATGTCAGGTTTATTTCACTTCATTTTTTTTTGTCTTGGTTTTTGCAAGGAGTCTCTCCAACAATAAACCATTCTAACACTGGCTTTGTGAAACACATTTTAAGGATGCAGCATGTAAAAATGAAAAAAAAAAAAAGTTGAGCTTGAGGAGCAAAAATTTTTTGCTGTGTGTCACCTTGGCAACCATGTAACTGTAATTTACAGTCAAAGCTGTCTTTCAAGTAATTACCTACCATTGGACTTGGAGCTCCAAGTCATGCATGAAGCACTCCAGGCACAGATAACATGTGGCCCATGCATAAACAAAACACTGAGATCATGGATTGTGTTTTAGGCAGCTAGACAAGGTTAATTTCCTAATTCACTAGTAAAAATCACACTAGGGTCAAGCCTAGCTTTTGTTTTAGCTAGTTTGCTCTGTAGACACTGTGCTTATACAGTTGATTTGACAAGCTCTAGCTGAAGGTGTTGGGTTGTCCTCATTCACCTAGGATTTGGTGAACTAGACCCCCCCCCCCCCCCCCCCAAAAAAAAGTGACCCATACTTGTTTTTAATCTAATAAAATTTCCATAATACTAAGGAGATTATGGAGACCATCCTGGTTCAGGGTTGTGTTGGATCCAGAGCCGATCTCAGGAACAATGAAATGGAGGGAATACACCCTGGGTAGGAAACTAGTCACTATTCCCACCGATTGCCAAATTAATGTGGCTAATCCACCGACTGCAATGTTTTTGGGAGGGAGAAGACCGCAACTAAAACCACAGTACCAAATGTTCTTTCACAAGTAGCTTGCAATAGCACTTGTATACCAGTGAGAGAAATTTAAGTCTTAAATTCATAATTTTTAAAAATACATAAAACCTCCCCACCTCCATGACCCCTCATAAACCAGCTTTCTTTGAAGGTAGACTGCCTTTCAGATTTTTCAAATGTAGGTCATAAAAAGAATTTTCCCCGACACCCAATTATTTTTGTCTAGTGGACCGAAAGCTACTGAATTTGAATCACAGACTTCTAATTTTATTATTATTATTTTTTAAATAGAACAATTAATGAATTTAGGGCCACATGGCCCTAAATTCTCTGCTATTTTTTTCTTGCTTCACCATGACCCAATTCAAGATAGTACATCATGCATCATATGATGGGCTTTCCTCGTTCACAGATGTAACTGTCAGTGCACGGTCAAGGTAAACCTGCGCATGCGCACACGGACTTCTTCTGTCTGCTTGACTGCGCAAAGCAGGTGATTTCATGCACATTATTTGCTCGGGAATCACCTCAAAATTAAATAACTTCCCAACCACAGAATGGCCTGATATTTTGTGAGATATTACAGAAATAAACACATCACAATGACCAAATTTCAAAGGGAACTAAATTTCACTGATTTTTGAAATTGAAGGGCCATCTAGCTTTAATAGCCATTTATACTGTTAATAAATAAATATTTAACTCATCTTGTATGCAAGTATATTCATTTATATATTTAAACATGGTCACATTTTTTAAAAAAATCAAATCATGTAAAATGTAAACAACCTCAAAGATTCACTGACATGATTTACAACTCATCAAATGAATAGACTATAAAATAAAAACATCCATACAATAGGATTTGTCAGAAATGCTTAAATAGCATTTCTTGCAGCAGCCTTGCATTTTGAAAATGAAAAATCACTGTTGAATAAAATATTAGCATGCTCAGTTACAGTAACAGCTATATCTTACTCTTTGTTCAGTCACAGTTATTGTCATGAAAAAGGCAGGAAGAAAAAGGCAACAAACAACAATTTCTATTAAACAGCACGGGCATTCAGAGTGAGATACCAATGGTGGAGTTGACCACCACCTACCGGTATTGAGTACTCGTGCTTCATTTTTTTTTTTTTTAAAGAAGTGTTTTCTGCACTCTTTCTTTGAATGACATTTGTGTCTTCTTTAAAAATATCCAGTGTTCTTTGCAGGCTGCATATTAGAAAACCTGGCATCCTGTTCCTCTTCACCTCACCCTATTGATATCACGTAACTGCTTTTGGGTGAGTGTGTGAAGGTTCAGAGGCACCCTTTCTCCTCCAGCTTCAGGAACAGAGCCAAACTGCGCAGATGTGACTCTCTTTCTCCGTCTTTCCACACAATGAGCAGATTATCAGCTGAGCAAGTGACCACTCCCCTCTTGCCAAAACTCAGAAACATCTGTAGTATAGAAATGCAAGAACAAAACGTTAGGGCAGGGCTCGAAATTAACTTTTTTTCTTTGTGTCCCCCAGTGGTCCCGAATTCTGTGTTGTATTGTCCCGAATGGAAGCAATAGTGTCCCCATTTTTTTCCTCTCTGAAATAACCAGTGGTTAATATTATCATATGAAGTTACTATTATATTTGTAACTATGCGATTTTGAACCCTTTATATCATTTTTACAATAAGCCACAAGACACAAGCGACACATGTCCTATACATCATCTACTTCAAAATTACAGTTATTGCATTTTCAGTTTATTAAACTTTGGCGATCTCACTGTATGAATAGATACCCGTTTATTTAAAGGGGCCAACTAGCTCATTCAGAAAATGTTTCAACTCACTACATCTGCAGTACACTTTAGTTGAAAATAAGACCCCTTTTATGTTCATTTCATCTACTTATACCTTGAATATCTGTTGGCACTTATAAGGCCAACTTATAATTTTCACCATTACTGTTACCCATTTTTATGAACTTTCCGTTATCCATTTTATGAACTTTCCGTTATCCATTTTTATGAACTTTCCGTTATCCATTTTATGAACTTTCCGTTATCCATTTTATGAACTTTCCGTTATCCATTTTTATGAACTTTCCGTTATCCATTTTATGAACTTTCCGTTATCCATTTTATGAACTTTCGCTGCCGGGTGCAAATGTTAGCAACATCAGCATAGTGCCAGGTCCGAGCCTAGTTGTGCTGCTGACTGACTAAACTTTCTGCACTAGAAAGACACCAAGAAAACTCACTTATTCTGTTGAACGCTATCTTCCGTCAATATCATCCACATCATTCCTGTTGTATTTTATAACGTGTCTAACAGTGTTCATTAAGTTCATTCAGTTGCTAGCGTTGCCTGCAGACCAGGCGAGGACACTTTGGATCCTGAAGGTCCCGGAGACGTTATGTCTGGGCTTTCAGTTTCTTCCCCGCGGTCGGTCCGCTTCAACCACTTCAGCATTTTTGTTCTGGCAAGAGTCGGCGCAGCGTGTGCGGTAGCAATTCCATTCCAAGTCCATATAATGCGGACACCGGCCGAAGATTCTCGAACAGAATGCGCTGCTCTGTAGCCTACGGATGCAGGTGCATCGAAAGTGTAGCTACTATGTATTTTTCGCTGTTAACGTTTTAAAATTAAAATTGACAAATTAGGTGAATGTCTACGTCTGTGTTACGGCTTTGTAAATAATATTAATGTAGAACTTTTTTTCTAGATCTGTTTTTTTCCATTGTCCCGGGATTGTCCCAGATATGATAATTTTGTGTCCCGATGACATTTTTTATGGTCCCCGGGACGTCGGGACACCGTTAGTTTCGAGCGCTGCGTTAGGGCCCAGTCCCACAACACCAATAACTATAATGATAACTATAAATAAAATCGGTCCCCTGCAGTTTATGTGGTTGGTGGTCACACCAGACCAATAACAATACCTATAGCCCAGGCTTGGGTTTATCGGTATCGGTGAGATTGCTTCTGGAACGATTTTTCCAGGCCTGGACCTGATGCGATAAAACATCTGACTAATCAGGTAATTGTTTACACATGATATTGTCTGAGCACATGCTATTTTTCCTGGGCATCTTTGTACATTCTTGCTGGAGAAGCTGATTATAGAAGTGTCAAAGAAACATCTGCAGTGCTTTTAGAACAAAAAGCACAAGCTGTACAAAGACACAGCCAAAAAGGAAGATGTATGGAAGATCATCAGCAGTAGAGTGGGTATGACTGGTAAGTGTGTGTAGTGTGCATGGCTGTGCACTCTAAAATCTCTGTAAACCATGCCCATGTTACCCAGCACCAGCTGTAGATCATGTAAAAAAAAGATTTCAGAGCGCAAAGTGTCATGTCGCCCTACGAGTTGAGCCATTTTAAACTGAGATTTTAGAGCATGCAGTCATACACACTACACAAACTTTGCCACAAATACAATCTGTGGATCATGTAAAAAAGATTTTGCAGTGCGAGATCTAATGTCCGATATACTTTCCTATGGTTTGAATCTTTCAGAAGCTGCTGATTTCCTGGGATTTTTCACACAGAACAGCTTTATAGAGTTTACAGAGAATGACTAAACCCGTTTTTCAAGAACCAATAAGTGTTACCATGCTAACTAACACACACAAATAAGTATACAAGCCGAAGACAACAATGTGCCTTGGATGACTCACTCTCACCTAATATAACCAGGTTTTGAAATACAAAAATACAGGGAAACACAAACACCTCCTGTAAGACAATAGTTATCAATACCTCCAGTTATCATGAGTTCTGCCTGACAAATACTTTTGCATCTGATAAAATGTGTCTGCCTTTGGATACATTAATCAATGTAAAAAGAGACCAAACACACAGAGATGTAAACACTAACATTTGCAGTCAATAAGTTTTTGACCTTTGAGTCGTCTCCTCAGGTTCGTCAGTGTGATGTGTATAGACTACCTGCACAGCTCCAGAGTGACCAATCAGATCACCAACCAACTCCAGTGAGCACAGACCAGAAACTTCCAGAAGCTTCTTAGCTGGCACACTACTCTGTTTACTGGATCTCCCAATGGTGCTGAACAAGCTGAAAAACCCTGAGAGAGAGGGGAAAGTGAGCAAGAGAAAATGTGAATAATGCATTACCTACTTTCTGTGGCTCCATGCAGATTTTTTTTTTTTTTTGTTAATTTCCATTGCAGGTGCTAAATGGATTGGTTATAAACTCAACTCAAAACTCTCCATTTATCCTTTCTAACCAATAAGCATGGTGTATAACAGCTCAATAATTCCTTTGTGTTTGGAGACATTACAGCAAATGACACCGTCTGATTTTTCCCTGTTTTTAAGCTGAGCTTCATGCTTAATTTCATAACACGACAACATATACGCCCAGGAAAGTATATTCAGCACCCAGAAGTAAAGGCTCAGCTCTGGGAAAGGTGTTTTCACCAATGGCAAGTCATGGCAGGACACTGGGACAGAATAAACTGGCCCTTTAGTGGCATCACCATTTACTAAATGCCTTTCCTGCACTTTCCACTGACTCACGCCACGTTGCACACAATTCAACAACTCGGTTCCTCCTCACGCAGATCTACTCTCCCTAATTGATGGAGAGATTTGGTACCTCCAGCCAGGTCACCCAGAAACCTGAATTGAGGACTGTGACAATGTAGTCCAAGAAACACTCTGGAATACAGGAAACCTTTAATGTCATCCTTCACCTTCACTTATTGATGACATGATGTTCAGGGTATAGCAAATATGCATACAAAGAGCACAGTGTGATTACACCCTGAATAAGCATAAATAAATCTAATGTTTAACAATTATTTGCTGAAGGCGAGATGAACAAAGTCGAGGGTGATTAAATACACGGGTGATTATTTAAGAAAGAAAAAATGACAGCAAATGGCACCGTCTGATTTTTCCCTGTTTTTAAGCTGAGCTTCATACTTAATTTCATATATAATATATATAAAAAAAAGTTAATTTATATATATATATATATATATATATATATATATATATATATATATATAAAAAGTTAGTTTACTTCCAACTTCAAAAGCAGCATGCAAATGTAATACGCACAGACTTGTGTCACTTATTGACGGTTACGTATGTAACTGCGGTTCTGTGAATTTCGGATGACTGCCAGAGGTTTAAGCTTTAAACACCTAGATGTCCATCACGTGTATGTGCAGGTCAAATGTTTGTATCAGTCACCTGTGACCTGGGTGACATATGCCCCTTGCCCCGGCACTAAAGGCACATTCACCCAGGAAGTGACCTCTTGGCAATCTTCTCGCAAATATTCCAAATGACTGCCAAGCTCTGGCAGTCATCCGAAATTCATAGAAACGTGGTTACATATGTAACAATCATTCTATTTCATTTGTACTGACCGCTAGAGGTGATGATTTAAGCACCTGGATGACTAATACAAACAAGGTCACAGGGAAGACCTACCTTGCCCCTTTAAGAGAGCTGTGAAGGAGTATGAAGAATGGCTGTTGCCACTGGGTTCTGAGAGACCACATTAACCCAAAAGAATCTTGGAAATGTGCAGGTTGATGTCCATGATGAAGCTGCACAGATATCTGAAAAAGGAACCCCTCATAGGGCTACCCATGACACAAAGACACTCCTCATTGAGTGACCCCTCACATGAGGGATTAAGAGACCACTGCATAGCATGGACAATAGTGTCTACAATCCATTTCGACAGCCGCTGTTTGGACAAGGCATGAACTCACCTATGCCCTGTATGACAAACAGTGAATCTGACTGCCGGAAGTCAGCAGTGGTTTGAATACGTCTTTAATGCTCACACTGGGCACACCAAGTATGCACTTTGCCCCTGCTCATCCTCTTGAGTTGGGGACTCAAAAGCTGCCAGACTGAGGGGCTGGTTTGTGTAAGAAGATGAAAAGGTCTTTGGGAGAAAGGAAGGGGTAGGCCATAAGGTTCAGAAAAAAGCTTCCATCTGTTAGCATAGAGCGCATTAGTGGAAGATGCCCAGAAGCTGTTGATGGTCTGCACAAGCTGGATTACAGGATCCTAACAATGGCTTGGACCTTCAAAGGCCAGACCCAGAGTTGCAACTGGCCTGGGTTCGGATGCTAGATTTGACCCTCCAGCTGTGAGAGGAGGTCTCGTCATACAGGGAGGCACCAGGGCTCCCTGTCCAGTAACCTGTGTAATATTCAAACCACACCCTCCCAGGCCATCTGCCCTTGTCAAAATGTTTTTTAGAATTCTATAGAAACTCTATAGAAAATCCTATAGAAACCCCTCTTTCTATACAATCTCTATAGAATGCTATAGAACTAATACTCTATAGAAAATAGTTTCTATAGAAGTTGTATAGAAATAGTATAAATTCTATAGAAGTTGTACTCTATAGAAAACAGCTTCTATAGAATCTCAACAGAATTCTATATAAATAGTCTATAGAAAACAATTTCTATAGAATTGATAGAGAGTTCTATAGAAGCTCTACTTTATTAGGGCCAACAGAATTTTATAAATTTCATAATGGTTATTTCCATAAAAACACAACTTGGTGGATTTTAAAGACCCTACAGAAATTCCAGTCTGAGACAAAAGGCCTTGCATCCAAAGAACAACTTTAGTACTTATCTCCAATAAAAATGTTCTTTATTTCATTTACTTTATCTCACATAATAACACTTCGGATCAACAACTCAATTGATCCAAATGTAAATTACAGTTTAAGACATAATTTAATAAATGTACTTCCAAAATAAACGCTGATATATGCTATACATTAATTTTCAGTCAAGCTCAATGGCATTTGGAAGAAGTGAAACAAACGTCTTTCTTTGTATTTTCATGTAAATATACTTATTTGCTATATCAGATAAATTACATGCTATCAATTCATTAGTGATTTCAACCTCTCTAATTTGATGCCCCTTAACTTTATATATACCTGTATTTAATTGAAACATTATTCGAGTAGATGTTAAACGTCGAAATATACAGTACAATTCTTTTTTACAGTTACATATATCATCTTCACATTCATTTTTACGGGCGGCACGGTGGTGTAGTGGTTAGCGCTGTCGCCTCACAGCAAGAAGGTTCTGGGTTCGAGCCCCGGGGCCGGCGAGGGCCTTTCTGTGTGGAGTTTGCATGTTCTCCCCGTGTCCGCGTGGGTTTCCTCCGGGTGCTCCGGTTTCCCCCACAGTCCAAAGACATGCAGGTTAGGTTGACTGGTGACTCTAAATTGACCGTAGGTGTGAATGTGAGTGTGAATGGTTGTCTGTGTCTATGTGTCAGCCCTGTGATGACCTGGCGACTTGTCCAGGGTGTACCCCGCCTTTCGCCCGTAGTCAGCTGGGATAGGCTCCAGCTTGTCTGCGACCCTGTAGAAGGATAAAGCGGCTAGAGATAATGAGATGAGATTCATTTTTACACACTGCAACCACTAACTGCAGGGTCCCAATCAGACCATCTCTTAAGTGAAAGCAGGAATTATTTCTTTCTTGTTTCTTATGCTTTAAATGTTCAGATACGAAATATAAACCATTCTCAACCCTTGGTAAATTTTTCTATAGATTTCTATAGAAAAAAATCTATAAAAATTCTATAAAATTTCATAGAATTTTTATAGACTTTTTGTAGAAATTTTATAGAGTTTTAATAGAAATTTTATAGTTTTAATAGAAACTATAGAGTTTTAATAAAAATTTTATAGTTTTAATAGAAATGTTATAGAGATTATACATAGAAATCATAGAATTTCTATAGAAAGTCAACAGAACGATTGGTTCTTGAGAATGGTTCATATTTCATATCTGAACATTTAAAGCATAAGAAACAAGAAATAAATAATTCCTGCTTTCACTTAAGAGATGGTCGGATTGGGACCCTGCAGTTAGTGGTTGCAGTGTGTAAAAATGAATCTCATCTCATCTCATTATCTCTAGCCGCTTTATCCTTCTACAGGGTCGCAGACAAGCTGGAGCCTATCCCAGCTGACTACGGGCGAAAGGCGGGGTACACCCTGGACAAGTCGCCAGGTCATCACAGGGCTGACACATAGACACAGACAACCATTCACACTCACATTCACACCTACGGTCAATTTAGAGTCACCAGTCAACCTAACCTGCATGTCTTTGGGGGAAACCAGAGCACCCGGAGGAAACCCACGTGGACACGGAGAGAACATGCAAACTCCACACAGAAAGGCCCTCGCCGGCCCCGGGGCTCGAACCCAGGACCTTCTTGCTGTGAGGCGACAGCGCTAACCACTACACCACCGTGCCGCCCGTAAAAATGAATGTGAAGATGATATATGTAACTGTAAAAAAGAATTGTACCGTATATTTCGACGTTTAACATCTACTCGAATAATGTTTCAATTAAATACAGGTATATATAAAGTTAAGGGGCATCAAATTAGAGAGGCTGAAATCACTAATGAATTGATAGCATGTAATTTATCTGATATAGCAAATAAGTATATTTACATGAAAATACAAAGAAAGACGTTTGTTTCACTTCTTCCAAATGCCATTGAGCTTGACTGAAAATTAATGTATAGCATATATCAGCGTTTATTTTGGAAGTACATTTATTAAATTATGTCTTAAACTGTAATTTACATTTGGATCAATTGAGTTGTTGATCCGAAGTGTTATTATGTGAGATAAAGTAAATGAAATAAAGAACATTTTTATTGGAGATAAGTACTAAAGTTGTTCTTTGGATGCAAGGCCTTTTGTCTCAGACTGGAATTTCTGTAGGGTCTTTAAAATCCACCAAGTTGTGTTTTTATGGAAATAACCATTATGAAATTTATAAAATTCTGTTGGCCCTAATAAAGTAGAGCTTCTATAGAACTCTATCAATTCTATAGAAATTGTTTTCTATAGACTACTATTTATATAGAATTCTGTTGAGATTCTATAGAAGCTGTTTTCTATAGAGTACAACTTCTATAGAATTTATACTATTTCTATACAACTTCTATAGAAACTATTTTCTATAGAGTATTAGTTCTATAGCGTTCTATAGAGATTGTATAGAAAGAGGGGTTTCTATAGGATTTTCTATAGAGTTTCTATAGAATTCTAAAAAACATTTTGACAAGGGATATCTGTGCCAAATCTCTTGTACCACTTCAGGTCACAGCCTCCATTCCCCAGGATGGGGACATTGCTGGGATAGGAGATCTGCTGCTCTGTTCTGAATGCCTGGTAAAGTGTATTGCCCTCAGGCTCAATAGGTGAGTATGGGCCCACAGTAATAGCTGTTGCACCATCCTTAAAGATTGTTTGGACCTGGTGCTCCCCTGGTGGTTTATCTGGTAGACCACAGAGGTGTTGTCTGTCCTTATAAGACATGTTTCCCTACCAGCACTGGAAGGAAATGTTTGAGGGCAAGCAGAACATCCTGTAGCTCCAACACATTTACATGTTGTTCCTGCTGCTGAGGACTCCACTGGCCTCTGACCATTCTGCATTCCCACACTGCTCCTCACCCTGCTAGGGAGGCATCCGTGGCCACAATCTCTCTGCAAGAAAGTATAGACCTTAAAGAAACACCCTGGGTGAGATAGGTTTTCCTCCTCTGTGGGTGCAGGCATCTTAGTCAGCTGGCAGTGACTCTGACCAGTTTGCGTCCGTGTTGAGTGAGGTGCAGGCAAAGATTGTTCAGCCAGATCTGGAGAGGCCTCAATGACAGAAGGCTTAAAGGGATCACAGATGAGGCTGCTGTGAGCATGCCTAGCAGTCTGAGAAATTATCTGAAGGCCAGGGCTCTACCTTTCTTGAAGCAACTAATGAGCTGGATGTTGTTGTGAATCTGCTGCAGAGAGGGGGTGGCAGTCATCAGCTGTGAGTCCAACTGGATGCCAAGCAACACTGTGTGCCAACTGGGTACAAGGGAGCTCTTCATGATTTATTGCCAGCCCAAGCTTGGCGACATGGGAAATCAGTGAACCGGATTCCCTTAAAGCCCTATACTGGGAACAAATCAGTCAGTTGTCCAGGTAGGGGGAAAAATGTGCATCCCTCTGGCCTGTAGTGGGGACAGTGCTGGTGCTATACATCTTGTAAAGACACTTGGTGCTAGTGAGCTTCTGAATGGGGGCACATGAAACTGATAAGCCCTGCCCTCGAAGGCAAAATAGAGGAACTGCCTGTGCTAAGGTATGATGGGAATGTGAACGTATGCATCTTTCAGATCAATGGTTGTAAACCAGTTGTTCTGCCTGATGCCCTGCAGCACATCCACTGTTCTTAACACATGGAACTTGAAAACCTTGACGTACTTGTTCAGAGGCCTCAAATCCAATATGGGGCGAAGTTCGCCATCCTTTTTTGGGATAATAAAATAAAGTGGAATAGAATCCACTGTTCTGTGAACAACTGTCGAACGGCTCGATGGCAGCCTTCTCCAGGGGAGTCAAGACCTCCTGGTGTAAGGCCAGAACCTTGTTCAAGTCCTTGACAATGGTCATTTTGACCCCATGGAACCTTGACAGTCAACATGGGAATTGAATGCTGTAACCCTGTGACAGGGTTGACACAACCCAGGGGTCTGACATAAGCACTTCCCAGCACCTAAGCTGCTGCTCGGTGAAGCACCTGACTGTGGGAGAGATGCAGTCATTGCCTGCCCCCTCGTCCCTTCCTGGAGGGGCGATGGCCAGAAGACTGGCAAACTGCTGTCTGGCTTGTGTAACCTGTAGGCTATGTTGCAGAGCTTGCTGCACAGCAGGTCCAAACAGCTGTCCCAGAACAAGAGGAAGAGAGCTTTCCTGCAGGGTTCCAGAAGCGGAGACTGGGCCAGCCATACTTGATGCCAAGCAAGGGTTAGCAAAGGTCTGAGAGGTCTTCTTGCAAAAGGCACTTTGAGAAGTCCCCTGGGCTGGTGCTGCATCCAACCCCAGACGTGCTAGAGCCATATTCACAGCAGGCCTGACTGATGTCTGGCTAGTCTCAGAGTCCATCAGTGAACTGTGGCTTGTCTCCTGGGCATTGGGATGAGAGAAGTGGGAGCTCTCCTTTATGCCCTCCTCAACACCCCTACCACTGAGAACTAGGCTCTCTGAAGTCCAACTGGAGAGGGCATCTTCCTCCTGGATCTCAAAGGCTGGTGACAGTACCGGAGGCAGTGCCTCAGAAGGAGACCGTTGTGCGGCTGTAGCGGGTACCTAGAGCGAGAGCTGCAGGTTGTTGTAGATCAAGTAGGAGGGTCTTAATCTCTGTAAACTCAGTGGCCAAAAGTATCAACTTTTTGGGCCAGGGAATCTACTTTTCTGCATTTGCTCCTAGTGGGAGCCTCCCGTGACTCAGATCTGTGGTGCTTGTGTGCACTAGGAGACACAGCACTGTTCCTCTGTGGAGAGGGCAGTTGAGAGCTTATTTTGTTCTCTAGCTGGGCTAGCCTGGCCAAATGTGTTGCTAGACTCATGCAGCTGCAATTCAAGCATGCCAGTTCTGTCAGTCTCTGCCTTAAGTGTTCAACCCCAAGGCAAGAGGGACATTGATCATGGCCATCATGTGGCCCAAGAAGGGTTTGGCAATCAATGTGCATCATAAACATTAATCAACTACTGTTTCCACTAGACCTAGGTTGACACAGTAGCCCAATTACTAGCCTATTTGGAGGGTTTCTCCTAGGTAGCTATGTAAGTGAAATACTGTACAGCAAGTGTATTTGGTGCAGTTAGGGGCAAACAACCACTTTGCAATATGCTAATAATAAATTAACACAGACTACTTACATAATTAGCCTTCCCTACAAATAATGTGTCAATTCTACAATATAAATGAAAATTGTGGGGAATAACCCTTAACTTAAATGTAGTTTCATAATTAATCCAGGCGACTAGCCAGTCTTCGATAACACTAACATAAAAGTGGATAGTTACCATCAAACAAAGGCCTGTGTTAGCATAACAGTTTGCATTTCGTAACGGAGAGCTACAAGTGGAGATCCCTGCCCCATACTCAAATTAATTGCATTCGAGATCAGTGTTAAGGCAAGATACACCATCTGATCACGCACTTAGTTATTCCTCTTAGACTGCAGAATCAGAGTGAGTCCACTCACATACGGCTTAAATTTAAAAAAAAAAAAAAAAAAATTTACTTACCTGTTGTTATATAACATCATCCATGGCTTGCTCAACTTAACTGTACACACTTTACTGTACATAAAAGGCTAATCGCAGTCTTTGGGGGGAGAAAGTTCACAGCTCCAACTCGTCTCGAGTTACAAGACAACCAGTGATGCCCGTACACTCCTGAAAAAAAAAACCTGCTTACCAACGCGAGAAGATAGCAAGAGGTCACTTCCTGGGTGAACGTGCCTTTAGCGCCAGGGCAAGGGGCATACGTCACTCAGGTTACAGGTGACTTTGTTGATACAAACACTCAACCTGCACATATACATGATGGACATCCAGGTGCTTAAAGCACCACCTCTGGCGGTCAGTAAAAATGAAATAGAACTATGCCAACTCACATAAAATACTTTGTTTTGAAATAGATAAAATAAATCACAATCCCACCTTACCTTTGAATAGTTTTAGACCAAACTTCATGGCATCTTTATTGCTTTTAGAAACAGCATTTTCTTTCATAATTTCTAATTCTTCCTCACTTACGGTGACAAAGCGATTGGCCGCCATTTTGCTGAGTCTCTCGAGGTGATTATTGAGAAAAGAGTCCGAATTTGTCGACCAATCAGCGTGCATAATTTTCTATAATCATCTGCATATTTATACTAAATATATTTAGCAGTGCCTAAAAGCAGAGCTCGAGTGTATGAGCAAAATATTGTATAGGCACAAAATCAACCTGAACAGAATAATAATTGCATATGAACCATCGAATTGTGCAGTGTTGTGTATTGCGCATTAATAAATTGCTGCATTGTCTTGTGACAGTGATACTGATAATAAGATACACATCACATTTATGAATACATACTTATTCCTTTCTTCAACACTGCATGCCATGCACCAGAAACAACACCACAATATTTATTATGGTGTGACTCTGCTGGGAGCCTGGTGGACAGCAGTGAACTGGCACCTTCACTTTACATCATTACTATATAGTTACAATCTAATATTAGCGGACACGGTCTTCCGGTTTAGCAAATGAGTGGATAGACGTTAAATCAGGAGCTCCCGGTGGATGAAGTGATAAAACATCGAAAAGCCAAAATTCAAACGCGCAACCAGAGAGGGGATGAGTAATAAAAGGGAACAGTCCAAAAAAGAAATGGAGAAGAAGCACAGAGAGCGAGAAAAAATGGGAGATAGAAAGGGAGACGAAAGGTCAGATGCCGCTAACGACGACATGCTAGCTAGCATGAGGGCTGGCTTTGACAATTGCCGCTTTTCCACTACAAACGCGGCTGAGTTGGGCTGAGCCGTGCCGTGCTGAGTTGGGCTGAGTCGAGCTGAGTGGGGCTGTTGGAGTTGCATTTCGACTACAACCGCGCTGAACCGTGCTGGCTGGAAGTGGGTGGACACATTGGGTGGAGTTAGCGAAAGTGGGTGGACGTCACGTGATGTCGTTAGGCGGCGCAAACAGTGACATCAGTGAGCTTTTAAGCTGTAGTCTCACGAACCGGATAGTAAACAATAAACATGGAGGACATGGAGTCGTTAGTGTTGCTGGTCTTGGTGCTGTGGCTTGTTGTCACCGACAACGCCAACAGATACTGGCAAGAGCGTATAGATGAGGTGAGGCGCATAAGGCTTCAGAAATTCTCGTAATTCGTAATTCTTCTTCTTCTGGGTTTACGGTGTTTACAGATCCCAGCGTGCTCGCGGGGCGTGTGTGGGCATGTGAGGACACTCCTCCTCACCAATCAGTGCACAGGGGAGTGTCTCCTCACGCCCCTAGCCCCACTCGGCTCGGTTTGGCTCGCTTCAGCCCTACTCCAAAACCGTGCGAGTTTTGGGTGCTAAGCAGGGCTGAAGCGAGCTGAGTCGTGCTGCTCTGAGGTAGTCGAAACGCGAGCCATGTTGGGCTGAAGCGAGCTGAAGTGAGCTGAAAAAGAGTAGTGGAAAAGGGCCAAATGTGTCTAAGCAGATTGGGACCAATAGTGAGGAAAACCAAAAAGAAATGAAGGACATTCGAGAGAGTATTCAAAATCTAGGAAGTATGTTGAGACAAGAACTAGCCACTTTTAAGGAGGAGATGGGCAACAGGTTCGAGGCCATTGACAGGAGAATGGAAGCCCAGGCAGAGATATTGCAGACATACAAGAGCGTGTGGTGGAGACCGAGGAGTGGAATGCAGATCTGAAGGGGATTCTCGCCTCTTCCCTCAAGCAGCAAAGGCGGCTACAGGAGAAAGTAACTGACTTAGAAGGGAGATCAAAAAGGAACAATATTCAAGTTTGGGGAGTACCAGAGGGTGCAGAGAAGGATTCGGCATCCGAGTTTATAGAGCGCTTGATTGGCGAGGATCTTAAACTTGGGGAAGATGCCAGTCTACAAATACAACGTGCTCACAGAGCATTGGCACCGAGACCCGCCCCAGACAAGAACCCCAGAGCGATCACTGTCAACTTCCTGCAGTACCAAATCAAGGAGGACATCCTCAAAAAGGCCTGGCAGACAAAAATTGAGATTGGGGGAAGGAGAGTGACGTTCGACCACGACTACCCAGCAAAGGTGGCTGCAAAGCGCCGTAGCTATGCGGGACTGAAAAGAGTTCTAAAGGGAGAAGGGATTAGGTTCCAGTCACCGCTAATGGCACTGAGAGTCCACTGGCAAGGAGACGTCCAAACCTACGGCAGTCCACAAGAAGCTGCGCGGGCGATGGAAGAGAAGGGAATGAAGGTAGATGGACTGATAGAGGAACAACCGACGCCGGAGCAGCAGCTTGAGTCTGCTTTCAAGTGGCGCAGAGTTGGGGACCAGGAGATCGACATCGCTGGGAGAGCAAGGAAGGAACTGAAATGGTTCACTTGGAAGAAATGAGAGGAGGCGAGAAGAAATTATCTCGGTGGCCTATACCACGGAACAGGCACGAACTTTTGTATTTTCTATTTGGATTCCTATTATTTTTCCCAAAGACACTATTTGGTCCCTGGTTGATTTTTGAAAGTTACATAAGTAGCCTTTAGGCATTTGGGCAAAGGATGAGGGGAAACACTAGATGCTAGCTGCTAAGTACTGTTACACATTAAATGGGAAGGTGTGGACAGTGTGGGTAAAGATATATCCCTATGCCTAACGTTTTGTTGCCTTTAAAAGAACCATAAGGACAAGGCCGGGAGTGATGGTTGGAACATGTTGGACATTTTTAGCATGAATGGAGGACTTCAGTTTGGAGAGTTTTCCATCGCTAAGAGGGGCCCTCTTACGAGAGGATTGCCCCTCTCCTCACCAACAGGGGAAATGGGGAGAGATAAAGAACCCCAGTTTACCATGGGAGATCACTTTTTTGTTTACTGTTGTTTAGTTAGAACAGCTGTTGCTGATTTTTTTTGTGTGTCCATGTTTAGCGTATGGGTAATGAAAGTGCATGGGGAACTGATGTATAATGCAGCATGAAGGTGTTAAAGCGGTATCACTGAATGTGAATGGGCTGAGTAGTCCAATTAAGAGGGCAAAGCTTATGGCCAAATTCAGAAAAGAAAAAATGCAGGTGGTGTTTCTGCAGGAGACACATTTGTCTACAGAAGAACATGAGAAACTAAAGAGATTTGGGTATAACAACACATTTTATAGCACTTACCACAAACAAATAGGAGAGGGGTAGCCATATTAATAGCAAATTCAACCAAATTTGAACCTGAAAAAGAAATGTGTGATAGGGAGGGAAGGTACATAATGGTAAAGGGTAAATTAGAGGGACAGAGAGTGACACTGAACCTTCTTTGTATCATTATTTGACATCATTAATGTAGAATTGGAGGGGATCTCAATATGTGGAGGGGACTTCAATATGGTGATGAACTACAATCTAGATACGACTAGTACAAAGAAGAATAGGACATGGCTTAGTAGATATACGAGTACGCAACTGGTTGATTTGGGAATAGTAGATGTTTGGAGAGACCTACATCCCTTGGAGAGAGACTACACACACTATTCAGTCCCACACCAAAAGCATTCAAGGTTGGACTATTTCTTCATGACAAAGGGAGATATGTATAGGGTAGAGGACTGTAGGATAGGGGTAGCATATTTATCAGACCATAACGCAGTCTACCTGACAATAAAATTAAACAAGAGAAGGAGGACTACAGTGTGGAGGGTGAATGTGGGCGTACTGAATGACAAAGACCTGGTGGAAAGGATGCAAATAGATATAAGTAGGTATACAGCGGAAAACGATAATGGGGAAGTAGATCCAACCATTCTTTGGGATGCGCTTAAGGCCGTCATTAGGGGGAATTTGATGGCACAGACAACGCTTCGCAAGAAATCCAGATTAGTGAACTACCAGACACAAATTGGTCACTTAAAGGATTTGGAGAGAAAACATAATGCCACAAGTGACCCAGAGGTACTTAGACAAGTGAAAGAAACAAAGAATAAAATTGATAATATATTACTCTCAGAAGTGGAAAAGAAGGCTAGATTTGTCAAACAAACCTATTATGAGGGAGGTCCCAAAGCAAGCAGATTACTGGCTAGACATATAAGAAAACAACAAGCATTGAACACCATATACAAAATTAGAGATCTCCAAACTAATGACTTGCTTACTGAACCAGACGAAATAGAGAGAGTATTCAGGGAATATTATCAAAACTTATACACACAACCATCAATGGCAGACGAACATATGAGAAATTTCCTGGACAGGTTGGATCTACCATCAATAGGAGAAGAGCAGAATACATTATTGACTGCAGACATCACAGAGGAGGAAATGGAAAAGGCGATCTCTAAGATGAAGAACAATAAATCTCCTGGCAGTGACGGATTCCCCTCAGAATTCTATAAAACCTTTAGACAAGAGTTGACCCCGGTACTGATGGCCTCATTTAGACACACAAAGAAGGGAAAATCCCTCCCTCATGGAGGGAGGCCATTATCACAACCACACCCAAATAAGGCAAGAATAAAGAGCATTGAAGCAGCTATAGACCAATATCAGTACTAAATGTGGACTACAAGATGTACACCTCAATAATCTCCAAAAGATTTGAGACATTCATGACTGACATTATAGACGAAGACCAGACCGGCTTTATTACAGGAAGACAGACACAGGACAATATTAGGAGGATGATACACATTGTAGAAGAGACTCAACAAACGAAGAATAGTGCAATTTTAGTTAGTGTAGATGCAGAGAAAGCTTTTGATAGTGTCAACTGGACTTATATAAGGTGTTAGAAAGATTTGGTTTCAATGAGGAATCTATCCAGTGTATTAAGGCGTTATATCAAGAACCAACGGCTAGGATTAAGGTGAATGGTAGTCTCACGGACCCCTTTTATCTGGGAAGGTCTACTAGACAAGGGTGTAGTCTCTCTCCAACTCTCTTTGCAATATTTATAGAGCCATTGGCACAGGCGATTAGGCAGAACCAGGGCATCAAAGGGGTGGAGGTGAATGATAGAGAACATAAGATAGGGCTGTTTGCAGATGATGTGGTAGCCTACTTGGAGCAACCCAGTGAGTCCTGCCCTGCACTGATGAACCTACTGGAGGGATATGGATATTACTCAGGATACAAACTTAATGTTACCAAAACACAAATCTTGGCCATAAACTATGCTCCTACACCAGAGTTAGAAGAGAAATTCAAAAGTAAGTGGAATTCAGAAACAATTAGATACCTGGGAGTGAACATCACAAAGGGAGCGGGGAGGTTATACACTGCAAATTAGATTCAGATTAACCAGGAACTCAGACGGGATATAGGAAGATGGTCAATACTACAGTTGGATCTTAGCTCAAGGATAGAAATAATTAAGATGAACGTATTACTGAGGTTACTGTACCTGTTTCAAACTCTGCCAGTAATGATACCACAGAAACAGTTTATGGAGTGGGATAGATGGATATCCAGGTTCATTTGGGGGGGTAGGAGGCCAAGGATTCGATATAGCACCATGCAGCTCCCTAAGGACAAAGGGGGCATGGCAGTACTGAATCTGCAAGACTACTTCTATGCTGCACAGCTTAGGGCTGTAACTTGTTGGTGTAATAGAGAATATGTAGCTAGATGGAAGGATATAGAAATGAAGGTAGAGGCTAGCCCAGTACAAATATTAATAACTGATAGGGAATCGTTTAAGAGGGAAGAGGGATTGTTGGACCCAATAACTAAATTCACATTGGGGATTTGGTACTTGGTAGTGAGAAAGTATGGACTATAGACTGAAGCAAAGATTCTGAGATGGATAACCCATGACAAGCGATTCAAACCAGGAATTAGGGATTGGGGCTTTGAGAGATGGGCACATGGGGTATTACAGCAATAGGTACACTAGTTGGGAGGGGGGAAATGCAGAGTTTTCAGGCTTTAAGCGAGAAATTTTATTTGGCGGCAAATGAACTTTTTCGATATTTTCAGGTGAGGGATTATTATTTAAAGGAAATAAAGTTAGAAGAACCCAAAGAACAGAATATGATTATTAAAATAATGATAAATGCATACGAAGGGAGAAAATGTAGAGTAATCTCAGCTCTATACCAAGCTATAGGTGCCAGTGGGCACTGGGAAAAAGAGCTTGGAATAGAAATAACAGAAGATGACTGGTATAAAGTGTGCAAGGTTCAACACTCAGCCACTAGCTCTACGGTATGGCGAGAATTTGGGTGGAAGAACATTATAAGGTTCTTCATAACACCAAAGATTAAGGGGAGCTACATACCAGATCTGAAATCATGTTGGAGGTTGTGTGGTCAAGCAGAGGCAGACCATACACATGTGTTTTGGAAATGTCAAAAGATGGAGGGATACTAGGAGGGAGTCTGGAGTGTGCTGAGGGAGATACTGGGATATGAGATACCAAAGACTTGTTTGGTATTATATCTGGGGAACATCCCACAAGAGGAGGTACAAGGAGAAGATAAATACCTGGTGAAAGTATTATTGGTGGCTAGCAGGAAGGCAATTACAAGGGCCTGGTATAAGGTAGACCCCCCCCAACTAGAGATCAGTGGCTGAGCATTGTGGAGGAGATTTATGATATGGAGAGGGTCATACATACCTTGAGAATGAGGGAGGAACAGTTTTAAGGGAAATGGGAGAAATGGAATTATTACAGAAGGGGTAAGGAGGATACCACTAGAAATTATAGCAATGACAAGTGAACAAGACAGAATTGTTGCATTGTGACCGAATGGAAGGACCTATAAGCTGTTAATGGAATTTTTTTTCTATTTGTTGTTTGATTTTTGTGTATTATTGTATTTAAAGGAAAAAATCCAAATAAAAATTCAAGTTTAAAAACAAAAATAATAATATTATTAGTGGACACAAGAACTAATCGATATCGATCTGCTGTAGTTTTAGATTATTGACAACTAAGGAAAGATGCTCATAACTGCTAATGAACTATGCAATAATCATGTTTACACGAGTGTGCAGACTAAGAAATCTCATCTCATCTCATTATCTCTAGCCGCTTTATCCTGTTCTACAGGGTCACAGGCAAGCTGGAGCCTATCACAGCTGACTACGGGCGAAAGGCGGGGTACACCCTGGACAAGTTGCCAGGTCATCACAGGGCTGACACATTAGACACAGACAACCATTCACACTCACATTCACACCTACGGTCAATTTAGAGTCACCAGTTAACCTAACCTGCATGTCTTTGGACTGTGGGGGAAACCGGAGCACCCGGAGGAAACCCACGCGGGCACGGGGAGAACATGCAAACTCCGCACAGAAAGGCCCTCGCCAGCCACGGGGCTCGAACCCGGACCTTCTTGCTGTGAGGTGACAGCACTAACCACTACACCACCGTGCCGCCCGACTAAGAAATCATTCAGGTTTTTAAAAAAAAAAAAATTGCTCTGAGAGCACAATATCCCCCGCTGGTGAAATGTGACCAAATTGAATGAAATTGTAATATGCACATTACTGACATAAAGCAAGTAAAGCCTTTTGCAAAGTTTCAGAAAATTCCTGCAAAAATTGTGAGAGGAGTTGATTTCAGAATATGAGCACACGTTCATGAAATTGTCAAAGTACAAGTTTGGTAATCAAGGGCCATAACTCTGGTAAAATGCGACTGAATTGAATGAAATTGCAATATGCACATTACCGACATATAACAAAGAATCCTGTCAAGTTTTGTGAAATTCCTCCAAAAATTGAGAAAGGAGTTAATTTCAGAAGGTGAGTACCCTTCCTGGGACGGATGGACAGACAGACAGACAAACAGACATCACCACGACATAATCCCCCTTCGGGCCTTTCGGCCAGCAGGGGATAAAGAAGCATACAGTGCAAAGATATGTTGCCCACTATGGGGAAAAAAAAAAACAATAGGATAAAAACCATTAAAAAAAAAACACCTGCTGGAAAACTATTCCTTGACTGAATGCAATGTATGATCTTCAAGGGTTATAGCTGCAATCTTGATACGTCAAACAGTTGTCTGGTGACAACTGTCAGTTGTCCAACTGTCACGTCCACATGCCTCAGACAGCAACTTGTGCTGAAGCTTATTAGAACAAATTGCCATGCACCTTTTCCCGATCAGAGCACTATCATAGCTTGCGCTTATAAGGAAATTTAGTAACACACAGACTTTGCGAAGTATAATCTCTGTACCCTGTGTTTGACATTACCAAGCTTTGTATTTTGTAGTTCCTGGTTTTGACTCACATTTTTGTACTTGGACTTTATTCCTTCATCTTTCCTGATATTCTGTCTGTGCCTCGCTTGACCATTGCCTGTTTTTAGACTCTGCCTTTGTCTGACATTTTAGATCTGTTTGTTAACGTGCTTATTAATAAACAGTTTATGCACTTACGTCTATCGCCCAAATACATGACACCAACAAGCTAGTGGACAAATAAAACTAGCCCACTTAACTTTTAACTAGTTTTATACGAAACCGTCATGAGTATTTTCTGTAAAATGCGTTAGTAAATAGTCCCATGTTACTTTTGAAAAAACAAATTAAAAATAAGCGTTGGATAAAAACCCCATCCATCTTAAGTAAATAAAAGATATAAATTTCGTTGTCTGGTGGTCAAGATACGTTGCCTCGCACTTATGATTGGGTTTCCTGTGGTGGTATACAGTGGTGCTTGAAAGTTTGTGAACCCTTTAGAATTTTCTAAAACCCCGATTCCAAAAAAGTTGGGACAAAGTACAAATTGTAAATAAAAATGGAATGCAATGATGTGGAAGTTTCAAAATTCCATATTTTATTCAGAATAGAACATAGATGACATATCAAATGTTTAAACTGAGAAAATGTATCATTTAAAGAGAAAAATTAGGTGATTTTAAATTTCATGACAACACATCTCAAAAAAGTTGGGACAAGGCCATGTTTACCACTGTCAGACATCCCCTTTTCTCTTTACAACAGTCTGTAAACGTCTGGGGACTGAGGAGACAAGTTGCTCAAGTTTAGGGATAGGAATGTTAACCCATTCTTGTCTAATGTAGGATTCTAGTTGCTCAAATGTCTTAGTTCTTTTTTGTCATATCTTCCGTTTTATGATGCGGTAAACGTTTTCAATGGGTGAAAGATCTGTACTGCAGGCTGGCCAGTTCAGTACCCGGACGCTTCTTCTACGCAGCCATGATGCTGTAATTGATGCAGTATGTGGTTTGGCATTGTCATGTTGGAAAATGCAAGGTCTTCCCTGAAAGAGACGTCGTCTGGATGGGAGCATATGTTGCTCTAGAACCTGGATATACCTTTCAGCATTGATGGTGTCTTTCCAGATGTCCAAGTTGCCCATGCCACATGCACGAATGCAACCCCATACCATCAGAGATGCAGGCTTCTGAACTGAGCGCTGATAACAACTTGGGTCGTCCTTCTCCTCTTTAGTCCGAATGACACGGCGTCCTTGATTTCCATAAAGAACTTCAAATTTTGATTCGTCTGACCACAGAACAGTTTTCCACTTTGTCACAGTCCATTTTAAATGAGCCTTGGCCCAGAGAAGACATCTGCGCTTCTGGATCATGTTTAGATACGGTTTCTTCTTTGAACTATAGAGTTTTAGCTGGCAACGGCGGATGGCACGGTGAATTGTGTTCACAGATAATGTTCTCTGGAAATATTCCTGAGCCCATTTTGTGATTTCCAATACAGAAGCATGCCTGTATGTGATGCAGTGCCGTCTAAGGGCCCGAAGATCACGGGCACCCAGTATGGTTTTCCGGCCTTGACCCTTACGCACAGAGATTCTTCCAGATTCTCTGAATCTTTTGATGATATAGATGTAGATGATGATATGTTCAAACTCTTTGCAATTTTACACTGTCAAACTCCTTTCTGATATTGCTCCACTATTTGTCGGCGCAGAATTAGGGGGATTGGTGATCCTCTTCCCAGCTTTACTTCTGAGAGCCACTGCCACTCCAAGATGCTCTTTTTATACCCAGTCATGTTAATGACCTATTGCCAATTGACCTAATGAGTTGCAATTTGGTCCTCCAGCTGTTCCTTTTTTGTACCTTTTTTGTACCTTTAACTTTTCCAGCCTCTTATTGCCTCTGTCCCAACTTTTCTGAGATGTGTTGCTTTCATGAAATTTCAAATGAGCCAATATTTGGCATCAAATTTCAAAATGTCTCACTTTCGACATTTGATATGTTGTCTATGTTCTATTGTGAATACAATATCAGTTTTTGAGATTTGTAAATTATTGCATTCTGTTTTTATTTACAATTTGTACTTTGTCCCAACTTTTTTGGAATCAGGGTTGTATATTTCTGCATAAATATGACCTAAAACATCATGAGATTTTCACACAAGTCCTAAAAGTAGATAAAGAGAGCCCACTTAAACAAATGAGACAAAATTATAATACTTAGTCATTTATTTATTGAGGAAAATGATCCAATATTACATACCTGTGAGTGGCAAAAGTATGTGAACCTTTGCTTTCAGTAACTGGTGTGACCCCCTCGTGCAGCAATAATTGCAACTACACGTTTCCGGTAACTGTTGATCAGTCCTGCACACTGGCTTGGAGGAATTTTAGGTCCTGATTAAGGTCAGGACTTTGATTTGGCCATTCCAAAACATTAACTTTATTCTTCTTTAACCATTCTTTGGTAGAATGACTTGTGTGCTTAGGGTCGTTGTCTTGCTGCATGACCCACCATCTCTTGAGATTCAGTTCATGGACAGATGTCCTGACATTTTACTTTCGCTGGTATAATTCAGAATTCATTGTTCCATCAATGATGGCAAGCTGCCCTGGCCCAGATGCAGCAAAACAGGCCCAAACCATGATACTACCACCACCATGTTTCACAGATGGGATAACGTTCTTATGCTGGAATGCAGTATTTTCCTTTCTCCAAACATAACGCTTCTCAGTTAAGCCAAAAAGTTCTATTTTGGTCTCATCCATCCACAAAGCATTTTTCCAATAGCCTTCTGGCTTGTCCACATGATCTTTAGCAAACTGCAGACGAGCAGCAATGTTCTTTTTGGAGAGCAGTGGCTTTCTCCTTGCAACCCTGCCATGCACACCATTGTTGTTCAGTGTTCTCCTGATGGTGGACTCATGAACATTAACATTAGCCAATGTGAGAGAGGCCTTCAGTTGCTCAGAAGTTACCCTGGGGTCCTTTGTGACCTTGCCGACTATTACACACCTTGCTCTTGGAGTGATCTTTGTTGGTCGACCACTCCTGGGGAGGGTAACAATGGTCTTGAATTTCCTCCATTTGTACACAATCTGTCTGACTGTGGATTGGTGGAGTCCAAACTAGTTAGAGATGGTTTTGTAACCTTTTCCAGCCTGATGAGCATCATCAACGCTTTTTCTGAGGTCCTCAGAAATCTCCTTTGTTCGTGCCATGATACATTTCCACAAACGTGTTGTGAAGATTAGACTTTGATAGATCCCTGTTCTTTAAATAAAACATGGTGCCCACTCACACCTGATTGTCATCCCACTGATTGAAAACACCTGACTCCAATTTCACCTTCAAATTAACTGCTAATCCTAGAGGTTCACATACTTGTGCCACTCACAGATATGTAATATTGGCTCATTTTCCTCAATAAATAAATGACCAAGTATAATATTTTTGTCTCGTTTGTTTAACTGGGTTCTCTTTATCTACTTTTAGGACTTGTGTGAAAATCTGATGTTGTTTTAGGTCATATTTATGCAGAAATATAGAAAATTCTAAAGGGTTCACAAACTTTCAAGCACCACTGTACATATGTCATTCATATGTATGGCTGTCATACGGTCACAAAAGCCCTCAAAAATCAGGTCAATGCATTACCATATTCTCTATTATTGCACATGTTCGTCATATGCATAAATGTTTTAGTCTATTCAAAATTCTATTTGAATTCTATTTTGCATCCTTATCCTGAGGCCTCCTATCTCATCTTTCTTTCTGATTTGAAGACTGAATTTTGGTATGTAACACACAGAAGAATAGGAGTCAGGTGTCAGTAGGTGTATGCGTCTCACCTGAGGAGGCAGGCTCTGCAGGTAGGGGGAGCTCCTGTAACTCCCAGATTCTGACACTGCCATCTTCAGAACAAGACATCACCTGCCTTTAATAGAAAAAACAAAACACACACACACTTTAATGTAACTTTACTTGTGAGGGAAATTTTTTTTCGGAACCATAGCCCTGATTATAAATAAATAAATAAATCGCTTTTTTAAAAAGCTGGGATACTGTGTAAAATAAATAAAAATGGAATGCTTTGATTGGAAAATCATGGAAACCCTATATTTCACTGAAAATAGTACAATGTATCAAATGTTGAATCTGAGAATTTTTATTTATTTTAAATATATGCTCATTTTTAATTTAGTGCCAGCAATGTTTCAAAAAATTTGGGACGGGGCAACAAAAGAGTAGAAAGGTTGTGTAATGTTTTTTTTTAAATCATTTGGAATTGGGGTTCTACATATAATAGAAAATGTCAAAATTCCAAAGTATAAAATGGTTTTCCCCGATCGTCACACATATATTAAAGTAAACAGTAATGTAGTAACAAGCCCACAGCACTGTTTTTCTTTTTTTAACCATCTTTTGAAGATAAAACACACAAATACAAATTTGTACCCATTGTGTAGCAGCGTGGTATATAGAACATCAGAGTCATGAGCAAACTTCCTATATGCCACCACCGTCTTCATCCTTGCGTTATAGACAAACAGTCCACTGCCCACTGCTGCAACTACCCTCTGAGAGAGAGAGAGAGAGAGAGAGAGAGAGAGAGAGAGAGACGCTGACCCAAGTTTTAAAAATCCCAAATAGAATCCAGTCACCACTGGAAAGGTGCCCCACCTCTCCATCTGAGTGCAGGTGCTGAATGGATGCTTCACTCTGTTTCTGCTGCCCCATTCTGATCTCTGATTGGCCCTCTCGATCTGGTTCCTCCCACAAAATACGCTCATAAGCCTGGATTGTCCAGTCAAGGGTATCCCAAAGGATGACCTCTCCGATGTGAGAGCCACTGGCAAACAGATCACCTACCAAACAACAAGATGAAATCAAATCGGTTAGTGCACAAAAACAAGGGCCTCAACAATGAAAGCATTTTTATCCAATTTCAAAATTAGGAAATTAAAGAGATAATCTTCCTGTCTAATAGATACTCTGATTTCTACAAAGGCAACATCTTTTGCCCAATTTTGGTGTCTGCTTGTTTTTATAACAAAATACGAATTTCGCACTATATATAAAGTGAAACCATATGCTTTCATCATTTTCATGGGTCAAAACAAGCACACATTTGGCATGGTAAGCATTTTTTAGTTCCAAACTACGTTACTACATCAAGAGAGGAGACATGTTTTTTTTGTGTTTTATGGCTTGTAATTTTACAGCAGAGTATTAATATGCATAAACGTGATTCCACTCTTCTTTCTCTGGTTTCTCATGAAGGTGATTGTAAGAAAAAGACGCATGGGACAAAAGTCGCAAAAGGACCCATTTCTAAACTGCAACATTTAATTTAATGAAGATCCTCATTATTAAAGTCAAAAGCTAACAAAAATATTACATATAGTGTATATTGTGTTAATATTATGTAGTATATACCATATATGGCCAAAAGTATGTGGACACCTGGCCATCACACCCATATGTGATTCTTCCCCAAACTGTTGCCACAAAGTTGGAAACACACAATTGTTTAGAATGTCTGTGTATGCTGTTGCATTAAGATTTCCTTTCACTGGAACTAAGAGTCCAAAACATGTTCCAGCATGACAATGATCCCATGCACAAAGTGAGGTTCATAAAGACATGGTTTACCAAGGTTGGTGTGGAAGCACTTGGTGTGAAAGGCCTGCACAGAGTCCTGACCTCAACCCCACTGAACACCTTTAGGATGCACTGGAACAGCAACAACTTTGTGCCAGGGCTTTTTGCCAGACAATCAGTACCCAATCTCTTATGCGCTTGTGGCTGAATGAGCACAAATCCCCACAGCCATGCTCTAAAGCAGCAGTTTTCAAAAGGATAGGTGCACCTCCTCTGGGGGACGCCAAAGAACTTCGGGGGAGACGCAGTGTGAGAAAAAAATTATTTAAAAAAAAAGTAAACATCTGGTGAGCTAACTCAAGCTATGTGTGGATAGAGATATGGATAAATTTGTAATGCCTAAAGCGAGAGAGGAAAGAGTCTGGTGCAAGCAGAAAATGGAGGAAGTATAACAATGATTATTTAAAAGTTTGGATTTTCATGTACTGGCCCAGATGATGCAACACTACCTCAGTGTGTTATTTGCAAAGAGGTGCTAGCTAACAACAGTATGAGACCATGTAAACTCCGGCGTCACGTTGAGACCAAGCACCCAAGTTTGGTGGCCAAGCCACAGGAGTTTTTTGATAGAAAGCTAAAGGAACTCCATTCACAGAAGAAAGTAATTGAGACATTAAGCACTGTAAATACTAAAGCAACCGAAGCATCACATCACGTGGTGTTACGCATAGCTAAGGCAGGTAAACCCCACAACACTGGTTACTCCTCCCTGCTACTAAAGATGTGTGTTTGGTAATGATGGGAGAAGCTGCTGCTGCCAAGCTAAATGCAATCCCACTGTCTGACAATACTATCCAGCGCCGCATCTCAGACATGGCATCTGATGTGAAGGAACAAGTGCTAGATGGCATTCATGACAGCCTTTTCTTTTCCATTCAGCGACATCGCTAACTGTGCTCAGCTAATGGTGTATGTGTGCTAATGTTAAAGAGCTCAGTGTCCAGGAGTTGTTCTAGGTTTGTCATTCTCTGCCACCTCGCACTACAGCAGAAGAAATCTTCAAGTCTTTGAATGATTTCGTTCAGGAGAGTCATACTGATTGGGGCCACTGTTGTGGAATATGTACTGATGGTGCAAGGGCGATGCATTAATACAAAAGCCATTAATGCAGTCTGCTTTCAATTTAGTTACTGAACTCTAGGCCGACTGTATTGCAACTGGATGAAATATTTTTAGGTAACGGTGACTCACAATTTAAGCACAAGTTTGGCTAATTGTAAAAAAAATTACCTATGTTAAGGCCTTCAGAATGAAATTGGCTTCAAAAAGTTTGTGTTCTAGAAAAGCTCTAAAATGTTTAAAAAGATAAATTTTGTTTAAAAGATTTTTTAAAAATATAAATCTTTGGTTTAGAATGTGTTTAAAAAATAAAAATGTTTTCTAACATTTTTTGTTGAAACCCATTTTAGGCCCAAGTATAAGTTACTTTCGTGTGTTTTCCATGAAGAGGCAACAATAAAACAAATGTGGCAAGAACACGGGGTTACCATGTGTTGAAGATCTTTTAAATTATTATGAAACAACACGTAATTTAAGACGCAGCACAAAACAGGTAGACCTAATCTTAAATAAGAGTAGGTGAAAATCAGAGAAGACTGTATTTCTATCAAAAGTTGCTAAAAGACACAAGCTTTGACCATAAATCCACGTTTAAATATTTCTTAACAACTTAACGCACACTACTGCTACAGGACTTCAATGTCATTCTCTGGAGGGAAGAGATACCCCAACTCCCCCCCCCCCCCCCCCTTTGTATGTATCCGTTTGTGTAGTTGGATGCAGGTATGTTTTGTGGGCTCACCGTTGACTCTGATGAGCGTCCGGATTGTGTCTTGGTGGTCAGTCAGATGGTGAATGGCCAAGATGGACATTTCAGGTTCAGACAGATTCAATTTGAAGATTACTGAAATAATTGAAAAGATCAGCTTTTTCAACTGATCAACTGACACATCAGTCAACAAATCAGTCACATTAGAATCTTTATTTGCCAAGTGGCCCAGGTCTCAACATGGAGGACAAACGAAAAGATTTTAATATTCATTTAAATAATATAGAGAAACATTAGTAATGTACTATTATAAAGAACATTGTTTTTATCTTGCTTATTAAGTTCACACATCTAAACTATATTAATCCTGAGGGTCTTTTCTGGCACTCTAATGATTTTGGCATGCTCCGATTTTGTCGTCAATTTCAACAAATCTAAGCAGTATTTTCAAAGTCATATGACGTTTTGGTATTCAGCACAAGTTCAGCTACAATAATATCTATGTACTACGTATGTTATGATTGTACTTTTAAAAAAAAATAACATGAGTGAAGATGTTGTAAAAAGTAGGTTTAGAACTGTGTTGGAATGTGTGAAAAAACATGACCTTACCCATTGTGACAAAAAGTTTTGGTCACTTGAGGTGATTCTGTTCAGTCTTAGAAATGTATCAAACATAAAAAACGTAAATCTTCTCCATTGATTTGGACAATTAACTGGCCATCAAAAAATTTATGTCCTATCGTTTTGGGATAAAGGGTTGGCAGTGGGAGGGGTATTCAATGGCCCAATCCCAATTCTAATTTCTACCCCTACCCCTCCGCCTTCCCCTCCGCCTTCCCCTTGAAACTGAGCTACAAGGGATAGGGCTTGAAATTCAACCCTTACGTATTGGGATAGCCCTTCAACGATCGCATACGTCATCGCGTACCTCCGTCAGCGTTTACGTTAGCAAAACGCGACGCGTCATTGGCTGCGACCAGCCGCTACAGTCAGAGCCAGAGGCAGAAATCTCTGCTGGTAGGGTGTAATTTGTTAACTAACACCACTGAATGGGATATCTTTGGCGCTTCGTGCACCACATCCGACAGAATGAGGTGTCAGAACACTCATGTAAACAATAAAAGCGAGAATAACAGAACAAAACGTACGCAGTAAAGCAACCGAAAACAATACTCACTCCCAAAGCTTTTTAGCAGCAGCTTGGATTTCAGAAATCGCTGCTCATTCTCAGCTCGAAAGCGAATCAAGCGGCGTGTTTCCTCTGGATAACAACTTAAAACACGTAAATAATGGAGAAAATACATTTATGACAATCTTTCGCCGCGGGAACCGCCATCTTTCTGAAATCCGCATGAAATCTCGCTGAAATCCGCATGGCATTGTGGGAAATCACTCAAACCCCTTCGTTCGGAGTCTGCTCCAGGAAAATCTCCGTTTGGAGGAGTACAGAAGCCCTACGCCTTCCCCTCCCCCTCCGCGTTAACTGGGATTGGGATACCCCTACCCCTTCACGTGAACGCGCAAAATGGAGGGGAAGGGCTAAGGGGTTGGTCCAAGGGGTGAAATGGGATTCGGCCAATGAAGAGTAAAAAAAATTCCATTCCATTCAATGAGAAGAGTATAAACCCTTCCCACTACCATCAGGTCACGTGATCAAAACGGTTCATCACAATGGGTAAGGTCATGTTTTTTCAAACATTCCAACACAGTTCTAAAACTGCTTTTTACAACATCTTCATTTATCTGGTATTTAACGTTATTTTGGTATTTGAGTTTATTCAGTGTGTCTTGAAATTAACTCTTGTACTATTTTACTCAGTTCAGAGCCACAACCAACTGTTACACAATTACTCCGTAATTTTGCTCCCACTCCAACTTTTACTCTCTAAACTCAAAATAGAGCAAAATTAACTCTTTAAGGAAAATATTGTTAACTCTGGAAAAAAATTGCTCAGTATTTTTTTTCCCCTGTGTATGCACCACACTGCACGCATATCAGCCAATATGCTCATCAGAAACAGAAGAAATATTTACACTTACTCGAGCTGATCCTCGGCTGGATCGAGTCAAAGTTTTAAAAAATAAATAAATTTATTTTTTTTAAAAAAGGCACCGCTCATCATCAGTTCTCAAGATTGAATTGAATCACTGTTCTGAAATCATTAACTGAATCATGAATTGAACTGCTGTCCTGAAACTGAATCACTGTCCTGAATCATCTGAAGCACATAAAATCCGCGTGCCATCTCGCAACAGGTTTTACCTCCAAATAATCTAAACTATGTCGGACAGATTTTATCCTGTTTACGGTAGGTGTTCCCACCGTGAAAGAGAAACCAATTGAAACCAAAAGAGTGAAAGTGATTATCATGCCATTACCATGTGAATATGTCTTTTATGAATGTGTAAGTGGGCGCTCAGTAAGTGACTGAGTAAGGTGACAAGTTTTATGTTTCATTTAATTTAGGTAATTTTAAAAATATATTATTATTTGGGGCGTCACGGTGGTGTAGTGGTTAGCGCTGTCGCCTCGCAGCAAGAAGGTCCGGGTTTGAGCCCCGTGGCCGACAAGGGCCTTTCTGTGTGGAGTTTGCATGTTCTCCCTGTGTCCACGTGGGTTTCCTCCGGGTGCTCCGGTTTCCCCCACAGTCCAAAGACATGCAGGTTAGGTTAAGTGGTGACTCTAAATTGACCGTAGGTGTGAATGTGAGTGTGAATGGTTGTCTGTGTCTATGTGTCAGCCCTGTGATGACCTGGCAACTTGTCCAGGGTGTACCCCACCTTTCGCCTGTAGTCAGCTGGGATAGGCTCCAGCTTGCCTGCGACCCTGTAGGACAGGATAAAGCGGCTAGAGATAATGAGATGAGTTTCCAATGTGCATAAATTGAAAACCGTTGCCTATGATCTTTAAAGTGTAAACTCATATTTCAGTGTGGCTTACCAATCTCTCTGTCTATGGCAGCAGCAACACAGCATTTGGGCAAATCCACTAATGCAGTGATACCTTTATAAAGAAATAAACAGACCATCAGCAACAGGTTATGGTTCATTTCCTACAGTAAATTTAGATATTTTTAAACACTGTGTGTTTATGTGCACATACCAGAGTCTTTGTAATGTACCGTCTTACACTGTAGCTGAAAGTCTCTATTCCACACACACAGCTCATTGGCTCCAGAGAGAAACACATCCAGATGATCCAAGACCAACACACACTGTTGCAGAGAGACACACAAGAACACACACAATTTCCATTTATTTGTGTATTACTCACCTTAAACCAAAACCTATCCCCGGATTGAATACAATCAGACAGTTTGGATCAAACACTACAGTTTTGATAAGAAAGTAAATCAAGTCGTGTACCTTAACAGAAGACTGTAGATTGGACACGGTGTGCAGTCGGTGTCCTGTGTCTGCATCCCACAGCTACATCAGTGTTAAGAAGCGCACATGACACTCCAATGCAGGATCATAAAGAGAAAAATGTTTACGTGTATATAAGGATACATACATCATGCGGTCCGATGAAGCCGTTATAAGGGCTGTGAGGGTTTTTTCTGGGTTGGTGCATGTACACGCTGTTAAAGCTGTGATCTGTTGAGTATGAGCTCGTAATTCTACCAGCCGCTCTCCACTCTGTCTCACACACACACACACACACACACACACTTACTTTTTGACACTTATACTTCCCTTGTACAACCCCTATTCCAAAAAAGTTGGGACAAAGTACAAATTGTAAATAAAAATGGAATGCAATAATTTACAAATCTCAAAAACTGATATTGTATTCACAAGAGAACATAGACAACATACCAAATGTTGAAAGTGAGACATTTTGAAATTTCATTCCAAATATTGGCTCATTTGAAATTTCATGACAGCAACAAATCTCAAAAAAGTTGGGACAGGGGCAATAAGAGGCTGGAAAAGTTAAAGGTACAAAAAAGGAACAGCTGGAGGACCAAATTGCAACTCATTAGGTCAATTGGCAATAGGTCATTAACATGACTGGGTATAAAAAGAGCATCTTGGAGTGGCAGCGACTCTCAGAAGTAAAGATGGGAAGAGGATCACCAATCCCCCTAATTCTGCGCCGACAAATAGTGGAGCAGTATCAGAAAGGAGTCCGACAGTGTAAAATTGCAAAGAATTTGAACATATCATCATCTACAGTGCATAATATCATCAAAAGATTCAGAGAATCTGGAAGAATCTCTGTGCGTAAGGGTCAAGGCCGGAAAACCATACTGAGTGCCCGTGATCTTCGGGCCCTTAGACGGCACTGCATCACATATGCCCCTTTTCCACCAAAGCAGTTCCAGGGCTGGTTCGGGGCCAGTGCTTAGTTTGGAACCGGGTTTTCTGTTTCCACTGACAAAGAACTGGCTCTGGGGCCAGAAAAACCGGTTCCAGGCTAGCACCAACTCTCTGCTGGGCCAGAGGAAAGAACCGCTTATGTCAGCGGGGGAGGCGGAGTTGTTAAGACCAACAACAATAACAAGACCGCGAAAGATCGCCATTTTTAAGTGACGAGAAGCCGCAGCTATACAAACGCGAAGTCATCCATTATTATTATTGTTGTTGTTGCTGCTGCTTCCGTGTTGTTTTTGCTTCGATATTCACACCAAGGTTTATGCAAACGTAGCGACGTAACTGACGTATACAGCGACGTAACTGACGTATACAGCGACATAACTGACGTAGCTCCGCGAGCTATGGAAAAGCAAACTGGTTCTCAGCTGGCTCGCAAGTTGAACGAGTTGTGAACCAGCACCAGCACTGGCTCCGAACTAGCCCTGGAACTGATTTGGTGGAAAAGGGGTAATACAGGCATGCTTCTGTATTGGAAATCACAAAATAGGCTCAGGAATATTTCCAGAGAACATTATCTGTGAACACAATTCACCATGCCATCCGCCATTGCCAGCTAAAACTCTATATTTCAAAGAAGAAGCCGTATCTAAGCATGATCCAGAAGCGCAGACATCTTCTCTGGGCCAAGACTCATTTAAAATGGACTGTGGCAAAGTGGAAAACTGTTCTGTGGTCAGACGAATCAAAATTTGAAGTTCTTTATGGAAATCAGGGACACCGTGTCATTCGGACTAAAGAGGAGAAGGACGACCCAAGTTGTTATCAGCGCTCAGTTCAGAAACCTACATCTCTGATGGTATGGGGTTGCATTAGTGCATGTGGCATGGGCAGCTTACACATCTGGAAAGACACCATCAATGCTGAAAGGTATATCCAGATTCTAGGGCAACATATGCTCCCATCCAGACGACGTCTCTTTCATTCACCTTGCATTTTCCAACATGACAATGCCAAACCACATACTGCATCAATTACAGCATCATGGCTGCGTAGAAGAAGGGTCCGGGTACTGAACTGGCCAGCCTGCAGTCCAGATCTTTCACCCACAGAAAACATTTGGCGTATCATAAAACGGAAGATACGACAAAAAAAGCCCTAAGGCAGTTGAGCAACTAGAATCCTACATTAGACAAGAATGGGTTAACATTCCTATCCCTAAACTTGAGCAACTTGTCTCCTCAGTCCCCAGACGTTTACAGACTGTTGTAAAGAGAAAAGGGGATGTCTCACAGTGGTAAACATGGCCTTGTCCCAACTTTTTTGAGATGTGTTGTTGTCATGAAATTTAAAAATCACCTAATTTTTCTCTTTAAATGATACATTTTCTCAGTTTAAACATTTGATATGTCATCTATGTTCTATTCTGAATAAAATATGGAATTTTGAAACTTCCACACCATTGCATTCCGTTTTTATTTACAATTTGTACTTTGTCCCAACTTTTTTTTGGAATCGGGGTTGTATGTTGGAATATGCAAAAGGAATTCTTGAAAATTCTTGTCTTTTGATTGATGATGTTGCTATCTGATCATTGTTATCCACTTATTAAAAGAATACTTTCTTTTTTCATCTATTCTCTGTGTAGCATACAGTGGTGCTTGAAAGTTTGTGAACCCCTTAAATTTTTCTACATTTCTGCATAAATATGACCTAAAACATCATCAGATTTTCACACAAGTCCTAAAAGTAGATAAAGAGAACCCAATTAAACAAATGAGAAAAATATTATACTTGGCCATTTATTTATTAAGGAAAATGATCCAATATTACATGTCTGTGAGTGGCAAAAGTATGTGAACTTCTAGGATTAGCAGTTAATTTGAAGGTGAAATTACACTCCCGGTGTTTTCAATCAATGGGATGACAATCAGGTGCGAGTGGGCACCCTGTTTTATCTAAAGAACAGGGATCTATCAAAGTCTGATCTTCACAACACGTTTGTGGAAGTGTATCATGGCACGAACAAAGGAGATTTCTGAGGACCTCAGAAAAAGCGTTGTTGATGCTCATCAGGCTGGAAAAGGTTGCAAAACCATCTCTAAAGAGTTTGGACTCCACCAATCCACAGTCAGACAGATTGTGTACAAATGGAAGAAATTCAAGACCATTGTTACCCTCCCCAGGAGTGGTCAACCAACAAAGATCACTCCAAGAGCAAGGCGTGTAATAGTCGGCAAGGACACAAAGGACCCCAGGGTAACTTCTAAGCAACTGAAGGCCTCTCTCACATTGGCTAATGTTAATGTTCATGAGTCTACCATCAGGAGAATACTGAACAACGATGGTGTGCATGGCAGGGTTGCAAGAAGAAAGCCACTGCTCTCCAAAAATAACATTGTTGCTCGTCTGCACTTTGCTAAAGATCACGTGGACAAGACAGAAGGCTATTGGAAAAATGTTTTGTGGATGGATGAGACCAAAATAGAACTTTTTGGTTTAAATGAGAAGCGTTATGTTTGGAGAAAGGAAAACACTGCATTCCAGCATGAGAACCTTATCCCATCTGTGAAACATGGTGGTGGTAGTATAATGGTTTGGGCCTGTTTTGCTGCTTCTGGGCCGGGACAGCTTGCCATCATTGATGGAACAATGAATTCTGAATTATACCAGTGAATTCTAAAGGAAAATGTCAGGACATCGGTCCATGAACTGACTCTCAAGAGAAGGTGGGTCGTGCAGCAAGACAACGACCCTAAGCACACAAGTCATTCTACCAAAGAATGGTGAAAGAAGAATAAAGTTAATGTTTTGGTATGGCCAAGTCAAAGTCCTGACCTTAATCCAGTCGAAATGTTGTGGAAGGACCTGAAGCGAGCAATTCATTTGAGGAAACCCACCAACATCCCAGAGTTGAAGTTGTTCTGTACGGAGGAATGGGCTAAAATTCCTCCAAGCCGGTGTGCAGGACTGATCAACAGTTACCAGAAATGTTTAGTTGCAGTGATTGCTGCACAAGGGGGTCACACCAGATTCTGAAAGCAAAGGTTCACATACTTTTGCCACTCACAGATATGTAATATTGGATCATTTTCCTCACTAAATAAATGACCAAGTATAATATTTTTGTCTCATTTGTATAACTGGGTTCTCTTTATCTATTTTTAGGACTTGTGTGAAAATCTGATGTTTTAGGTCAGATTTATGCAGAAATATAGAAAATTCTAAAGGGGTCACAAACTTTCAAGCACCACTGCATGTGCAATTACTACAGCTGCTGTGTTGCTGTTCATCTATTGCCATCTTTCTTGCAATTATATCAAAATTATCCTCAGCTGACAGGCTATAGCAAGAAAAGAGTCCATCTAGCACTACATGAATTATATACTCATCTGCCACTATTAAGAACATTTGGACACCTGCTCAATCATGCAATTATCCAATCAGCCAATCATGTGGCAGCAATGCAATACAGAAAAACATGCAGATACAGCTCAAGCACTTCAGTTCATGTTCACATACAACATCGGAATGTGAGGGAAACATGATCTCAGTCACTTTGACTGTGGTACAGTGGTTGGTGCCAGATGGCCTCAGTTGAGTATTGACACAACAGTCTACATTCTATGAGTTTACACAGAATAGTGAAGAAAAAAAAAATCCAGTGAGCTGCATCTCTGTTGGCCAGAAATTAATTGTTAATCAGAGAAGTCAGAGGAGAATGGCCAGATTGGTTCAAGGTGACAGAAAGGCAACAGTAACTCAAATAGCCACTCTTTATAACTGTATTGAGCAGGAGAGCATCACAATGCACAAACCAAACAAAACAAACCTTGAGGAAGATGTGCTACAGCAACAGGAGACAACATTGGGTCCCATTTTTCTCAGCCAAGAACAGGGCTACATTTGGCACAGGCTCAATGAAACTGAGCAAGTGAAGACTGGAAAAACATCGCCTTGCCTATTTCTATTAAAAGTTGCCAGTGAGTGTAAGTAGATAAATACAATTGGGGGTGTGATCACTTTGACCAACAGCGTCATTCACATCACTGTCTCTAAATGTTTGTTAGTAGTAATCATACATTGTGATTAGGTTTTTAAAAAAAAGCTAAAGTATTTCTTAAATGGTGAGCCAGTGATTAAGGCCCTGTCCACACGGCAACGGATTCAGGTGACTCCGATACAATTGCTTATCGTTTAGGCCTGGCGTCCACACGGCACCGGCGTTTTGGGTGCCCAAAACGCAATCTTTTTGAGAACGGGTTCCAGAGTGGAAAGATCTGGCAACGTTGCCGTTGTGAAGTCGTCTGGATGAGTAGAACGGATTTGTTTACGATGACGTCACAACCACATGTGCTTCACGCCGGGTAGAAGTGTAACGAACTCGATGCGAGTTGTCAACAAATCCTATAACTTGGTTCATGAAACGCGCTTACAAAATATTTTCACTGTGAATATTTATTGTGTAATGGTGCAAAGTGAGAGAGAGAGAGAGAGAGAGAGAGAGAGAGAGAGAGAAAGAGACTCTGCCCTTAGGGCAGAGTCAATCCCGCCAGCAAAAATAGGGAAAAAAAGGAGCGATCTCATCTCTTCAGATGTTGGTTTAAGTCCGACAATACATTCCTCAAAAAGGGCGTAGAGGAGCAAATTAATCCATCAACGTGTAGCATTCAATTTATTCTGGACCATTAAAGACACCGCCTTCCGCGTAGAATCATACGTCATCCTCGCCGCCATATTGGATAGGTCAAAGCGGAGAATAAAGATTCATGTGCTGCGTTTAACTGTACCAACAGGTTTACCATCCAAACGAGATCACATGGGATTACCTTTCACAGGTGAGAAACAACAAATTAATCCATCAACGTGTAGCATTCAATTTATTCCGGACCATTAAAGACGCCGCCTTCCGCGTAGAATCATACGTCATCCTCGCCGCCATATTGGATAGGTCAAAGCAGAGAATAAAGATTAGCTGCGTTTAACTGTACCAACAGTTTTGCCGTCCAAACGAGATCACATGGGATTATCTTTCACAGGTGAGACTGGAAAAATACTTTTCACTGTATTTGGTCATTATAATGTAATTTTACGAACAGATTTTCCTGACTTTGTGGCTAATATGAAGTCTCGCGCATAATAGTTTATACGCATGCGTCCTTACTTCTTCTATTGTTCTGGTGTCTCCGAAGGGACCGTCTTACAGCGCCCCTAGAGGTGTGGCATGTGTATTGCATCATTTTCAGCAAGTGTTGCGTTGCCATATGGACCTGATATTTTACTGATTGTTGCCCATTTGGACGCGATATATTTTTAAATAACATCTCGTTGCCGTTGTCGTGTGGATGTAGCCTAAAATGTGCAGAGATTGGCATTTGAAAAAAAAAGTGCCAGTTCAAAATCTCCAACCAGAGCGTCAGCGACACAGTAGCTCACATGACGGTACCATGATAAACCAGACTCATTTATAATTAGCGAAGTTGCTCTTCATGAGAACAATTAGAACAGTTTGATCTTCCAAACAAATCAATCAAAATCCACTGAAAACTCAGGGAGGAGTAGCAATTTTGTGAATTGTGGACGGATGGACAGACGCCGCGTGATGGCAATAGCCTATGGCCATGTGAGCTAAAAAGCATACAGCACATACAGTACCAGTCAAAAGTTTGGACACACCTTAATTCAATGGTTTACTTCATGTCTTAAAGTAATGATGGATGTTGTTTCTCTTTAAAGGAGAACTGAAGTCATTTTTAAACTTGCTTTATTTCTTAATTAACGTGTTATTCAATTACATTTTCGGTTTTAGTAACCTTATATCGTGACTCGTATTGGCAACTAATTGCAATTAAATATTAGACTTATCGGCCTATTCGGGTTTTAGCCATGTTGAATTTAGTTTGTTTGGTCCACGGCAGGCATCACTTATCCACGCGATCTTCACGAGACTTGTGTGAGACTTCGAAACATGAAGTGTCAGCCAGGTGTCGGTGCTGCCATTTTGAAAATTTTTTACAAAGGAAATATTGCACAAAAACAAGTTTAAATGACTGACAATGTCCTGCATGCATGGTTTGGCTTCTGGTACATCCATACAGTTTTAAATACAATACCTACAATTAAAACCAATTTGTTTTTATTGTATTTATTTAATTCCTGGGCTCCCATCTATAACAGGGAGTGATGTTGCATCCCATTAATACACTTTACAATAGATTATTAGATTCTAATAGAATAGATGAGCCAAAACAATTGGGGATCTTTTTTAATGGGCCCCGACTCATTACAAGTCTGAATAGGTGGGCCTCAAAGCAGAAAAGGTTGAGAACCCCCGCAATAGTGTACAAAGCATCATTAAGGTAAATGCTGGCTACTTTGAAGAATCTAAAATATGAAACACATTTTGTTAACACTTTGTTTACCGCATAATTCCATACATCTTCCATATGTTATGTCACAGTTTTGATGTCTTCAGTATTGTTCTACAATGTAGAAAATAGTCAAAATACAGACAAACCTATGAATGAGTAGGAGTGTCCAAACTTTTGACTAATACTGTGTACAAAAGGAAGAAAAAAAAAAAAGTCTACAGGCTAAAGTATCCCACCTCAATGTTCCAAACAAGCACCATCCCATCATCCCCTGCTGATGCAAATCTGAAACACAAACAAAAACAAAGGCCTGTTTTCAAATCGTATGGCAAATGTTCTGTCCCCATCCGATATTATCAATAACACAGATGCACATAAGACCATGTCATAGCTACATCTGCACTGAGGTCGATAGTGTAATGTGAAGGGTAGTGGCTGACAGCAGGCTCACACAGACACAAACACACACAATCTCTGAGGAATAAGCTCTCATCACACTTTATAAATTTGCTCTCAGAGATGATGTACACTTTAGGGCCAAAAGTATGTGGACACCTGACCATCTCTCCTATATGTGCTTGTTGAACTTCCCATTCGAGATTTAGTCCTCTTTTGCTGTTATAACAATAACCACCTACAGTCTTCTACAAACACTTTGCACTAGATTTTGGAGCATGACTGTGGGGATGTGTCATTAGTGAGATCAGTCACTGATGTTGGGTAAAGAGGCCTTGGGTGCAGTTATGGCCCCTTTCCACTACCCTTTTTCAGCTCACTTCAGCCCGACACAGCTCGCGTTTCGACTACCTCAGAGCAGCACGACTCAGCTCGCTTCAGCCCTACTCAGCACCTAAAACTCGCACGGTTTTGGAGTAGGGCTGAAGCGAGCCAAACCGAGCCGAGTGGGGCTAGGGGCGTGAGGAGACACTCCCCTGTGCACTGATTGGTGAGGAGGAGTGTCCTCACATGCCCACACACGCCCCGCGAGCACGCTGGGATCTGTAAACACCGTAAACCCGGAAGAAGAAGAATTACGAATTACGAGAATTTCTGAAGCCTTATGCGCCTCGCCTCATCTATACGCTCTTGCCAGTATCTGTTGGCGTTGTCGGTGACAACAAGCCACAGCACCAAGACCAGCAACGACTCCATGTCCTCCATGTTTATTGTTTACTATCTGGGTCGTGAGACTACCGCTTAAAAGGTCACTGATGTCACTGTTTGCGCCGCCTAACGACATCACGTGACGTCCACCCACTTTCGCTAACTCCACCCAATGTGTCCACCCACTTCCAGCCAGCACGGTTCAGCGTGGTTGTAGTCGAAATGCAACTCCAACAGCCCCGCTCAGCTCGACTCAGCCCAACTCAGCACGGCACGGCTCAGCCCAACTCAGCTGCGTTGGTAGTGGAAAAGCGGCATTAGTGTTCCAGTTCATCTCCAAGGTTTTCTGTGGGGTACAGGTCAGGGTTCTGTGCAGGCCAATCAAGCTCTTCAATACCAACCTTGGTAAACCATGTTGTTGAAAAGTTTGCTTAGTGCACAGGGACTAGAATATGCTTGGGCCCCTTACTTCCAGGAAAGAGAAATTGTAATGATACAGCATACAAAGTGATCATAGATAATTGTGCACTTCCAACTTTGTGGGAACAGTTTGGAAAAGACCCACATATGGGTTGTGATGGTCAGGTGTCCACAAACACCTTGAGTGTATCTCAAGATCAAGATCTTGAGAAGGATTTGCGAGAGGGCGAGAGAGAAAGAGAGTGTGAGATGCTTACCTGAAGTCATCAATCTGCACCAAAAATCGTACAATGTCGAAATGCCCTCTAAGCACCTGCAGTTCAGTGTAACAGTTCTTGGGCTGTTCCTCTCCAATACAAAGGGCAGCACAGCGGTTCTGTATCACACACACAACACAAAGGAATAACCTAGCTTCAATCAGCCCCCACATCACCACCTCCACACCAGACTATTTACACTTGCATGTTATAGTGCACATCATCTTCTGGACTGTACTTAAAAGTGGTCAGTGTTTGAATTATGTGCGATTCCATCGCCCAAGAGGAACATAGGTTCCGCCACGAGCAATAAAACACTGAAATATAATATGTAATGGATTCAAACCTCTTACAAATCCTGGATACCAATAGTCTCTGAAATTTTTTCTATAAATTGAGCATAACTTTAAGGTGTGAACAATTTAAGTTCCATACTTTCCTAACCTGAGTGATCAAATTTATTTGAGAGAGTCAGTACAGAAAAAAGTGCTACCCCAAGTCAATTTCAAAAGCTACAAATGAATAAAAGTGAACTACTCGGCACGGTGGTGTAGTGGTTCGCACAGTCGCCTCACAGCAAGAAGGTTCTGGGCTCAAGCCCAGTGGCTGATGGGGGCCTTTCTATGTGGAGTTTGCATGTTCTCCCCATGTCTGCACGGTTTGTTCCAATTTCCCCCACAGTCCAAAGACATGCAGTTAGGTTAACATGGGGCAGCCTTAGGCTGAGGTGTCTTTGAGTGAGGCACCTAACCCCCAACTGCTCCCAGGGCGCTGTAGCACAGCTGCCCACTGCTCTGGGTATGTGTGTGCGCTCATTGCTCATGTGTGTGTTCACTGCTTCAGATGGGTTAAATGCAGAGAGGAATTTTACAAGTGTACGTGTGATGAATAAAGTTGTTGTTCTTCTTCTTCTACTTGTCATTTCATGATGACGAAACAATACCAGGTCACATTCACATTCTGCACCATTAAAGGAACAGTCCACCGTACTTCCATAATGAAATATGCTCTTATCTGAATTGAGACGAGCTGCTCCGTACCTCTCCGAGCTTTGCGCGACCTCCCAGTCAGTCAGACGCAGTCAGACGCGCTGTCACTCCTGTTAGCAATGTAGCTAGGCTCAGTATGGCCAATGGTATTATTTGGGGCTGTAGTTAGATGCGACCAAACTCTTCCGCGTTTTTCCTGTTTACATAGGTTTATATGACCAGTGATATGAAACAAGTTCAGTTACACAAATTGAAACGTAGTGATTTTCTATGCTATGGAAAGTCCGCACTATAATGACAGGCGTACTAACACCTTCTGCGCGCTTCGGCAGCGCATTGATATCTGAGCTCCGTATCAATGCGCTGCTGAAGCGCGCAGAAGGTGTTAGTACGCCTGTCATTATAGTGCGGACTTTCCATAGCATAGAAAATCGCTACGTTTCAATTTGTGTAACTGAACTTGTTTCATATCACTGGTCATATAAACCTATGTAAACAGGAAAAACGCGGAAGAGTTTGGTCGCATCTAACTACAGCCCCCCAAAAAATACCATTGGCCATACTGAGCCTAGCTACATTGCTAACAGGAGTGACAGCGCGTCTGACTGCGTCTGACTGACTGGGAGGTCGCGCAAAGCTCGGAGAGGTACGGAGCAGCTCGTCTCAATTCAGATAAGAGCATATTTCATTATGGAAGTACGGTGGACTGTTCCTTTAAGCATGCACACACATTAAAGGTGCTGAGTGCAAAGTCATCTAAAAAGCATTTTCCTATGTCTCAGAAAAACAATATCATGCGGACGAGATGTACTCATTTTGATGTGCTTGAGGGTTGCTTTCCTCCATTTTGGGACCAAATATCCTACCTCTTGAGGTAAACAGTTTGGCCATAAGGAAACAGCCGAACACGAGAAGCTTTAACTAATTAGCATAACTATGGAACTGCGTCACACCAAGATGGTGATGCACAGAAAACATTGTGACTCTGCATCGACTTTGGAGAGTTTTAAGTCATAGGTATGGAATTTGTGGTTGACATTTGCGAACAGCTTCGTGAAAAGATGAATATATCTTTTCTGTTACTGCTTTTCTGTTTTTGTTTCCTTCTCTGTGAGATCAAAGCATTAGGTGCATAACTCCATACTTGCTACTGTGGAGTCGAGCCCATGCATTCTAAGGCTAAGATAGCTAAGGACTAGCTAGAATGATTTCGATATCGGTCCAGAAAAATGACATCATCTAATGGCCCTTTTCCACTACCCTTTTTCAGCTCACTTCAGCTCGCTTCAGCTCACTTCAGCCCGACACGGCCCGCGTTTCGACTACCAAAAACCAGCACGACTCAGCTCGCTTCAGCCCTGCTTAGCCCCTAAAACTCGCACCGTTTTGGGGTAGGGCTGAAGCGAGCCAAAGCGAGCCGAGTGAGGTTGGGGGAGTGAGCAGACACTCCCCTGTGCACTGATTGGTGAGGAGGAGTGTCCTCACATGCCCACACACGCCCCACGAGCACGCTGGGATCTGTATACACCGCAAACCCGGAAGAAGGAGAATTACGAATTACGAGAATTTCTGAAGCCTTATGCGCCTCGCCTCATCTATACGCTCTTGCCAGTATCTGTTGCCGTTGTCGGTGACAACAAGCCACAGCACCAAGACCAGCAACACTAACGACTCCATGTCCTCCATGTTTATTGTTTACTATTCGGGTCGTGAGACTACCGCTTAAAAGCTCACTGATGTCACTGTTTGCGCTGCTTAACGACATCACCTGACGTCCACCCACTTTCGCTAACTCCACCCAATGTGTCCACCCACTTCCAGCCAGCACGGTTCAGCGCGGTTGTAGTCGAAATGCAACTCCAACAGCCCCGCTCAGCTCGACTCAGCCGCGTTTGTAGTGGAAAAGCGGCATAATCGTGCTCTATCTTGCAATTGCACTCACTATGTAGGTTTTCCTTTCCTTTTCTTTTCCGCCGGCTTTTAGCTGGTGAGAGAGCGGAGTCCGCCATGTTTGCCCATGCCGACCATGTGATATTATTGCTCACTTGCTTCAGCAATCTCCGGAATCGTAAAATGCGGGACACGTTTTATCTCGGCAAAACATTCACACTTAGGATACTCTGTGTGTGCAGCAGCAAAACATCTCAAAACTCCCACAGCAATAGAAATGGAACATTTTGCCCAGAATTCAACTTTGCAGTCAGCACCTTTAATGGGCTCGAGAAACAAAGAACCTACAGTACACTGGGATGTCAGGGTTCCATGTCCAGCCCTCTCGTCCTGTGTACTACACTGTCTAGTTCCTGCATTACAATGTCCTAATTATTTGGTGAATTTTACCCCACTTACAAATTGCCAGTGCATTTTTACACCATCACATTTTTCAGCATGTAACATGCTCCTGTACTGTTTTGAGTTAGGGTTTGTTGGTCTTGGAGATATTCAGAGCTTCTGGTAATGTTCTCAAATCATTCTGATGTTTGATTTTATTGTTATTATTATTATTTATCTCAGTGACTTTGACTTGTTGATGCCAGATGGACTGGTTTGACGATTTCAGAAACTGCAGCTCTCCGGAGATTTTTTTTTTAATACACACAACTATCTCTGGAGAAAGGTGCAGAAAAGAACTAAGCAATGTTTTTAAAATCTTCAACTGTTTCAATCTGTATTCTCAGATTCCTGTCCTTGGTTGACAGGTGTGGACCCCGACGTGGTCTTCTGCTGCTGTAGCCCATCTACCTCAAGGTTCGGCATGTTTTGCAATCCGAGATGCTTTTCCGCTCACTACAGTTGCAAACAAGAGTTATTTGAGTTACTATAGTCTTCCCCGTCAACTTGAACCAGTTTGCCCAATTTCCTCTGACTTTTCGAATCAACAAGCTATTTCTGCTCATAGAACTGTTGTTTTTCACATCATTCTGTGTAAATTCTATACAGTTGTGTGTGAAAATCCCAAAAGATCAACAGTTTCTCAACAAGAGTCATCAAGAGATGATGTATCCCCCCAGCCCCCACATGAAACTCCACTCCAAATTTTCCTAAGTTGAACTGGTTGCTATGGAAATACAGAAAAATAAAAAAAAATAAATAAAAAAAATCACAGAAAGCTCAAAATGTCAAAAGGCACACCTCCTCTAGTCACTTAACATAACTGTGAGGTTTCATCAGGCTTGTAGTACTTGAGTCCGACTCGTGCCCTAATTTTAAGGACTTGTGACTCGACTTGGACTTGAGCACTGATGGCTCGGACTTGGACTCAGACTCGTGCATTAACTGCATTCGGACATGTAAATTGGAGACGAGGACTCGGATTTTTTTCTTTATTTTTTTGTAACATGCCATAATAATCTGGCAGAAGATATTTATATCTACATAAATTTTTGTACTAATTTCGTGCAAGAGTGGCACACCTGTGCGCCTTGGCTGGTGCATCAGATAGACTCTCGGGTGCACTCCAGACAGCGCTCATGCCAAGCGGACTCTCTTGCGCACACCGTAAACAACTCACACCTGCACAGGATTAAGGCGCAATCAGCTGGCTGATATAAAAACTGTGAAAACACACTTACAGTGGTGCTTGAAAGTTTGTGAACCCCTTTACAATTTTCTATATTTCTACATAAATATGACCTAAAACAACATCAGATTTTCACACAAGTCCTAAAAGTAAAAAGAACCCAGTTAAACAAATAAGACAAAAATATTATATTTGGTCATTTATTTATTGAGGAAAATGAGCCAATATTACATATCTGTTAGTGGCAAAAGTATGTGAACCTCTAGGATTAGCAGTTAATTTGAAGGTGAAATTAGAGTCGGGTGTTTTCAATCAAAAAATCAGGTGTGAGTAGGCACTCTGTTTTATTTAAAGAACAGGGATCTATCAAAGTCTGATCTTCACAACACATGCTTGTGGAAGTGTATCATAGCACAAAGGAGATTTCTGAGGACCTCAGAAAAAGTGTTGTTGATGCTCATCAGGCTGGAAAAGGTTACAAAGCCATCTCTAAAGAGTTTGGACTCCACCAATCCACAGTCAGACAGATTGTGTACAAATGGAGGAAATTCAAGACCATTGTTACCCTCCCCAGGAGTGGTCGACCAACAAAGATCACTCCAAAAGCAAGGCGTGTAATAGTTGGCAAGGTCACAAAGGACCCCAGGGTAACTTCTAAGCAACTGAAGGCCTCTCTCACATTGGCTAATGTTAATGTTCATGAGTCCACCATCAGGAGAACACTGAACAACAATGGTGTGCATGGCAGGGTTGCAAGGAGAAAGCCACTGCTCTCCAAAAAGAACATTGCTGCTCATCTGCAGTTTGCTAAAGATCACGTAGACAAGACAGAAGGCTATTGGAAAAATGTGTTGTGGACGGACGAGACCAAAATAGAACTTTTTGGTTTAAATGAGAAGCGTTATGTTTGGAGAAAGGAAAACACTGCATTCCAGCATAAGAACGTTATCCCATCTGTGAAACATGGTGGTGGTATTATCATGGTTTGGGCCTGTTTTGCCGCATCTGGGCCAGGACGGCTTGCCATCATTGATGGAACAATGAATTCTGAATTAGACCAGCGAATTCTAAAGGAAAATGTCAGGACATCTGTCCATGAACTGACTCTCAAGAGAAGGTGGGTCATGCAGCAAGACAATGACCCTAAGCACACAAGTCATTCTACCAAAGAATGGTTAAAGAAGAATAAAGTTAATGTTTTGGAATGGCCAAGTCAAAGTCCTGACCTTAATCCAGTCGAAATGTTGTGGAAGGACCTGAAGCGAGCAGTTCATGTGAGGAAACCCACCAACATCTCAGAGTTGAAGCTGTTCTGTACAGAGGAATGGGCTAAAATTCCTCCAAGCTGGTGTGCAGGACTGATCGACAGTTACCGGAAACGTTTAGTTGCAGTTATTGCTGCACAAGGAGGTCAACACCAGATACTGCAAGCAAAGGTTCACATACTTTTGCCACTCACAGATATGTAATATTGGATCATTTTCCTCAATAAATAAATGACCAAGTATAATATTTGTGTCTCATTTGTTTAACTGGGTTCTCTTTATCTACTTTTAGGACTTGTGTGAAAATCTGATGTTGTTTTAGGTCTTATTTATGCAGAAATATAGAAAATTCTAAAGGGTTCACAAACTTTTAAGCACCATTGTACTTTCCGAAGTACTGAGTTGCGTTGCTGGCACGTTACCAAGCCTTATTTCCTTGTTTGGTTTCCTGATTCTTGTCTTTGATAGTCTGTGCCTCACTCGACCTATTGCCTGTTTCACTGTTTTACAATTTTGCCTGCCGTTCTGGATTGTTCACCTGACTTCACTTGTATTAATAAACACACCTTCTGCACTTGCATCTGTCTCCCAACCGTCTCCGACAGAATACTTCGCACTCCCTGACAAAGAGAATGCACATTCACCTATTCATACATCATGTTCAGGAACAAACTAAACTAATGTTAATGGCGCTAAAACAGCCACTGTCAAATGGTGCGGTTGGAGTCTTGTTCTTGGATTCGAAAAATTTTTTAATGACTTGGACTTGAACACTGGGGACTCGAGACTGGACTGGGACTCGAGGTTTAGTGACTCAACTACAACACTGGGTTTCGTGAAAAAAAAATTCCTAATAGTTTTTGAGTTATGCTCCGGAAACAAATGTTTACAGACAGACGGACGGACAGAGCGATAGCTATATCCCCTTGCATTATATGCCAGGGGGATAACAATCAAACCAGCCTGTCTGGTACCAACAACCCTGCCACAGAGATCACATTTTTTCCTCCATTGTGATGGGTACGTTAACTATAGCCCTTGATCTATTATCTGTATGATTTTATACATTAAGTTCCTGCAATACATTTGGCTAACTGGATGAATGAGCAGGGGGAAAGGTGTTCCTGGTACAGAGGCCAGTGAGTGTATGTGTGTAGAAGAATGGAACATCATCATCATCTGTCTGACTGCTTGTCCTGACTCCACTCTCTCTCAAAGCCCCTCATTTCTTAACCCCATTCAGGTACACTTTCCTGCTTGACTGAAAGTAGACAGTTGTTGACACAAAACTTCCCTTTTTACCTCAGCTGACCCATGTGAGCCACGAGTGCCGAGAATCCAGCGGAGCATCACGCAGTGCTTTTAGAGAAATAGACCAGATTCTGAAATCACAGAAATATTCACATTTTTACTTCAATGCATTTTAACAAGAGAGCTAACTCTTAGTACAGTCATCCCATCCAAAGAGATCCAAAGTGACCATTGTTCAGGTTATAGCACTCATTTTTAATAAGTAATAGCAATTTTAAATGAAATAATGTTTTAAATAAAATAAATTCCTATTTTACTCTCTGTATTTAATAAGGCAAAAATAAATAAAGAACATTCACACAAATAAATATAAGGTAATAAAATCTTTAATAACTTTGAATGAAAGTTGGGATTCATGTCTCACACCGCTGTTGGGGAGCTGTGGTGGCGAAGGCCCATAAGATGGAAAAAAGCTACATTATATGGCCAAACGTTTGTGGACCCCTGACCATCACAACAATATGAGGTTCAGCACTGTAACTGATGAAACATGTTTGAGCTCTTTCGTCACAGTGAAGGGAAATCTTAAAGGGATCCTCCAGCGGATTTACTCTTAAACTTATGTTAAGTAAAAGTATTTGTAGATTTCAACAGCCAAACATTCATATCCAGAGACCAAATAGTGTTTGAGAAAAATACATTCTTATTACAATTCCAGATGGGCCTCTCACGGAAGTGACGTATGTGATGACGTGGCGTAGTGGAAGCTGTTTATATTGTAGTTTTGCTAGTTTTACAAGTATTTTTACTGAATTTATAGGTTTTTAAATACGTAAAGTATGCCTCTTTATACAGCATATAAATGCCAAAATAAGGCTAAAAAGAAGGACGAGAAGATATCTTTTCACCATTTACTTGGCCAGAATCGTCCAGCTATTCACAAGAAATGGATTCATGCCATCGGAAGACCACAAAACTATCTGCCTGCGGTGCCCGACTTATGCTCCGAACATTTTGAATCATCCTGTTTCGATGAATTGACAGAATTAAAAGCAAGATTAACGGGGACTTCTAGAAAAAACAAGAAAGAAAAGATGATGCCATGCCAACAATATCTGCCCATCGTTCAGCTCCAAAAGTCCACTGATGCAGTGTTGAACGGCAACAGAGACAACACCACCAGGAGGTTATTTTCCACTTTGTTCTACCATGATTCTTTGTAGTACACAGGGATGGATCCAGCCCAAGAATCTGACAGATGCACATTTGCAGAAATATTCTCACTAATTTTACCAGATCGCTATGGATTTTCACAGGGGCGTAGAGCACGCCGAGCCCTTTCCGAATAAGGCAGCCATGGCTCCACTACAACCGCAGCTCAGCCCGTTATTTGCCCTGAAACCCCCGCATGAGTGCGACTCGCTGAAAACTTTAATACGAGCCCTGGCTACAGCCGAGCACACACGCAGGGATTTAAAAATTTATAACTCAGCTACTGAAAGTCGTAGCCCCCACCAAACTTTATAGGCTGAGCCTGTTATACGCGGCAAATTTCGGCCTCTTTCTGGAGCATTTTATTGGTTTGACTTAGATTCTCTGTCTCAGTCATGCTATACAAAGCATCGTGAGAATACAGGTAATTAGGTCAGGTACGCATCACTGCTTACCACAGACGGTCAGATCCTGAACCATTGGTCTGTTGGTTGAGCGTGGCTATAGCCCATGTAGCCGGCTAGCAGTAAAGTAAACAAATGCCCCGTGACCGATGCCAAGTGGTGCACATATATTTCTGACCGATGCATGTGCATTGGTTGTATCGGTTTGGATCCATCACTGGTATATTATCGGTGTCTCAAAGTGTAATCGGTATTCCAATGCGTTGTAGGCTCTTCAGCGTATACTGCAAGAAAATACGGGTAACAAAGAAATCACCGACAGATCAAGAGACGGAGCATTCAACTGAGCTTCAGGTACGGTTGACTATACTCCAGATAAGACTATACTACTCAGAACATTTTGCATGAAATTCACTTATTTGAAATGTCCGAAGTTTTCCTTCATGGTTGTTTCAGTGTCCTTTTCATTTATGTGCTAGGAATGTGAATTGCCTGGAAAGAGGGATATTGCTGTGCAAACAGATGCAGTCAGTGTTGAAATCCTTCTCTTCCAAGACAAGATTATCCAGTGTTCTTTGTTGAGAGATGAAAATGTCTCATTAGATGATTCATTTGAACTCTACTAGCAAAACCATGATGTAAGCAGAAGATATAAACAGCTGAGCTGCTCCAAGCTTCCACTACGCCACGTCATCGCATACATCACTTCCGTGAGAGGCCCATCTGGAATTTTAATAAAAATCTATTTTTCTAGAACACTATTTGGTCTTCAAAAATTAATGTTTGACTGTTGAAATCTATGAATACTTTTACTCAAGACCAAGACAATCTACATAATTGCGTACTTCCAACTTTGTAGCTACAGTTTGGGGAAGAACCCCATATGGGTGTGAAGGTAAAAGGTCCACATACTTTTGGCCAAATACTGTATATCCACGCATTTCCTGATATCCCATATGCAATGTATGAAATGTGTTTGCACTGAAAATTAAAATACAACCTCAAATCAGAACAGGTTGGGACAGTATGGAAAATACAAATAAAAAAAAAAAGGCAGTGATTTTTAAAATTTACTTTGACTTGTATTTCATTGCAGATATTACGAAACCAAGTTATTTCATCTTTTGTCTGGTCAACTTCATTTGATTCGTTATACATCCTTTCCTGCGTTTCAGGCCTGCAACACATTCCAAAAAAAGTTGGGACGGGGGCAATTTAGGACTAGTAATGAGGTAAAACAATGAAATAATAAATGTGACTTGAAACGGGTGATGTCAACAGGTGACTGTAATCATGATTTGGTACAAAATCAGTGTCCAAGATGGACCCAGGATCTCCAGTCTGACAACAAACGCATGAGAAAATTATTGAAACGTATAAAAACAATGTTCCTCAAAGAAAGATAGGAAGGGATTTCGATATTACACCCGCTATGGGGCATACCTTCACATAATTCAAGGAATCTGGTGGAATTTCGGTGTGTAAAGGGCGCAAGCCTAAGCTGAACACCTAGGAGTTCTGATCCCTCAGATGGCACTGAATCAAGAACCGTCATTCATCTTTAGCTGAAATAGCCACACGGGCTCAGGATTATTTTGGCAAACCTTTGTCAGGCTTTACAATATAGAATTACATCCACAAATGCCAGTTAAAACTTTACTGTGCAAAAAGAATGCTTTATTTATGTTAACGGTGTCCAGAAGTGCAGTTGACCTCTCTGGGATTTTTGGTATTTGGGTATTCTAGTATTCCAAGTCTTTTTTTTTTTTAAGAAATGGAGGCCGTGTGCTCCAGACCAAAGATGAAAAGGACCATCCAGACTATTACCAGCAAGAAGTCCAAAAGCCAGGGTCTGTCATGGTATGGGGTTGTGTCAGTGCCCTTGGCAAAGGTAACTTACACTTCTGTGATGGCAGCATTAATGCAGAAAAGTACACTCAGATTTCAAAGCAACATATGCTGCCTTCAAGACAACATCTTTTCCAGGGATATTTCAACAAGACAATGCAAAACCACATTCTGCACACATTACAAAGGCATGGCTGGGGAAGGAGAGGGTGCCTGTCCTCTCTGTCCACAACTGAGATCATGTGGCAAATTTTGAAACAAAAACATGACAACAACCCTGTACTGCTGCACACCTTAAAGTGCTGATGACACATTTTTGACATCTTTGGCGATGTTTTATAACATAAAAAGTAATTCCTGATGATCCATATATTAATTCACAAAGGCGCCTATTTTACAAGTTATGATAAAAAACGCGTCTATTTGGGCAAATTTGACGGGGCTGCAGCACCCAGGAGACAAAAGAGGAGGAGGAGCTATATGACGTCAGCGAAAGAACCTTACTCCTAACTTACCAGTTTGTTCTTGATGCGGCAGGTGTTCAATTTATCATTATTAGTATTTTTATTAGACATTATTATAATATATTTTATATATATACACACACACACATATATATATGTGTGTGTGTGTATATATGTACATATATATATATATATATATATATATATATATATATATATATTAGTTATTATGCCTTCGCGTTGTGTTGCCGGCTTTTGCTCCAAAACCCACAAGGATGGGGTAAGTTTATTCAAGTTTCCCAGAGATCCCGAGCTGCATGTGAAGTGGGTGAAGCAAGTCAGGCGCACTCGTAACAAGTGGGAACCCTCACCAACATCCGTCCTGTGCTCTGAACACTTCGATTTGGATTGTTTTGACACCCTTCCCAGCTTAAAAGAATCTCTTGGGTGTTCAGTTCAGCACAAATGTGTGCTGCTACCATCAGCAGTGCCTACAGTATTCCGGAGGGGGTCTACTAGTAGCTATGCCGGATCCAGCAGTCGCCTGGGACAAGGCGACTCCTCCAAAGACAGTCCTCCTGTCAGAACATGTGTTGAGAAACGACATAAGATAAAGGTACGTAGAGCTATAGAGTGCTCCGACATGATGCTAAAAATAGTAACCATGCGGTCCGCGCGGCCATCTTGGAAGTGACTCGCTCCAGAGCGCTCATAGAGTACACATCATAGAGTACACATTCATGATAATCATAAATGTAATCATAAAGTCGGCGTGATATCAGTCATGTATTTGCTTGTGAAAGCTTGCGGCTTTCATGTAACTGCCGCCTAGCAACGAGAGGCAAAGGGTAAAGAGGGTAGGCTATCATAGATTCTATTCGGAAGAGATCAATACATGATTGCTTAAAAATTAGGTATTTTAACAATTTGCATCTGTTTTGTGATTATCGTGACACTTGTGTGTTATATAGAACTGTATGTCTTATCAGCACATCGAGGATCTTCCACCGGAGGCTTTAGCAAGTACTCGTAGCAACACTACACTTTACCCTTTGCCATGCGTTGCAAGTACCCCGATGACCGACTTCAAGAATATGTAGAAAAAAATTAGAAATTATACTTTCCAAAAGTCATTTGAGCTTAGTGTATTGCATTTCCATTTATATTGTAGGTTCTTGCTGATGTTTTTACGGAGTATGATGCAGCTGCTGAATCAGAAGCTGCAGAGTTTGTATGTACTAGTTGTGAACATTCACATTATTATCAATCTCATTTATTTAAAATCAGATAAAATCATGCCATCATGATCACTGCTTAAAGTACCAGTATTTGGTTGCTGAAGAGCTAGCACTAGAGAGTTCACTGGCGTTTTCATGCACCATTTCCATTGAGTAGAACAGCCAGTGAACCGCAGCGTGTTCTTCCGCTGACGTCACAACATGGCCGCGAGCCATGGACCCAGTTTTCTTGCACTGTGCAATTAAAAGTTGGATATTCGAGTAACAACAGCTTCTTTTCACGTAATTATAACAGAAATCTAACATCTTTGCCATGTTGTATAGTTTATTTAAGAAATTGCATAGAGTCATGTTCGTGTCATCAGCACTTTAAGACTTGTTTAAGGAAAAATGGGACAAAATAACACCTGAAACACTTCATCGCTTGGTGTCTTCAGTCCGTCCCAACTTTATTTAAATGTGTTGCAAGAATCAAAAGTGGAAAAAAAAAAGTGTTTATTTTTGGGGGAAAAAAGCCCAAAAGTCATGAGGTAAAACATCAAATGTAGTGTTGTATTGTTTTGAGTGCAATACAGGTCAAAGATTACTTGCAGATCATTATTTTCAGTTTCAACATGATTCCAAAAAAGTTGGGACAAAGTACAAATTGTAAATAAAAATGGGATGCAATAATTTACAAATCTCAAAAACTGATATTGTATTCACAATAGAACATAGACAACATATCAAATGTCGAAAGTGAGACATTTTGAAATTTCATGCCAAATATTGGCTCATTTGAAATTTCATGACAGCAACACATCTCAAAAAAGTTGGGACAGGGGCAATAAGAGGCTGGAAAAGTTAAAGGTACAAAAAAGGAACAGCTGGAGGACCAAATTGTAACTCATTAGGTCAAATGGCAATAAGCCATTAACATGACTGGGTATAAAAAGAGCATCTTGGAGTGGCAGTGGCTCTCAGAAGTAAAGATGGGAAGAGGATCACCAATCCCCCTAATTCTGCACCGACAAATAGTGGAGCAATATCAGAAAGGAGTTCGACGGTGTAAAATTGCAAAGAGTTTGAACATATCATCATCTACAGTGCATAATATCATCAAAAGATTCAGAGAATCTGGAAGAATCTCTGTGCGCAAGTGTCAAGGCCGGAAAACCATACTGGGTGCCTGTGATCTTCAGGCCCTTAGACGGCACTGCATCACATACAGGCATACTTCTGTATTGGAAATCACACAATGGGCTCAGGAATATTTCCAGAGAACATTATCTGTGAACACAATTCACTGTGCCATCCACCATTGCCAGCTAAAACTCTATAGTTCAAAGAAGTCGTCGTATCTAAACAGGATCCAGAAGCGCAGATGTCTTCTCTGAGCCAAGACTCATTTAAAATGGACTGTGGCAAAGTGGAAAACTGTTCTGTGGTCAGACGAATCAAAATTTGAAGTTCTTTATGGAAATCAAGGACGCCGTGTCATTCGGACTAAAGAGGAGAAGGATGACCCAAGTTGTTATCGGCGCTCAGTTCAGAAGCCTGCATCTCTGATGGTATGGGATGGCATTAGTGCGTGTGGCATGGGCAGCTTACACATCTGGAAAGACACCATCAATGCTGAAAGGTATATCCAGGTTCTAGAGCAACATATGCTCCCATCCAGACGACGTCTCTTTCAGGGAAGACCTTGCATTTTCCAACATGACAATGCCAAACCACATACTGCATCAATTACAGCATCATGGCTGCGTAGAAGAAGGGTCCGGGTACTGAACTGGCCAGCCTGCAGTCCAGATCTTTCACCCATAGAAAACATTTGGTGCATCATAAAACGGAAGATACGACAAAAAAGACCCAAGACAGTTGAGCAACTAGAATCCTACATTAGACAAGAATGGGTTAACATTCCTATCCCTAAACTTGAGCAACTTGTCTCCTCAGTCCCCAGACGTTTACAGACTGTTGTAAAGAGAAAAGGGGATGTCTCACAGTGGTAAACATGGCCTTGTCCCAACTTTTTTGAGCTGTGTTGTTGTCATGAAATTTAAAAATCACCTAATTTTTCTCTTTAAATGATACATTTTCTCAGTTTAAACATTTGATGTCATCTATGTTCTATTCTGAATAAAATATGGAATTTTGAAACTTCCACATCATTGCATTCCGTTTTTATTTACAATTTGTACTTTGTCCCAACTTTTTTTGGAATCGGGGTTTTATATATATAATATATATATATATATATATATACACACACACACACACACACACACACACACAGACAACCGGTCAAAAGTTTTAGAACAACCCAATTTTTCCAGTTATTTATTGCAATTCAAGTCGTTCAACTCCAATGAATAGCTTGAAATGGTACAAAGGTAGGTGCTGAACTGTCAGAGGTGGTTTAAAAAAAAAAGGGGGGGAAGGTTACCCAAAACTGAAAAATAATGTAAATTTCAGAATTATACAAAAAGGCCTCTTTCAGGGAACATGCAATGGGTTAACAATTTAAAGCTGTTCTGCAGCAATGAAGGTTGATCAAGCCTTGAAAGCTGGTGCTACTCATTCCTATAGGTGTTCCAACTTTTCTTGATTGCTCACAACCCTCTCTGTCTGCATAAAAGCAGTGTTGGAACACACTGTGGTACCATACCCTCGTGAGCATCAGTTGAACAGTATTGTACTGCAGAAAGTAGTGTGTTGCTACAAAAATGGCGAGGAAAAAGGCAATTAACAATGGAAGAGAGACAGACCATCATAACACTTAAAAATGTCGGTCTTTCCTACAGAGAAATTGCCAAGAAAGTCAAGGTGTCAGTGAGTACAGTTTTCTTCACCATCAAAAGCCACTCAGAAACTGGGGGAAACTCTGACAGGAAGAGGTCTGGCAGACCCAAAGCCACAACTGAATCGGAGGACAAATTTCTGAGAGTTAACAGCTTGCATGGTAGGCGGCTCACAGGACAACAGCTTCAAGCACAGCTTAATAGTGGTCGTAGTAAGCAAATCTCAGTTTCGACTGTGAAGAGAAGACTTCGAGCTGCGACGAGTTGCAGCAAGAAAGCCATTGCGAAGACGTCAGAATAAGACAAAGAGGCTTGCCTGGGCCATGAAACACCGCCACTGGACTACTGAAGACTGGAAGAAGGTATTATGGACTGATGAATCAAAATTTGAAATCTTCGGTTCATCACGCAGGATCTTTATATGCCATCAAGTAGGCGAAAGGATGGTTCCACAGTGTGTGACATCAACTGTTAGACATGGAGGAGGAAGTGTGATGGTCTGGGGCTGTTTTGCTGGATCCAGGGTCGGTGACTTGTACAGAGTGAGAGGCACCCTGAACCAAAACGGCTACCACAGCATTCTGCAGAGCCATGCAATACCCTCTGGTATGCGCCTAGTTGGTCAGGGGTTCATCCTACAACAAGATAATGACCCAAAACATAAGTCAGAACTACCTCAGGAAAAAAAGAACAAGATGGTAAGCTTGAAAACATGGAGTGGCCAGCACAGTCTCCAGACTTAAACCCCATCGAGCTGGTTTGGGATGAACTGGACAGAAAAGTGAAAGCAAAGCAACCTACAAGTGCTACACATTTATGGGAACTTCTGCAACAGATTTGGGAAGAACTTTCTGAAGAATATTTGATTTCTATTGTAGAAAGAATGCCACGAGTGTGTTCAGCTGTTATATCTGCCAAAGGTGGCTACTTTGATGAGTCAAAAGTTTAGAATACATTTTGGTCTATAAATTGAGTCCATGATTTCTTTTTTTAACTCCAATTACTTATTTGTACTATGATTTCATTTCAGAGTGCAATGAGACATTAAACTGAATAGTTTCCAATAAAAAACTGGAAAATTTGGGGTGTTCTAAATCTTTGGACCGGTAGTGTGTGTGTGTACACTACCGTTCAAAAGTTTGGGGTCACTTTGAAATGTCCTTATTTTTGAAAGAAAAGCACTGTTCTTTTCAATGAAGATCACTTTAAACTAATCAGAAATACACTCTATATATTGCTAATGTGGTAAATGACTATTCTAGCTAAATTCTACTAAATGTCTGGTTTTTGGTGCAATATCTCCATAGGTGTATAGAGGCCCATTTCCAGCAACTCTCACTCCAGTGTTCTAATGGTACAATGTGTTTGCTCATTGCCTCAGAAGGCTAATGGATGATTAGAAAACCCTTGTACAATCATGTTAGCACAGCTGAAAACAGTTTAGCTCTTTAGAGAAGCTATAAAACTGACCTTCCTTTCAGCAGATTGAGTTTCTGGAGCATCACATTTGTGGGGTCGATTAAATGCTCAAAATGGCCAGAAAAATGTCTTGACTATATTTTCTATTCATTTTACAACTTATGGTGGTAAATAAAAGTGTGACCTTTTCATGGAAAACACAAAATTGTCTGGGTGACCCCAAACTTTTGAACGGTAATGTGTATATATATATATATATATATATATATATATATATATATATAATATAAATATTATGGACAACAAATGGATAGGAGCACTGTTTGTTTACAGCAGCATGAAGCCATTTTAGACAGACCCGAACCACTGCAAGCCCCCAAAACACAAACACACCTTCACTAAATCCGGAGACGGTCGTCCAGCGTCTGTGTCACAGATATTTTAGCCACTTACTTATCCATTCATATTTTAACCCCCTAATTTAAAAGGAAACACGCACAACGAGCTCAACAAAAACGGTATAACTACAGTCCAGTCCAAATTTCCTGAATTTCTCAACATTGCAATTCACCATAACAATGTCTGTCAAAATAAAAGTCCTTTTATGACCATATAGGAACCAGACCGGGTGGTGCAACGGAGTGGTTTCCTCACTGGGTGCTTCCTTTGTTTTCTTCTGATCTGGGTTAAAAATATCATTAGTGTGGTGATTTTATATCCTTAATGTAACCACACACATATGTAACTATGCATACATGCACATTCACACCTACGGTCAATTTAGAGTCACCAGTTAACCTAACCTGCATGTCTTTGGACTGTGGGGGAAACCGGAGCACCCAGAGGAAACCCACGGGGAGAACATACAAACTCCACACAGAAAGGTCCCCGTCGGCCACTGGGCTCAAACCCAGCACCTTCTTGCTGTGAGGCAACAGCGCTAACCACTACACCACCGTGCTGCCCCGATGTCATCATATAAGCAATAATTTGGTTTATGATGACTGTATTTTGATTCAAAGCCAGTCATGTTGATTTTCAGTAAAGAGTTAATGAAGTTGATATTACAAATAGATTGGTCAAAAGCTTTATATTGTTAATGGAACCCTGAAGCATGTGTTGAACTAGAAATAACCTTAAATCAGAGCCAAGTCTTATTTGAATGCATATTATTATTATATATATTACTTGTCTGGCTTTACTTACAAGTGTCCATCCATTATCTGTAGTCGCTTTATACTGTTCTACAGGGTTGCAGGCAAGCTGGAGCCTATCCCAGCTGACTATGGGTGAGAGGCAGGGTACACCCTGGACAAGTTGCCAGGTCATCACAGAGCTGACACACAGACACAAACAACCATTCACACTCACATTCACACCTACGGTCAATTTAGAGTCACCAGTTAACCTAACCTGCATGCCTTTGGACTGTGAGGGAAACCGGAGGAAACCCACGCAGACACGGGGAGAACATGCAAACTGCACACAGAAAGGCCCTCGTCGGCCGCTGGGCTCGAACCCAGGACCTTCTTGCTGTGAGGCGACAGTGCTAACCACTACACCACCATGCCACCTACTTACAAGTACAACCCTGATTCCAAAAAAGTTGGGACAAAGTACAAATTGTAAATAAAAACGGAATGCAATGATGTGGAAGTTTCAAAATTCCATATTTTATTCAGAATAGAACATAGATGACATATCAAATGTTTAAACTGAGAAAATGTATCATCTCATCTCATTATCTCTAGCCGCTTTATCCTTCTACAGGGTCGCAGTCAAGCTGGAGCCTATCCCAGCTGACTACGGGCGAAAGGCGGGGTACACCCTGGACAAGTCGCCAGGTCATCACAGGGCTGACACATGGACACAGACAACCATTCACACTCACATTCACACCTACGGTCAATTTAGAGTCACCAGTTAACCTCACCTGCATGTCTTTGGACTGTGGGGGAAACCGGAGCACCTGGAGGAAACCCACGCGGACACGGGGAGAACATGCAAACTCTGCACAGAAAGGCCCTCGCCGGCCACGGGGCTCGAACCCGGACCTTCTTCCTGTGAGGCGACAGCGCTAACCACTACACCACCGTGCCGCCCAGAAAATGTATCATTTAAAGAGAAAAATTAAGTGATTTTAAATTTCATGACAACAACACATCTCAAAAAAGTTGGGACAAGGCCATGTTTACCACTGTGAGACATCCCCTTTTCTCTTTACAACAGTCTGTAAACGTCTGGGGACTGAGGAGACAAGTTGCTCAAGTTTAGGGATAGGAATGTTAATCCATTCTTGTCTAATGTAGGATTCTAGTTGCTCAACTGTCTTAGGTCTTTTTTGTCGTATCTTCCGTTTTATGAAGCGCCAAATGTTTTCTATGGGTGAAAGATCTGGACTGCAGGCTGGCCAGTTCAGTACCCGGACCCTTCTTCTACGCAGCCATGATGCTGTAATTGATGTAGTATTTGGTTTGGCATTGTCATGTTGGAAAATGTAAGGTCTTCCCTGAAAGAGCCGTCATCTGGATGGGAGCATATGTTGCTCTAGAACCTGGATATACCTTTCAGCATTGATGATGTCTTTCCAGATGTGTAAGCTGCCCATGCCACATGATTTTCATCCCAGCTGCTTAACAATTTGCAGCAAAATTTCAGATGGACCTTCAATGCTCATATTATTTCTAAAAATATATTCTATTAACAGGAAATGTGAGATCACCCTAATATCTACAGGAGCATATACTGCACTTTGAGGGGTTTTCTGTCACCAGCTGTAATTTGGTATGTGTCCTCCTCTGCAATGTAAGAGTCAGTCTAAAATAAAAATGAATAGACACCAACAAATACATCCTGGGAATACACCATTCCAGTGCATCACTGGGCACCATTCATCACATATTCACACAGTCATTGGGATTTTCTAATAGCCAATCCAACTACTGGCAAATCTTCTCAAAATCTTGCGTTTTTATTTTTTAAACAGTGGCTCTACAACTAGTTCCCAGCAGACATTTTTCTCTGTTGTGTGGTCATATTATTTTAACCTAATTTCACAGATGTGAAGGGTGGTTTATATTAATCTTTTTTTTAGCAAAGAGTGTAGGGGGAGTACCTTATTGTACATTTGTTGAAGATTACACATTACAAATAGGCAGTATAAGTAGTTAGCAGTGGTAGTTAGAAAGTTAGTAGCAGTAGTTAATAATGTAGTAACTTTTGTAAATGAATCAAGCTGTAGTTTACAAAATAAAATACAGTAATATGATCATCTTGTGTGTGGTTGTAAGTTAATCTTATCTGTTGTTGTACCTGAAACCCAGAGCCATGCTGTTATAGAAAATGAATCAATGGCTTCTGAGCCATCAAATTTCAGAATTCAGTATTGCTGTGCTATTTAAGTTATCTAGAATACCTTTATTTTCTAACTAAATACCTAGATGCCTTTAAGTCACAGGCTGAACATATTTATCAGGCACTGTGTTCATGTTCAGCTGTAGCTGCATTAAGGGTAAGTTTGAATATTTATTAATGTATATTTATATTACAACCCTGTTTCCAAAAAAGTTGGGATGCTGTGTTAAATATAAATAAAAACAGAATGTGATGATTTGCAAATCATGGAAGCCCTATGTTTTGTTAAAAATAGTACAAAGACAATATATCAAATGTTGTTTTTGAAAATATATGCTTATTTTTAATTTAGTGCCAGCAACATGTTTCAAAAAAGTTGGGACAGGGGCACCAAAAGTCTGGAAAAGTTGTGTAATGTTTAAAATAATAATAATAATGGCGGCACAGTGTGTAGTGGTTAGCACTGTCGCCTCACAGCAAGAAGGTCCTGGGTTCGAGCCCAGCGGCCGACGAGGGCCTTTCTGTGTGGAGTTTGCCTGTTCTCCCTGTGTCCGCGTGGGTTTCCTCCGGGTGCTCCGGTTTCCCCCACACTCCAAAGACATGCAGGTTAGGTTAACTGGTGACTCTAAATTGACCATGAGTGTGAATGGTTGTCTGTGTCTATGTGTCAGCCCTGTGATGACCTGGCGACTTGTCCAGGGTGTGCCCCGCCTTTCGCCCGTAGTCAGCTGGGATGGGCTCCAGCTTGCCTGCGACCCTGTAGGACAGGATAAAAGCGGCTAGAGATAATGAGATGATGAGAATAATAATAATAATAATAATAATTAGGTTAATTGGCAACAGGTCAGTTGGCATAGGTAGGCTTACCACCAATTCTCTGCAACTGGGTCCTGGACTTTTTAACAGGCAGACCCCAGTCAGTCAGGCTGGGGAACAACATTTCCAAAACAATAACCATATGATATATAAACATTTTGGAGCAATATGATGCCATCTTTTTCAGGAAAGGTCTTGGTTATTTCAGTAAGACAATTCCAAACTGCATTCTGCACATATTAAAATTGCATGGCTCTGTAGCAAAAGAGTGGAGGTGCTAAACTGGCCTGCTTGCAGTCCGGACCTGTCTCCCATTGAAAACATTTGCATTATGAAGCACAAACTATGACAAAGGATACCTCAAACAGTTGAACAAATGAATCAGTTTCAACATTTGATATGTTGTTTTTGTACTCTTTTCAATGAAATATAGGGTTTCCATGATTTGCAAATCATTGCATTCTGTTTTTATTTATATTTTACACAGTTTCCCAAGTTTTTTTGGAATTGGGTTTGTAGTTAAAACACCAATATCCATATTGGGAATACAGGAACACACACACACACACACACACACACACACACACACACACACACACACTGCATGTTGTACAATAGTAATGACAAAAATGAATAATAACAGTGAGAACATATATTGAAAGAAAGAAATTGTAACACTGTTAAACAGACAGCAGTGATTTTTGATGATTATACAACAAATTATTTCAAATGTAAATTATGTTTTTTAAAGAACTATAAAATCGGTAAATACATCAAAAATGTATATACATAATATTTGATAAAATATCGTAAATGATTAGGAACCCCTGTGTTAAAGTTCACACACAGAAAATATGTCTTTTAATTATATAAGTTACATATTTAACAGTCATTCCACAAAACCGAGTTATATATGAGCTGATAGCTGACAAGGTGTGTGGTGCCGAGCTGGCTATAAGCCATGTATGATGAGATTGAGTGGAATAACTGTTTTATTCTATCAACATTCACTGGATTTTGAGAAGCAGAGCATTTTTCTTTTTTGCAAATTCAATAAATAAAAACTTTATATACTGTAAAACGTCCAACAAAATAATTTCTGCTTAGAATGTAAACAAACCTGTGAAATGACAGTAGCAATTTGTGAAAAATGCTATAATAATAATTCTTGAAAAATAAAAAAGATACTTTTATTCCATATTTTGTTGCTTTTTTGTATTTTGGGGGGTTTTGTTTTCGAATAGAGTTTTTATTTTATCCTTGGCTGGTTCAGCAACACACGCCGCCATTTTGTTTTTCTCTACTCATGGTATATGAGCTCATACTCTAGTTGTAGAGTAGCCAATCAGAACACATGATTGCTCATATCCAGTGAATGTGGATAGAATAAAATGCATTATTTCCCAGATAGCAAACTGATGTTGGCCCATCATTGACCCAACACTGGCACAAATGTTGTATAGAGAGCCAACATAGCCACGCAAATTTGACTTTGGACCAAGATCTAGTATACTAGCCTCTTGTATTATAACTGTAGACACTGACTGGTGTGTCTGGGTGAGCCAAACACTGCACCTCTCACAATAACCATTGCTACAGTGACTGCTAAATACACATGTAATATGCTATCAGCAATGACAGTGACACATAATCTGCACTAATCCTTGACAGATGATGATGACTCATTTTGAGAGGTTCAAACAGATTATGAAATAAATTTATAATAACCAGAAAATATGTGCATGTACATTTATTGATTGGACAGATGCTTTTGTACAACTGAGCTAAATTACAGCTTTGACTAGTCTTTTGTATTTCACAATTTGGACAGGATTTAAGAAATTAATTAGACTTGCCATGTGGTGTGAAAAATCCCTAAGGGTAGCATAATTTTGTCTATAGGTGTGTAAACTATGCGACAATATAATATGAATGCAAAACTACATCCAACACTAAAGACACAGCTGGTAGTGTTGCTGCCTCACAGCTCCAAGGTCCCTGGTTCGATCATGATCTTGGGTTACTGTCTGTATTGACTTTTGCATGTTTATCTCGTTTACATTGGTTTCCTCCAAATCGCTGGTAATGAACTGGCTTTGCTACATTGCCCCAGATGTGAATGTGTGTTCATGGTGTCCTGTAATGACTGGTGTCTCATTCAAGATGTGTTCCTTCCCAGTGTTCCGGATCCACTATAGCTCTGACCAGGGTAAGTAAGTTACCAATGATGAATAAATGGGAAAAATTACCCAACTTTAAAGTTGTTCTACATTAGATATTATAATTTCACCCTCTTGCCTCTGTTGATAACACATAACCAAAAATACTCCACATACAGTATACATACAGTATTTAGAACGTCATTACAAATACCTTTGAAGTACTCATGAATGTATTCAACAAAACTATTTTGCACATAAACATTTATTTACAGAGTTAAACAACTGCCCTTGGGCTTCCATTATTATGAGTTTGAATTAAACAGGTTTCTGTTATTTTCAAATTACAAAAAAAGATGTCACAAGTATTGTTTGTAGTAATTACACATATGCTAGAGTTATCTACAACCCATGAGACATACTGAAAAAACTACCATTCCAGAACCTTCAGAATTTCCATGTGTTAGCTGGAAAATCTAGTTTTTACTCATGAACTTGCATTTTGTGTATTTTAAAATTATGATCAAATTTACTGTGTAATTATTCTTTCCCTTTTTTTGGAATACAACCAATATTGTTATTTAAGTTTATGATTTAAGCCTGTGCAAAGCTTGTTCTACAACCCCAATTCCAAAAAACTTGGGACAAAGTACAAATTGTAAATAAAAATGGAATGCAATAATTTACAAATCTCAAAAACTGATATTGTATTCACAATAGAACATAGACAACATATCAAATGTCGAAAGTGAGACATTTTGAAATTTCATGCCAAATATTGGCTCATTTGAAATATAATGACAGCAACACATCTCAAAAAAGTTGGGACGGGGCAATAAGAGGCTGGAAAAGTTAAAGGTACAAAAAAGGAACAGCTGGAGGACCAAATTGCAACTCATTAGGTCAACTGGCAATAGGTCATTAACATGACTGGGTATAAAAAGAGCATCTTGGAGTGGCAGCGGCTCTCAGAAGTAAAGATGGGAAGAGGATCACCAATCCCCCTAATTCTGCGCCGACAAATAGTGGAGCAATATCAGAAAGGAGTTCAACAGTGTAAAATTGCAAAGAGTTTGAACATATCATCATCTACAGTGCATAATATCATCAAAAGGATTCAGAGAATCTGGAAGAATCTCTGTGCGTAAGGGCCAAGGCCGGAAAACCATACTGGGTGCCCGTGATCTTCAGGCCCTTAGACGGTACTGCATCACATACAGGCATGCTTCTGTATTGGAAATCACAAAATGGGATCAGGAATATTTCCAGAGAACATTATCTGTGAACACAATTCACCATGCCATCCGCCATTGCCAGCTAAAACTCTATAGTTCAAAGAAGAAGCCGTATCTAAACATGATCCAGAAGCGCAGACGTCTTCTCTGGGTCAAGGCTCATTTAAAATGGACTGTGGCAAAGTGGAAAACTGTTCTGTGGTCAGACGAATCAAAATTTGAAGTTCTTTATGGAAATCAGGGATGCCGTGTCATTCGGACTAAAGAGGAGAAGGACGACCCAAGTTGTTATCAGCGCTCAGTTCAGAAGCCTGCATCTCTGATGGTATGGGGTTGCATTAGTGCGTGTGGCATGGGCAGCTTACACATCTGGAAAGACACCATCAATGCTGAAAGGTATATCCAGGTTCTAGAGCAACATATGCTCCCATCCAGACGACGTCTCTTTCAGGGAAGACCTTGCATTTTCCAACATGACAATGCCAAACCACATACTGCATCAATTACAGCATCATGGCTGCGTAGAAGAAGGGTCCAGGTACTGAACTGGCCAGCCTGCAGTCCAGATCTTTCACCAATAGAAAACATTTGGCGCATCATAAAACAGAAGATATGACAAAAAAGACCTAAGACAGTTGAGCAACTAGAATCCTACATTAGACAAGAATGGGTTAACATTCCTGTCCCTAAACTTGAGCAACTTGTCTCCTCAGTCCCCAGACGTTTACAGACTGTTGTAAAGAGAAAAGGGGATCTCACAGTGGTAAACATGGCCTTGTCCCAACTTTTTTGAGATGTGTTGTTGTCATGAAATTTAAAATCACCTAATTTTTCTCTTTAAATGATACATTTTCTCAGTTTAAACATTTGATATGTCATCTATGTTCTATTCTGAATAAAATATGGAATTTTGAAACTTCCACATCATTGCATTCCATTTTTATTTACAATTTGTACTTTGTCCCAACTTTTTTGGAATCGGGGTTGTATTTAAGATCTGCTTAAATGTTTACACCCCCACACATGCATTTTATTCCCCTGTGGGAATAGAGCTTTTGTGTGCATAACCATAAGAGCATGTGTTTATGTGTCAGACACAGGCTCTCTTGGCGTTCAGCATTTCTAAGAGTAGCTTGTTGCATGGTACCTCTCCATTGAGGTGTTTATAGTTCAGGTAATCCTCAGCCTGAGTACTTAGAACTTGGAGCTCTCGCAGATGCAGCAGCAGCTGACTGAATCTGTCCACGTGCTGCGGATATACACACAATGTGTATTCCAGCAACGCACCACTCACCTGGTGATACACATTTTCCACATATTCCTGGTTTTCCAATAGCTTCACATCTGGCATTGAATAAATAAGGAAAAGAGATGAAAGACAAGGGGGGGGGATGCAGTAGGGATAAATAGCAGAGAGAAATAGAGGGAGAAACTGTGAGGGATATGGTGATAGTTACTGACAGAATGAGCAGAAAGAGTACACACACACACACACACACACACACACACACACACACACACACACACATTGAGCTGATATAGTGCACCTAAAATCCATAAGCCCTCAATGCAATAATCAGCCTTTGTTTGGTTGTAAGCCCTAAATTAGTCCAGCTAAGGCAATGATAGGAATAAAGGGCCAATTTCTTGACAGAGTATGAAGCATCTACACACCCCAACATGGGGTCAATCCACTAATCCTTTATTGAAAATAGGCAGCATTAAAATATGGTGATTCAGAAAGTCTTATTTGAAAATAAAGAGATTATCTATTGACAAACAACACCACATATAATTTTATACTTTCATGCTGTCATGGATACACATAAGAACAAATAACCAAATTTAATATGTTCCCACTGTCCACAGATGAAATCAATTTACTAACCTGGGTCAAACTGTACAGACGGTATGACTGAGGCTCTCAAAAAAGCATGTTTTCAGACTGAGTAAACTTGGATACCTCTTCAATATTTTATTCATGCACATGTGAAAAAGTAATGAGTTCTAACTCGGTTCAACAAATATACCTCCATAAATATTCGCAAGCCATTAACAATAAGAGCTGACAAACCCTAAAGAAGTTTTTTTAGGTTTATCAAATCTTTCATAACAACTTTAAATAAAGGCTGTTCCAATACAGTGTCTTGCAAAAGTATTCATCCCCTTGGTGTTTTTCCTGTTTTGTTGCATTACAAGCTGGAATTAAAATTGATTTTTGGGGGGGTTAGCACCATTTGATTCACACAACATGCATACCACTTTTTTTTATTTATTTATTTTAATTTACTACAAAACCAAGATGTGTGTAACAAACAATATAACAAAAAAAACCCATACAACATTAGTGAACCAGGACATAGGACATTCAGTAAGGGCTAGGGACATGGTACTGGGGGGGGGGGGGGGGGGGGGGGGGGGGGGGTTATTAAAATGTATGTGTGTACAGTATGTGTGTGTGTCTGTGAGTGTGTTAGAGGGGGATGTTTGAGTGTGGGTGTGAGGGGGGTATTTGTGTATGCGTGTGTGTGTGTGTGTGTGTGTGTGTGTGTACATGAATACATATGTATATTATCAGTTTAGCAATTATGTAAATGATATGTGAGCAGAAAAGTCCGGGGCATGGGGCATTTAGACATTAGATAAAACACATCATAGGGCCAGTGAGGCGCGTGGATTGGGGGAGCCTTGGGCTCCTGTTCTGTTCGGGATGGTGGGGGCCGGGGGTAGGGGTGGTCTGGGGGGCTCTGCGGCGGCCCTTTCCTGTCCTCTCCTCCTGCTAGGGTTCGGCTTGTACCTCTGATGCACTGGGGCTTGGAGTGGTCAGAGGAAGTCATCTTACCACCCCCCCCTCCATTCTATTTTATTTATTTATTTTTTCTCTTGGGGGTGTGATTGTGTCTGGGGGGATGCGTCAGTTTGCCCGAAGTCTGCTTCTCCCTCCCTTGTCTCTTCCTCCCTCCCAGTGGGACTCATCCTAATCCCCCATGCATACCACTTTAAAGGTGCAAATTGTTTTTTTTTTATTGTGACACAAACAATAATTAAGATGAAAAACAGAAATCTGGAGTGTGCATAGGTATTCACCCCCTTTCATATGAAACCCCTAAATAAGAGCTGGTCCAACCAATTCACTTCATAAGTCACATAATTAGTTGATTAAGCTCTACCTGTGTCCAATCAAAGTGTCACATGATCTGTCACATGATGTCTGTATAAATCAACCCGTTCTGGAAGGACCCTGATTCTGCAACACTACTAAGCAAGCAACATGAAAACCAAGGAGCCTCCAAGCAGGTCAGAGACAAAGTTGTGGAGAAGTATAGATCAGGGTTGGGTTATAAAAAATATCCCAAACATTGAATATCCTACAGAGCACCATTAAATCCATTATTGCAAAATGGAAAGAATATGGCACCACTACAAACCTGACAAGAGAAGGCCACCCACCAAAATTCACAGACCAGGCAAGGAGGGCATTAATCAGAGATGCAACAAAGACACCAAAGATAACACTGAAGGAGCTGCAAAGATCCACAGCGGAGATGGGAGTATCTGTCCATAGGATCACTTTAAGCCATACACTCCACAGAGTGGGGATTTATGGAAGAGTGGCCAGAAAAGAGCCATTTGGAGTTTGCCCAACAGCATGTGACAGACTCCCTAAACACATGGAAGAAGATTCTCTGGTCAAATGAGACTAAAATTGATATTTTTGGCAATCATGGGAAACGCCATGTGTGGTGCAAACCCAACATTTCCCATTACCCTGAGAACACCATTCCTACAGTGAAGCATGGTGGTGGCAGCATTGTGCTGTGGGGATGTTTTTCATCTGCAGGGACAGGAAAACTGGTCAGGATTGAAGGAAAGATGGATGACACTAAGTACAGGGCAATTCTGGAGGAAAACCTGTTTGAGTCAGCCAGAGGTTTGAGACTGGGACGAAGGTTCACATTCCAGCAGGACAATGACCCTAAACATACTGCTGAAGCTACATTGGAGTGGTTTAAAGGGAAACATTTAAATGTGTTGGAATGGCCTAGTCAAAGTCCAGACCTCAGTTCAATTGAGAATCTATGGCATAAATTGAAGATTGCTGTACACCATCACAACCTATCTAACTTGAAGGAGTTGGAGCAGTTTTGCCTTAAGGAATGGGCAAAAATCCCAGTGGCTAGATGTGCTAAGCTATAATAGAGACATGAAAGAGACTATAAAACATGAAAGAGACTATAAAGAGACTTGCAGCTGTAACTGCAGCAAAAGGTGGCTCTACAAAGTATTGACTTTGGGGGGTGAATACCAATGCACACTCCAGATTTCTGTTTTTTCATCTTATTGTTTGTGTCACAATAAAAAAAAATAACTAAAAAAATAAATAATAATTTACTTACATAATAATAATTTATTTACATAATAAATAATAATATTTGCACCGGGCGGCACAGTGGTGTAGTGGTTAGTGCTGTTGCCTCACAGCAAGAAGGTCCGGGTTCGAGCCTCGTGGCCGGCGAGGGCCTTTCTGTGTGGAGTTTGCATGTTCTCCCCGTGTCCGCGTGGGTTTCCTCCGCGTGCTCCGGTTTCCCCCACAGTCCAAAGGCATGCAGGTTAGGTTAACTGGTGACTCTAAATTGACCGTAGGTGTGAATGTGAGTGTGAATGGTTGTCTGTGTCTATGTGTCAGCCCTGTGATGACCTGGCGACTTGTCCAGGGTGTACCCCGCCTTTCGCCCGTAGTCAGCTGGGATAGGCTCCAGCTTGCCTGCGACCCTGTAGAACAGGATAAAGCGGCTAGAGATAATGAGATGAATATTTGCACCTTTAAAGTGGTAGGCATGTTGTGTGAATCAAATGGTACTAACCCCCCAAAAATCCATTTTAAATCCAGCTCGTAATGTGACAAAACAGGACAAACACCAAAGGGGATGAATACTTTTGCAAGACACTGTAGTTGAAGGTTTGCAATTTAATCTATATTCATTTATAAAAACAATATAACTTAAGTACAAGTGCACAATATAACCATAATCCTAACACAATTCCATTAAAGGCAGGGTAGGCGATTTTGGAGAAACCAACCATAGTATGCGAGACTTTGAAATTATCCAACCAAAAAAATCCCACCTCCTCCCTTCAGCTCTCCCTCCAAAGCCACTCCTCCAAAACATATGAATGCACACTACCTGATTACTGCTGGAGGACAAGTCCACGAGACAGAGCACATTGGAGAGGGGGTGTGGAGTGCAGCGCGTCGTTGTCATATCCAACTACCTCATGTTTCATTCACATGTAAGAAAACACCTAACATTATAATGAATATAAACAACAAAGATGACTATTGTTTGTACTCATAATCGAATCCTACTATCTACTCATAGTTCGATAGTAGGGTAGGCTATCCAATCAGTTCATTCAGACCAAATGAAATGACTGTACGAGCTTTTTACTGCCAAAGATGACAGATTTTTTCTTTTTATTATCAGTGCATTTGATTTATTCATTGCTGTCGGGATGTAAAGAGAATTTCAAGAAATATAACAAAAATGCCTCTAAAAACTTACCTACCCTGCCTTTAACTAACTGTAATACAGCTGCCTCCATCATAGGATAACAAATAGAAATGTAATATAGGTAGAACTGTACTGCCTGGGCATCTTTCCTAGCTAAACGCTTCTGCCCCTGCCAAGACACAACACTATCAATACACAATACCATCACACAGTAGTATCAAATAACCAAGTTACCATCAAATACCACAGTAGGAACTGTATAAAAGAATTATGGTATGGTAACAATTAAGGTAAAAAATCAAAGCTTTAGGTATAATATATTATCTTTTTATATTTCATGTTGACAAAAATTGTGTGATTGTGGTCTCACCAGGATTGAACAGGATGAGGTACTTAAAACAGGTGATCTCTCTGCAGTCTAACTGTAGCTCCTGAAGATGCTGGATCAGTTGCTGTGTTGCTCGCACCACCTGACCCAGGGTCACCCCTGCCTGAGTCAGCAAAGAAGTCAGATCCACCTAACAAACATACAACCCCAAATCAGAAAAAAGTTGGGACTGTATGGAAAATACAAATTAAAAAAAAAAAAAAGAAAGCAGTGATTTTTTTTTATTTACTTTGACTTGTATTTCATTGCAGATATTATGAACTCAAGATATTTCATGTTTCGTCTGGTCAACTTCATTTCATTTGTTAATATACATCCATTCCTGCGTTTCAGGCCTGCAACATATTCGAAAAAAGTTGGGATGGGGGCAATGTTGGGCGAGTAATGAGGCAAAACAATTAAATAATGATGTGATTTGAAACAGGTGATGTCAACAAGTGATTGTAATCATGATTTGGTACAAAATCAGTATCCAGGAAAGGCCTAGTCTTTGAGAAGCAAAGATGGGCAGAGGATCTCTGTTTAAAAACAATGCTTCTCAAAGAAAGACATGTAGGGATTTGGATATTTCACCCTTTATGGGACATAATATCATTAAACGATTCAAGAAATCTGGAAGGATTTTCGTGCATAACGGGCAAGGGCGCAAGCCTAAGCTGAACACCCGTGATTCTCTGATCCTTCAGATGGCACTGCATTAAGAACTGTAATTCACCTCAAGCTGATATAACCACATGGGCTTGGGATTACTTTGGTAAACCTTGGTCAACCTCTACAATATGGAGTTACATCCACAAATGCCAGTTAAAACTTTACTGTGCAAAAAGGAAGCCTTATGTTAACTGTGTCCAGAAGTGCCACTGACTTCTCTGGGCTCGGAGGCATCTGGGACGGACCGTCACACAGTGGAAACGTGTATTGTGGTCAGACAAATCAGTATTCCATGTCTTTTTTGTAAGAAATGGATGCTGTGTTCTCAGGACCAAAGACACAAAGGACCATCCAGACTATTACCAGCAAGAAGTCCAAAAGCCAGGGTCTGTCATGGTATGGAGTTGTATAAGTGCCCTTGGCAAAGGTAACTTACACTTCTGTGATGGCAGCATTAATGCAGAAAAGTACACGGAGATTTGGAGCAACGTATGCTGCCTTCAAGATGACATCTTTTCCAGGGATATTTCAACAAGACAATGCAAAACCACATTCAGCACACAAAGGCATGACTACAGGAGAAGGTGCCTGTCAAAATAACACCTGAAATGCTTCATCACTTGCTATCTTCATTCCCTAAACATCCTTTAAGTGTTGTGAGAAGGAATAGCAACATTACAAAGTGGTACATGCATTACCATCCCAACTTTTTTTTTTAAACGTGTTGCAATTAAAATTGAAATGTGTTTATTTTGAAAAAAAAAAACAATAAAATTAATGAGGTAAAACTTCAACGTGCTGCTATGTTGTTTTGAATGTAATACAAGTCAAGGATTATTTATAATCATTGTTTTCAGTTTTAATTTCAATTTCAGCATACTGTCCCAACCTTTTCTGTTTAGGGGTTGTATATATGTGGGTTACTCCCACTATATGGTGCCATTCTACATCCCTAGGACATATCACTGCATATTTTGCTCATTAGTGATTTAAAAGGTAGCATCATGCATAGTTGTATTGTAGCTACTATAAAAATACAATGTGTACCCTAGAATTATTAATTAAAATATAACTGTAAAAGGTAATGGTCAATGACCTGAGAGAGACAAAGGCCCTGTAAAGATGAGTAAAGTTATTGAAATGCAAACTGATTTTGTTTATGTATGTGTTGATTACCGGTATGTACAGTATGTGTTGTCCTGCACAAAGTTTAAGTGCAAAGAAAATATATAAAAATATTTGCTCACGTTTTGCATTACCATGGAAATTACTGTCATATTGCCTGGCTAACAAGGTATTTTCTCATATCCAGTTTAAAAGGACATTTATAAATCTATGTATGATCCTGATACTAGGTAACCATACTGGAATGTAACCACCAATAATGGTTTAGGCTAGTCTCATATTTACACTTGCCCACTATTACTCCAAACAAAAGTAGTAAAGATGAATTTTCTCTATACAGAAATGAATCAGGGGGCGGCACGGTGGTGTAGTGGTTAGTGCTGTTGCCTCACAGCAAGAAGGTCCGGGTTCAAGCCCCATGGCCAGTGAGGGCCTTTCTGTGCGGAGTTTGCATGTTGTCTGCGTGGGTTTCCTCCGGGTGCTCTGGTTTCCCCCACAGTCCAAAGACATGCAGGTTAGGTTAACTGGTGACTCTAAATCGACTGTAGGTGTGAATGGTTGTCTGTGTCTATGTGTCAGCCCTGTGATGACCTGGCGACTTGTCCAGAGTGTACCCCGCCTTTCACCCGTAGTCAGCTGGGATAGGCTCCAGCTTGCCTGCGACCCTGTAGAACAGGATAAAGTGGCTAGAGATAATGAGATGAGAAATGAATCATTTATAGCTGACAATGCATGAATGTTTTATCATTTTGAGTAATAATAACAGAGTAATATAACACTGTAAAAGAAATAACCATAACAACAATCCAGTGGCGACTCATCAATAAGGGGCACTGGAGTGTCACCCCCTCCAAATGCCTAGAGAACAAAGTTGACTTAAACATCCATCCATTCATCCATCCATCCATTATCCGTAACCGCTTATCCTGTGCAGGGTCACAGGCAAGCTGGAGCCTATCCCAGCTGACTATGGGCGAGAGGTGGGGTACACCTTGGACAAGTCGCCAAATCATCGCAGGGCTGACATATAAAGACAAACAATAATTCACACTCACACCTACAGTCAATTTAGAGCCACCAATTAGCCTAACCTGCATGTCTTTGAACTGTGGGGGAAACCAGAGCACCCGGAGGAAACTCACGCAGACACAGGGAGAACATGTAAACTCCACACAGAAAGGCCCCCGTTGGCAACTGGGCTCAAACCCTTCTTGCTGTGAGGCAACAGTGCTAACCACTACACCACCGTGCCACCCAAAATGCAATCCAAATTTGTAAATGTTTGTTTTATGCTCATATAATGTTAGTTACTTTATGCCAATAAAATACATACCTCAGACAAATGGTCATGATTGGGAATGTCCACCTTGTTGTTCCCTTACTACCCTGTTACATTAATAATTTTTCATCATAATTTAACAATGTCAGTATGCTTGTATGCCAAGTGTAAAGGCTTCATGCTTCACTGTTCACTGTACTTCTCCAGCCAATGAGGGGTTTCCAAGCAAACCAAAATTGCTCAATTCACAAACCTGCTAATCGATAAAGTGTTAACCTGGGACAATGCAGTTTGGTCGCACACTTCTTCCTATGAGCTCTTCCTCAAACTATTCCAACTGGTGTTCGATCACTCTACTCAGTATAGTAGAGTGCATTGAAATGCATTGAAATGCAGACGAGAAAACTCGGAAAAACGTTCTGGACATCATCAAGCAAATTCCATTGTCTGACAACAAATATGAGGAGAGTGGAGTGCCTTGCATCTGACGTTTTCGAGACGCTTTTGGACAAACTGAGGAAGGCCGAGGTGATGTCGTTGGCCGTGGATGAGTCCACGGATAACAGTGACGTTGCCCAGCTGTGCCTTTACGTGCGTTTTTTTGATGGTGAATGTTTTTGGGAGGATTTGCTTGGATTAATTCCTATGGAGGGTCGTACTACTGGGGAGATTTTATTTAACAAGATTACTACATTCTTCACTGAAAACAACCTGGATTTGGCATGCATAAACATGCTGCTTACTGACGGTGCTCCCTCCATGGCAGGCAAAGAACAAGGGCTCGCTGCGCGAATGACAGCAGTAGCTCCTCAGTTGCGATCGCTGCATTGCCTCATCCACCAAAGCCTATTGTGCGCGAAGCTCAGTGGCGAATTGAAAAAGTGCATGGACACTGTGATGGCAATAATAAACTTCGTGCGGTGCAACTCTAGCTTACAGCACCGGCTTTTCCGCCAGCTGTTGATTGACATGTCAGCCGAACACAGTGATTTACTAATTCAGAATGACATTAGGTGGCTGAGCAAGGGAAATGCATTGAAACGTTTCAATGAACTACGAGAGGAAATACTGGTGTTTCTCCGGTCGTCAGGATCGAAAAAAGCTGCAAACTTTCTGCCTATAATGGAAAACGAAGAGTTCAATGCAACTGTTTGTTTTTTGAGTGATGTTTTCCAACATTTGAACCAAATCAACACGGAGTTGCAGGGCAGGGGGAAAACAGTCGTTGAACTTGCGGAGAGACTTACTGCTTTTCAAAGAAAGCTCTCGCTGTTCTCAGCTGATCTGCGCCCAGGGAAGATGCTCCACTTCCCAGCACTGAGGACATCTGGCCTGCACATTACCCAGGTGATGTAGAGCTTTATTGACTCTTTGAGAAACAATTTTGCCACTAGGTTTAGTGATTTCAGCATCCCTATTGAAGTGCTGCGATTTGTTAAGGACCCTTTCAGTGTCGATGTCGAGACAGACTTTGGACTGAAAGCGAAGGAGGTGCTGTCTACTTTGAGGGGTCTTTACAGCTCGAACTTATTGACATCCAGTCAACAGATGAGCTGAGGCAGTCATTCCAGCAGGCAGGTTTTGAGAAGTTCTGGACCCATGCAGTCAGCCAAGACAAATTTCCACACTCAAGGAACCTTGCACTTTTTCTTTTGACAATGTTTGGCTCAACATACACATGTGAGTCATCATTCTCACACATGAATGCAATCAAAACACACAATCGCATATCACTTACTGACCAGCATCTCCACCACTCTCTGCGCATTGCCCTGACCTCATACACACCTGACTTTACTTCTCTGGCCAAATAAAAAAAAATGCCATTTCTCACATTAAGATAACATGTGCCACTACAAAAAAGAAGAAAGATAATTTGAGGTATTCATATTGCTGTTTGGAGGGCAGGTAGGCCTGTCACCTTGGGTGGAGGTGTTGAGGGGAATTTTCAATTTCAGTGATGCTGAGCCTGATGTTTTTGTTAATTTTGGCCAAATCAAAAAATGCCATTTCTCACATTAAGATAAGATGTGCCATTACAAAAAAGAAGGGAGATCATTTGGATTTATTTTTTTTTTAAAAATGTGTTGTTGTTAATAGTTGTTTTTAGCTGTTTTTTTTCCTTTTAGTTTACCTCTTAGCTTCTTGAGGTATCCATATTACTGTTTGGAGGGCAGGTAGGCCTGTCACCCTGGGTGGGGGTGTTGAGGGGAATTTTCAATTTCAGTGATGTTGAGCCTGATGTTTTTTGCTCATTTCATTTTCTGTGTTCTGCACAGAATTCTAATAAATTGAATATATCCGCAGCGATGTTTTGAGTTCATTGCTTTAATTGATACCTTGATAAGTCAAATTGCCCGGCCCCTGGTTTAGTTTCAGTTTGATGAACTGGCCCCAGTCCCAAACTAGTTGAATAGCCCTGCTCTACTGAATCAAAAGAGGTCAGAGGGGGACTTTTCAACCTCAAGCAGGGCAACCTGAGTGCTGTGGAGTTCGCGCTCCATTTCAGCATATTGGCAAATATGGAACAAATCTCTCATCTCATCACTGTAATGATGAAGTTCCCCATAGTGTTGGGATTCTCCTGGATGCATGCACACAATCCTCAGATCTTCTTGGTAGAAAGAGAACTCATATGCTGGCCATTACATCAATGTCTAGCTTACAGTCTCAAGGGTCCATCTGTGTGGTGTCCATTACTGTGGAAAGACCAGAAAACAAGCCCCAAGTGGAAATTCCCCCCAAGCACTATGACTTAACAGATGACTTCAACAAAACTAAAGCCAGTGAGCTACTACCTCACTGTACCTATGACTGTGCCATAGAGCCCCTGGTGGGCACAATGCCTCCACATAACTGCATTTACCACTTGTTCACCATGGAATCCCAGGCCATGGATGAATACTTTGAGGAATCCAAACAAAGGGTACATGCATACCTCAACCTTACCAGCATCTGCAGCCTTCTTATTTGTGTAAAAGAAGGGGGGCAGCCTGTGGCCTTGCATAGATTATTGAGAACTGAACCAAGTTACCATCAAGTATCACTATCCTCTGCCACTGGTGCCCTCTGCATTCAGGCAACTCCATGAGGCCAAAATCTTCTTGAAGATGGACCTACACCAGGGGTGTCAAACCTGATCCATAAAGGGCCGTGTGGCTGCAGGTTTTCATTCCAGCCATGCAGCAGCACCCTGATTTGGCTTATTCAATCAACTGACACACCCACCCTTTAATCAAGGGTGGATGTGGCTGCAAGTATTTGACTGTGTGAAGACAGTTCAGTTGATTGAATGAGCCAAGTCAGGTGTGCTGCTGCATGGCTGGAATGAAAACCTGCAGCCACAAGGCCCTTTATGGATCAGGTTTGACACCCCTGACCTACACAATGCTTACAACTTGGTGCATATCCATGGGATGACAAATGGAAGATGTACTTTGGCACAACCTCTGGCCACTTTGAGTGCTGCATGATGCCATAAGGGCTATCTTCATTGTCAGCAGTTTTCCAATGCATTATCAATGATATCATCTTGATCTACTCCCCAAGTAAAGAAACACACTTCCACCATATCAAAAAGGTTCTTGCTCAGCTGCTGTAAAATCAGCTCTATGTTAAGGAAGAGAAATATGAATTCCATGTGTCAAGCATCTCATTCCTCGAATATATCATGAGCCCAGAAGGGATGTTCATGGGCAAAGACAAGGTCATGACTGTCACTAACTGGCCCATTCCCAAAACTCTCAAGGAGCTACAAAGATTCCTGAGTTTTGCCCCAGGAATCTTCTAAAGAAGCTTCATCCGGGGGTTTAGCACCGTCACCTTAACCCCTCACCTCCTTTTTAAAAAGGGACCCAAGAAGCTGAAATGGAACCTCTCAGCAAACCAAGCATTTGAGTGCTTGGTCCTGTCATGTCAACACCGGAGTTGGCATCACAATACATCTCCCGGAGGCCTACAAACATGGCCACCATCAACTACAACACCTAAAGCATTTGGACAAATCACAACACAAGCTGGTCATGTTCACAGTCACCAGCATACTTATCACACACACCTGGACTCAATCATGAGCCAAACCATAAATACACACATTCCTACAGTTCACTGTGAAGTATATGCTCTGTGTTTTTGTTACCAGTCATTATTAAGCCTTTGTATTTGTCTTTCTGATATTCTGGATTTTGATCTTGCTTCTGTTTTTTTTTTCCTGTTTTTTTTATTCTTGCCTTGACTTGTTTACACTATTTGCTAATTGCCTGATCATTGCATGTTTCCTGTACTGAGTTTGCCTTATGATCTGGACCTGTTTGGCTTTCTTAATAAAACTGTTTCTACCTGCACTTTTGTCTGTCCCTGCCGCCTGACAGTTTGTGGTAATTTGCAGAGACAAGAGTGGCAAATGGAACATTTTAAAACTTGAAGCAAATTCTATTGATATTTGGTTTTAATAGTGTTAAAAATGAGTTGAAAATATTTATTCATAGTAATTTTTTAGTTCTCTGATGAGCTTGATAAACAAAAGGTCATTTACTCTCTCAGAAAGTGTATATATTTTATTTACCAGGTATCATGAATATGTTCTTATAGTCATGAAACAAGGTGCACATTGGAACTGGATAATTTAGAAAATTGCAAAAGATTTAGTGAAAATCTTCACATCAACCTAAGTTGACCAGTATGTGTGTATAATTTTACCTTCTGTCCAGTAATGAGCAATATTGTGTCTTGTTCATCATGGTGGACCTGTCTGGAGATATAATCAAGCACCAGCAGCTCACTCCAACAGTTATGTAGTAACTTCATCTGATCCCCCACCTGAGAGAGGGCAAATGAGAGGGAGATATGGGTGAAGGTACATTTTAAACATTCTGGTCAGTACGAAGGGGAAAAAAACCCAAAGGAATACTTACACATACCTGTACCAGTCATTCATTCATTCATTCTCTCTCTCTCTCTCTCTCTCTCTCTCTCATGGAAAACTACATTTGGCAATATGTTGACCTGCCATTGGCTCTAGCTGCTGCTTGCCAAACCTTTTCCAGAGCTTGGTTAACATATCTAGGTGCAGACAGCATCCCTCCATCAGATAATTTGTTGTCGGAGACATTCCATGCAGCTTGACCTCATACCACCCTAATGGTTAGTAAAGCTGACTGTCACAATGCTTTCTGAACAAATCAATACATGGAATTTCTGAAACAGTGTAAGAAAAACTGTCAGAATTCTATTCATTCCAGCCAAAACCTGTCTGAAAATTCACCTTGCAACTTGTCAACCTCTACTCTCTGGAACAGTGAGTCACCAAGGGCCAAGGCTGTCACCTGAGCAACACAAAGCATCTCAATCCAAGCTTGAAGGATTTTAAGGTGGTAAATCTGCTGTTTGCTCGCATGACATCATTAGTAAACCTCCTCAGCTTGCTGTGTGACCTCAAAAATCCATTGACGCTTAGTGAGTCATTTTAAGCTGGATATGGGACTTTCTTTCCTGGTGAAAACAGTCGTTGCATCCATGTAGAGCTGTACCTGCCTTTCCTGAGCCTAGAGCAAATTTTCCTGCAATCCATGCATGGAGAATGGCTTTCTGGTCCAATATATACTGGATTAAAGTTTTACTTATATATGAAATTCCTGACATAGCAGTGGGTCAAGAACTCTTTTAGTTGTTGTTTTGGGGGTGTTTCCTCCTTCATCCTTCTCTTTATGAGGTGAAATGCATGCTCAGTTGGGTTAAGGTCTGGTGATTGACTTGGCCAGTCTAAAACCCTCCACTTTTCCCTCTGATGAAATCCTTTGTTGTCTTGGCAATGTGTTTTGGGTAATTATCTTGTAGCATGATGAAGTTCCTCCCAATTATATTGGATGCCTCTTTTTGTAAATTGACAGACAGAGTGATGCTGTTGATTTCTGAACTCATTCTGCTGCTACCATCATGAGTTACATCGTCAATGAAAATTAGTGAGCCCATTCCAAAAGCAGCCATGCAAGCCTAAGCCATGACACTACCTCCACTGTATTTGACCAATTAGCTTGTATGTTTTGAATCATGAGCAGATCCTTTTTTGGTTCCAGAATTTTTCTGTTTTTTTTCTGGAAATTTTCTGTCCATCCATCCAACCATTATCTGTAGCCACTTATCCTGTACAGGGTCGTGGGCAAGCTGGAGCCTATCCCAGCTGACTATGGGTGAGAGGTGCGGTACACCCTGGACAAGTTGCCAGATCATCACAGGGCTGACACACAGAGACAAACAACCATTCCCACTCACATTCACTAGTGTTGTAGATCTAGATAAATCCAGTGACGATAGACCAAATTTTAATATGCCTAAAGTCAATGTTAATGTCAATAATGACTATTATAAATTGCCAATGGTAGACCCTCTGATGATAATGTTCTTCTAAAAATATTCTATTTCTAAATCTAAGTTAGTAAAAGTCAGCTAAAAAAAGGCAGACATGTTCGTTAGAATTTAATGTCTGGTCTGGTCATCTAACCTTGTCAGATATAGGGTCGTCTTGCTGCTGTCCAAAATAGTCCGCCATTCGTCCCTGGCGACCATCACGACGGGCGATCCGAACTTTATCTTGGTGATTTTCTGATATTTTTTCTTCGTAGTTTGGCTTTCGCCATTTCCACCAACGGAACTTCGTTTCATTATCTCATTCAAGAGAAAGCCAAGCAGGCGATAAATGCAGATGAAATGCAGACGCAAAAAAACAAACAAAATGGTTGAGTGTCGCGGGTTTTCTCGTTTTTTCGCGTGTATCATTAATAGCGCCATCTGTATGCTTTATTGGTAACTGCTAAGACATTGGGTGGCTCAGTGTGACCCCGCGGCAAGGAACCAAATTCCACTCGATTCATATGCATGCTTGATCTGCGCGTGCATGCCTCCGGCATTCACTCCAATCCCCCCGTTATGCCGATCGGTGTACCAACCAGGGAATTGGCATATACCGCGGGGTACACACTTGAGTCCACCCATACAATGTCAGACACACGAAAAGCGGAAAGTCAACTATTAATTTTCGTCAACATAAACGGATCAAGTTCAGGGCCGTAGCAGCATTTTAAAATCACTGAGGCCCGTGATGCACAAAGTGTGCGCCGAAAAATTTTCGACATGTTTAAATGAGGGGCGGCACGGTGGTGTAGCGGTTAGCGCTGTCGCCTCACAGCAAGAAGGTCTGGGTTCGAGCCCCATGGCCGGTGAGGGCCTTTCTGCGCGTGGGTTCCGCGTGGGTTTCCTCTGGGTGCTCCGGTTTCCTCCACAGTCCAAAGACATGCAGGTTAGGTTAACTGGTGACTCTAAATTGACCGTAGGTGTGAATGTGAGTGTGAATGGTTGTCTGTATCTATGTGTCAGCCTTGTGATGACCTGGCGACTTGTCCAGGGTGTACCCCGCCTTTCACCTGTAATCAGCTGGGATAGGCTCCAGCTTGCCTGCGACCCTGTAGAACAGGATAAAGCGGCTAGAGATAATGAGATGAGATGTTTAAATGAGAGGGGTGAATTACACACCACACAAGAGATCTATTCCTGAAATTACTTTTAATGGTGTTTGAACTGAATATCATCAGTTTTGAAAAAAAAAATCATGTATGTGGCAAGAGTAAGAATAATTTAAGCTTGTTTGATCTGGCCCAACCAATGAGGACAAAACTGCACTGCTTCAAAAATGTAAATTGAACAGCTTGATGAAAGTGCGCTGATGGTTACCATGGAAACCCCGTGTCTACTGCACTGCGTTCCTCCCCCGAGTCGCGCACTCATTCGTTTGTGTTCTTGGTCTCAGAGCGGCGCGCACGAAACAGACACAGAAGACAGAATCAACGTTTAACATAATTAACAATACACTTTTTACTGAGATGTTTTAACATTATTCTTTATTTTTTTATCCAGTTGAATATTTAGTGTACAAATGTATTTTCAGCTCTTAAAAATGACCGAGGTCCGGACTGCGGGGGCCTCATAGCTGGCTACGGCCATGATCAAGTTATATATATATTTTAACTAATCATGTGTAGTAAGGGCGGGCAGGAGATTTTTATGTTGTCAGCGGGAGGTCGGGAGGATTTTCTAAATGTTCCCTAAAGTGGGAGATCTCCCGCCCATGGCGGGAGAGTTGGAGCCTCTGCTCACAATGTTCCTGTAAACAACTGTTGTTGTTTTCCTTGGCAGACCTGTTTGATGTCTGGTTGTTAGTACACCAGTGGTTTCTTTGTTTTTCAGGACATTCCAAATTGTTATATTTCCTGTGCCTGATGCTGGTGAAATGGATATGACTGATTTTTCCCTCTTCTCGGCCTCAAAATGGCTTGCTTTAGTCCCATAGAAATCTCTCTGGTCTTCATGTGACCCAGCCCTCAACAACACCAACAGATTTGCCCAGGAATTGTTCCATCTCTTAGAGAATGAGCTGCTGCAGCCCATGGAAGAGAGGGGAAAAAGAAAAAGATGAATTAAAATGCAGGAGGATTTTGGATTGGCAATGCTCTGATATCATACTTCTCCTTTCATCCTGTCCCATTCATGTCAAGTGCCACTGGCTACAGTGGCTTCTTTCATGGACCTGTGAGGATGACAGGGCTTGTGTTCCATGGGCTTTGCAAATGAAAACATGTTGACCTCTGGCACTGTCAGTGAATTACTCCACCACTTGTTTCCCCATCTTCTCTGGTTTCTTGGGGTTGGGTCTCTGCCACCACCTGCAGGAATCAGAGGGCTAATTCCAATTATCTGCATTCAGCTCCCACCTGGATGTGCTTCAACCCAACCCACTCCAGCACGGCTCTGACTGGATTTGAGGCAGCAAAGAGCGTGCTGATAGCTAGACTTCCTTGATCAATAATTATTGGATTTGGCTCCCCACTCACCTTTGAGTCAACCACATTCCAAGGCCATACCCACTAACATATCGAAGTATGTCTGGATATTATCCTGGGGTGTCATCCTGGCTAGGATGATGGAGATCATTGGCAATATCACAAGGGATGATCAATGGAAGCTGTAGACATAAAATGGTTTTTGGTTAAGACAGCTGTTTTACTGGACATCCCAACAGCCAGACAAAGAGAAAAATTGCATGTGTTATTGGTAAGCACAAGCAGACTTCAAACATGTCACACTGTGGCAAAATCCAGCATTCCTATCTGTCTTAGCTGTATAATGGGCATTCAGCTGAGATTGAACTAGATCAAAGTTCTTATTTTACTAACCATGTCAAGCATTAAATTATTCATCTAGTGGCAATGAGTTGAGGCAGTCAACTATGAAAAAAGGTGAACAAATAGAGGCAATGCAAATTTGTCAAACTTGCCAACTCAAACTATCAAAACTATGGAAGGAGGCAGTCCCTGTGGTTCTTTTGTTGATGGTTCCTGAATAGGAACAGTTGGTTCTGCAGATGACCCACAAAGCAGATGAATCCATCCTGGTCCCATGTGATGATTACCTGTCCAATGAGGTAGAGGTTGTTGGTTGCAAGCAGAATTATAAGTCTTCTCGTGTCTTTTATTGTACTAACCTTTTACAGCAGTACTAACCCTGCCCCTTGAGAAAAATAAAATGCAAAATAATAGGATATACTTAATCAATTGTTATTTTATAGCCTACCAAATAGTGAGGGTAGAACCCATATTGTGAAATTAAACCAAATGTGATGAATTACATTTTTGTAATAATTACAACCAGAGGTGGACAAAGTACCCAACTTCATTACTTAAGTCAAAGTACAGATCCCACTGATCAAATGTTACTCCGATACAAATGAAAGTTGTACAGTCAAATTTTTACTGAAGTTAAAGCACTGAAGTACTTCCTTTTAAAAACACTTAAGTATTAAAAGTACATTTTCTGTCAACACATTGTTGTATTATTGCCACAACGCTTACAAAACTTCATGCCTCTGAAGCAACCTACTGGATTATTTTGTGAATTCTCAAAATGAACGCATGCTGTGCCATCATGGTGGTTTAACGTTAAGCTAGCTAGTCAGTGAAGCTCCACCTGACATGCTAGCAAACTCTTTTCAAACTCAAAATCATATTGGGTAGCTAATGCTGCTAGAAAAGAAAGATTTCTACATCATTTATTTGGCAAGATTATGCTAAAACATATTTCTGAAAGGACTTCAGATAAGTTAACGTTATTCATGTTAGCGTAACTCCGTTTTTACATGCTAACTAACAGTGTCCAAGTTAACTAGCTATGTGTTAACATTAGCCATGAACAAGACTATGGCAACTTGGTGGGCAAATCTATAGACTAACCAGACTAACTTCAGATACGTTAACGTTATTCATGTTAGCGTAACTCCGTTTTTACATGCTAACTAACAGTGTCCAAGTTAACTAGCTATGTGTTAACATTAGCTGTGGACAAGGCTATGGCAACTTGGTGGGCAAATCCATAGACTAACCAGACTAACTTCGGATACATTAACGTTATTCATGTTAGCGTAACTCCGTTTTTACATGCTAACTAACAGTGTCCAAGTTAACTCGCTATGTGTTAACATTAACTGTGGACAAGGCTATGGGAACTTGGCGGGCAAATCCATAGAAATCCATTCATCCATTCATTGACTAACCAGACTGCATCACTATTGCAATGTTACTGCTAGCTCTAAAAGCACAGACAACTTAATTGCAAGCTTTCTCTTGGAATAAAATGTTTACATACCTCAATATGCTTCCGCAAGTTGGACAGCAAGTTTTTGTAGGCCTTGATGTGGTTCATTTTAGGTAAACAAAGCAAACATTTAAAACGAAACGAATCTTTAATCCTTGCAGAAAACTGAAACATGGCTTCTAGGTATGGCCATGGGTGTGTGCATTCCCCAGAAGAACCACTTCCTTCCATGATTGTGTTTAAATAATGCTGCTGAGAAATCATTGATCTTGATTTTATACAGTCTATGGATGTGACCTGACCCTAGTGATTACTGATAGGCTGTCTCAGTGTCACCAGAGAAAAAACCATCACATTTTAGAAAAAAAAAAGAAAAAAACATCCACTTTCTAAGTTGCTTCATAGTAACAAGTAACGAAGAAAAGTAGTGGAGTAAAAAGTACGATATTTGTCTTTCAAATGTAATGAAGTTAAAGTCATAAGTTTCTAAAAAAATAATGCTCAAGTAAAGTACAGATACTCAAAAAGTGTACTTAAGTACAGTACTCAAGTAAATGTACTTTGTTAATGTCCACCTCTGATTACAACTAGGATTATTCATGCAGTAATATATTGGCAATATACTAGACTCCATTTACCTTTTTATTTGAATGCTTGCCATCTTCTTATGATTGTATTCTTCTTCTTTTATTTTTTTCATTTTTAAATTGCTTTTATGCTATCTCTTCTTACTATTGACAACAAGAAAAACATGATTTTACTTACACTTATTCAGTCTGCATTTTCTCTGAATTGGCGACCCAGAAAAAATAACCTAAGTAGCTGCCAAACCTGAATGCAAGTTTTCCCCACATAAATACTGATATAATCTAAGTCAACTCTGAACATGGCCTCAAGAATATAAGGACACTAAGAGTGCAACTGCATACATTCACTGGCCACTTTATTAGGTACATCTGTTCAACTACTTGTTAACACAGATATCTAATTAGCCAATCACATAGCAGCAACTCAGTGCATTTAGGCATGTAGACATGGTCAAGATGACGTGCTGAAGTTCAAACCGAGCATCAGAATGGGGAAGAAAGGTGATTTTAGTGACTTTGAACGTGGCAAGGTTGTTGGTGCCAGACAGACTGGTCTGAATATTTCAGAAACTGCTGATCTACTGGGAATTTCATGCACAACCATCTCTAGGGTTTACAGAGAATGGTCTGAAAAAGAGAAAGTATCCAGTGAGCGGCAGTTCTCTGGGCGAAAATGCCTTGTTCATGCCAGAGGTCAGAGGAGAAAGGCCAGACTGGCTCAAGATGATAGAAGGGCAACAGTAACTCAGATAACCACTTGATACAACCAAGGTAAGCAGAAGACCATCTCTGAATGCACAACACATTGAACCTTGAAGCAGATGGGCTACAGCAGCAGAAGACCACACCGGGTGCCATGCCTGTCAGCTAAGAACAGGAAACTGAGGCTACAATTTGCACAGGCTCACCAAAATTGGACAATAGAAGATTGGAAAAACGTTGCCTGGTCTGAGGAGTCTCGATTTTTGCTGCAACATTTGGATGATAGGGTTAGAATTTGGCGTAAACAACATGAAAGCATGGATCCATCCTGCCTTGTATCAATGGTTCAGGTTGGTGTTGGTGGTGTAATGGTGTGGGGGATATTTTCTTGGCACATTTTGGGCCCCTTAGTACCAATTGAGCATCATTTAAAGGCCACAACCTACCTGAGTATTGTTGCTGACCATGTCCATCCCTTTATGACCACATCTTGTGATGGCTACTTCCAGCAGGATAACGCGCCATGTCACAAAGCTCAAATAATCTCAAACTGGTTTCGTGAACATGACAAAGACTTCACTGTACTCAAATGGCTTCCACAGTCACCAGATTTCAAACCAATAGAGCACCTTTGGAATGTGGTGGAACGGGGGATTCGCATCATGGATGTGCAGCCGACAAATCCGTAGCAATGTGTGTGATACTATTATGTCAGTATGGACCAAAATCTCGGAGGAATGTTTCCAGCACCTTGTTGAATCTATGCCATGAAGAAGTAAGGCAGTTCTGAAAGCAAAAGGGGGTCCAACCCAGTACTAGCAAGCTGTATCTAATAAAGTGGCCGGTGAGTGTATACCCTTGACTCTACATACTAAATGTAATTGCTCATATCCAGAAGTTGTTTTTCTGTTAGGAAATTCAATATGTGTGTTTAGTTCACCTGGCCAGGTGTGACAATATAAGGTGGAAACAGTCCATCAGCACAGTGACAGTAATGAAAGCAGTTTTTGTGCACTCAGTTGTTGAACCCAAATCCGCTCCCACAACCATTATTACTGAGCTGAGCTCAACTGCATCTGGACTAAATGCAGATAGATTTAAATGCAGCTGGGCACATATTTTTTCTCATGATGAGTCAGGGATGACAGGACAGTCTATAGCAGGCAGCTGTGTGTGTGTGTGTGTGTGTGTGTGTGTGTGTGTGTGTGTGTGTGTGTGTGTGTGTGTGTGTGTGTGTGTGTGTGTGTGTTATGCATGGTAAGAGCTCTGTTTGTGACATACATGTGTACCTTTGATATTGTTTAAATAAGCACCACTGTTGTATAAAAAAAATTCAGTAGATAGAAATACTTGACAAATGGTTTAAGTAAAAGTTAATGTAACCATTTATAAGCTGACATAAACTACTCAGATAATTAAAACTATGTCATATTGATATGATTTAATGTAATAAAGTAAACAAGACCAGCAATGATGGCATAGCTCACTCCGGCCTCATCTAGTCCAGAAGGAATGATCTAAAGTGGGCCACCTTGCACAATAAATGTTGCAAGCTATATACACTATATACAAGCTATACACAAGCTATACATAGACCCTAGGAATACTTACCTATTTGCCAGAAAGAATCCAAAACGGCAAGGAATTGACCAAGAAGAAGTGATTTTTGTTGAACTGCTCATTAAGGATTAATTAGTCCATAACTTCATTAATAATTGTAATTAAACAAATCTGGGTAGAGGTTCTATGCACCCCAGGCAGACCTACCTTCCAGCTAAAAAGAATAAAAATCGGTGAAGAATTGAGAGAGAAGAAGCGATTTTCATGAAATGTGGACGCCACCAGATGGATGACGCACAACAGACGATGGACAATAGACGACATACAACGGATGAGAGATGACGGACAACACATGATGGTATAAGCTCATCGCCTGTTGGCCAGATGAGCTAATAACTATAAAAAAAATTTTTAAACGCTATGGTTTTCCCTATGTTGTTTTACATGTTTTATATATGATACAATTTTAGACAAACTGTTAACTGGAAAGACAATATGCTTTTCAATAATCAAAACCATTTTTGAAGCTTCATCTTGCCTTTATCAGAATGGACACTGATAGTATTTTTTTTTTTGTTCATACTTTGGTGATTTGGCAGTAATTATTCAGCTGTATTAGCAGGTCTGGAGCATCCCTATTAGCAGCTCCTATTTTCACTTGGAGAAACACTGCGAACGTGTTAGTTTTATAATAGATTTTGATAATCTGTCGAGCAAGCTCTGTAATATAAAAAATAAATAAATCTAGTAAATATTATAAAATATTATTATGCAACCTAAATAACAGTTTCTTGATTTGAAAGATATCACTACTTTGAGGCGGCACGGTGGTGTAGTGGTTAGCGCTGTCGCCTCACAGCAAGAAGGTCCGGGTTCAAGCTCCGTGGCCGGCAAGGGCCTTTCTGTGCGGAGTTTGCATGTTCTCCCCATGTACGCGTGGGTTTCCTCCGGGTGCTCTGGTTTCCCCCACAGTCCAAAGACATGCAGGTTAGGTTAACTGGTGACTCTAAATTGACCGTAGGTGTGAATGTGAGTGTGAATGGTTGTCTGTGTCTATGTGTCAGCCCTGTGATGACCTGGCGACTTGTCCAGAGTGTACCCCGCCTTTCGCCCATAGTCAGCTGGGATAGGCTCCAGCTTGCCTGCGACCCTGTAGAACAGGATAAAGCGGCTAGAGATAATGAGATGAGATGAGATCACTACTTTGAAACGGTTAGCTTGCTTCCTCAGTCACATTATATAGAAGACAAAGCTTGCCAGAAAATTCCACAAGGTGTCTGGTTGAAGATTTGAATGCAGTTCCACAAATTGCTATTTTGTCAATGAAAGTGTTTTCTTTTTCAGCAGCCCTGTTTGTCAGTGTTTGCAGGGCACAGCGGCAGGGTAAAATTTAAAAAGAATATGCAATATTTCTTTTTACAGATTGATGCCACAACAACAGGAAGCATTTGATATTACTCACAGCCATCGTCACTCACAACCATCAGATAAATTTGTCGAGAGAGGGGTGTGCAACTGAAGTTTACCAAATGTTATTCTGCAAGTTTCTTGCTACAGTATATTTTTCCAGATCATTAAGTCCTTAAAATTACAGTGTATACTGCAAAATTATATACTCTGAACATGAATAATTTGGAATATTGGTAAACTTCACATTATCTGGAGGAGCTGTGTTTTATTAGGAGTAGAACTCTAGGAACAAGATTGATGATCACAAAGCGATTTGTACGCCTGGGAGAAACAACACACATGCACTCACTGGCCACTTTAATAGAAAGTTGTTCTTGATTCTAAGATTCCTGTTCGAGGCTGACAGGAGTGAAACCCAATGTGGTCTTCAGCTGTTGCATGCTGAGATGCTTTTCTGCTCACCACGGTTGTAATGAGTTACTGTGAGTTACTATATCCTTCCTGGCGGCTCAAACCAATCTGGCCATTTTCCTCTGACCTCTCTTATCAACAAGGCATTTCCAATCACAGAACTGTTGCTCACTCAGTGTTTTTTGTTTTTCATACCATGCTGTGTACTCTAGAGACTGTTGTGTGTGAAAACCACAGGAGATCAGCAGTTTCTGAAATACTCAGACTAGTCCATCTTGCACCAACACCCATGCCACAGTGAAAGTCACAGAGGTCACAATTTTCCCCATTCTGATGTTTGAAGTGAACATTAACTGAAGCTCGTCATTTGTAGCTGCATGATTTTATGCATTGTGCTGCTGCCAAGGGATTGGCTGATTAGATAATTGCACAAAACAGCAGGTGGATGGGTGTGCCTAATAAAGTGGCCAGTGAGTGAATCTGCAAACCGACTCCGACAGATACAAACGTACAAGATGAACTTGCTGAGTGAAGCCTTTAAAACTCAGGTTATGGTTAGGATTAGAGTTACTGTCATATCACCATATCATTTGCAAACCTTTTCATGCCCCTTCACTATAACTGTATAATCAAGTTTCCTGTTATATTGATGTAAAGAATTGTTGTTTGGAAGTCACTAATAGGGAGCAGTGTTACTGAAATTGGATTTTAGGTGGTATTAGATCTGGAGTAAAATTTCTACTGGTGTTAGTCTTGGGGTCAATGTTGTGGTTGTATTGATGACCATCCAAGGCTTATACAGTGTCTTGCAAAAGTACTCATCCCCCTTGGTGTTTGTCCTGTTTTGTCGCATTATAAGCTGGAATTAAAATGGATTTTGGGGGGTTAGCACCATTTGATTTACACAATATGTTGACAACTTTAAAGGTGCAAATTGTTTTTATTGTGACACAAACAATAATTAATATGAAAAACAGAAATCTGTAGTGTGTATAGGTATTCACCCCCCAAAGTCAATACTTTGTAGAGCCACCTTTTGCTGCAATTACAGCTGCAAGTCTCTTGGGGTATGTCTCTATTAGCTTAGCACATCTAGCCACTGGGATTTTTGCCCATTCCTCAAGGCAAACTGCTCCAACTCCTTCAAGATAGGAGGGTTGCGTTGGTAGCAATCTTCAAGTTATGCCACAGGTTCTCAATTGAATTGAGGTCTGGACTTTGACTAGGCCATTCCAAGACATTTAAATGTTTCCCTTTACACCATTCCAGTGTAGATTTAGCAGTATGTTTCGGGTCATTGTCCTGCTGGAATGTGAACCTTCATCTCAGTCTCAAACCTCTGGCTGACTCAAACAGATTTTCCTCCAGAATTGTCTTGTATTTAGTGCCATCCATCTTTCCTTTAGTCCTGACCAGCTTTCCTGTCCCTGCAGATGAAATACATCCCTACAGCATGATGCTGCCACCACCACGCTTCACTGTAGGAATGGTGTTCTCAGGTGATGGGAAATGTTGGGTTTGCACCACACATGGCGTTTCCCACGATTGCCAAAAAGTTCAATTTTAGTCTCATCTGACCAGAGAATCTTCTTTCATGTGTTTGGGGAGTCTGCCACATGCTGTTGGGCAAACTCCAAATGGCTCTTTTCAGGCCACTCTTCCATAAAGCCTCGCTCTGTGGAGTGTATGGCTAAAAGTGGTCCAATGGACAGATACTCCCATCTCCGCTGTGGATCTTTGCAGCTCCTTCAGTGTTATCTTTGGTGTCTTTGTTGCGTCTCTGTTTAATGCCCTCCTTACCCGGTCTGTGAGTTTTGGTGGGCGGTCTTCTCTTGTCAGGTTTGTAGTGGTGCCATATTCTTTCCATTTTGCTATAATGGATTTAATGGTGCTCCGTGGGCTATTCAAAGTTTGGGATATTTTGTTTATAACCCAACCCTGATCTATACTTCTCCACAACTTTGTCTCTGACCTGTTTGGAGGCTCCTTGGTTTTCATGTTGCTTGCTTAGTAGTGTTGCAGAGTCAGGGTCCTTCCAGAACAGGTTGATTTATACAGACATCATGTGACAGATCATGTGACACTTTGCACACAGGTGGATCTTCTCATCTCATCTCATCTCATTATCTCTAGCTGCTTTATCCTGTTCTACAGGGTCGCAGGCAAGCTGGAGCCTATCCCAGCTGACTATGGGCAAAAGGTGGGGTACACCCTGGACAAGTCGCCAGGCCATCACAGGGCTGACACATAGACACAGACAACCATTCACACTCACACCTATGGTCAATTTAGAGTCACCAGTTAACCTAACCTGCATGTCTTTGGACTGTGGGGGAAACCGGAGCACCCGGAGGAAACCCACGCGGACACGGTGAGAACATGCAAACTCCGCACAGAAAGGCCCTTGCCAGCCATGGGGCTCGAACCCGGACCTTCTTGCTGTGAGGTGACAGCGCTAACCACTATACCACCATGCCACCCAGGTGGATCTTAATCAACTAATTATATGACTTGTGAAGTGAATTGGTTGGACCAGCTCTTATTTAGGGGTCTCATACGAAAGGGGTTGAATACCTATGCACACTCCAGATTTCTGTTTTTTCATCTTAATTATTGTTTGTGTCACAATAAGACAACAATTTGCACCTTTAAAGTGGTAGGCATGTTGTGTAAATCAAATGGTGCTAACCCCCCAAAACAGGACAAACACCAAGGGGGATGAATACTTTTGCAAGACACTGTATTAGTGTTGTGGGGTTAACGTTCATGAGATGTTTATTATGTTAGATTACATTTACTGCATTGGAACACTGCTCACCCTCTATACACCCTTTCCCCTCTTCTGCGTGTTTCTCCCTTACCTTTAGTTCTTTGAAGAAGTTGCAATTCCGTGCCCATTCCACAATGAAGAATAGTGTTTGGTCTGCGATGTTGCACATTAGGCCAAAGGTTGAGAGTGGTTCAATGCTGCTGGAGCTCTGGTTCTGTTGCAGAAGCGCCAGGTGAGTGCTGATCTTATTCCGCACCAGCAGCTCATCCTGTTCACAGCGCACAAACTCCAAAACCAGTGCTGGTAAATCCAGGCCTGTGTGGGGTGTGGGTGAGCTCATAGTCTGAGTCTGATCAGTATAAGTGTATCCCCCAGAGGAGCCAGGCGAAGCGCTACTGGCATAGTGGTCAGGAAACTCAGATTTGATGGTGTGACAGGGCAAAGATTGGTAAGGATACTGAGAAGGTATTGGGCTGTGGGAATCCATAATCAAGCAGCCAGGGGTAGTGTACAGGCCCTGCTCATAATCTGCAGATGTGGTGGAAGATGGCATCTTTAGGAGGATGTTTTTAGGAGTGGAAATGTCTGGCAGATTGGGCAATAAGCTACTAAGGGTATAATCTGTCTGGGCTGGTGACAGGACAGGTGGCATGGACCCCATCTTTAGCCCACTCTCCTGGTTTATAGCTTTTTTCTGCTGCTTTAAAGCTCGGTCTCGCTTGTACATTGGCCCAAACTTATTTCGACCTCCTCGCATTCGGTCTGCACGAACTGCTGAAAATAATCAGGGAGAAAAGCTTCTGAAAATCCTCAGAAACCTTTCAAAAAATTCGCAAAAGCTTAGGGGGTGTACTTGTCTCCTTGTAGTTATGTCATTTATAAAATAAATTAATCCATTTATGGCTATTGCAGACTGTTAAATCCTTTGATTTAAAAAAAAAAGTGTTTAGTTTAGTGCTTACCTTCGAGTCGCATGCCCACATTGAGGCACTTCTGGAAGCGACAGAAAGGACAACGCTTTCTCTGTGTCTTATCAATTTTACACCCCTGGCTCTCTGCGCAGGTATAGCGCTTATTGTTCTGTACGGTCCTCTTAAAGAAGCCCTTTAAACACAAATCCATATGTCATATGAAATTCTGAATACACACTAGCTATATCAACAAGACACAGAAACATATTTTTAAATCTTGCTTCTAAATTAGCTAATTAGGTCCAAATTGAGGCCTCTGGAGATAGATAGCTTTCTTCAAATATATACATTTTTACACCAGTTTTGAATTCCTGATGAAACCTTTAAAAAAAAAAAAAAGAAGAGGTGTTAGTTTGTACCTTGCAGCTTTCGCATGTTAGCAAACCATAGTGATAGCCAGACACATTGTCCCCACACACTGGGCACAACTCCTCCATATCCACACCATAGATGCATTCCATCCTGAATTATAACACACAGCAACAAGAAGGCAACTAGAATTATCTACCAACTGTTAGTGCTAACAGAAATCAAATACAATATTTAAACTTGTAACTTTATCATAAACTTATTGTTTTAATATTATCAAATATATTTTGGCCTATATAAGAGATCGTAAAGACTGAGAATTTTTAAAAATTATCTAATGTGAGCTATTTCCATCTAGTATTCTGATATATGGGTATTTTTGAGCATAATTTAAGTTCTGATAAACCATATTTAATTACCTATTTAATTAATGATGATGATGATGATGATGATGATGATGATGATGAGAAACCATACGTTTATCCATGATTAAAAATACAACATACAACATACTCCTATTTATGAATTAATATATTTCATGCAAAACAGCTCCAGTTCTATGTGAGTTACCTGTGGGGTCACCGTCACTTTTCTCCTGCGGAAAGACAGGCAAAAAGGCAGAAACTGTTATCCGTCAAAAGCCTTCTATTCCAGAAAAAGAAGGCTCAGAACTGCTGGGACTGTAACACTTACGTAGTTTGATGGCTCCAAGCCACTTGCGTGACATCTCTTTATATTAACCACACACATAGACACAAACACACCCATGCACATGTGGACACAGTGACAGACACAATGACAGACATAGTGACAGACATAGTGAATTAGCTATCTGCAACAGGTAGACATAGAGGTTAGGGAGGGGCCACTCATTTGTATATTACATTTTTTGATTCCCTACTCAGGGCCAATGAATTTGCATATTAGTAGAGGAAGAAGGGCTTAATAATTTTCTGCTGTACATTGATGTTTACATTAATACTGTATTAACCAGTACCAACAATTATGACCATGGTTTTTGCCATGAAAAGTATTTTGGACTGCTGATGGTGTTCTTGAATGATGTAGTCAATAAACAGCAGTTAGGTGTCGCAATTAATAATTAATTAATCTCATTTTAATCTCATTGTACATATGTATAGTGACAATAAAGGCATTCTATTCATTCTATTCAATTATGCATGATTGACATGGGGTATTCACTGCCATAGATTTCCCTATTTAGAAGAGACACAGGAATATAGGTACTGTATATTTTTCTTTCTTTCTTATTCTTATTTTAAAATAATTTTTTTAAGAAAACATTCAAGGCTACTATTGTTAAAATAATTCTTAGCCTTAGCAAATGAAATTCAAATAGACCTTAGGCTAAAGTAATATTAAAAGCACAAATAGACAATTAGGGTACATTAATAAACACTACTTAATACAATATTAAGTATTATTATACATATGAGCCACTTTTTCCATGGAATAAAAACATGTATTCTATTTCCTTCTAGTGGGTTTAGTGATAGCATGCAATATTGTTATCGCTTATATCGCAATATCACTTATCCTCCATGTCTTATGCCACTCTCCCCAATAGAGAATGAGCATTCAATATTGTTACAATATTGCATGTTGCCAAGACAACACGACATCACACATCAGAGCTCATGTGAAGATCCTATAACAAAACTTTTCTGCTGCGCATGCGCACAATCATTTCTTTGTCCACCAGGAAAGAGAGAAGATGAGGCTAATCCAGTGCTACTGCTAGGATTAAGCACTAAATAAATAAACTGAAAACTGAAACTAAAGACGCGTTGAACACCCAAAAGGCTACCAAAACTTCATTAGATATTCTTCACGCATATTTACAAGAGAAAAATATACCAGGGTGCATGGGCGTCGCCACCATTGAATGTGAAGGGGACATGTCCCCCTCACATTTCATAATTCTTCGTTTGGACCCCTATGGGGGGCCGTTTGTAAAGCATGTCCGTGCTGAAAATTTCAGCAACATTTTGTCACGTGCTTTAAAAACGGTGTGAATTTTTCAGACTCCCGTTTTTGCACATTTATAACAATATTTGTCATCTTAGAGATATTTTAAATAGTTATATCTAAATGTTAAGTGTTACAAATAAATGTTAAATGTTAAACCTAAATGTAAATATCTCATCTCATTATCTCTAGCCGCTTTATCCTGTTCTACAGGGTCGCAGGCAAGCTGGAGCCTATCCCAGCTGACTACGGGCGAAAGGTGGGGTACACCCTGGACAAGTCGCCAGGTCATCACAGGGCTGACACATAGACACAGACAACCATTCACACTCACATTCACACCTACGGTCAATTTAGAGTCACCAGTTAACCTAACCTGCATGTCTTTGGACTGTGGGGGAAACCGGAGCACCCGGAGGAAACCCACGCGGACAACATGCAAACTCCGCACAGAAAGGCCCTCGCCGGCCACGGGGCTCGAACCCGGACCTTCTTACTGTGAGGCGACAGCGCTAACCACTACACCACCGTGCCGCCTAAATGTAAATATATATATGTTAAATTTAAATATAAATATAAAAATTAAATGTAAATGTTAAAAGTAAATGTTAAATCTAAATGTTAAATCTAAATCTAAATGTTAAATCTAAATCAAATGGCGCCCCATAGACCCCCCCACATTTAACATAAAATATTAGTTCACCCAGCGCCGTTTCTATTGCTTCGTGAAAGAATCCATTCCACTTGATCGATAAGAGAATACACAGACCACTGAAAATCCACTCCGGGTTTTCCGGGCGTTCCCTACAACAGCTCACCGCGCGCGAGTGAAGTGAATCTCAGCGCGAGCACAGAAATGTTGGTGCAACTGCTGGAAAGTGGAGGAGGTGACGTCATCCCCATTGCAACCTCACAATGTCTAGCTTTTGCTAAAACCTTATTCTTTTGTTATATGCCCTCAAAATTAACCCTAGGACACGTTAAATTAATATTCAACTAAACAGTGAAATAAGCTTAGCCTAATGGGGTATTCTTGGTTGATGATGAATTGTTTGCAGTATTTGCTCCTCCCCAGACACAATGGACATAAGGACATTCTTTACAAAGAAGCGGAAAGTCAGTCAAAATTTCCCCACAGGACAGGGTTTTTTTTTTTTTGTCCCAATGGAAATGTTAGTGCAGTTAGCTGGCTAGTCAATGTTAGGAGATGTATCAGCTAGCTTAACGTTAGCTATCATTTAATTCAAACCCAGTAGGCCTGCCTTACTGTAATGCCAAGAATGAGGTCAAGTCTGCTCTGATGATATTTATTGATTCCTTGTTTTGTCTGGTCTTTGGCAGTTTTCTGGAAAGTAAGATGGGAAATCAGTGTATGGGGAAGGAATAGTAGAAAGGAAAGTAATGGAGAGAGATGGATGTTATTCCAGGTGGATTGTGAAGGAAAGGGGGATAAAAGTTATGAAGTGGTAGAAATTGTGGTGGCACCAATATAAGAAGGAGTTATATCTATAAATCTATTTGTTATACTAATCTGTAAATGCTACTGTAGTACCACCATTGCATGTAGGTTGACAAAACTGCACTTGTTCATTGTGTGAAGTTATCTTTTATGTGTCATTGCTTGACCCAGTGTAATTTTGTGTTGTGAAGACTGCATGATGCCATGCCATTTTTGTTATGAGTATCGCTAAATCGGAAAAAAGTAAAATGCACCCACTAAAGTCACTGTTGGTGGTGAACAAAATTGCACCTGTTCATTGTGTGAAGTTATTTTTTATGTGTCACCGTTGCTTGACACAGTGTGATTTTGTGTTATGAAGTTTGCATGATGCCATGTCATGCCTGGTCATTGTGTGAAATTATGAATATTCTTATTTTTAAACATACAGTTGAGTGTCACTATTGCTTGGCCCAGTGGCATGTTGTGTTACATCTAAAACTAAATAGAAAACACAAAATAAAAAGTAAAATGCACCCATTAAGTCATTGTTGGTGATAAATTGTGTCACATTCATCTCATTATCTTAAGCATAGGCGGTGGGTTTAAAAACAGGCTGATGAATATATGGACTAGTTGAATGAGGACTTATTGTTGAGTCTCTAAAATAGTCATTGAATTAAGTGACTTTTGTAGGTAAAATTGTGTTTAACAACCTGTTAAAAATACACCAGAATGCAGGAAATGGCATCTAATTAATTAAAAATTTTCTGGCGGAGGACCCCCCGCCAGTGTGCCCCCCCCATATTAAAAATGCTTCTGACGCCCCTGCCAGGGTGGCACGGTGGTGTAGTGGTTAGCGCTGTCACCTCACAGCAAGAAGGTCCGGGTTCGAGCCCCGTGGCCGGCGAGGGCCTTTCTGTGCGGAGTTTGCATGTTCTCCCCGTGTCCGCGTGAGTTTCCTCCGGGTGCTCCGGTTTCTCCCACAGTCCAAAGACATGCAGGTTAGGTTAACTGGTGACTCTAAATTGACCGTAGGTGTGAATGTGAGTGTGAATGGTTGTCTGTGTCTGTGTGTCAGCCCTGTGATGACCTGGCGACTTGTCCAGGGTGTACCCCGCCTTTCGCCCATAGTCAGCTGGGATAGGCTCCAGCTTGCCTGCGACCCTGTAGAACAGGATAAAGCGGCTAGAGATGATGAGATAAGATGAAAAATATACCAACGGACATCAAAAAACTGGAAAAGAGACATGTTGGAGATGTAAAACTTCCGCGCTAGCAAGTTACTGTGACAATTTGTAAACAAACATGGCCGCCAGGTTTGCTTCGTTAAAAGCGGAAGACTTTGAGAGAATTTTGGCTGCCAGGTCGCTCCGTTGTGTGTCGTTGTCGATGTTGATTTTAAAAGTAACTCAGTAAATTACACAGGAAAAATAATAATAATATTCAGCTTGACTGTGCTAGCATTGGCCTGTGCCAACACTACACTGGCTGGAAGGTAATTAGACTGCCGCAGTAACAGCACCGAGTTGCAGGTAAGCTAGTGTTGGTCTTCGCTAATGCTACTGCTACGCCAGCTGGAAGGTAACTGGACTGCCGTGCTAACAGCACCGAGTCGCGGGTAAGCTAGTGTTGGCCTTTGAGAATGTTGATATGAAGAGAGTGTGTATGTATGATAATAATAATAACATTGGCTGGCTTTTTTCATTGTCTGTCAGATATATTCCATTCAGCTCACATGATACTGAACGACTCAAACATGAGTTCAGTATCATGCTAGCTGAATGGAATGTATCTGATAGACCATGAAAAAAAGCTAGCCAATATTATTTAATTATTAAATACTTCAATAATAGGTCTGTTACCACTTAACTAATAATAACTAAAATATTAATTTGCATGTCAGTTAAGTGGCGGCATGGTGGTGTAGTGGTTAGTGCTGTCGCCTCACAGCAAGAAGGTCTGGGTTCGAGCCCCGTGGCTGGTGAGGGCCTTTCTGTGTGGAGTTTGCATGTTCTCCCCGTGTCCGCGTGGGTTTCCTCCGGGTGCTCCGGTTTCCCCCACAGTCCAAAGACATGCAGGTTAGGTTAACTGGTGACTCTAAATTGACCGTATGTGTGAATGTGAGTGTGAATGGTTGTCTGTGTCTGTGTCAGCCCTGTGATGGCCTGGCGACTTGTCCAGGGTGTACCCCACCTTTCGCCCATAATCAGCTGGAATGGGCTCCAGCTTGCCTGCGACCCTGTAGAACAGGATAAAGCGGCTACAGATAATGAGATGAGATGTCAGTTAAGTATTAATAAAAAGTGGAAACCAGTTATATGTAGGAACGAAGCACTTTTACTGTCACTTATTTTCGCATTGGGCCTCATCTGTCAACTTTTAGTAAAGTTGTGTGCAACTGTATATGTAAAAGAAACCGTACAAATTTTTTTTCCACTGCATTTAGAAAAGTTCTGGAAATGCAAATTTTATTGCACGTGTATGTTGAATGTTAATCACCAAGAATTTACCAAGCCATGCATATCACAGTTGATTTGCATTTGGTGACGCCCATAAAACTAAAGCTCACATTGCTACCCTAACAAATAAATGGCCATGGCAACGTCTTTTACCATTGCAAAAGGCTTTCTCAGAAGCAGACATTATTTTGACTGATGTCTAAGCCAAGAAAAATGTCATTTAACAGTATAACCACTTGAAAAGGCCGAAATCTACAGTGGAATTACATAAAATGTGAACTCCTTCTTCTTCTTCTGCTTCTGGATGCTCCCATTAGGGGTCACCACAGCGGATTTCATGATGTGAATTAAGTGGGGAGAAAAAATGGTTTCAACGTGAAAATGGAGCGAAAAACATACACTATAAGGCATAATGGTGCAGTGGTTAGCACTGTAACCTCACAGCAAGAATGTTCTGGGTTCGAACCTCGCAGCCAACTGAGTCCTTTCTGTGTGGAGTTTGCATGTTCTCCCTGTGCCTGTGTGGGTTTCCTTCAAGTTCTCCACTTTCCTCCCACAGTCTAAAGACATGCGGATTAGGTCAACTGGCTACTC